>NC_090438.1:141258921-141882565 GCF_031143425.1 Pleurodeles waltl
ATGGGCGAGGTCCACAATCAATACCCGAACAAGACGGAGAGAACACTGCTGGGGCATCAAATAGAAATAAAACAGGCACCTCAGGGGGAAGGGAAGTGGGGGGCACCTCAGCCGGATGAGTGCACGACACCAGGTCCACGAGGGGGCTCCATGCCCACTGTTCAATCCTGGGGAGTGCAAAGCCACAGTCTCTCAAGTCTCCACAGTGGGTGGTTTGCCCACTGCTATATCCTGGGGAGTGCAAAGCCACAGTCTCTCAAGTCTCTACAGTGGGTGGTTTTCCCACTGTTCTATCCTGGGGAGTGCAAAGCCACAGTCTCTCAAGTCTCTACAGTGGGTGGTTTTCCCACTGTTCAATCCTGGGTAGTGCAAAGCCACAGTCTCTCAAGTGGATAACATTCTCCACGGGTTTCTGGAGGGGGCTTTGTGCCCAGAGTGCTTCATCCTGCCAAGGACTGTGTGAGTGGATGTGATACTCCACTAGTTCTGGAGGGGGTTTTGTGCCCAGAGTGCTCCTCCGACTGATGATGCTAATGCACACAAGAACAGGGAGATCACAAAAAGGGGGGGGAAGACAGAAGAAAGACATGTTGAGTGTATGCAATACCGCTACCGTTGGCGGACACTACAGACACAGAAGCCTCCTGCACCACGCTGCGCACTTGGAGTTCCCTATTCAATCTCAGGGACATGGGTTACAAGGTTATGCCCGATTGCTGCACACTTGGACGTCACAGGAGCCTGACTAGGTGTAGTTGGCACTGTACACAGGTGGGGTGGGGTGCATTAGGGCCTGCCTGAAGAAGGGTCCTTGCCTACTAAACTCGCCCTGGCCTAGAGGAACCCACAGCCCACCTCCCCCACCCAGACACCTACAATGCACACTGAATCAGCAGAATGAGAGTGTACTCACCCCCTTGTGGCTGCTGTGATGCCCTCAAGTGCCCATCCAACTCTGGGTACGCCACAGCCAGGATCCTGAATATCAGGGGGGTCATGGTGCGACGGGCACCCGTCCCACGTTGGGAGGCCATCCCCAGCTGAGCCTCCGCCGTCTTCTTGCTCCAGCGGCGAATGTCATCCCATCTTTTCCGGCAGTGGGTGCTCCGTCTGTGGTAGACCCCCAGAATCCAGACTTCCTTGGCGATGGCACGCCAAATGTCTTTCTTCTGGTGGGCGCTGACCTACAGGAATAGTACAGGGGAAAAAGAGAAGTTATTACCGTCTGCACCGTCACAGTAATTGGCCCGCATCCCTACCTTTGCCATGACGCACATGCACTCACCGTCGTTTCGTGCACGCCTCATTCTCACCCCCCCTATCTTTCATCCACAACACTCCACACAGGCATTGCCCATACAGCATGCTCACAGTGTACTTACCTGTTTGTCTGGAGGACTGTAGACTAGCGTGTAACGGGTAGGACCCCATCCATGGGTTTCTCCAACTCCTCCGTGCTGAAGGCAGGGGCCCTTTCCCCAGACACATCACATGAACCATTGTCTCTTCCAGACAGAGGTCACAGCAGCACTTGCAGTGTAGGTCCTCTCCTGTCGAAGATCAGGTATCAAGTGATTGAACAGAGAGAAAATGGCGGTCACGTCCGCGGCGGTGTGTACCGTCACCGCTGGCGTACATCATCATTGGCTCCTGGGACCCATAGGGTCCAATGTTAACCAATGCAGGATTGCGCAGTGGTCTTCGACGCCTACTGCGACGGTGTACAATGCCAGCGCAGTTACCTCATATCCCATTGTCCCACTTTACAGGTCAGGCAACCACCATTTCATGGGCCCACATGCCATTATTTTGGACTGCGTCACACATATCTAGGCCTTGCCTAAACACTCATACAGGCATTTGTCGATTTCCTAATATTTCTGAGTAAGCTGTGTTTACGTACTTCAGAGTTGGTTGACTCTCTGCTCGCTGTTCTCCTCCATAGGCACCGTCCACTGGGGCATGTGAGGAGATGGCGGCATCCTCCAGTGTACAGACCGCTGGTGGACCTGTCGACAATGGAGGTGCGACATGTGATCATCACCTACAGACTTGATTGTGCCACAATCCAGGAACATTGTGCCCAGTTGGAGCCAGACCTGATGTCAGCTATCCGCCATCCCACAGGAATCCCCCCTCAAGTGCAGGTGCTGTCAGTACTCCATTTCCTAGCAAGTTGGTCATTTCAAACTGCAATGGCCATTTCATCAGGGATGTCCCAGCCCATGTTTTCCAACGTGTTGTCCAGAGTGTTGTCTGCCCTGCTGAAACACATGCGGAGCTACATCGTTTTCCCTCAGGTGGAGGATTTGCCTACAGTGAAAGGTGATTTCTATGCCCTGGGACATATCCCCAACATCATAGGTGCCATTGATGGGACACATGTGACCTTGGTCCCCCCCGCAGGAGTGAACAGGTGTACAGAAACCAGAAGAGTTACCATTCTATGAATGTGCAGATGGTGTGTTTGGCAGACCAGTGCATCTCCCATGTGAATGCCAAATTCCCTGGCTCAGTGCATGATGCTTACATTTTGAGAAATAGCAGCATCCCTTATGTGATGGGGCAACTCCAGAGGCACCGTGTGTGGCTATTAGGTGAGGACATGGACCCAATACAGTGTGAATAGTTGTCTGGGTCTGGGGATTTCCCTACGAGTTAGTGTTTGCCTAACAGTTGTCCCTCGCCATTTGCAGGTGACTCTGGTTACTCCAACCTGTCATGGCTACTGACCCCAGTGAGGAATCCCAGGACAAGGGCAGAGGAACGCTACAATGAGGCCCATGGATGAACTAGGAGGGTTATAGAGAGGACCTTCGGCCTCCTGAAAGCCAGGTTCCGGTGCCTCCATATGACAGGTGGTTCTCTAGTCTACTCACCAAAGAAAGTGTGCCAGATCATCGTGGCCTGCTGTATGCTTCACAACTTAGCTTTGCGTTGACAGGAGCCTTTTCTGCAGGAGGATGGTCCAGATGGAGGTATTGTGGCAGCTATTGAGCCTGTGGACAGTGAAGACGAGGAAGCAGAAGAAGAGGACATAGAAAACAGGAACACAGTGATCCTCCAATACTTCCAGTGAGACACAGGTAAGAAGACAACACAGCCTGCTACATCTGATTTAATTCTACTACCTCTCATCTGTCTGTCATTTTCACCCAGTGTATGGTCATTGAGTTGTCACTTTCCCTTACGATTTCACAGATGCGGGTCCCACTGTGTGACATCTGCTTTGTTTCCGCATGTACTAGAGCTGTGTGACATATGTATGTTGACATTACATTTGATATGGCATTTTGCCACTATTATTGCAAATACACATTTTCGAAAGCACAGACTGACTCCAGATTATTTTTTGATTTAAGGGTGTTTAGTTAAGTGCTCAATAGTGGAGGGGGATGTAAAATGGTCAGGGGTGATGGTGGAGGAATGTCCATGGCAGAGTCCAGTCTATTAGTCTCACAGTTGAATTGTCCAAAGGGGCATAGGAAGTGGAGCTGGGGCATTTTAAGTATGGACAGGGTGACAAAGTGGGACAGAAGGATGACAATCAGGGTGGTCTCATTTCTTGGCGGAGGTCTTGGCACTGTTCTCTGTCTTTGTCCTGGATCTCAGGGACCGTTTGCGGGGTGGTTCTCCATCTGCAGGGAGTGGGGTGCTGGTGTGGTGGTCCTGTGGCGGTGCCTCCTGTCCACTAGCGTCGGTGGAGGTGGTGGGCAGTTCATCGTCCAGGCTAGCGTCAGGGGCCCCTTGTTGTGCCACAGTGTCCCTCTTGGTGTTCACGAGTTCCTTCAGCACCCCTACAATGGTGCCCAGGGTGGAACTGATGGATTTGAGTTCCTCCCTGAACCCCAAATACTGTTCCTCCTGCAGCCGCTGGGTCTCCTGAAACTTGGCCAGTACTGTTGCCATCATCTCCTGGGAATGTTGGTAGGCTCCCATGATGTTGGAGATGGCCTCGTGGAGAGTGGGTTCCCTGGGCCTGTCCTCCCCCTGTCGCACAGCAGCCCTCCCAGTTCCCCTGTGTTCCTGGGCCTCTGTCCCCTGAACTGTGTGCCCACAACCACTGCCCCCAGGTCCCTGGTGTTGTTGGGGTGGTGGGTTAGCGTGGGTTCCCTGAAGTGGTGGACACACTGCTGATTGACGTGTCCTGAGGACAGAGGTATGGGCCCACTGGGTGGGTGCTGTGCTGGTGTTTCCAGAGGGGGCAAGCTCTGTAGTGGCCTGTGCCAGTGTGAGGGGAACCGACTGTCCCGATGTGCCAGATGGGCCGTGCTGGTCATATAGATCCAGTTGGACAGAGCTGCTGTCATCACTGTGGGCCTAATCTGTGGGTGGAGTGGACATATCTGGACCCTCCTGTCCGGTGATGTTGGGTAGGGGTCCTGCAGGAGTGTAAAGGCATGATTATTGCATCTGTGTGTGCCATGGTGTGCAATGGGTGGGTGACCGTGTACCGCAGTACTTGCATTCCTGTGTAGGACCTTGTGTGATAATGGTTTAGGGGGGTGTATGGGAATGTGTAGTGGCCATGCATTGGTGATGGGTGTCCATGCTTTGGTGTTACATGCAGGGGTTGAGTTTGGGAAGTGTGGTTTGTGATATTGGGACATACGTGAGGAGTTGGAGTGATGGGGGTGAGGGTGGGGGTATGTGATAGCATGCAGGTGGGTGGGGGATGTAATAGGTAAGATTTGATTTACCAGAGACCATTCCTCCAGCTACTCCTGCGAGGCCCTCAGAATGCAGTATAGCCAAGACCTGCTCCTCCCATGTTGTTAGTTGTGGGGGAGGAGGTGGGGGTCCGCCGGCAGTCCTCTGCACCGCAATGTGGTGTCTTGAGACCACGGAACGCACCTTCCCCCTTAGGTCGTTCCACCCCTTCCTGATGTCATCCCTAGTTCTTGGGTGCCTTCCCACTGCGTTGACCCTGTCCACGATTCTTCGCCATAGCTCCATCTTCCTAGCTATGGTGGTGTGCTGCACCTGTGATCCGAATAGCTGTGGTTCTACCATGATGATTTCCTCCACCATGACCCTGATCTCCTCCTCAGAGAACCTGGGGTGCCTTTGCGGTACCATGGGGTGGTGTGGGTGATGTGTGGGGTGGTATGTGTTGTGATGTGTTGGGTGATATTTAGAGGTGTGTTGTGTGAGGTGCGTGGATGTTGTGGGAGTGATGGTGTGTAGTGCCTGTGGATGCTGGTTTGTAGATGGTGGTATCTCTCTCTGGCCCTCAGTCGCAATTGTTGACGTAAGGGTTTGTGGGTGATTTGGGTGTGTGTTTTATATTGTATTGGGTGTGTGGGAGTGGTGTGTGTATGTGTATCAGGTGTGCGTATTTCAAAATGCCCAATATGGTTGTGTTTTGCATATGTGTGTGTATTTTGAGCACGGTGGTGTGTACCGCCAATGGAATACTGCGGTTGAAAGACCGCTGCGTGGATTCGTGGGTTGTGATAGTGTGGGCGTATTCCTGTTGGCGTGACGGTGGAGGTTTTGTTATCGCCAGTTTATCACTGACCTTTGGTGTGGCAGACTTGTGTGGGTGTCTGGATTTTGACGGATTCCGAGCTGTGGGTCATAATGACCGTGGCGGAATTCCGCAGCCGCGGCGGTGTGTTGGCGGATTTCTGCACGGTGGTAAGCAGCTTTTACCACCAATGTTGTAATGACCACCTATATTCTCAAAACTTTCCTTTTGTCCCACAGCCTCGCTCCTTCTTTTACATTTTTCAAACTCTTATTAGATTCTGGTTTACTCTGCTACGAAACATTCTTACTCTTATTTCTTTGAACTAGCACTATCTTCTAGTTAAGTTCCATGTTTTATTGGATGAGCTTTTATTTCTGATATTATGTACTTTTACTCCTTTCTTAGTTGATGACAGACTTTTGCCGTCATTATGAGTTTGGCGGGCGGCGGACGCCATCATGCTCTTTTGCTCCTTTCTTAGTTGATGACAGACATTGGCCCTCATTATGAGTTTGGTGGGCGGCGGATGCCGCCTACTAAACTCGTTCCGCCATCAGGCCGCCTGAGTGGCCTAAACACCGTCGGCCCCATAAAGAGGTCACTGCCTTGTCAGCGGGAGAAAACAGCGTTTCTGCCTGCCGGCCCAGCAGGGAACAGGGCTTTATCATTGACACCGGCTTCTAATGGAGTTGGCGCCAATGTGGCGATGTGGCGGGTGCAGCACCACCCGCTGTGCTTTCCACTGCCCAAATTATGGGCAGTGGAAAGCGAGACAGGGCTGTCCTTGGAGGCCCTGGCACCCCGAGGCTACTGCCCATGCAAAGGCTGGCGTAATGGGGACTCGTAATCTCCAGGGCAGCGCTGCAAGCAGTGCTGTATCGGGGGATTACAACCGCTGAGACTGCCAGTGTCACAATGGGGGCCATTGTCTCTTATGAAATTCATTTTGCTGTCTTTCAACCTGACCACATTGTATTTTAAGAAATTTCTTTGTTCTCTTACCAGCAACTCTTTTTTCTTTTGCTACCTATTTCTCCATTTTGCCCCTTTTGCTTCTCAGTTGTCTTGAGATAGTACTGTTGTCTCTTTTTCTTATGTTTCTGATGTTTTAATGGCATAGTAAACATGTGTTTGTTAATAGCTGATAAAGAACATTCTTGTGCTGGAGGCAAGAATCTCAGTTCCTTGGTGAGTGCTATACTGTACGTAGTACTGGGCTTAGGGCTCTGAAAATGCACAAGTACGTTTTTAAAACTGAAAAACATTTTTCATAATCACTTAAGAAGATAGCACATTCTTCATGGCATACCTACAGAATGTCACAGCGATTAAATATTTGCACTAGAAGGTGATCTTGAGACTTCACAAATCAGTTTTACAGGACAATTTCAGAGGCCGGTGACAGAGCACCCAGAAGCTCTTCACTGTTAGGACTCACCCTTTAGAAAAGCATTGTTTGTCTGGGTACAACAAAAGACTGAGTCAGTATTTGCTTATATATCAGAGTAAATGTACCCGTCTAGCTGTAGTAGCTCCATTAAATATTATAGTAACTCCGGTGGTATATGACTGCCTCTTTTAGAAGTTGTGTGCCTCTGCAAATGTGTACATCAGACGCTGAACATATAGTTCAGAGGCTCTGCTAGGTAACACAAGTTTACATGAGTGTATGTGCAATTGCCTTTCCTATTACTGGACCTACAACTACTTTCATAGTATGTCAGTGAATGCAAAAGGTACCTGTTTCTCTGTCAGTAGCTGAGACACAGCATCCATGTGCTGCAAGCAAGACTGTCAGTTTCTTAGTGAGTGCTATACTCTTGTGGCACTTGGCTTAGGACTCTGAAAAGGGCACAAGTAACTTTCTAAAACTGAAAACCACGTTTCATAATCACATAAGCACATAGCATATGTTTCATGGCTTACCTACAGCATGTCAAAGAGATTAAATATTTGCACTAAAAGGTGATTTCGAGACTTTACAAAGCACGTTTACAGGCCAATTTCAGTGGTCAGTGACAGACCATACAGAAGATGTACACTGCAAGGCCTCATTCTTCACAAAAGCATGCTTTTTCTGCACTGAATGTGGCTGTGTAGATCCAGTAGCACAATGAGATATTTTGGCACATCTGCTTGTATGGGATACCCTTTTATTCTACTGCATACACAATTACTTTTACTGCCTGAGGCACTGCATCCATCCTTAGTAACTCTCTAAAACTGAAAAGTAAGTTTGTTATTCACTTTAGCAAAAAATACCACATTTACCATATGTAGTTGCAATGACAACACATTGTAAATTAAGTTCCTACACAGCTGCTCTGCACCTCATAGAAACTTCATATTACACACCTATTAAGAAATATGTAAAAAAACATTACCAAAACTGCTCACAATCATTTCAGGTAATTTCAATACTTTTTTCTATTTTCTATACTGCGTTTTAATATTTTGACAGAAAAGTATGATTTAAATTGTTTTTTCACAATTAAATACAATTGACATACCTGAAAATTTGGGCCCAGATTTATTCAAAAGTGGTGCAGCGACAGAATTTGCGGCGCGCACTGCGCCACCTTAGAAACGCAAGGATGCGCTGTATTTACTAAAATACGGCACACCCCTGTGACTTCCCCCTGCGTTGGCGCTAAATTTAGTTGCCAGCACCAATGCAGGCATCCTTGCACCACAGTGCAAGGGTGTCTGCATTGAGGGAAGTTGAAGGGACACCATCCTGCAGATAAACAATCAGTCATGGTGGTTTTGCTCTTTTTATGCATGCTGCAGAATGCAGCACACATAGATAAAGCAAAAACGAGGAGGAATGAAAGTGTTCCTCCTCTTTGCGCCATGCTAACACCACCCCTTGAGTGGCATTAGTTTTTGGCGCTGCCACAGATTTACGATTTCTCATAATCTGAGGCAGCATCAAAAACAATGGTTGAGGAGTTGGAACGCCCACAGCAACACCCATTTCATGCCCCTCTGCTGCAGTGGGGGCATATTTACAAGGCGGTGTTAAGACAAAAAAAGTATTTGCAACCTAAAACTCTGCATCTACACTTACATGTATCTATAACATACTTACAATGAACTCAAATGCTCTTGTCAGGGCCACACTATTGCCCAAAACTCTTGTTAATTTTCTTTATAAATGTCCTTTTTATTATAATTTGTAAATATATTCCTTTCAACATTGATATATTCACAGCTATGCTTCAAAAAGAGACAAACAAAACCAGGCTTCCAATGCACAGCCCATTCAATAATCATAGTTATATATAATCTCACACATCAATTATTACTTTCTAAAGAACTCCACAAACACATTTTTGACTCTCTCCATCACAACATATACCTGAGTTTGAATGAGTCTTTCTGTGGTACATAACTGGATCACATCCTCTTACAGAATATATGTTACACTACCTCCAAGTAACTCAGTAAGTGGATGCATAAGCGTCTCAGTGCATCTGTGAGTGGGTATGTGAGGGCTTCAGTGGGTCTGTGAGAGGGTGCGTAACGGTCTGAATGGGTCTGTAAATGGGTGCATGAGTGTGTAAGTTGGTCTGTGAGAAGGTCCACAAGGATCTGAGTGTGTTTATAAGTGGGTACATGAGGGTGTGAGTGGGTGTGTGAGTGGGTGCATGAGCATTTGAGCGGGTCTCCCACTGAGTGCATGAGGGTTTGAGTGGGCCTGTGAAAGGGTGCGTAAGAGTCTGAGATGGTCTGTGACTGAGTGCATTTGGCTCTCAGTAGATCTGTGAGTCAGTGCATGAGGGTCTCAGAGGGTCTGACACTGTGTGTGTGAGGGTCTCAGTAGATCTGTGAAAGTGTGAGTCAGGGTCACAGTTGGTCTGTAGGTTGGTACATGAGTGAGTGCATTGGTCTGTGAGTGGGTGCCTCTTTGTCTGAGTGGGTCTGTGAGTGGGAGAATGAGAGTCTGAGTGGGTCTTTTACTCAGTGTGTGAGGTTCTGAGTGGGTCTATGAGAGGGTGCATAAGGGTCTCAGTGTGTCTGTAACTGGGTACATGATTGAGTGAGTGAGTCTGTGAGTGGGTGCATAAGGGTCTGAGTGCATCTCTAGGTGGGTGCCTGAGAGTCTCAGTGGGTCTGTGAAAGGGAGCATAAGGGTCTAAGTGGGTCTATGAATGAGTGCATGAGACTTTTTGTGGATCTGTCAGTTGGTGTGGGAGGTTCGCAATGGGTCTGAGGCAGTGTGTGAAGGTCTGAGCAGGTCTGAGAGAGGGTACATAAGGGTCTCAGTGGGTGTGCAAGTGGGTGCATGAGTGAGTGAGTGGGTCTCTGACTCAGTGCATTAGAGTGTGAGTCAGTCAGTGAATGTGTACATGAGGGTCTGAGTGGGTCTGTGAGGGAGTGCATCAGTGTCTAAGTAGGTCTGTGAGTGAGTGTAAGAGTTTGAGCAGGTTTGTGAATGACTACATTAGTGTCTGAGTAGATCTGTGAGTGGATGCATCAGTGTCTGAGTGGGTCTGTTAGCCGGTGCATCAGTTTCTATGTGCTACTATAACTAAGAGAATTAGTTTATGAATAACTCTCTAATTTTTTTTTGTGGTAGCCGATATTCATGAATTAATTGCGATATTACACAGGGGGCTGTGCAGAACATTGCAATGTATAACAAAAAATGATTTTAGGACCCTAATTGGACATCCATACTCTCCTATAATACTGCCCTGGGATCAGGGTAATTTCACCCTGACCTCTTATGGTACTTTTCATGAAAATCTTTAGCCCAGGGGACCATGTCCTGTTCCCTAAGATGGTGGCCACAACTTTCTAGCCAAGTTGCTGCTAGCCAATCACAACATTTCTGTTGTCAAGTCCATTCAGGAATTCACTGCGACCACCGCAAAATCATCGCAGAGGATCCGAGGCCCTAGATAAGCAAATGTATTTTGCCATTAATATCTAAAAAAAATACTAAAAAGATTAACTCAAGATAACCAAAACCATAATCAGGGTACCAAACCCTAGCTTTCTGCCAAATGTGGTGTAATTCTGTCCAGTGGTTCAGGCTGTAATCGTGTTTAAAGGCCCTATGGGAATTAACATAAGAAACACAACTTTTTTAACACCCCCTTTTTTCTCAGGCCCCCTTTTGACCGATCGCTGCTAAACTTTCATTTGCAACAAGAATCACCGACACACTTTTCTTTTGGAAATTTCTTGAAGATGCGTCAAATGGAGCCAAAGATATAGGCAAGTGAAAAAATGCTTTTTCTAAGTCAACATGGTCCTAACTATAACTAACTAGTGGCAACCGCCACTAGGTGTTTTTTATATACATATAGAGAGAGATATACATATATCTATATTACCAGGTTGCTAGTAGGTAGTTATAGGTAGTATCTAGTTTCCATAGATGAATTGTTCTCGTTTTGCAAATAACTTTGATGCCATTTGACGAATCTTCATGAAATTATAAAAATTAGCATACCAGTCACTTCAGTTACTGTGTGGAAAGTTTTGTGGTGATTTGTCTAGCCAGGGATGAGGAAAAGGGGCGTTCCCAAAGCACTAAGTTTTCCCCATGCAAGTTTCCATATGGATTTTAGACACGACTGCTGACTGAACCGCTGGATGGAATTACACCAAATTTGTCAGAAAGCTAGCTCTTGGTCCAGAAAGAGCCCCTTTTGTCATTTAGTATAAATCCATTCTGTAGTTTTGGAGTGATTAAAGGAAAAAGAAATATAGATATCTAGGGACGCTGAAGGTCCGCAGATCACAGAGATCTCAAAATGAGATATGATTGGCTACCAACACTTCAACCTAGAAGTGTCGGCAGCCATCTAGGTACTCAGACTCAGCCAAGTCCCAAGAAAAAAACATTAAAAAAAGACAAGGGGGCTAAGGGTGTGATTTAGATCTTGACAGAAGTCCTGCCATCCCTCAGTGGCAGCTGTTTCAAATACTCTGTCAAGCTGAGGGCTTTCCGACATCTGTATTTAAATGTATTGCGGCTGACCCTCTGCCCGCTGTAGCGGAGTGTTCTCCGTCTCATAAGAGCTGCCTCGCCGATGGCGCAGCAGGCTCCTATGCAGGCCAACAGTACTCCATTGTTGTCAGGATGTAGGGTTACCACCAAAAATATTTAGGTTTCACAGCTGTACTGGTGTTGTTCTGGTGGGGGTGTTCTGACGGAGAGGATCCATCACAGGAGGTGCTGAACACTGTCCTATACCTGTGACTATGGAATGGATGCCAGCAACACACACCTAAGGTACTGTGGCTACATGTATCCACCTGCATACCACACTATAAGACACACTCCATTCACACTATAAACCTTTATCATTTTACAACAACACATTTACCAGCAGGAAATACACAATGTAACACATCATAAAACACAACATACACAGACTCCTGACACTACACCAACATACAACACAATCACACCAACCACCAGAATGTCACAACCATCTAAAACAGCACACTCACACAAAAGCACACTGTTAGAAATGGGGTCTTTGGTTGGCAGTCAGGTTACCCCCTGTCCAAGCAAGGACCCTCACTCTAGTCAGGGTAAGTGTAAGGAAATGCCTCCTTGGCATGGTTACCCCCTGACTTTTTGCCTTTGCTGATGCTATGTTTACAATTGAAAGTGTGCTGAGGCCTGCTAACCAGGCCCCAGCACCAGTGTTCTTTCCCTAACCTGTACTTTTGTATCCACAATTGGCAGACCCTGGCATCCAGATAAGTCCCTTGTAACTGGTACTTCTAGTACCAAGGGCCCTGATGCCAAGAAAGGTCTCTAAGGGCTGCAGCATGTATTATGCCACCCTAGAGACCCCTCACCCAGCACAGACACACTGCTTACCAGCTTGTGTGTGCTAGTGAGAACAAAATGAGTAAGTCGACATGGCACTCCCCTCAGGGTGCCATGCCAGCCTCTCACTGCCTATGCAGTATAGGTAAGACACCCCTCTAGCAGGCCTTACAGCCCTAAGGCAGGGTGCACTATACCATAGGTGAGGGTACCAGTGCATGAGCACTGTGCCCCTACAGTGTCTAAGCAAAACCTTAGACATTGTAAGTGCAGGGTAGCCACCAGAGTATATGGCCTGGGAGTCTGTTTTGCATGAACTCCACAGCACCATAATGGCTACACTGAAAACTGGGAAGTTTGGTATCAAACTTCTCAGCACAATAAATGCACACTGATGCCAGTGTACATTTTATTGCAAAATACACCCCAGAGGGCACCTTAGAGGTGCCCCCTGAAACTGAACCGACTATCTGTGTAGGCTGACTGGTTCCAGCAGCCTGCCACACTAGAGACATGTTGCTGGCCTCATGGGGAGAGTGCCTTTGTCACTCTGAGGCCAGTAACAAAGCCTGCACTGGGTGGAGATGCTAACACCTCCCCCAGGCAGGAGCTGTAACACCTGGCGGTGAGCCTCAAAGGCTCACCCCTTTGTCACAGCACCGCAGGACACTCCAGCTAGTGGAGTTGCCCGCCCCCTCCGGCCCCGGCCCCCACTTTTGGCGGCAAGGCCGGAGAAAATAATGAGAATAACAAGGAGGAGTCACTGGCCAGTCAGGACAGCCCCTAAGGTGTCCTGAGCTGAGGTGACTCTAACTTTTAGAAATCCTCCATCTTGCAGATGGAGGATTCCCCCAATAGGGTTAGGATTGTGACCCCCTCCCCTTGGGAGGAGGCACAAAGAGGGTGTACCCACCCTCAGGGCTTGTAGCCATTGGCTACTAACCCCCCAGACCTAAACACGCCCTTAAATTTAGTATTTAAGGGCTACCCTGAACCCTAGAAAAATTAGATTCCTGCAACAACAAGAAGAAGGACTGCCTAGCTGAAAACCCCTGCAGAGGAAGACCAGAAGACAACAACTGCCTTGGCTCCAGAAACTCACCGGCCTGTCTCCTGCCTTCCAAAGAACTCTGCTCCAGCGACGCCTTCCAAAGGGACCAGCGACCTCTGAATCCTCTGAGGACTGCCCTGCTTCGACGACGACAAGAAACTCCCGAGGACAGCGGACCTGCTCCAAAAAGACTGCAACTTTATCCAAAGGAGCAGCTTTAAAGAACCCTGCAATCTCCCCGCAAGAAGCGTGAGACTTGCAACACTGCACCCGGCGACCCCGACTCGGCTGGTGGAGAACCAACACCTCAGGGAGGACCCCCGGACTACTCTACGACTGTGAGTACCAAAACCTGTCCCCCCTGAGCCCCCACAGCGCCGCCTGCAGAGGGAATCCCGAGGCTTCCCCTGACCGCGACTCTCTGAAACCTAAGTCCCGACGCCTGGAAAAGACCCTGCACCCGCAGCCCCCAGGACCTGAAGGACCGGACTTTCACTGCAGAAGTGACCCCCAGGAGTCCCTCTCCCTTGCCCAAGTGGAGGTTTCCCCGAGGAAGCCCCCCCTTGCCTGCCTGCAGCGCTGAAGAGATCCCTTGATCTCTCATTGACTTCCATTGCGAACCCGACGCTTGTTCTAACACTGCACCCGGCCGCCCCCGCGCCGCTGAGGGTGACATTTCTGTGTGGGCTTGTGTCCCCCCCGGTGCCCTACAAAACCCCCCTGGTCTGCCCTCCGAAGACGCGGGTACTTACCTGCTGGCAGACTGGAACCGGGGCACCCCCTTCTCTCCATTGAAGCCTATGCGTTTTGGGCACCACTTTGAACTCTGCACCTGACCGGCCCTGAGCTGCTGTTGTGGTAACTTTGGGGTTGCTCTGAACCCCCAACGGTGGGCTACCTTGGACCAAGAACTGAACCCTGTAAGTGTCTTACTTACCTGGTAAAACTAACAAAAACTTACCTCCCCCAGGAACTGTGAAAATTGCACTGTGTCCACTTTTAAAATAGCTATTTGTGAATAACTTGAAAAGTATACATGCAATTGAAATGATTCAAAGTTCCTAATGTACTTACCTGCAATACCTTTCAAACAAGATATTACATGTTAAATTTGAACCTGTGGTTCTTAAAATAAACTAAGAAAAGATATTTTTCTATACAAAACCTATTGACTGGATTTGTCTCTGAGTGTGTGTACCTCATTTATTGTCTATGTGTATGTACAACAAATGCTTAACACTACTCCTTGGATAAGCCTACTGCTCGACCACAATACCACAAAATAGAGCATTAGTATTATCTATTTTTACCACTATTTTACCTCTAAGGGGAACCCTTGGACTCTGTGCATGCTATTCCTTACTTTGAAATAGCACATACAGAGCCAACTTCCTACATTGGTGGATCAGCGGTGGGGTACAAGACTTTGCATTTGCTGGACTACTCAGCCAATACCTGATCACACGACAAATTCCAAAATTGTCATTAGAAATTGATTTTTTGCAATTTGAAAAGTTTTCTATATTCTTTAAAGTCCTGCTAGGGCCTTGTGTTAGTCCCTGTTAGCATTTCTTTTAGAGTTTAAAAGTTTGGTAAAAGTTTGAATTAGATTCTAGAACCAGTTTTAGTTTCTTAAAAAGTATTCCAACTTTTAGAAGCATAATGTCTAGCACAGATGTGAATGTGGTGGAACTCGACACCACACCTTACCTCCATCTTAAGATGAGGGAGCTAAGGTCACTCTGTAAAATAAAGAAAATAGTAATGGGCCCCAGACCTTCCAAACTACAGCTCCAGGAGCTGTTGGCAGAGTTTGAAAAGGCCAACCCCTCTGAGGATGGCAACACAGAGGATGAAGATAGTGACTTGGAGGAAAATTCCCCCCTACCAGTCCTATTTAGGGAGAACAGGGCCTCTCAAGCCCTGACTCCACAAATAATAGTCAGAGATGCTGGTTTCCTCACAGGAGGGGCCAACAACTCTGAAATCACTGAGGATAACTCCAGTGAAGAGGACATCCAGTTAGCCAGGATGGCCAAAAAATTGGCTTTGGAAAGACAGATCCTAGCCATAGAAAGGGAAAGGCAAGAGATGGGCCTAGGACCCATCAATGGTGGCAGCAACATAAATAGGGTCAGAGATTCTCCTGACATGTTGAAAATCCCTAAAGGGATTGTAACTAAATATGAAGATGGTGATGACATCACCAAATGGTTCACAGCTTTTGAGAGGGCTTGTGTAACCAGAAAAGTGAACAGATCTCACTGGGGTGCTCTCCTTTGGGAAATGTTCACAGGAAAGTGTAGGGATAGACTCCTCACACTCTCTGGAAAAGATGCAGAATCTTATGACCTCATGAAGGGTACCCTGATTGAGGGCTTTGGATTCTCCACTGAGGAGTATAGGATTAGGTTCAGGGGGGCTCAAAAATCCTCGAGCCAGACCTGGGTTGACTTTGTAGACTACTCAGTAAAAACACTAGATGGTTGGATTCAAGGCAGTGGTGTAAGTAATTATGATGGGCTGTACAATTTATTTGTGAAAGAACACCTGTTAAGTAATTGTTTCAATGACAAACTGCATCAGCATCTGGTAGACCTAGGACCAATTTCTCCCCAAGAATTGGGAAAGAAGGCGGACCATTGGGTCAAGACTAGGGTGTCCAAAACTTCCACAGGGGGTGACCAAAAGAAAGGGGTCACAAAACCTCCCCAGGGGAAAGGTGGTGAGACAGCCAAAAATAAAAATAGTAAAGAGTCTTCTACAGGCCCCCAAAAACCTGCACAGGAGGGTGGGCCCAGAGCCTCTTCACAAAACAATCCTGGGTACAAGGGTAAAAACTTTGATCCCAAAAAGGCCTGGTGTCGTAGCTGTAATCAGCCTGGACACCAAACTGGAGACAAGGCCTGTCCCAAGAAAGGTTCCACTTCAAACTCCAATCCAGGTAACACTGGAATGGCTAGTCTCCAAGTGGGATCAACAGTGTGCCCAGAGCAAATCAGGGTCCACACTGAAGCTACTCTAGTCTCTGAGGGTGGGGTGGATTTAGCCACACTAGCTGCCTGGCCGCCTAACATGCAAAAATACAGGCAGCAGCTCTTTATTAATGGGACAAGTGTAGAGGGCCTGAGGGATACAGGTGCCAGTGTCACCATGGTGACAGATAAACTGGTTTCCCCTGGCCAATACCTGACTGGAAAAACCTATACAGTCACCAACGCTGACAATCAGACTAAAGCACATCCCATGGCAATGGTAACTTTAGAATGGGGAGGGGTCAATGGCCTGAAACAGGTGGTGGTCTCCTCAAACATCCCAGTAGACTGTTTGCTTGGAAATGACCTGGAGTCCTCAGCATGGGCTGAGGTAGAACTAAAAACCCATGCAGCCATGCTGGGTATCCCTGAACTGGTGTGTGTAAAAACAAGAGCACAATGCAAGGCACAGGGTGAAAAAGTAGAGCTGGAGTCTGGAAGAAAGGCCCAGCCTACCAAGAGAAAAGGAAAGTCAGTTGGGAAACCGACTGCAACACAGTCAGAAAAAGAGAACCTCTCTTCTCAGGAAGAAGTTCTGCCCTCTGAGGGAACTGAGCCTTTGGAGCTTGAACCTTATCAGGTTGAGCTCTTAGGCCCAGGGGGACCCTCAAGGGAGGAGCTGTGTAAGGGACAAGAAACCTGTCCCTCTCTTGAAGGCCTTAGGCAGCAAGCTGCTGAAGAGTCCAAGGGCAAGAAAAATGGAACACATAGGGTCTATTGGGAAGATGGACTCCTGTACACTGAGGCCAGAGACCCCAAACCTGGTGCCACTAGGAGAGTGGTAGTGCCTCAGTCGTTCAGAGAGTTTATTCTGACCTTAGCCCATGATATTCCCCTTGCTGGGCATTTGGGACAAACCAAGACGTGGGAGAGGTTAGTCAACCACTTCTACTGGCCCAATATGTCCCACAAGGTTAAGGAGTTTTGCCTCTCCTGCCCCACCTGTCAAGCCAGTGGTAAGACAGGTGGGCATCCAAAGGCCCCCCTCATTCCACTTCCAGTGGTGGGGGTCCCCTTTGAAAGAGTGGGTGTGGACATAGTTGGTCCACTAGAACCTCCCACAGCCTCAGGAAATATGTATATCCTAGTAGTAGTGGATCATGCTACTAGGTATCCTGAAGCTATCCCCTTTAGGTCGACTACTGCCCCTGCAGTAGCCAAGGCCCTCATTGGTATCTTTACCAGAGTGGGTTTCCCTAAGGAGGTGGTGTCTGACAGAGGTACCAACTTCATGTCAGCATACCTAAAACACATGTGGAATGAGTGTGGGGTGACTTACAAATTCACTACACCATACCATCCACAAACTAATGGCTTAGTTGAGAGATTCAACAAGACATTAAAAGGCATGATCATGGGGCTCCCAGAAAAGCTCAAAAGGAGATGGGATGTCCTCTTGCCATGTCTGCTTTTCGCTTACAGAGAGGTGCCACAGAAGGGAGTAGGATTCTCACCCTTTGAACTTCTGATTGGTCACCCTGTAAGGGGACCACTTGCTCTTGTTAAAGAAGGCTGGGAGAGACCTCTTCATGAGCCTAAACAGGACATAGTGGACTATGTACTTGGCCTTCGCTCTAGAATGGCAGAGTACATGGAAAAGGCAAGCAAAAACCTTGAGGCCAGCCAACAGCTCCAGAAGTTTTGGTATGACCAAAAGGCTGCAATGGTTGAGTTCCAACCAGGGCAGAAAGTCTGAGTTCTGGAGCCTGTGGCTCCCAGGGCACTTCAGGACAAATGGAGTGGCCCTTACCCAGTGCTAGAAAGGAAGAGTCAGGTCACCTACCTGGTGGACCTGGGCACAAGCAGGAGCCCCAAGAGGGTGATCCATGTGAACCGCCTTAAGCTCTTCCATGACAGGGCTGATGTAAATCTGTTGATGGTAACAGATGAGGATCAGGAGGCAGAGAGTGAACCTCTCTCTGATCTTCTGTCATCAGACCCAAAAGATGGCTCAGTAGATGGAGTGATCTACTCAGACACCCTCTCTGGCCAACAGCAAGCTGATTGTAGGAGAGTCCTACAACAGTTTCCTGAACTCTTCTCCCTAACCCCTGGTCAGACACACCTGTGTACCCATGATGTGGACACAGGAGACAGCATGCCTGTCAAAAACAAAATTTTTAGACAGTCTGACCATGTTAAGGAAAGCATCAAGGTGGAAGTCCACAAGATGCTGGAATTGGGAGTAATTGAGCGCTCTGACAGCCCCTGGGCTAGCCCAGTGGTCTTAGTCCCCAAACCTCACACCAAAGATGGAAAGAAAGAGATGAGGTTTTGTGTGGACTACAGAGGGCTCAACTCTGTCACCAAGACAGACGCCCATCCAATTCCTAGAGCTGATGAGCTCATAGACAAATTAGGTGCTGCCAAATTCTTAAGTACCTTTGACTTGACAGCAGGGTACTGGCAAATAAAAATGGCACCTGGAGCAAAAGAGAAAACAGCATTCTCCACACCTGATGGGCATTATCAGTTTACTGTTATGCCCTTTGGTTTAAAGAATGCCCCTGCCACCTTCCAAAGGTTGGCGAATCAAGTCCTTGCTGGTTTGGAGTCCTTTAGCACAGCTTATCTTGATGATATTGCTGTCTTTAGCTCCACCTGGCAGGATCACCTGGTCCACCTGAAGAAGGTTTTGAAGGCTCTGCAATCTGCAGGCCTCTCTATCAAGGCATCCAAATGCCAGATAGGGCAGGGAACTGTGGTTTACTTGGGCCACCTTGTAGGTGGAGGCCAAGTTAAGCCACTCCAACCCAAGATCCAGACTATTCTGGACTGGGTAGCTCCAAAAACCCAGACTCAAGTCAGGGCATTCCTTGGCTTGACTGGGTACTACAGGAGGTTTGTGAAGGGATATGGATCCATTGTGACAGCCCTCACTTAACTCACCTCCAAGAAAATGCCCAAGAAAGTGAACTGGACTGTAGAATGCCAACAGGCCTTTGACACCCTGAAACAAGCAATGTGCTCAGCATCAGTTCTAAAAGCTCCAGATTATTCTAAGCAGTTCATTGTGCAGACAGATGCCTCTGAACATGGGATAGGGGCAGTTTTGTCCCAAACAAATGATGATGGCCTTGACCAGCCTGTTGCTTTCATTAGCAGGAGGTTACTCCCCAGGGAGCAGCGTTGGAGTGCCATTGAGAGGGAGGCCTTTGCTGTGGTTTGGTCCCTGAAGAAGCTGAGACCATACCTCTTTGGGACTCACTTCCTAGTTCAAACTGACCACAGACCTCTCAAATGGCTGATGCAAATGAAAGGTGAAAATCCAAAACTGTTGAGGTGGTCCATCTCCCTACAGGGAATGGACTTTATAGTGGAACACAGACCTGGGACTGCCCATGCCAATGCAGATGGCCTTTCCAGGTTCTTCCACTTAGAAAATGAAGACTCTCTTGGGAAAGGTTAGTCTCATCCTCTTTCGTTTGGGGGGGGGTTGTGTAAGGAAATGCCTCCTTGGCATGGTTACCCCCTGACTTTTTGCCTTTGCTGATGCTATGTTTACAATTGAAAGTGTGCTGAGGCCTGCTAACCAGGCCCCAGCACCAGTGTTCTTTCCCTAACCTGTACTTTTGTATCCACAATTGGCAGACCCTGGCATCCAGATAAGTCCCTTGTAACTGGTACTTCTAGTACCAAGGGCCCTGATGCCAAGGAAGGTCTCTAAGGGCTGCAGCATGTATTATGCCACCCTAGAGACCCCTCACCCAGCACAGACACACTGCTTACCAGCTTGTGTGTGCTAGTGAGAACAAAATGAGTAAGTCGACATGGCACTCCCCTCAGGGTGCCATACCAGCCTCTCACTGCCTATGCAGAATAGGTAAGACACCCCTCTAGTAGGCCTTACAGCCCTAAGGCAGGGTGCACTATACCATAGGTGAGGGTACCAGTGCATGAGCACTGTGCCCCTACAGTGTCTAAGCAAAACCTTAGACATTGTAAGTGCAGGGTAGCCACCAGAGTATATGGCCTGGGAGTCTGTTTTGCACGAACTCCACAGCACCATAATGGCTACACTGAAAACTGGGAAGTTTGGTATCAAACTTCTCAGCACAATAAATGCACACTGATGCCAGTGTACATTTTATTGCAAAATACACCCCAGAGGGCACCTTAGAGGTGCCCCCTGAAACTGAACCGACTATCTGTGTAGGCTGACTGGTTCCAGCAGCCTGCCACACTAGAGACATGTTGCTGGCCTCATGGGGAGAGTGCCTTTGTCACTCTGAGGCCAGTAACAAAGCCTGCACTGGGTGGAGATGCTAACACCTCCCCCAGGCAGGAGCTGTAACACCTGGCGGTGAGCCTCAAAGGCTCACCCCTTTGTCACAGCACCGCAGGACACTCCAGCTAGTGGAGTTGCCCGCCCCCTCCGGCCCCGGCCCCCACTTTTGGCGGCAAGGCCGGAGAAAATAATGAGAATAACAAGGAGGAGTCACTGGCCAGTCAGGACAGCCCCTAAGGTGTCCTGAGCTGAGGTGACTCTAACTTTTAGAAATCCTCCATCTTGCAGATGGAGGATTCCCCCAATAGGGTTAGGATTGTGACCCCCTCCCCTTGGGAGGAGGCACAAAGAGGGTGTACCCACCCTCAGGGCTAGTAGCCATTGGCTACTAACCCCCAAGACCTAAACACGCCCTTAAATTTAGTATTTAAGGGCTACCCTGAACCCTAGAAAAATTAGATTCCTGCAACAACAAGAAGAAGGACTGCCTAGCTGAAAACCCCTGCAGAGGAAGACCAGAAGACAACACCTGCCTTGGCTCCAGAAACTCACCGGCCTGTCTCCTGCCTTCCAAAGAACTCTGCTCCAGCGACGCCTTCCAAAGGGACCAGCGACCTCTGAATCCTCTGAGGACTGCCCTGCTTCGACGACGACAAGAAACTCCTGAGGACAGCGGACCTGCTCCAAAAAGACTGCAACTTAATCCAAAGGAGCAGCTTTAAAGAACCCTGCAATCTCCCCGCAAGAAGCGTGAGACTTGCAACACTGCACCCGGCGACCCCGACTCGGCTGGTGGAGAACCAACACCTCAGGGAGGACCCCCGGACTACTCTACGACTGTGAGTACCAAAACCTGTCCCCCCTGAGCCCCCACAGCGCCGCCTGCAGAGGGAATCCCGAGGCTTCCCCTGACCGCGACTCTCTGAAACCTAAGTCCCGACGCCTGGAAAAGACCCTGCACCCGCAGCCCCCAGGACCTGAAGGACCGGACTTTCACTGCAGAAGTGACCCCCAGGAGTCCCTCTCCCTTGCCCAAGTGGAGGTTTCCCCGAGGAAGCCCCCCCTTGCCTGCCTGCAGCGCTGAAGAGATCCCTTGATCTCTCATTGACTTCCATTGCGAACCCAACGCTTGTTCTAACACTGCACCCGGCCGCCCCCGCGCCGCTGAGGGTGAAATTTCTGTGTGGGCTTGTGTCCCCCCCGGTGCCCTACAAAACCCCCCTGGTCTGCCCTCCGAAGACGCGGGTACTTACCTGCTGGCAGACTGGAACCGGGGCACCCCCTTCTCTCCATTGAAGCCTATGCGTTTTGGGCACCACTTTGAACTCTGCACCTGACCGGCCCTGAGCTGCTGTTGTGGTAACTTTGGGGTTGCTCTGAACCCCCAACGGTGGGCTACCTTGGACCAAGAACTGAACCCTGTAAGTGTCTTACTTACCTGGTAAAACTAACAAAAACTTACCTCCCCCAGGAACTGTGAAAATTGCACTGTGTCCACTTTTAAAATAGCTATTTGTGAATAACTTGAAAAGTATACATGCAATTGAAATGATTCAAAGTTCCTAATGTACTTACCTGCAATACCTTTCAAACAAGATATTACATGTTAAATTTGAACCTGTGGTTCTTAAAATAAACTAAGAAAAGATATTTTTCTATACAACACCTATTGACTGGATTTGTCTCTGAGTGTGTGTACCTCATTTATTGTCTATGTGTATGTACAACAAATGCTTAACACTACTCCTTGGATAAGCCTACTGCTCGACCACACTACCACAAAATAGAGCATTAGTATTATCTATTTTTACCACTATTTTACCTCTAAGGGGAACCCTTGGACTCTGTGCATGCTATTCCTTACTTTGAAATAGCACATACAGAGCCAACTTCCTACAGTAAGTCACACACAATCCAAACCATCCTGTGCCCACCCTCTGGTAGCTTGGCACTGAGCAGTCAGGCTTAACTTAGAAGGCAATGTGTAAAGTATTTGTGCAATAAATTCTACAATAACACCATTTAGCACCACATAAATATACCACACAGTGTTTAGAAAAAGATGTAATATTTATCTGGATATTTGCAGGTCAAAAACGATCAAAGATGCAATAAGAAAATGTAAAGATATCACTGAAAAGTGATATAAAGTGTCTTAAGACTTTTAAAAGCAAACAATGTCTCTTTCAAGCACAAAGTACCTAGTTTGAGTGAAAAATCTCCGCAAAGGGTTGCAGAGGAGGAGAAGTGTGGAAACAAAGAGGTGTGCGTTGATTTCTCGGGCCGCACACGGTCGATGCGTCATGTAGTTTTCACGCAGGGACGGCTGGGCGTCGATTTCTGGCGCTCGGTCGTGGATCCTCTTCGGGTTGCGGGGTTTTCAGACGCCCGGGGTCTGTGTGTGGAATCCTGGGCTTGTTGACAAGCTCTGCATCATTCTGTGGGCCGTGCGGGGACATTTCTCCCTTCACGGCAGGCGCTGCGTCGATTTCCCCTCTAGAAGTCGGGTGGCAGCGTCCCAGGTCGGCTGTGCAGCGATCTGGTGGGCTGTGCGTCGAAGTTCCGGTCGCACCACAACCTTTTCAATCTTTTCCTTGTGAAGTTGAGCGTCGTCGTTCCGGTTCAGCGTGTGGTGAATCTTTCACCGCAGAACAGGCTGTGCATCGTTTTTAGCAAGCTGTGCATTCAATTTTTGCCGCACAAGGAGTCCAGTTGCAAGAGAGAAGTCGTTCTGGTCCTGAGACTTCAGGGAACAGGAGGCAAGCCCTCCAGGAGCCAAGCCCTCGGAGAGCACTTCTTCACCACAGCCAGGGAGCAGCAAGGCAGCAGGGCAACAGCAAGGCAGCAGTCCTTCACAGAAAACAGTCAGGTGAGTCCTTTGGGCAGCCAGGCAGTTCTTCTTGGCAGGATGCAGGTTCTGTTTACAAGTTTCTTCTCCAGGAAGTGTCTGAGGTGGTAGGGCATAGGCCCTGTTTTATACCCAAATGTGCCTTTGAAGTGTGGGAGACTTCAAAGAGTAGCTTAGAAGTGCACCAGGTGCCCTTTCAGTTCAATCCTGTCTGCCAGGGTCCCAAAGGGGGTGTGGCAGTCCTTTGTGTGACAGCAGGCTCTCCACCCGCCTAGCCCAGGAAGACCCATTCAAAATGCAGATGTATGCAAGTGAGGCTGAGTACCCTGTGTTTGGGGTGTGTCTGAGTGAATGCACAAGGAGCTGTCAACTAAACCCAGCCAGACGTGGATTGTAAGGCGCAGAAAGATTTAAGTGCAGAGAAATGCTCACTTTCTAAAAGTGTCATTTCTAAAATAGTAATATTAAATCCAACTTCACCAGTCAGCAGGATTTTGTATTACCATTCTGGCCATACTAAATATGACCTTCCTACTCCTTTCAGATCAGCAGCTACCACTTCAATAATGTATGAGGGCAGCCCCAATGTTAGCGTATGAAGGGAGAAGGCCTCACAGTAGTGTAAAAACGAATTTAGGATTTTCACACTACCAGGACATGCAAACTACACAGGTACATGTCCTGCCTTTTACCCACATAGCACCCTGCTCTAGGGGTTACCTAGGGCTCACCCTAGGGGTGACTTATATGTAGAAAAAGGGGAGTTTTAGGCTTGGCAAGTACTTTTAAATGCCAAGTCGAAGTGGCAGGGAAACTTCTTACACAGGCCTTGCAATGGCAGGCCTGAGACAAGGTTAAGGGGCTACTTAAGTGGGTGGCACAACCAGTGCTGCAGGCCCACTAGTAGCATTTAATCTACAGGCCCTGGGCACATATAGTGCACATTACTAGGGACTTATAATTAAATTAAATAATCAAATTGGGTATGATCCAATGTTACCATGTCTAATTGGAGACAGCATATGCACTGTAGCACTGGTTAGCAGTGGTAAAGTGCGCAGAGTCTAAAAACCAGCAAAAACAGTCTCTAAAAAGTGGAGGGAGGCAGGCAAAAAGTCAGGGGTGACCACCCTAAGGCTGTCAGGTCTAACACACACCTAAACACATTGCAACACCAAACAGAGCCAAACAACTACACTCACCTGAATGTTACACACCAGCAAAACATGACACATTCAAACATACACAACACCAGACCCACATGAAACTTGCAAACATACAGACACAACAACATCACCCATTCCAGCTCCCTCTACATGAACCAATCTACTCACACCCCTCTTAACTTATCTCTCCCAATTCCTTGCCTTGATTCACTTCCACCCCTGACAAGTAAAAGCTTTGAGGTGCACGATATGTGCCCAATGGATGCCCCTTCCTGAGGATGTAGCCCCTGGGCAATAAGAAGGAAACAAGTTAAGGGCAACAAAGCCAGGAGAAATTGTATCTTCCAAATATTGTTCACTGTCACATATGTGTTACTTTGCCAAAATAATGTGCATGAGAGAAGTATTACATGAACAATTACTTGAGATTAACTTACACAAAGGTTGTCCCACATTGATGATTGCTATACACGTCATTGTGTTAAGGGAATGGAATTGAGGTAGCATTAAGATACACGTTCTGATTCACATTCATAATTGGTATTACAATATTTCACTGATATGTCCCCATTGCAATGTTCAGACATTTGACATTGCTTACAATTGCGATGGGATTTGGGAAGTTGTTGCAAGCATTTATTTGCTAATGAATACTTGTTAGAAATGGGGTCTTTGGTTGACAGTCAGGTTACCCCCTGTTCAAGCAAGGACCCACTCTCTAGTCAGGGTAAAAGAGAATCACCCTCAGCTAACCCCTTGGTAGCTTGGCAGAGCAGTAGGCTTAACGTCAGAGTGCTAGGTGTAAAGTATTTGTACCAACACACACAGTAACTTAATGAAAACACTACAAAATGACACAACACCAGTTTAGAATAATAGGAAATATTTATCTAAACAAAACAAGACCAAAACGACAAAAATCCAACATACACAAGTCAAGCTATGAATTTTTAAAGATGAAATTCAAAAATAGCGCTTAGAAACAAAAATGCTTCGATGAGATGTTAACACGGCATCGTGACGGAGTCGTTCCCAACAAGCCGACACCAGCGGCGCCGGACACGGAGTCGTGTAGACCCCCAAGTACAGTACCTTTGGTGAAGAGTGAAAACAAGCCAATGCGCAAAGTCGGGGATCGCGGCATCTGTGCGAAACGTTGAATCCACGCACTTCGAGTGGCGTCGGTCACAACATTGTGCGGCGACTTCCACGGAGTCGCGGACTGCAGCGGGGCTGCAGCGGCGTCGGGGCTGCGAAGAGCGTTGCGTTCCAGCGAAGGTCACGGCGTCGGGTGTAGGCGGCGTCACCGGATTCAGTAGCGGCGTCGGTCCAGAGTCGTCCGAAGTCGATTTCCTTGGATTTCCACCAGCTTTCCTTTCAAGGGCCCAGGGACTGGATAGGGCACCACTTTTCAGAGCAGGAGTCTCTCCAGAGACTCCAGGTGCTGGCAGAGAGAAGTCTTTGCTCTCCCTGAGACTTTAAACAACAAGAGGCAAGTTCTAAATCAAGCCCTTGGAGATTTCTTCACAAGATGGAAGGCACACCAAGTCCAGTCTTTGCCCTCTTACTCTGGCAGAAGCAGCACTGCAGGAAAGCTCTACAAAGCACAGTCACAGGCAGGGCAGCACTTCTTCCTCAGCTATTCAGCTCTTCTCCAGGCAGAGGTTCCTCTTGGTTCCCGAAGTGTTTCTAAAGTCTGTGGTTTTGGGTGCCCTTCTTATACCCAATTTCTCCTTTGAAGTAGGCCTACTTCAAAGTAAAGCCTCTTCTGAATGTGAAATCCTGCCCTTCCCAGGCCAGGCCCCAGACACTCACCAGGGGGTCGGAGACGGCATTGTGTGAGGACAGGAACAGCCCTTTCAGGTGTAAGTGACCACTCCTCCCCTTCCTCCTAGCACAGATGGCTCATCAGGAAATGCAGACTACACCCCAGCTCCTTTTGTGTCACTGTCTAGTGTGAGGTGCAACCAGCCCAACTGTCAAACTGACCCAGACAGGGAATCCACAAACAGGCAGAGTCACAGAAATGGTATAAGCAAGAAAATTCTCACTTTCTAAAAGTGGCATTTTCAAACGCACAATCTTAAAATCAACTTTACTAAAAGATGTATTTTTAAATTGTGAGCTCAGAGACCCCAAACTCCACATGTCCATCCGCTCCCAAAGGGAATCTACACTTTAATCAGATTTAAAGGTAGCCCCCATGTTAACCTATGAGAGGGACAAGCCTTGCAACAGTGGAAAACGAATTTAGCAATATTTCACTGTCAGGACATATAAAACACATTACTATATGTCCTACCTTAACCATACACTGCACCCTGCCTTTGGGGCTACGTAGGGCCTACCTTAGGGTAGCCTTACATGTAAGAAAAGGAAAGGTTTAGGCCTGGCAAGTGGGTACACTTGCCAAGTCGAATTTACAGTGCACATTTACACACACAGACACTGCAGTGGCAGGTCTGAGACAGAATTACAGGGTTACTTGTGTGGGTGGCACAACCAGTGCTGCAGGCCCGCTAGTAACATTTGATTTACAGGCCCTGGGCACCTCTAGTGCACTTTACTAGGGACTTAACAGTAAAACAAATATGCCAATCATGGAGAACCAATTACATACACATTTTAAACAGGAACACTTGCACTTTAGCAATGGTTAGCAGTGGTAAAGTGCCCAGAGTAATAAAAACAGCAGAATCAGAGTCCAGCACACATCAATAACCTGGGGAACAGAGGCAAAAAGTTAAGGGAGAACACGCCAAGGATGAAAAGTCTAACAATACTTATACCAAAAAAAAAAACAATAATCAAAAGGTGTTGTTACAGGTGTGTTTCATTAAGTGACTGACACATCTAGTGCAAATACATATGCATTACATGAGAATTTAACATTTTTTAACAACATGTATGTCGACGCAAGGGTCCAGAGCTAATGTAAAGTGACAATTTAACATTAAGAAGTAATATGGACTGCACATCTTTGACTCCAGCGATGACGGTGTCACTTTCCATCGTGGTCATGTGGCAGCAGCAACAGCAGAACTTGCCTGGTCAGTTGCAGTGGAAAATGGAAGTGGAAATTGGAAAAAAGGTAGGTTTTTATCTAATTTCCTTTCCAGCCCGCCAACTCAGGTGTGGAGGTTTCTCTACCACAGTTGCCTTCGGGGAAGTCACATAGTGATTTGCTGGACGGGAATTGTGGCTGGGGTCCTGCTGGAAGGTGCTATTTCCAATAGGGCTGTCATTGCAGGTGTAAATTTCTGGGGGAGTCGGTGCGACTTGGGCGGTCTATCTTCTATGGTCCTGCCAGAATCTAAATCTAAGGCAAAGGTGACAGCAGGACTGATTCTGCCAAGATCTAAATTAGGCCCAAAGTCTTAAAGTAGAGTAGAGTGGATTGACATGTCACAGAGTGGAGTGGCATGTCGTAGAGCGCAGTGGAGTTGCATATTGTGTTATAGAGTATTATCTCCTGTAAACATGGCATGATTGGCTTACACCTGACTGGCACATTTAATCTTCCTATAAGTCCTTTGTACAGTGATATCGCTTATACCCAGGGCCTTTAAATTAAATGCTACTAGTGGGCCTGCAGTGCTGCTTGTGCCACCCACAGAAGTAGCTTCTAAAGCCTGTCTCAGATCTGCCACTGCAGGGTCTGCATGCACACTTTACTGCCACAGTGGCTTGGCATCTAAATATACTTGCCAGGCCTGGAACTCCCCTTTTACTAAAAATAAAGCTATCCCCTAAGGTAGTCCCTACATAGCTCTATGGGCAGGGTGTTGTGTAGGTAAAAGGTAGGGAATGTGTCCTCTCTTTGTGACCTGTCCTGATGATGACAAACAGCCTGTTTGGTTTCTCACTGCTGTGAGTGCTGCCCTCTCATAGGTTTGCATAAGGAATGTCCTTGCATATGTCTAAGTGGTATTTTCTGATCTATGAGGAGTAGTGTGGGCATGTTTGGTATGTTTGGAATGGTAGTGAGAAATCCTGCTTACTGGTGTAGTTGGATTTTACATTACTATTTTAGAAATTACACTTTTAAAAAGTGGACATTTCTCTTTGCTTATGACTCCTGTGCTTTGCAGCCTGGCTTTAATCCCTGTCTGGGTAGAGTGACAGCTGGGCTTTGTGCTTAATTTCCAGACAGCCATTACATACGGAGGGTGGATGTGTAACAGGATTATATCTGCATACTGAATGATCTTCCTGGGCTGGGAGAGAGGGAGGCTGGACACACTTGTACAGGTTGAATCCTGCTCTCACACAAAGGGCTTGCTTACCCCGTACTGATGTCTGGAGTCAGGGCTGGAATTGAAGGGGGTATTATGCACTTCTAAAGGACCTTTGAAGTGCCCCTGAGATCAAAGACAAAATGAGTATAAGTACAGGGGTTGTACCTCATGTTTTTAGACACAGTGTGGTCTTGGCACCAGTTGCTGCTCGAAGGGAATGCTATGCTACTAAAAGAAACCACCATTAGGACTAACCTGCTGATGTGCTGACCTGTGACCTGCTAGGTCACCAAAAGGACTGCTACTTGGCTGCTAGATCCCTGTTGAGCTGGTGTACCGCTATTCCCTGCTCTGTGCCCCAGTTGTTCTCCAGGGGCTGGGTGGGATGTCCCTCTTCCCCCCTGTTTCCTACTTCTTAGTGTGGTGTGAATGCTATAATTTACTTCTGCTGAAGCATTTCCCCATTGTCTTCCCAAGAGCATTTGGATTGCTCTGTGGAACCCAAATGCGGTGTTGAGGAACGTAGATAAGGCATGCTGGCACTATCCTCTGGTATTCTAAGACAGGGTGAGCTCTGTGTCACTGTTTGGCCCATGAGCCAGTTAGGAGTGTGTCAGGCATCTCCAACAGTGATTGCTAGCATGCGACTGGAACACTTACTCCCTGCTGCCCCCGGGGCACAAGCAGGCTTCTATGCTGGTGTACTCACTGCAGCGACCTGGGCCAAAACAAGGAGAGGAGCTGGCCCACATTGGGAAGGCTTCCCTAGGATGGGCCGCCTTGCAAAGAGAAAGGTAACAGTCTGTGAGGCCCTGGAGGGCTCCTAACGTGCTACCTGTATAAAGTGTAGTTCTGTTAAGGGCAGCAGCCACACCGCATGGACATTGGGGGCTGCCTTGGGGATTTCCTTTATGTGCTGGAAGAAGCCAGCAAGAGTCGTGTTTCCCTGAGCTGTGGCACCGTAGCCTCACAGGCCCCTTTGGAGACCTTACACAGGGAAGCCCAAGGAGGGTTTCTGCCAATATTCCCTTACTGTGAACACCCCCGGCTGAGGGGCATCTCCGGTTGTTGCAGCCCTGAGCGGGGACACCTCCCTCTAAAGAAGAAAGCACCGTAGATATAGCAGTGGAGGGCATTAGCTGTTGTGTTGACTGTGGTGTTTTTCCCCCTCACAGCATTTCATGTAAAATAAGCATTATGGGTGCTGTGGGGTGATTGCATCAATGATTTTTCCTGTCACCAGGATATGTTTTTCCCTCAGGGTTTTTCCTGCATTTCATGACCTGATATTATGTGTTATGTCGTTCTGGCCTTGTTGGGTGATGTGCATATTTCCAGGATCTGTCTGATATGTAGTGGGACGGTAATGTGTATGACATGTGCACTATGGAAAGTTTTCATTCTAGTTGCATTATAATGATCTGATAATTGCCAGTTTGGCAAATTATTACTGATTTATGTGGTCATGGTCTATGTTTTTATGTAATGCAGTTTATTTTTGTATAGCTTTGTTGGATAGCTATTTTAGCCATATTTTAAACACATCATTTTAGCTTATTAGGCCTGCCGATATGCACTTTAACCCTGTTATATTTTTTCAATTTTTTTTTATTTTCTTTATCTCACTGTACTTCCACCTAGGAAAGCATCACGTTCTTAGTGGGACATTTATTTCACCTTGTGCTTTCTCCAAGGCTCCAGTCAGATAGGGTCGCCGACAAACGTGGTATGCTGTGTCTCCAATATTCATAGAAAACACACACTCATACTTGGGGATCATTTCTTAGAATGTCAGTTTTTTTTTTTATAAAACACCCCTTTGTCCTAGGCACATTAGAGGGAGATTACAGCCAGATGACCACGACTGTATGCTGATTGCTGACTGCTGAGCTGCAGCTGCATACTTAGACTGCCGGACCCCTGATCCACATGGGGGAGGTATCTCTCTAGACTACAGGCATTTTTCTCTGGGTATGAGGGATGATGTACCCCCAAGGGGAAACCTGAAGGGCGTATTAGGCGTATTATGCTGTGCTCAAACATAGTATAGGTAGGAGAAATATATATCACTCCTGGTGACAGTATTGTAGGTCTGTTCTTGTGTTTTACTCTGTTAGTCACCTGCTTGTTTTTATTTTGTTTAATCATCCTAGTTATTGCAATACATGCCTTTTTATCTAAGATGCAGTTACTTCAATAAATCCTTATTCAACTATATTCTGCTTCTGCTGTTTTTGTCTGTATGAGACTCTTAGTCACTGAGAGAAAGGGATGGAATCTGATTGACCACGATTCCCCTGAGGAGTCTTCTTTGTCATGGGCCCAGCTGCCACAATCATCTCGGCCAGGGATGAGGTGCTGCTAGTTAGCTGGAGAACCCCAATTAGGTTGACAGGCATCATGTTGTGTGGAATCATACTTAGTAGCCACAATCTATGTGATCCTGTCTCCCAAATCCAGTAGCCTCATTAGCATAATGAGAACCTACACAACAGCTTGTTGTTAAGTTTCTTTTGTGGTGTATTTATTGTGTCACTGGGTTGAGTGTGTTGTACAAACGCTTTACACATTGCCTCTGGGATAAACCTGACTGATCGTGCCAACTTACTAAGGTGCCTACCCTAGCTAACCAGGAACCCCATTTCTAGAACAGAGTCATGAATATGGCTGCACAGATTTATATGAAGTGTCACAAATATAGATCATGGGGTGTAAATGATCTCAATCATTTAAGTAGTTTTCAAGTTATAGGTTCTGATGCACAAGTTTATGATTGTTTGCTATTCACAATGTTTTGTTTATAAGTAGTAAATTTACAACTGGGAAGTCTCCGCACATAAAAATGATAGGACAATCCTATCTTTTAATTTGTGGAGATTCAGCAGCTGTAAAGATACCTCTAGTAAAATGCCTTTGTGAATAGCAAGGAATGGTAAACTTATAGAAAAGTGTTTATCCTCCTGAATCGGGCCCTTAAGGCAGAAATAGTTAATTATTTATTGGGCCACTGGATTCCGCAGTAATTATGCAGTATACCGCGGTATATGCCAATGGCAAAAGGCAGCCATATTGTTAATACCACACTTTGGTGGTCATTACAACATTGGCGGTAAAAGCTGCTTACTGCCGTGCAGTAGACCGCCAACACACCGCCACGGACTCGGAAAAACGCCACAGCTATTACGACCCACATTTCGGAATCCGCCAATATTCAGACACCCACACAAGTCTGCCATACCAAAGGTCAGTGATAAACTGGCGAAAACAAAAATGCTCTTCCAATTGTAATGTCAACATATCTATGTCACACAGCTCTAGTCCATGAGGAATCTAAGCAGATGTCACACAGTGGGACCCACATCTGTGAAATCATAAGGGAAAGTGACAACTCAGTGACCATACACTGGGTGAAAACGACAGACAGTAGAGAGGTAGTAGTGTTAAAGTACATGTAGTAGGCAGGTCTGTACTCTTACTTGTGTCTCACTGGAAATATTGCTGGATCACTGAGTCCCTGTTGTTCATGTCTTCTTTCTCTGCTTCCTCCTCTTCACTGTCCACAGGCTCCACAGCTGCCACAACACCGCCATCTGGACCATCCTCCTGCAGAAAAGGCACCTGTCGTCGCCAAGCCAAGTTGTGAAGCATACAGCAGGCCACGATGATCTGGCACACCTTCTTTGGTGAGTAGAATAGGGATCCACCTGTCATATGGATGCACCGGAACCTGGCCTTCAGGAGGCCGAAGGCCTGCTCGATCACCCTCCTAGTTCACCCATGAGCCTCATTGTAGCGTTCCTCTACCCTTGTCCTGGGATTCCTCACTGGGGTCAGTAGCCATGACAGGTTGGGGTAACCAGAGTCACCTGCAAATGGTGAGGGACAACTGTTAGACACGCACTAACCTGGAGGGATATCCCCAGACCCAGAAAACTATTCCCACTGATTTGGGTCTAGGTGCTCACCTAATGGCCACACACGGTGCCTCTGGAGTTGACCCATCACATAGGGGATGCTGCTATTCCGCAGGATGTAGGCGTCATGCACTAAGCCAGGGAACATGGCATTCACATGGGAGATGTACTGGTCTGCCAAACATACCATCTGTACATTCATGGAATGATAACTCTTCCGGTTTCTGTACACGTGTTCACTCCTGTGGGGGGGTCCAAAGCCACATGGGTCCCATCAATGGCACCTATGATGTTGGGGATGTGTCCCAGGGCATAGAAATCACCTTTCACTGTAGGTAAATCCTCCACCTGAGGAAAAACGATGTAGCTCCGCATGTGTTTCAGAAGGGCAGACAACACTCTGGACAATACGTTGGAAAACATAGGCTGGGACATCCCTGATGCTATGGCCACTGTTGTTTGAAAAGACCCACTTGCAAGGAAATGGAGCACTGACAGCACCTGCACTTGAGGGGGGATTCCTGTGGGATGGCGGATTGCTGACATCAGGTCTGGCTCCAACTGGGTACACAGTTCCTGGATTGTGGCACGGTCAAGCCTGTATGTGATAATCACATGCTGCTCCTTCATTGTCGACAGGTCCACCAATGGTCGGTACACCAGAGGATGCCGCCATCTCCTCATATGTCCCAGCAGACGGTGCCTATGAAGGACGACAGCGAGCACAGAGTCAAACAGCTTAGCGGTACGTACACACAGCTTACACAGTACACGAATCATAATCTGAAAAGTGGCCTGTATGTGTGTTGAGGCTAGGCCTAGGTATGTGTGACGCAGTTAAAAATTAAGCCATGTGGGCCCTTGAAATGGCGGCTGCCTGACCTCTAAAGTGGGACAATGGGATGTGAGGTAACTCCGCTGGCATTGTACACCGTTGCGGTAGGCGGTCGAAGACCACAGCTCAATGCTGCATTGGTTAACATTGGACCCTATGGGTTCCAGGAGCAAATGACGATGTACGCCGGTGGTGACGGTACGCACCGCCGTGGACGTGACCGCCAATTTCTATCTGTTCAATCACTCGATACCTGTTCTTCGACAGGAGAGGACCTACACTACAAGTGCTGCTGTGACCTCTGTCTGGAAGAGACAATGGCTCGAGTGTCTGGGAAAAGGGCCCCTGCCTTCACATCGGAGGAGTTGCAGAAGCTCGTGGATGGGGTCCTCCCCCAGTACACGCTACTCTACGGTCCTCCAGACAAACAGGTAAGTACACAGGGAGCATGTTGTATGGGCTATGCCTGTGTGGAGAGGGCTGGATGTAAGAAGGAAGGGGGGAGAGTGCTGCATGCATGAAAGACGGTGAATGCATGTGCCACATGCAAGGGTAGTGAAGGGGGCCAATCAGTTTGACGGTGCACTTGGTAATAACTTCTCTTTTTCCCCTGTACATTTCATGTAGGTCAGCGCCCACCAGAAAAAAGATATTTGGCGTGCCATCGCCAAGGACGTCCGGACCCTGGGGGCCTATCACAGACGGAGAACCCACTGCCGGAAAAGATGGGAGGACATTCGCCGCTGGAGCAAGAAGACGGCAGAGGCTCAGCTGGGGATGGCCTCCCAATGTGGGAGGGGTGCCCGTCGCACCATGACCCCCCTGATGTTCAGGATCCTGGCGGTGGCCTACCCGGAGTTGGATGGGCGTTTGAGGACATCACAGCAGACACAAAGGGGTGAGTACACTCTCATTCTGCTGACTTCGCGCACAATTGAGGTGTCTGGGTGGGGGAGGTGGGCTGTGGGTTTCACTAGGCCAGGGCGAGTTCCGTAGGCAAGGACCCGGTAAGACAGGCCATGTGGCACCCCACCCCACCTCTGTAGAGTGCCAAGTACACCTAGTCATGCCCCTGTGTCATCTATGTGTGCAGATGTCGTCCATAGCCTTGTAGGCCATTTCCCAGGAATTGAACAGTGGAGCCCAAGAGCGCAGCGTAGTGCAGGGGGCATCTGTGTCTGTCGTGTCCGCCAATGGTAGCGGTAATGCGTGCACTCAACATGTCTTTATTCTGCCGTCCCCCACCTTTTTGTGGTCTCCCTGTTCTTGTGTGCATTAGCATCATCAGGCGGAGGGGAGCTCCCCGGCGGGGACAGGAGCTGACACCAGTGACACGGACTCGTCCTCTGATGGGAGCTCCCTTGTGGTGGCGGCAACATCTGTGCCCCCCGCATCTACAGGTACAGCCGCCACCCCCCTACCAGCACCGCCCTCCCAGCAGCCCCTCAGCCTTTGCCCCATGCCCGCTCACCCAGGAGGGTGGGCATCACTTTCGCCCCAGGCACCTCAGGCCCTGCCCCAGTCACCCCTGCAGCCCTCAGTGAGGAGGCCATTGACCTCCTCAGGTCCCTCACTGTTGGGCAGTCTACCATTTTGAATGCCATCCAGGGTGTTGAAAGGGAGTTGCAACAGACCAAAGCATTCCTAGAGGGCATTCATTCTGGTCAGGCGGCCCTTCAGCGAGCTTTTCAGACTCTGGCCTCAGCACTGATGGCAGCCATTGTCCCCGTCTCTAGCCTCCCCCCTCCAACTTCCTCCACCCAGACCCAATCCCCTGTACCTCAGCCTATCCCAAGCACACCCACAGACCAGCATGCACACACCTCAACACACAAGGGAAGCTCTGGCAAACATAAGCACCACACATCCCACAGGCACTCACGCAAGCATCACACACATGCAGACACACCAACATCCACTGCCTCCACTGTGTCCCCCTCCTCGTCATCTCCCTCCTCCCTCCCAGTCTCGTCTACACTCAAACCTGCATGCACTACCTCTACAGCCACTACATCCCTCTCCAGCACACCCACCACCACGTCCCCTGTGTCCTCTCCCAGTGTGTCTGTGATGCCCCCTCCCAAGATACACAAACGCAGGCACACACCCACCCAACAGCCATCCACCTCACGACAGCCTCCAGCGCATGCACCTTCACCCAAAGTCACCAAACGTACACCTCCTACAACCACCACCTCTTCCTCCACTCCCAAACCCCCTCCAGCTACCCGTCCCAGTGTGTCCACACCTCCCCCACCCCGTCCATCTCCTAGGTCCCGAACTAGCACCTCAGCCACAACATCTCCGGGACCAGTGGTGCCTGTAGTCACCGGAATCTGGAGTGCACCGGCCACCAGGGTAGCCAGTGTGGCACGGAGCCACAGCACAGACAGTCCCCCACCTGTGAAGCATCAGAAGTTGGCCAGTGCCCGGCGGGAGAGGGGGAAGACTCCAGCCACCAAAGCCGCTCCCAGGGGTACCGTGGGAGTGTGGAGTCAGCTGTGACACCTTCCAAGGTGGGGAAGGGCCACAAGAAACCCGGCAAGTCTGGGAAGAGCAGCACGGCGGAGAAGACCGCCATCATCCCCGATGCCCAGGAGCCCACCTCCAGCACAAGCCCAGCTGCCCAGGAGGCCACCACCAGCACCAGCCCACCTGCCCAGGAGGCCACCGCCAGCACCAGCCCAGCTGCCCAGGAGGCCACCACCAGCACCAGCCCACCTGCCCAGGAGGCCACCACCAGCACCAGCCCAGATGGGCCATGAATGACGGCCAGCAAAAGCCCCGCTGGGCCACGAAGGACCACCAGCAAAAGCCCTGCTGGGCCATGAAGGACCGACAGCAAAAGCCTCGCTGGGCAATGAAGGATCGCCAGCACAAGCCCCGTTGGGCCATGAAGGACCGCCAGCAGCTGAGACCCTGCAATGGAGACCGCCATCTCAAGCACCGCTGAACAGGGCACCGCCAACTCAAGCACCGCTGAACAGGGCACCGCCGTCTCAAGCACCGCTGAACAGGGCACCGCCATCTCAAGGACCGCTGAACAGGGCACCGCCAACTCAAGCACCGCTGAACAGGGCACCGCCGTCTCAAGCACCCCTGAACAGGGCACTGCCAAGCACTGCTGGCCCATGAGCGGCAAGGGAACTGACGCAGCTGAGTCCGTCACAGGGTGAATGATGCACTCTGGGCACCATGCCCCCTCCAAAACCAGTGGAGACTGTCATCCACTACCTCTGTCCTAAGCAGGATGAAGCACTCTGGGCACCATGCCCCCTCCAGAACCAGTGGAAAAATGCGTCCACTACCTCTGTCCTTAGCAGGATGAAGCACTCTGGGCACCATGCCCCCTCCAGAACCAGTGGAGAAAAGCATCCACTACCTCTGTACTTAGCAGGATGAAGCACTCTGGGCACCATGCCCCCTCCAGAACCAGTGGAAAAAAGCATCCACTACCTCTGTCCTTAGCAGGATGAAGCACTCTGGGCACCATGCCCCCTCCAGAACCAGTGGAGACTGTTATCCACTTGTGAGACTGTGGCTTTGCACTCCCCAGGATATGGCAGTGGGCAACCCACCCACTGTAGAGACTTGAGAGACTGTGGCTTTGCACTCCCCAGGATATGGCAGTGGGCAACCCACCCACTTGTGAGACTTGAGAGATTGTGGCTTTGCACTTCCCAGGATGGAACAGTGGGCAACCCACCTACTGTATAGACTTGAGAGACTGTGGCTTTGCACTCCCTAGGATTAAACAGTGGGCAAACCACCCACTTGTGAGACTTGAGAGACTGTGGCTTTGCACTCCCCAGGATGGAACAGTGGGCAACCCACCCACTGTATAGACTTGAGAGACTGTGGCTTTGCACTCCCAAGGATGGAAAAGTGGGCATGTGGCCCCCTCGTGGATTTGGCATTGTGCACTCATCCGGCTGAGGTGCCCCCCCTTTCCCTCCCCCTGAGGTGCCTGTTTAGTTGCTGTCTGATGCCCCTGCAGTGTTCTCTCCGTCATGGTCAAGGATCTTGTGTGGGCCTCGCCCATACCGTGTGGTCCCAGTGTTCCACTTTCTTTCTTAGAGCACTACCTGGACTACTATGCTTGGTATATATTATGTACATGGTGTATATATATATATTTCTGCCTACTTGCTTTTAATATATTAGAATGGTTACACTCATTTTCTATTGTCTTTGCATTCTTCCTGGGGTTTTGGGGGGTATAACTGTGATGTATTGATATGCATTAGTGTGTGTGTTGTAGTGGGTGAGGGTGGGGGTGTTGCGTGTGTGTGTCTCTTTTTTTTGCCTCCCCTGTGTCGTAGGTGCAGTACTCACCGTGGTCTTCGCCTCCGGCGTTTGTGCTCCTGGTAGAGGAGCAGGAAGACTATTGCAGGTAGAATTTGGAGTTCCGGGTCCATGGCGTCCTCGTTCCTCGTGGGGTGTGTGGAGGTGAGCGTTTTCCATTCGGGATTCCTGTTTCCGCCGTGTTTTTATCCGCGGTGAATCCCCCCCGGAAAAGGTGGCAGATTGGCCTGTCATAATAGTGTGGGCAGTACATTGTCTCCCGCCTGTCTGTTGGCGGTGACCGCCAAGCTGTTTGTTTGTACCGCCGTGGCGGTCTGAGTGTTAAAGTGGCTGTCTTTGTTGGCAGTTTCCCCCACGGTCGTAATTGCAAATTTTTTACCGCCGGCCTGTTGGCAGTTGTTGGACTTTTTGCCTTACGCAGGGTCATCCCCAGTCTTTTTGCCTCCTTCCTCCTGGTTTTTCTGACCTCCCGCTGTTGGCTCTAGGACTCTGAGCACTTTATCACTGCTGACCAGTGCTAAAGTGCAGGTGCTCTCCCATCTAAAGTTGGTATGATTGGCTTATACCTAATTGGCATATTTAATTTACCTATAAGTCCCTTGTACAGTGGTATCTCTATACCCAGGGCCTGTAAATTAAATACTACTAGTGGGCCTGCAGCGCTGCTTGCGCCACCCACTGAAGTAGACGTTCAAACCTGTCTCAGGCCTGCTAGCGCAGGGCCTGTGTGCGCAGTTTTATGCCACAGGGACCTGGCATCTAAACTTACTTGCCAGGCCCAGAACTCCCCTTTTACTACATGTAAGTCACGCCTAAAGGTATGCCCTAGCTAGCCCTATGGGCAGGGTGCCATGTATGTAGAAAGGCAGGACATGTGCCAAGTTGCGTGGCCTGTCCTGGTAGTGACAAGCAGCCTAACTGGTGTCTCACTGCTTTGAGTGCTGCCTTCTCATAGGATTGCATTAGAAATGCCCTGCCTTGTGTGTAAGGGGTATTGTCTGATTTATGAGGGGTAGCGTAGGCGTGTTTGGTATGGTTGTGATGGTGATAATAAATGCTGCTTACTGGTGTGGGTGTATTTTTTATTACTATCACAGAAATGCCACTTCTAGAAAGTGCGCATTTATCTGTGTTTATGACTCTGGTGTTTTGCAGCTTGACTCCAATCCACGTCTGGGCAGAGTGACAGTTGGGTCTTTGTGCATACTTTTCAGACAACCTGTACACAGGGAGGGTGGAGGTGTCACAGAGGTGCATCTGCATACTGAATAGTCTTCCTGGGCTGAGAGAAGGGAGAGGCGGGGCACACCTACATTTGTAAAGGCTGTGCCCTGGCCTCACACAATAGGGTCATTAACCCCCCACTGATGTTTGGAGCCTGTGCTGAAAGGAGGCACTCCCAGAACCAGTTGTAACTGGCTGGAACCTCCTCTCCCTACCATTGTAAAACACTGTAAGAACTGACTATAAGTACAGGGGAATTTTCCCCACAATTTGAACACTCTTGGAAATTGAACCTGGACACAAGACGCTGCTGAATGGACTCACCAGGAAACCGCCTTGGACTGCTGCTGCTGTGCTAACCTGTGACCTGCCTGGTCACTAGGAGGAACTGCCATCATCTGCACCCCTTGTGCTGGCCTGTAGCTGGAGCCACCAGCCTTGTGCTCCTTCCTGTTTCATTGTTCCCAGGGGCAGGGTGCCGTGGCCCCTGACCCCTGTAACTTTTCCCTGCACAAGGAGTGCTGCCTTGATATCCCCTTTGCGCTGAGAGAGCGCTCTTCTGTGCCCTCTGGCACTTCGAGGCACCTGTTTCATGCTGGAATCACCACCGCAACCCGGGCTATAATTATGGCCTTAGCGCTTTGAAAAGCATTTCCTGGAAGACCCCCAGTAATCACGGTCCCCGGAGGGTCCCGTCAATGGTCTAGAGGAGGTGTGTGCTGCCCTCTTCTCCTCAAAAGGATGTCAGAGGCCCCCATTTTGCGCATGGGAGCACCGGGGGCCCCATTGTTCATCTTCTAGGCACTGGAGGTGCCTTCATCAAGCCAGGTACTGTTAAAGGAACAATATATAGAACATAAGTTCTTACTAGAGTCTTCGTCTGATTTATATGTTGCCTACCTGTTTTTGATGGTGTTTCATAGGCATATGCAAATGTTCCTTTTATGGGCATGACTTGCTAATATGTTTCCCTAACTTGCCATATTTTTTCTAATGTTCCTACTATGGGCGTTTTATGATATTCTTATGACAAGTGTTCTAATGTGATAACGTGTTTCCTGACTACTGCTTATGTTGCAGAATACTGAGTAACCTGTGTGTTATGTGTGACTACTGCTAATTTGAAGAGTAACTAATGTGTAACGTTCTGACAACTGCTAAGGTAGCAGGATACTACTGATATGTGATGTTTGGTCTGATAATTGCGTTGTGTACAATACAGTATATTTTCATATAATCTGGTGTTGTGTTTCCTTTGTGGTGGGGATATTGCGTCACATGTGTGTGTGTGTTGTGCAAACGCTTTGCACATTGCCTCCGGGTTAAGACTGACTGCTCGTGCCAAGCTACCAAGGGGGTGAGCAGGGGTTATCTTGGACGTGTAACTCCCTTGCCCTGACTAGAGTGGGTGGGTTCTGCCTGTCTGAGGTGCATACCCTAGCCAACCAGAAACCCCATTTCTAACAGCGGTCTTACCGCCGCTTTAACACCGACCACAGGGGTTGTAATGACCACCTTTGTCTACACGCATGCAGGGAACAGAGATGAAAAGTCTGCTTTTTGACATCGGAAACTGTTGTAGGAGGCTGGCCCTCTATGTATTGTGCAAATCTAGGCACACTGTGCAGGGGGTCCAGGCAGCCACACGTTGGTTTCCAGAGGCAAAAATCTGATCACCTAATGTTCTAATTTTTGAGGTAGGTTGGTCGAGCAGTTAGGGCACCCTAGGAGGATTGCACCACACACACTCAAGGAAATAACTTGAGACCAATTTTATAAAAATACTTCATATTCTTATATAATTTTTAAGTTAAGATAGTCAAGAGTACTTTTTGAGTTATGATTTTTCAAAGTTTTAATAACTATAGTCTTTCTGTGCATAATTACGCACCATAGGAATCAATAGGCAGTCATTTTAAAAAATGCATTAAAAATCATTCAATTGGGTTACCAGTCTCTTTTTGCAGGATGGTTGAAGCAGTCAGTGGGCACCTTGGGTCAGCTGGAGAGCCACGGGCAACTCCCGGTTCCGTCAGGGGTGGAACTGGAAAGTCTCTTGGCACAGGGCCACTTGGAGGGGCCACCTGGAAAAGGAGATGGTTTGTAAACTTAACCGTGCCTTGGGTTCCCCTTCGACTGTCGAGGTCACAAGGGGTTAGGGGAGCAGAGCTGGTTCCTCCTTGAAAGGCGCAGGGTGGCCAGATGCAGGGCCAGTTGGTGATCCAGGAAATGTGCGCAATGGAGCCCTTTGGAGCTGGAGGTAAGGTTCTTTGAGGGTGGCTCACAGGACAACAGGGCACTCTGGCAGGAGTTCTGGGTTGTTTGTGAAGTAGCTTGACCAGTACATGGGTATTGGCACAACTGGGCTGCTGGAGGGTGCAGTGCCACTAACGTTGGCACACTTATAGGTCTAATTGGGGCTGTTGTTGGTGTGTCATTGGGTCTGGCTGAAACTTCCGGTTGGAGAGATATTGGCTGGTCAGTGAAGTGACCCTCAATGGTATGTTGGTTCTTGCTGCTTTCCCACTCAGGAGGGAGATCTTGGAATATTTGCAAAGCCTGGAGGTCCTCTGGGGGTCTTGCGTGGTCAGTCCAGTGGTCAGCTCCTCTGTAGCTGCGATTGTCAGGACACAGATGCAGCAGGCAGGGTCTTGGCTCCTCTTCTGATGCAGCAGACCCTCAGTTCTCTTGCTGTGGTCTTCTTTGCTGTCTTCCTATTTGTCCTCTTGAATCTGATTTCTTGGTCTAGGTACTGAATTTGGTGGGTGTTTTAGGGGGAACCTGGTAGTGTCCAATAGGACATTTACCTCAGGGTGGCTACACTCACTACAGTTATGACTTCCTGTGGGAAGGGTCACTTCCCTAAACCCCATTGCCTAATTTCCTCCATCCCACGATGGAAGAAACTGAATTTGAGGGTCCACCTCGCAGACAACACCTTAGGGGTGTTACATGCCAGGTGAGGTCACTCCTCCTACCCTTTGTTTGGTTTCCCACCTTTGCTCCCATCAAAAGTGGGGGTTTGCAAAGGGGGATGCCAGCTGCTGCTAGCAGAAGACTTGGGAGTCGAGTTTCAAGGGCTATAAGCCTTTTGAATCTCACTGCCAGGACAGTGCACATTCCTGAGGGAGGGGGTGTTAGCTCCTCCACCCAGGAAGGGCATTGTCTTACGAACCAGAGAGGCAGGCCTCTCCCCCAAGGTTTGTATATTAGCAGTCTGGAGGTGTCAACTCGATAAAACCAGTCAGCAACCGTGCCAGGTTAGGTTAGCTTTTGCAGGGGGCACCTCTAAGGTGATCCCTGGGTGCATTTAGGGATAAATCCAATACTGGCACTAGTTTGGAGGTATCATTCCAAGTTGTTTGATACTAAACAACCTAGGGTTCAGGGTGGCCATCATGTAGCTGGGAAACCTGTGTTTGACCAGGGTCCAGCACATGCATTAAAATGGCTGATCTGTTCACTCACTACGTCCCAGGTTTGGCAAGGACACATCTAGATCATGGCTCTAGAGGGAGGCACAATCAGTGCTGCTGCCCTCAGGAGCCTGCCCATAGTACCCTATGCCCCTGGGCACCTAGGTGCCCCTTTACTAGGGACTTATAGTGGTAGCTAAGGGTGTATCCAATTGTGCCAATGCATCACAACAGATTCAGGGAAAGACCTCTGGGCCATGTAAGCTGGTTAGCAGGGGCCCTGGGCACTACCATTTCTAGAACACATCAACATCAGGCAAACAACAAGGGTGATAACCATGGCAAAAAGAGGCACTCTCTCTCACCTGTTTGACATATCCTGCTGTAAAAACCAAAGTGTTTGTGTGGCTTGGCTGAAGGTGTGAGTTATGGTTACCTTACGGCATGAAATTTAGTTACTGAAAGAACTCTATACTTGCTGAATTTCTATGGTTTGGTTTGCTAATAACTTTGGTGCTGTTTGATGAATCACTTCAGTGTATGTCCGGAAAGTTTCAGGGTGATCCATCAAGAGGGGGCAGAGAACAAAGGGAGATTCGAAAACCCTTTTCACCTATTCAAGTTTCATGGGGATCTTGAACACTAATTGCGCCCAAACCACTAGACGGAATTACACCGAATTTGTCAGAAAGGTAGCTCATGGTCCAGAAAGTGACCTTTTTGCTATTTGGTGTAAATCTGTTAAGTCATTTTAGAGAAATTAAGGAAAATCTAAATTTATATACATAAGGAAGCAAAGGATTAGCAACCATGTTGGGACTAGTCCCAGAAAAACAGTTAAAAATAAAGAAAAGGGACCAGAGTAGGGACACCCTGACCCCTTAGATCTGGTGCTAGGATCCTAGGGGGACCAACCCCAGGGCTATAAAGTACTTAAAAAAAAAAAAATGTTTGCAGCAAATTCATGATGGGGTTGCAAATCTGGGCACATTTAAAAAAACAAAATCAAGCATAGCCTCCCCTGCTTGTTTTCTATCAAGCCCCCAGATGGGCTAGTTCCCAAGAGCATTTAGGCTCTCAGTACAACCCTGGCGGTTGATGCAAAAGTGGCGGTAATACTGGCAACAGGCTCGCGGTAATTACCGCCAAATTTTGACCATGGCGAATAGATCTCAGATAGACAGTCACTTTACCACACCAACCGCCAGGGCGGAAACAACAGGCACCACGGCAGTAGCCTCCTACAGCCAGATAGAAGTCAGTGTTCTGCCCACCGTATTAAGACATGCCAATCCACCACCTTTTCAGAGGCGGTACCAATGACATCAAAACCCTGGCAGAAACTGAGCTCAGAAGGTAAAGGACTCACCATTGGAGACACAGGGAACAATGCCGCCACCATGGAGCTCGAGCTGCATGTCTTCCCCATGCTCTTCTATGTGCTGCTCAACCACGAACACCAACGATGGCGAAGACGACGACGGTGAATACAGATGCCTAGCAGACAAGGGAGGGAGGGAAGAAGCAGTGAAACTGCATACACAGGCCTTGCAATGGCAGGCCTGAGACAAGGTTAAGGGGCTACTTTATAAATATGGCATGGGAAAAAGGCCACCTTAGTGTAAAAAGAAATTATGCTAACATAGTGCTAAAGTGGCACTAGGCCCTCTTAAATATGGCCCTGAAAGTGCTATGTGCCACAGTACTTTTCACAGAGTAAACCTCCTTTCTCACTACAGTTAGTGACTTGGCTAAGTGCACAAATGCAAACGAATTACGCTAACATGGTGCTAAAGTGGCACTAGGCCCTCTTAAATATGGCCCTGAAAGTGCTATATACCACAGTACTTTTCACAGAGTAAACCTCCTTTCTCATTACAGTTAGTGACTTGACTAAGTGCACAAATGCTTGGCCTTAAAGTACTTAAAATTCTAGAACCAATACTAACGCGTTATTCAGTACACAAAAGTATTTAAGGTGCCCAAAACTGTTTGTCACAGTAGAAGAGTACAAATACATACATACTGAAAAGCGCATCTATGCTTCACAATATTGACCTATTAATTCAGGACCAATTCTTTAAAACCTATACACCTGATTTAAGATGATACGCTATGTAAATATGATTGGGTAGCAATGAAAGCTATACATTTTAATACTTAAAGTGCTAAGTACTTGAATACGTTTCACACAATTATCCTCATTTCTTACTGCAGTAAAGTGCAAGAGAACATAAATATCTAAGGTGATTGTGCCTAACTGTACTCACATTTTAGAACCAAATATAACTCTGTGTAGAATATTAAAATATTAAAAAGTATTAAAAGTGTGAATGGCCAAAACCTCTAATGAGCTTTGAGGGTCATTGATACATGGAGGTAATTAAATGCTTTGCAATAGTTACCTGCTTAATCAAGACCAATCCTTAATACCCCATATGCCTAATTTAGGATTATGGGCTATGTAAACATGATTGGGTAGAGAAGAAAGCTATAGAATTTGATACTTGAAGTGTTATGTACTTCAGTACTTTGACCTACATAGGGATGACTTAATCAACTGTAGTGATGCTCAGCCCAAACAATTTATAGGAAGCCTGAACCCCTGGGCTTTTCAGACCTCACAGGACCAAAATAATTGCTGCACTAGTGCTTACATACTCATTGCATCTAATTAAACCCACATGCTCTGATATTTCTTCAGGCAGCCCATTTGCTTAGCATGTGCTTCTTCAAATAGCCCTACCTGCTATAACTTCTCCATCCACTTTTGAGGAGTAGGCACTGTAGTAGTGCACCCACATTGTAGAGTCAATGAACTTGCAAGAACTAAAGATGCTGCATTAAAGCTCTGAATGTACTTGCCCAAGTTAGATGTTTGACTTGATGCCCCAAACAGTACCAACGTGCAGAGTCACCTGGATTCCTTGGCACAATTGCCAGACTACGCCATCCCAGAATTGCACTAACTTGGGGCACTCAAAGAAAAATATGTACCCAATCTACTTTTTTCTCTTGGAAACACCTGAAACATACATTGGTAACAGATGAATACAATACATTCTGTGGAAAGCTCTAGGGGTATACAAAACACATTCTTTTAAAATTATCTGCCTGGAATGATTTATAGCCTAAAGTAGAAATACATTCCCAATCACTAATTGTCAGACCACATCCCATCTCCTGCTCTATCTTGGTTAGATGCCTTTCTATCAATGATGAATAAGTGTATTTTGGTAAAGACTTACACCAATGTCCTATTCCGAATAACTGACTTTTGTATCATAATTTGATGATAGCTTCGAAAACATAGTGTATCTCTTGAAGACTGCTATTCATCAGACTTTTAAGTTGGGTGAAGCTGTACCACAGTTTGGGTCCCCCAAACCCAGCTCAAAGTATTGTCTCTGCCCAATAAGCCAGCCGTGTGCCCAGCAAAAGTCACCAAATGTCCATTACCCTTTAGAATTCCAGATCCTGCAAAGTTTCTGGCATTGCTAGGCCGAACCCCTGAGAACCCTGCAACCTTAATAATTGATGACAGGGCGGGATTCGCCTTGACTTAAAAAACATTTGTATAAACCAGCATATATCACCTAGCACTTTATGCCTTGTATTTTTGGGGAGCTTTGACATTTTGAGAAATAAAGGCAGACAACCTCCACTCTCCTATACCATTTTCCTTCTAAAAAAAAATCAAAACTCCCATATGAGCCCCTGTCCATCATAGCCATTTTAACCATCATATCAAGCAATGCAGCCAGACCTCCCTGCTCTTTATCTAACTGCAAGATGGAATACTTTACTCTAGGATGTTTTCCATTCCATAAACATTTAATAATAAGGGAATCTAACTGTTTAAAAAGGCATGGTTAACCTTTCTAGCCAGATTTGCAAAGAAAAGTAAAAACAATGGTAACTCTGACATTTTAATTAATGAGACTTTGCCTATTAATATGAGTGCGGGGAGGCACCATGTTTCAAAACAGGCTTTTCACTTTAAGCAGCATTTTTTCATAGTTAAGTTTAAAAAGATCCATATAATTATGCATCACCATACTCCCAAGATATGTTATGGGATGATTATTACCAAAACTCTGGGTTAGTGCCAGGGGCAATGATGATGGACAGGCATTGAAAAGCAAAGTCTCAGTTTTATCCTGATTGACCCTATACCCCACCCGCCAGATTTGTAAAATCTTGAATAACATAAAATGCCCCCTCAATATTTTGCTGATAAGCCTTCAAATAAAGTACTAGGTCATCTGCAAATAAGTTAAATTTGGACATAGTTGTCAAAAGGGGATAATACTGCCTCTTCTGTGTATGCGTTCTGCCAAAGGCTCAATAAACAATGTAAAAAGTATAGGGGACATTGGCACCCCTGCTGCGTGCCAGGTTGTATCTTGACATTGTCAACTGGCCTTGTATTAATGATAACACATGCTCCTGCCCCATGATATACTCTTTTGAGCATTGAGATAATTTGCTCTGGAAAACCAAATTTCTCTAATGCACAAATAGGGTATCCCAGTTCACTAGATCAAATGCCTTCTCAGCGTCAACCATTGCGATTACGGTCCCATTTTTGGCATGGGAGAAGCAGTCGATAACCTGAACCAGATGCCGAGTATTGGAAGCTAATGGGCACTTCAGCAGAAATCCACACTGGTCTTTATGGACCAAAGACTGTTTAACCTCAATTATGTGGGATCCCCAGATCTTAGCTAGTAATTTATAATCAGCATTGGGTACGCTAATTGGATAATAAGAATTGCCACTGAGAGGATCTTTTCCTTTTTTTTTAAAGCTCACAAGTACTGATTCTTGAAAAGTCACTGGGATCTCGATACCGTCACTTATTTGGTTAAATTTGCGCACTAACTGGGGAAATAACTCCTTCTTAAATATCTTATAGACTTCAGCTGGGATACCATCTATACCAGTTGCTTTGGCATTATACATCTGCTGGAGTGCACTGGCTGCCTCCTCCAGTGTAATATCTGTTATAACAAGCTCTACCTGCCCCCCGCCAGTCTAGGAAGCTTAATATGACTATAAAACGTTTCCAGGCTGGGTCAAGAAACAGCCTTATTATGGCCATAAATGTTTCTATAATGGTGCAGAAAATATGTGCAATTTTATCATCATCTTTGTGATTTAAATTAGGCACAGGATCCTTAATTTTCCTAATGTGCAGTGCTTCTTGTTTCCCTCGCCCAGACCAAGCTAACAGTTTGCCTCACAGATGACTCTCTTCATACTGCTGCTTGAGAAAATCTTTGAGCTGACAATTTCTTCACACACATAGAAGTTGCATAGCCTCTCTCTGGCCTGATCAAACTTATGCTTACAGTCAATCCTACACCCATCCACCTCCTTAATTAGAGCTGATGTGCTTGATCTAGGGCATATTGCAATTCCATGACATGCGTTTACCTAACCCGTCTCTGAGCTGACTTATAAGCAATAACCTGCCCTCGGAATGCAGCTTTAAATGATTCCCATACTGAGAACAGAATGCCGTGCCCTGATTAATCTCAAAGAACTCCTGAATGAATTTGTGTGTTCTGCTCACCCACTCCTGATTGACAAGGAGTGCCTTATCAAACTGCCAAGAGGCTGTACTATACTGGCTTGAAAAACATGTGAACTGCGCTTGCCCACTGTGATCGAATTGCAACAGATCTATTAAATTTAAACTATTTTTAATTGCTGCCATCACTTTAGCTGTTTTGGGTTTCAACTGTTTTTTTTAATTTACGGACCTGTCATATCCACCACTGAACAAGAAATTTCCTTCAGGGGGTGTCTTTATCCTGGACTAGGCCAAAGTAATTGAGGAGAGTAAGAAAAACTCCCTGGACCTGATCCTTCAAGAGGAACCATCGTCCGTCCTTATCTTGAATGACATGACTTATTTCCCAGTCTAACCGTCTAGACAAAAGAAATTGCTACCCTTCGCACCGTTAACCCCATGGATGAAAAAAAGGCATGAGAATAGTCTCAAGTATGAGCTCTCTTTCAAATGGGTCTCCTAGAGAAAAATTGCTTTAAGGTTAAATGTGGCCAACCAATTCATTGCAGAACAATATTTTCGCCTATTTAATTTGCCATTAATATTGCCTGAGAGAATTGTCACTTTAGACATGACGCTTAACTTTCCTTACTCTGTTGCCCCCAACTTTAATTAATAAAGCAACTGCACCATTTATTTTCCTCTTTTCTTGTTTTTTTACTAATTACCACCAGGGAAAAAGAGAACCTCCTAGAGGTAAAGCGCCTATAGCAAAGTTCCCTTAAACTAAATTTAAAAGCATGCACTCTACAAAAAATCACTTGCAAACATGTATAGGACCACTGCAGAATATGCTCATTTTTAATTTCACCCCATCCACCACACACCATCACCAAACCCAACCCACCAAAAATACCCATTCGTACCCAGAAGGGGAATAGCCCACACTACCCCCTACCATCCCTAACTACTAATTGGGTACCCTGGAAAACCACCTGACCTGCTCGGAAGGGTCACAGACACCCCCTATCCTTCTCCCACCGGGGTCTTCTGACTGTTGACAATGACAATAACCAATATGCTAGCATGCTCTTGTCCCAGCATCAGACTTAACCTTATTCAAAAGGCTGTGAGCATCATGCAACGTTTTACATAACTGGAATTGGCCCTTGGACAAAACTTTTAACTTTGATGTTTGAATAATAGAAGCCTGTGCCCCTGCTGCTTTAAAGTATGTAACCATGCCAGCCAAATTTTTTTTTCTCTGGGCCGCAACTACAGACTTGTCAGAAAACACCAACACTCGTTCATTCCCTGCGAGAGAGAAAGATTTCTGTTGTATTGCTTTAGTAAGAGTGCATTATTTAATCCTAAAATCAGCAAAATTTACGTTGATGGTGCAAGAGTACTTTGCATTTGGCTGCTGTTGGAAAGGGACCCATGCGCTTGCACAGTTGTCAAATTGGCTGATGAATCTTCCAAAATAGAAGTCAGGATCAGATCATTCATGAACTGGAGCATGTCCCAAACCTTGCCCTGGTTTTCTGCCCCTTCTGGGACCCCTACAAAACAGACGGTTGACCTCCTTAAATAGTTTTCCATCTCTTCTTTTTAATTTTGAGATTCAGTCAGCTTTATCTGGATTTTACCAAGCTCAGAGTCCCATACCATAGAGCGATCTTCCAAATCTGATACTCTGTTCCAAATCCTGGAAATGTGATGAATTCTGCCCCATTGCTTTATCAATTTCATCTAACCTTTGTTTGATCACAACTGTCTCCTTTCACTGCATCTCCTTGAGTTCACGCAATTCCGTCAAGATTGTCTCAAACAGTGCATGTGACTTCCCCCGGGGTTGACCTTCTATAACCATCTCATTCCAATTGCTCCATTTGATTACCTGATATCCCAGCCTGCATCAGGGTTTGATCAACACTGGTCTCTCTGGACTGCTGACTTGGCTTATGGCACCCCTCTATTGGAGAATCTCCTGAGAATTGGTCCTGACTCACTGCCTGGTTAGATAATTCCTGGGGTCCCTCCTTTGATGCTGAAACCATTGTCAGCTGAGATACTTGCACTACCGGCCTCCTCAAGTGCGATGTCAGCTTCTCCCACAGACGGCATGGTATTTACTGCATGTCACACGCTGGAATTCTTAAGAAATAGGGGATAATCACGCCTCCTTTCGAAGCCACCTTCTGAACCACAGGCACCCTCCCCCGGCACCCTCCCTGGGGATTGGGATGGCCATTGAAGCAAATACCTGGGGGAGTTCAATGGAAGGGGTGACACAACCTGTGCATTTACCTGTGACACTGCACCTTGATTATTTCTCCCATTCAGTGTTCTCCTTGTTCATGCCCGGGGGGGCTGGAAGTATGGATCCACAAATGCTTGAATTGTTGACCCTAACATTAATGTGGCCCTTACCATTGCCATCCCAGAAAGACTGACATATAGTTTACCCTTACATGAGACCGGGGTGCGAGTAAGCAGCTTTTTACCCTTTTTAATATTAGAGGGGGAGTAAGAGATCTTAGGGCTGGGCTTAGTACCTCAATGAAGGGGCTGCTGAATGTCTCTTCTTGACCAAAATCCAGGATTGACCAGCTTCCTCCAGTTCAATTAAAGGGCCATATAGTTGGTTGCTGTAATTGTGCCAAATCTTCATTTCCTTGGTCAAAAGCACCTGGAACAAGGTTGTCAAAGTGTAGGTCAAGCATAAGCCGCAGATGCGGGCCAGACCCCAGTGACCCTCAACCACTAGTAAAAGTGCTGAACACACACTGTCACGTCAACAGAAATACGCCCACACTATCACGAAACACGAATCCACGCGGAGGTCTTTCAACCGCGGTATTCCATTGGCCGTACACACTGCTGCGCTCAAAATACACACAGTCCTACAAAACACAGCCACATTGGACAATTCCAAATACACACACCTGATACACATACACACATCACTCCCACACACCCATTACAATATAAAACACACACCCACATCACCCACAAGCTCCTCTGACAAACAATTCAGAAAGAAGGCCAGAGAGAGACAGAACCAGCAAGAACAACAGCATCCACAGGCACACAACACCATCACCCACAGAACTTCCACGCACCTCACACAACACAGCACTACATATCAGCACACATATCACCACACACTCCACCCCACACATCACCTACACCACCCCATGGCATGGCAAAGACACCCCAGGTTCTCGGAGGAAGAGCTCAGAGTCATGGTGGAGGAAATCGTCCGGGTAGAGCCACAGCTATTCGGAGCACAGGTGCAGCACACCTCAATAGCAAGGAAGATGGAGCTAAGGCGAGGAATAGTGGACAGGGTCAACGCAGTGGGACAGCACCCAAGAAATCGGGAGGACATCAGGAAGAGGTGGAACGACCTACGGGGGAAGGTGCGTTCGTGGTCTCAAGACACCACCAGGCGGTTCTCGGGACAGTCGGTTCCCCTCACCCAGTCACAGGCCACCACAGAACTTCCCCCCTCTGGAAACACCAGCACAGCACCCACCCAGCGGGCCCATACCTCCATCCCCAGGACACGTCAATCAGCTGTGTGTCCATCACTACAGGGAAACCAGGATAACCCACCACCCCAACAACAACAGGGACCTGGGGGCAGTGGGCACACGGTCCAGGGGACGGAGGCCCAGGAACACAGGGGAACTGGGAGGGCTGCTGTGCGACAGAGGGCGGACAGGCCAAGGGAACCCACTCTCCACGAGGCCCTCTCATCCATCATGGGAGCCTACCACCACTCCCAGGAGACAATGGCAACAGTACTGGCCAAGTTTCAGGAGACCCAGCGCCTGCAGGAGGAACAGTATATGGGCTTCAGGGAGGAACTCAGAACCATCAGCTCCACCCTGGGCACCATCGTAGGGGTGCTGAAGGAAGTACTCAACACCAGGAGGGACACTGTGGCACTACAAGGGGCCCCTGATACTAGCATGGACGATGAAATGCCCACCACCTCCGCCGGCACTAGTGGACAGGACGCCCTGCCACAGGACCACCACACCAGCACCCCACCCCCTGCAGACAGAGAACCACCCCCGCAAACGGTCCCTGAGATCCAGGAACAAGACATAGAACGATGCCAAGACCCCCGCCAAGAAATGAGACCACCCTGATTGTCATCCTACTGTCCCACTTTGTCACCCTGTCCATAATTAAACTGCCCCAGCTCCACTTCCCATGCCCATATGGGCAATGCACCTGTGAGACTAATAGACTGGACTCTGCCATGGGCACTCCTGCGCCATCACCCCTCACCATTTAACTTTCCCCTCCAATATTTTGCATTTAAATAAACACACCTAAAGCACAAAATGATCTGGAGTCTGTCTGTGATTTCGAAATAGTGTATTTGCAATTACAGTGACAAAATGTTTTTGAAATAGTAATGTCAACATACCTATGTCACACAGCTCTAATCCATGAGGAATTTAAGCAGATGACACACAGTGGGACCCACATCTGTGAAACCGTAAGGGAAAGTGACAACTCAGTGACCATACACTGGGTGAAAACGACAGACAGGATAGAGGTAGTAGTGTAAAAGTACATGTAGTAGGCAGGATTGTATTCTCACCTGTGTTTCACTGGAAATATTGCTGGATCACTGAGTCCCTGTTCATGCATGGCTTCTTCCACTGCTTCATCCTCATCACTGTCTACAGGCTCCACATCTGCCACAACACTGCCATCTGGACCATCCTCCTGCAGAAAAGGCACCTGTTGTCGCAAAGCCAAGTTGTGAAGCATACAGCAGGCCACGATGATCTGGCACACCTTCTTTGGTGAGTAGAATAGGGATCCAACTGTCATGTGGAGGCACCTGAACCTGGCCTTCAGGAGGCCGAAGGTCCGCTCGATCACCCTCCTAGTTCACCCATGGGCCTCATTGTAGCGTTCCTCTGCCCTTGTCCTGGGATTCCTCACTGGGGTCAGTAGCCATGACAGGTTGGGGTAACCAGAGTCACCTGCAAATGGTGAGGGACAACTGTTAGACACACACTAACCTGTAGGGATAACCCCAGACAACCATTCCCACTGTCTTGCTTCCAGGGGCTCACCTAATAGACACACACGGTGCCTCTGGAGTTGACCCATCACATAAGGGATGCTGCTATTCCGCAGGATGTAGGCGTCATGCACTGAGCCAGGGAACATGGCATTCACATGGGAGATGTACTGGTCTGCCAAACATACCATCTGTACATTCATAGAATGATAACTCTTCCGGTTTCTGTAAACCTGTTCACTCCTGTGGGGGGGGCCCAAAGCCACATGGGTCCCATCAATGGCACCTATGATGTTGGGGATATGTCCCAGGGCATAGAAATCACCTTTCACTGTAGGCAAATCCTCCACCTGAGGGAAAACGATGTAGCTCTGCATGTGTTTTAGAAGGGCAGACAACACTCTGGACAATACGTTGGAAAACATAGGCTGGGACATCCCTGATGCCATGGCCACTGTTGTTTGAAAAGACCCACTTGCAAGGAAATGGAGCTCTGACAGCACCTGCACTTGATGGGGGATTCCTGTGGGATGGCGGATTGCTGACATCAGGTCTGGCTCCAACTGGGTACACAGTTCCTGGATTGTGGGACAGTCAAACCTGTAGGTGATTATCAAATGTCGCTCCTCCATTGTCGACAGGTCCACCAACGGTCGGTACACCGGAGGATGCTGCCATCTCTTCACATGTCCCAGCGGACGGTGAACAGAACACCAATCATACACAAAAGGTGGCTTGTATGTGTGTTGAGACTAGGCCTAGGTATGTGTGGCGCAGTTGAAAATGAGGCCATGTGGGCCCCTGAAATGGCGGCTGCCTGACCTCTAAAGTGGGACAATGGGATGTGAGGTAACTCCGCTGGCGTTGTACAGCGTCGCGGTAGGCGGTCGGAGACCGCGGCGCAATGCTGCATTGGTTAACATTGAACCCTATGAGTCCCAGGAGCGATGTACGCCGGCGGTGATGGTACGCACCGCTGCGGACGTGACCGCCATTTTCTATCACTTCAACCACTCGATACCTGATCTTCGACAGGAGAGGACTTACACTGAAAGTGCTGCTGTGACCTCAGTCTGGAAGAGACAATGGCTCATGCGTCTGGGGAAAGGGCCCCTGCCTTCACATCGGAGGAGTTGGAGAAGCTCATTGATGGGGTCCTCCCCCAGTACACGCTACTCTACGGTTCTCCAGACAAACAGGTAAGTACACTGTGAGCATGCTGTATGGGCAATGCCTGTGTGGAGTGGGGTGGATGAAAGATGGGGGGGCGAGAATGAGGCGTGCATGTAAGACGGTAAGTGCATGTGCCACATGGCAAGGGTAGGGATGGGGCCACTCACTTTGACGGTGCAGTTGGTAATGACTTCTCTTCTTCCCCTGTACATTTCATGTAGGTCAGCGCCCACCAGTAGAAAGATATTTGCCGTGCCATTGCCAAGGACGTCCGGACCCTGGGGGTCTACCACAGACGGAGCACCCACTGCCGGAAAAGATGGGAGGACATTCGCCCCTGGAGCAATAAGACGGCGGAGGCTCAGCTGGGGGTGGCCTCCCAATGTGGGAGGGGTGCCCATTGAACCATGACCCCCCTGATGTTCAGGATCCTGGCGGTGGCCTACCCGGAGTTGGATGGGCGCTTGAAGGCATCACAGCAGACACAAGGGGGTGAGTACACTCTCATTCTGCTGACTTTGCGCGCAGTGGAGTTGTCTGGGTGGGGGAGGAGGGCTGAGGGTTTCCCTAGGCCAGGGCGAGTTCTGTAGGCTAGGCCCCTCCGTAAGGCATGGCCCTATGGCCCCCCAGCCCACCTCTGTAGAGTGCCAAGTACAGCTATTCATGCCCCTGTGTCATATATGTGTGCAGATGTCGTCCATAGCCTTGTAGGCCATTTCCCAGGAATTGCACTGTGGAGCCTAAGAGCGCGGCGTAGTGCAGGGGGCCTCTGTGTCTGTCTTGTCCGCCAACGGTAGAGGTAATCCATGCACTGAACATGTCTTTCTTCTGTCTCCCCCCTTTTTGTGGTCTTCCTGTTCTTGTGTGCATTAGCATCATCAGGCGGAGGAGCAGTGGCAGCGGAGCACGAGGGAGCTGCATCCCACATGGCCCTGGAGGGAGAGACTACGGACTCGGAATTCACCAGTGGGACGGAGGGCGAGGGGAGCTCCACGGCGGGGACAGGAGCTGAAACCAGCGACACGGACTTGTCCTCTGATGGGAGCTCCCTTGTGGTGGCGGCAACATCTGTGCCCCCTTCATCTACAGGTACAGCCGCCACCCCCCCTACCATCACCACCCTCCCAGCAGCCCCTCAGCCTCCGCCCCATGCCTGCTCACCCAGGGGGGTGGGCATCACCTTCGCCCCAGGCACCTCAGGCCTTGCCCCAGTCACCCCTGCTGCCCTCAGCGAGGAGGCCATTGACCTCCTCAGGTCACTCACTGTTGGGCAGTCTACCATTTTTAATGCCATCCAGGGTGTAGAAAGGCAGTTGCAACAAACTAATACATTCCTGGAGGGCATTCATTCTGGTCAGATGGCCCTTCACCAAGCTTTTCAAACTCTGGCCTCAGCACTGATGGCAGCCATTGTCCCCGTCTCTAGCCTCCCCCCTCCAACTTCCTCCACCCAGACCCAATCCCCTGTACCTCTGCCTATCCCAAGAACACCATCAGACCATCCTGCACACACCTCACCACACAAGGGAAGCTCATGCAAACATAAGCACCACACATCCGACAGGCACTTATGCAAGCAAAACACACATGCAGACACACCAACATCCACTGCTTCCACTGTGTCCCCCTCCTCCTCCTCCCAGTCTCGTCTACACTCACACCTGCATGCACTACCTCTACGGCCACCACGTCCCTCACCACCACACCCACCAGCACACCCCGCTCACGTGCAGTCACCACCCCCACTACCATTCACACGTCCCCTGTGTCCTCTCCCAGTGTGTCTGTGTCGTCCCCTCCCAAGATACACAAACGCAGGCACCCACCCACCCAACAGCCATCCACCTCACGACAGCCTCCAGCACATGCACCTGCACCCAAAGTCACCAAACGTACACCCCCTACTACCACCACCTCTTCCTCCACTCCCAAACCCCCTCCAGCTACCCGTCCCAGTGTGTTCAAAAGAATTTTCCTGTCCAGCCTTGACCTTTTTCCCACACCTCCCCCACCCCGTCCATCTCATAGGTCCCGAAGTAGCACCTCAGCCACAACATCTACGGGACCAGTGGTGCCTGTTGTCACAGGTATGTGGAGTGCATCGGCCACCGGGACAGCCAGTGTGGCACGGAGCCATAGCACAGCCATTCCCCCCCCCCTGTGAAGCATCAGAAGTTGGCCAGTGCCCGGCGGTAGAGGGGAAAGACTCCAGCCACCAAAGCCGTTCCCAGGGGTCCCGGTGGGAGTGTGGAGTCAGCTGTTACACCTCTCAAGGTGGGGAAGGGCCACAAGAAACCTGGCAAGTCTGGGAAGAGCTGCACGGCGGAGAAGACCGCCATCATCCCCGCTGCCCAGGAAGCCACCACCAGCCCCAGCCCAGCTGCCCAGGAGGGCCCCGCAAGCCCCATCCCAGCTGCCCAGGAGGGCCCCGCCAGCCCCAGCCCAGCTGCCCAGGAGGCCACCGCCAGCCCCAGCCCAGCTGCCCAGGAGGTCACCGCCAGCCCCAGCCCAGCTACCCAGGAGGGCCCCGCCAGCCCCAACCCAGCTGCCCAGGAGGGCCCCGCCTGCCCCAGCCCAGCTGCCCAGGAGGCCACCACCAGCCCCAGCCCAGCTGCCCAGGAGGGCCCCGCCAGCCCCAACCCAGCTGCCCAGGAGGCCACCACAAGCACAAGCCCCGCTGGGCCATGAAGGAACGCCAGCACAAGCCCCGCTGGGCCATGAAGGACCGCCAGCACAAGCACGGCTGAGCCATGAAGGACCACCAGGACAAGCCCCCCTGGGACAGAGAGGACCGCCAGCACGAGCCCCGCTGGGCCATGAAGGACCGCCAGCACAAGCCCCACTGGGCATTGAAGGACCGCCAGCATAGGCACCGCTGGGCTGGGCACCGCCAACTCAAGCAACGCTGAACAGGGCACCACCAACTCAAGCACCGCTGCACAGGGCACTGCCAACTCAAGCACCGCTGCACAGGGCACCGCCAACTCAAGCAACGCTGAACAGGGCACCACCAACTCAAGCACCTCTGCACAGGGCACTGCCAACTCAAGCACCGCTGCACAGGGCACCGCCAACTCAAGCTCCGCTGCACAGGGCACCGCCAACTCAAGCACCGCTGCAGAGGGCACTGCCAACTCAAGCACCGCTGGGCCAGGCACCGCCAACTCAAGCACCGCTGCACAGGGCACCGCCAACTCAAGCAACACTGAACAGGGCACCGCCAACTCAAGCACCGCTGCCCAGGGCACCGCCAACTCAAGCACCGCTGCACAGGGCACCGCCAACTCAAGCACCGCTGCACAGGGCACCGCCAACTCAAGCACTGCTGGGCCGGGCTCCGCCAACTCAAGCACTGCTAGCCCATGAGCGGCAGGGGCACTGACGCAACTGGGTCCGTCACGGGGTGATTGATGCACTCTGGGCACCAGTCCCCATCCAGAACCAGTGGAGAGATCCATCCACTTCCTCTGTCCTTCACAGGATGAAGCACTCTGGGCACCAGTCCCCCTCCAGAACCAGTGGAGATTGTTATCCACTTGAGAGACTGTGGCTTTGCACTCCCCAGGATATGTCAGTGGGCAAACCACCCACTTGTGAGACTTGAGAGACTGTGGCTTTGCACTCCCCAGGATTGAACAGTGGGCATTGAGCCCCCTCGTGGATCTGGCGTCGTGCACTCATCCGGCTGAGGTGCCCCCCCTTCCCTTCCCCCTGAGGTGCCTGTTGTATTTCTATCTGATGCCCCTGCAGTGTTCTCTCTGTTTTGATCGGGTATTGAGTGTGGGCCTCGCCCATGCATTTTGGGCCCAGTGGTCCACGGACTATAAATGGTGCAATACCTGGACTTGTATTATTGGTGTATATATTTGTTTATAGTGTATATATATTTTTGAGTACTGGATTTTAATAGATTACAATGGTTACACTCATTTCCTTTTGTCTTTGCATTCTTCCGGGGGCGGCTTGGGGGGTGTAACTGTGATGCATTGATATGCATTAGTGTGTGTGTTGTAGTGGGTGAGGGTGGGGGTGTTGCGTGTGTGTGTCCCTGTATTTTGCCTCCCCCCTCCCCTGTGTCGTAGGTGCAGTATTCACCGTGGTCTTCGCCGCCGGCGTTCGTGCTCCTGGTAGAGGAGCAGGAAGACTATTGCAGGTAGAATTTGGAGTTCCGGTTCCATGGTGTCCTCGTTCCTTGTGGGGTGTGTAGAGGTGAGCGTTTTCCCTTCGGAATTCCTGTTTCCATTGTGTTTTTATCCGCGGTGAATCCGCCCCGGAAAAGGTGGCGGATTGGCCTGTCATAATAGTGTGGGCAGTACATTGTCTCCCGCCTGTCTGTTGGCGGTGACCGCCGCGCTGTTTGTTTGTACCGCCGTGGCGGTCAGAGTGTTAAAGTGGCTGTCTTTGTAATTGCAATTTTTTTACCGCCGGCCTGTTGGCGGTCTTACCACCGCTTTAACACCGTCCGCCAGGGTTGTAATGACCACCTAATTCTTAAAATGCAAGTCACATTTTTTTACATTAATATACAAAAAGTATTAACAAAATGTGTACAGATTCTGGAATTGTTTTACTGGTTTAAAGTAGCCTGACATAATTCCATCTACTTATCGCATGCGCAAATAAAACCGTTTTTAAATGCATCTGCGGCTCATAGAGCACTCCATAAAACATAATTAAACGACAAAGGTGTAAGTAAAACAAGTTAGACTAACTACAAAAATCAAAACCATTATTAGTCATGAGTGACGGGTGTAAACATTTAGGGCCTCATTACAACCTCAGCGGTCTTACTAAAAGACCGCAGAGGCTGTGGGAGCCAGAATACTGCCATTGCCGGCGGTATTCCTGGCTCCCTATTATGACTTTTCCGCTGGGCCAGCGGACGGTAACAGTGTTACCGTCCGCTGGCCCAGCGGAAAAGTCACATCAACATTGCTGCCGGCTCGTAATAGAGCCGGCGGCAATGCTGATGTGCAGCGGGTGCATTAGCACCCGTCGCGCATTTCACTGCCCGAAATTCGGGCAGTGAAATGCGCGACGGGGCTCTGCCTGGGGGCCCCTGCACTGCCCATGCCAAGTGCATGGGCAGTGCAGGGGCCCCCAGGGGCACCCCAAGTCCCCTTACCGCCAGCCTTTCCATGGCGGTGTTTACCGCCACGGACAGGCTGGCGGTCGGGGACTCATAATCCCCAGGGCAGCGGTGCTTGCCCTGATTATGGATTATGACCGCCAGGCGGTATGTTGGAGGGGCCGGCGGTATGGCCATGGCTATTGCGCCACGGTCTTAATAGCTGGCGGAACACCGCCAGCTTACTGCCGGCCGCCAGGGTCGTAATGACCCCCTTAATTCCTTGCTAATTAGCCATATATTAACACTTTTCATGTGTTTTTAATCTTTTCCTGAGGGTGTTCCAGGAATTTAACAACTCTGCTTTTATATCTGTCATTGAGGTTTAAGTAGCACATTACAGCTCTAATTATTGTCGCTCTACATTTGATCTCTTTAAACAATGTTCCCCGATACAGTAAACTTTCTGGATAAAGCTTTGGACATAGCCAAGAATCTGCTCAACATTTTTTTAAAGAGACCATAGAAACAACACTTGATTGTGTATTGTCCATTATCAGTCTGATGCACTGACAGGCAACCAAACAGATCTCAAAATAGTGGGGGTTCGGCTGTGAAAACAAACAGAGCTGCCAAGGTTTCAGATTGCTATGTGTGACGTTTCCATAATTTCAGTGTAATTACAAGTGTAATTTCAACAACTATGAGTGACACTTCTTGTGAGCAAAATAATGCAATGAAGAAGATGTAAACACATTAATATCTGAAATTACACCCATTTGGGAAACTGAAAACTATAAGAAGATCTTAAAACTGCTGCAAACCATCAGCAATGGAACGGCACTAAGGGTGGGTAAGCCTCAGGAGAAGTTGTCCTGACTGAGGCAATCTGTATTCAATAGCCTTTATAGCCCAGCTGCAGGGCCTGGCTGCATTATTTCAGAAAGACTTCACTACAGTAGTAGGGCCAGGCTGTAAATTATTTTAAAAAGACATGGTTAAAACTGCAGTGCCCTGAGACGTTCACAGGTGAGAAGCCGTGCTTTACAAATACTGATTGATTGATTGATTGAGAGTGCAGGTGTGACTGAGTATCCTGTGTTTGTGGTTGTCTGGGTAAAATGCACAAGGGAGCTGTCAACCAGCCCAGGCCTGACGTGGATTTGAGACAGGCTGGAAGGCACAGATGGATTTTAGGTGCAGAGAAATGCTCACTTTCTAAAAGTGGCATTAATAAAATAGTAATATCAAATCCAGCTTCACCAATAAGCAGGATTTTCTTTTACCCTTTTGGCCATACTAAACATGTCCTATTTACCCCTTTCTGATCAGGATCTACCACTCAAACAATATATGAGTGTAATGCTATTGTATGAAAGGAGCAGGCCTCACAGTAGTGGAAAATGAATTTAGTAGTTTTCCACTACCAGGACATATAAAACTCACAGGTATAAGTCCTGCCTTTTACCAACATAGCACACTGCCCTATGGGCTACCAAGGGCTTACCTTAGGGGTGACTTAAGTGTAGAAAAATTTGATTTTTAAGGCTTGGCAAGTACCTTTAAATGCCATGTTGAAGTGGCAGTGAAACTGCACACACAGGCCTTGCAATGGCAGGCCTGAGACATGGTGAAGGGGCTACTTATGTGGGTGGCACAACCAGTGCTGCAGGCCCACTAGTAGCATTCAATTTACAGGCCCTGGGCACATGTAGTGCACTTTACAAGGGACTTAAAAATAAATCACATATGCTAATTGAGTATGAGCCAATGTTACCATGTTTTATGGAGAGAGCACATGCACTTTAGCACTGGTTAGCAGTGGTAAGGTGCCCAGAGACCTAAAACCAGCAAATAAATGAGGTCAGAAAAAGAGAAGGAGGAAGGCAAAAAGTTTGGGGTGACACTGCACAGGGACCATTTCCAACACCTGCCGTTACTGCTGCAGTGCCAGTGGAACGACGAGGTTGTAAGGACATGCGGCATGCGCATGATTTGACTTAAAGAAGTGCAGCCATTCATTGACAAAACTTAAATGAATTGAAATGCCACCCCTGGCTCGCACTGTGGTGGGTGGCAGAAAGGAGGCAGGCAGGCCCATGACTCACCTACCTTAGCCTAATAAACTGTCTCACATTGTCAGTCTACTTCACATTTGGGCACTGACAAAATGAGCTTAAGTTATGCGCTGCGTGTGTCAGCCCTGGGGTGTTTCTCTACTTGGATACATTTTAGCAATACTGGCAGAGAGCTGCAAGCAGATCTACCCAGCCCCCTTTAGCCTCTGCTACCAGGAGCAGCACATACCACACTGAAAGCCACTGCAGTTCAGGAGATCATGCATATAGCAGCACTCCACTTGACAACCCAGGAGGCACTATAAATGTGTGATTTTCTATTTCAGTGAGGTGATGTGGACCATCACACTGAAATGCGTTAGACTAACACCTGGTGCATGGTACCCAAAGAGGCATCTTTTTCTTTCTTTGGGTGGGGCCTTTCTTCTTCCTTTGCATTCCTGACGCAGTTACAGGAGATCAGGCAGATGATCCTTGGAGTGCACTTCCAACCGTTTGGGTAAAGTGGAAAACATGAGGCACCTCAGACTTCTCTCCTTCACAATTTTGTCAGACAGGATTCACCAGCTTTTGCTGTTTCATGTTGGTCCAGGAATGTTCTTCAAAAATAAAGGTGAGATGCTATGTTACACAGTGTAGCATCTAGTGAATGGAGACTTCTCAGCCCAAGTCCCAGCCCTACAGAAATCCCCAAAACCATCCTCTCCTACCAGTACTTGAATGAGGTGCACTGCAATGTGCAGTCATTTTGACAGTTATCCTCACTGTCCTCCTTAACTGTAAAATTTCACAGATATTTATTTTCAAAATTACCAAAGTCTGGCTTTCCTCTCAGTATCTCAAAGTCACCTCTCAGATTCAGTCCTAAGGAGCCACCCTCCTTCCTGATCTGTGAGCAGCTTTTGCTCCTCCCGCAGGCAGAGGCAATGTCGACAAGGGCGTTTGAGGCTTCTTTCACTTAGAACTCGTTGCACAGCTTAATGTCAAATATAAGTTTTCTGCAATGGTCTTTTTAGAAATCATCTGTTCCTGTCCGCTGCCAAATGGCCGATCCCACGTACATTTTGAGTGATTAATCATCTTTAGTTTTCCTGAATTTAGAAGTTGATAGTTTTTTTTATTGGCAATACACCTATTCACACATAATTGGGTTGCTAATTGCCATCACTGGAAAGACAAGCAAGGCATCTTAACTAAAGGTGGCAGTAGCTCACCTATTTAGCTACTGCGTAATTATGCACAATTACAGCAAAATTATGCATTATTAAGCAAAATTACACGAGGAGCATCCCACAGCATTTAGCGCTATTTTCTTAGTGCTCGACATGTGCCCTTGCATGCAAAATGTACCAGACGATGCATTTTGCAACAAGTAAATAGTGTTAAAAGGAACAGGACACAAAAAAACTCAGCCAGTGGCTGCCTCTGCTAGCTAAGTTCATTGTTACTATGCTCCTGAGGTAGAATTTTTGTGCAAAGTTGCTCATAATTACGCAAACAAACATAAACAAGTAATTATCAGTAATTTCACATTAAAAGAGTAATGCATAATTACGCCAGTGTAATTAAAGCACTGAATTACTATAGTGTAATTACATTTTCACCCGGGCCTAGTAATGTTTGTGACTGTCAAAGCAAAAAATGTTGTGAGGGCAGAATATCATGTCAGAAATATCGAGGCTCAAATAGGTAAACATAGATTTACTGTTCTTAAATCCACATCTATATATATATATATATATATATATATATATATATATATATATATATTTTGTGACAAAGTACATATATGTGGAGTTAAAAATTGTACAATTCACAATATTCTTGTCCTCGAGATTCTTGCCTCGATATCTAGCCCACACAATACTTTTTAATGACACGCTATTTTGTCCAAACACCCCTAGTAACCATTTTATTACTCCTAGGCTTTCAGGAACCATAGAGTAGGGTTTTTTAAACAGAATGGTTCCACTACAGTTATAAAATGTCTTCTTTCACGACTTGCTTTGCCTTTTGATAGATAATGAAAAGAACTTTAAAAAAATGTAAGAACTTTTTAATAACGGATGTTCCTGGAGGAAAATATAACTCTAGGCTTTTATTGTCAAGCAAGGGTGCACATAGAGTGGCAACAGAATTTGGTAGCTGTTCATTGTTTACTGCAGAGACACACTTTTCTTTAATGTTTGATATAGGGCTTGTTTCTACAATGAACAAGGAACCCTGTAAGGGTTTGTGGCACACTAAGGGGCATCTTAGCTTTTGTATAAAAGCACATAGCAGACTCCATGTGTTTGACATGTTACAGCAGTGTTTCAAACTGAAGTCATCCAGGTCATAGTGCTAAAACTGGATTCATAATCTTTGATTTATAAAGTGGGAGTGCAGGCCAAACAGCACTATATTTACTGGCACATTTGCTGAATCAATTTACCATGTTCATAGAAGAGCCTATTGTGTACATCCAATTTTAAAGCATTTTATAGAGGCAGAACACATGCACGTTGGGACTGAATAGCAGTTTCACTGTACCTAGTGTCCTACTTTCAGCTGAAAGTAGATCCTTACTAAGGCAAACCATCTAGACAGACCACTCAGGAAATGTACAGCACGGAAAGAGATAGTAACGTTGAACAAGATAGAGTGAATGCGTAAACGTTTTAAATAGCTGTACAAAACCACAATAAATTCAGCAAATGAAATGTGCCCGCAAGTGCAGTGACACCACAAATGTGAGGCAGAATGTGGTCCAACATGGTAAGTTGCTAGGAAGCTGAAAAATCTGTTGGAGACTAGTCACTTTTCTGAAAATCAATTTTACAGATGGATAAACTTACGGGCTGCTCTTTAAGAATGTTTAATGCACAATTTGCTTTTGGATAAAAGAGGAATTCAGCCGCTCAGTAAAATCACTGCTTGTGTCATTAGAAGACACCAACATTCCTTTATAATACCATTGAACTATTCTATTTCTTCTACTTTGGAGACAGAATTGTTCATCTGCTCAGACATGTAACATCCCAATTGCAGACAGCTGGTAACTTTGGCTCACGTTTTTAAACTGAGGCAGGAAAATGTACAAAATGTAAAAATATTAGTTTTTCATCTTAAAAAGACAATGAAAATAAGCAAGAATCCTGTGCGTATGTTAGTATGGTAATTAGTATTGCAGAGATGTGGTCCCTTGATCATTTTTCTGTTTAATGTAAACTGTGCAAAGAATCTATAGGTCTAATGCACACGTTTTTGCACACCTAGCAGGGACATAAGTGAGAACAAGCATTTGCAATGCAATAGGTCTCGCATTTGCTCGAGTTAGAGCTATTAGCGTTGTTAACTCCTAACCGGCCTTCTGTTGCTACACAATTTTAAAGAAAAAAAATTAGTCAGATCGTGCTATGTAAAACCCAGCGCGATCGCACTGAAATTGAAAAACAAAAAAACAAGCGCTGTAACAATTTTAAAAAAAGGTCGCCCCCCAACAACAGATGAGGAATGGAAGCACAAGGAAACTGTAGTTGAGCGGTGCGCCGCTGCAAAAAACGGAAGTGATGTATCACTGCCTGAACCACCTAGGAGTCTGCACAGAAGAGGGACACTGGACTAGACCAGTGGTAAGCAGCAGGCGGGAGCAAAGTCCGTTATACAATACAACAGGTCCTCCAGACAGCGCATGTGCGCTGCCTAGGCTCGACCTAAAAACCAGCATTGTATACATGTATGTTCTATATCTTTGTACATAGATCTGGAATGTGATAATTTTTACTTAGGATTGCAACAATTCCTCTAGGATGACAAATGCAGAATTCACAAGTTTCGTATTAGGAATGGGTAGGCATCAAGAGCGGCTAGGCATTTCTAGGTAGAGCACCTTACTGAAGTAGGTGACCACCCACAACTTTACAAAGTCTAACCATTCACATAGTTCGGGCAGTTAGATTCCAAGTCTGTAATTGCACACATATGCTCTATGTGAAAGGAGGGTTAGGTATCTGATTTACCCTTGCCTTGGATATATAAAAGGTGGAGAAAAACTAGTATCCCCCTACCTTGCAAGAACATTGATGAAATACTGACACCAAAATTGGAAGTGTTGACATATCACAAGGGGAAGCTATGTGTAAGCCCAGCTTCCAATGTGCGAATGTCCGGTGCAAGCATGAGGGCTGGAAGGGAGAGCACATCTGCTATATCGTGAATGTAATGGCTCGCGCTGATAGTGCGAGCCAGTGAATAGTAGATGTGTAATGGCTCGCGCTGATAGCGCAAGCCGGTGAAAGGAGAATGTTGAGGGCGAATGTTGTGAGAGGAAGTGGGGAGTATTCGGGGACGGTTGGAAGGAGAAGACGGAACAAGGGACGGCGGCTCTGTATGCGGCCGTGGCTTTTTACTTTCGAATTATACTTGTAAGCTACAACTAACTTAAAGAATAAAGGAGTTACTTACCATTTCCGTGCTCCTGTTGTTTTGGCCAGGAAGCTTACACAACAAAATTGGCGACGAGTTAGCCCCGCCTGCATCTGATGGTGATCCTCAACTTCACCATCGCATTCCTGAACTCCTACGTCCCACGCTACTCGACCACCGGATGCCTGTGAGTTACTGTTTTTTTTCAGCCTTAGTGCTGAAACATTGACTATACACGCTCACGCTGTGCTCCGCGCTACGTGCTTGTATCTTCTGGCGTCACCAGGCAACATCCAACTTGTTATTTAACAACTAGACCGCTGACATTCATATGGCCTAAATAACCTTTTGAAACTCAGGAAATATACCGACAACTGAAGTTCCTGTGGTTTGAAGGACAAACCAAGCAGTAATATTACTTTGAGTGTACTTGCACTTCATTACGAATATTTGGACATTGACGTTATATATACTTTTGAAGTTGTGGATTATATATATATATATATTTTTCTCCCTCTTGTTCGCACGCACTTATGGCTTCTGGTAATTTGAATCTTCCACCTCCTCAACCTTTTATTCCTGGTAGTAGTGATGTTTCCATTAAATGGCAAGAATGGCGGGAGTATTTTATAAACTACATTTATGCATGCGATGAAGATAACGACTTTTCAGGAGAAAAAAATAAAAATAATTTATTGCATTTTATAGGGCCGCACGGTCTTAAAATTTACAATAGAATTGAAAAGAAACAAAGAGAGCAAGGAGATGTTTTTGTTCATGCATTAGAGGATTTAGACAGGTACGATTCTCCAACAGTGTGTGTGGGAATTGATCGCTATAAGTTTTTTCACAGGAAACAAAACAAAGAGGAAACCATTGAGGAATACGTTTCAGCCTTAAAAAATGTAGCCTTAACGTGTAGATTTGGTACCTTACATGACAAGTTCATTAGGGACCAGATAGTTATGCACGCTGCCAACCAGAATATACAAGACTGCTTATGGACTAAAGGGGAATCGCCCTTACAAGAAGTAATAGAAGTGGTCAAGAAAGCGGAACTTACTGGAAGATGTGCAAAAGCTGTCCTACAGGGGCGTTCTAAAGTGGATGATTCGATAGGAGAGTCACATAAGTTGGTGAATAGAGTTATAGAGCCAAAGAAATGTCCACCAGATGGATTTTCAAGGAAGACCAGTTCTTACAGGAACAAGATGTCAAAAAGAGACACTTCTAAGGTGAGGGTTACTTGTTTCAGATGTGGATTACTGGGCCATTATGCGAATGATAAAAACTGTCCAGCACGCAATCAGAAATGTTCTGGGTGTGGTACTGTTGGCCATTTTATCAAGGTTTGCAAGAAAAAGAAAGGCACTGTAATAAAGTTGTTAGAGGATGCTACTAAATCAGCTTCCTCCTCAAACAGTGAAGACAAGAATATGTGGGTGCTTAATATAAGGAATGCCGGAACAGGAATGCCAGAAGGACTACGGAAAAGACCAAAGTGTGACATATCTATTGAGGGTGTTACCATTACGATTACCGCTGATTCTGGGTCACCTTATACAATTGTTAATGAACATGTTTGGTTGAAAAAGTTGAAACGCACTGTTGGTGGGGGTTTGGACACACCTGATATCTCACCTAAAAGTTTTACGGGGGAACCAATCCAGCTTCTTGGCTACAAAAAATTGTCATTTGCATTTAAGGATCGTAAGGCTGAATGTAAGATGTATGTGTCAAAATCAGGACCATCAGTTTTAGGATGGTGGGACCAAGGTGCACTAGGTATGGTTCTAAATCCAAATGGTTCAGAACCCGTATCGGTGGTTCAGGAAGATAATGTGTGTGTGTGTGATGCTACCATGAAGGACATGTATTCTTTAGTATTTTCAGGTACAGTGGGAAAGTTAAAAAAATTCCAACATAAGATAATACTTAAAAAGGACGCCATTCCTGTTATTCATAAGGGGAGGAATATTCCTTTTAGCATCAGGAACGAGGTTTCCAACGAGTTAGACAAATTGCTACAAACTGGTATCATTGAACAGGTTGAGTCATCTGATTGGATTTCCCCATTGGTGGTAGCTAGACGTTCTAATGGCAAATTGAGGCTGTGTGTAGACCTAAGGGACCTTAATAAGAATATTTTGGTTGATCAATTTCCATTACCAAAAATCAATGAGGTCGTAGCGCTAACCAAAGGCAAGGAATGGTTTACCACGATAGACCTTACTTCTGCATATCATCAAGTTCAGTTACATCCTGACAGCGGTAGATTAACCGCATTTATTACACCCTTTGGATGTTATCAATTTGTTAGAGTTCCATTTGGTTTGGCTTCTGCAGCTGCTATGTTCCAAAGGCCGATGTATAAGCTCTTTAGTAAAATGAGGGAGGTGTTGTTCTTCCAAGATGATATTTTAGTTATGGGGAATTCGAAAGATGACCATGACACTAGAGTCAAGAATGTTCTTCAGGTATTAGAAGATAATGGACTTACGGCTGAGCATAGTAAGTGTAAGATAGCCATGAAAAGCGTCACTTATTTGGGACACGAAATGAGTGGCAAGGGGGTTGAACCAAAAGCTAGTCTTGTTGATGCCATTAAGAATTCTCCAGCTCCTACTAACAAGGATGAAGTTAGAGCTTTTTTAGGTCCAGCGGAATATTATGCTAAGTTCGTGCATAACTTTTCCCACAAAACGTTTCCTATTAGACAATTGTTAAAAGGGAAGTGCATATTTAAGTGGTGTAAAGAGTGTGAAGCAGCATTCAAATTGATTAAAAATGGCAATATTAGCGCACCTGCTTTACAAGGTTTTGACCCTAATCTACAGTGTATAATTACAACTGATGCCACTAATAAGGGTTTAGGAGCTGTCCTTACGCAAATGGATATGAATGGTAAGGAATGTGTAGTTGCATTTGCCTCTCGTTCTATCACCAACACTGAAGCAAAATACTCAGTAATAGAAAGGGAGGCCCTTGCATGCGTGTGGGGTTTGGAACATTTTAGATCATTTGTTTGGGGTATGAATGTCATCTTGCGTAGCGATCACAAACCGCTTACCAAAGTTCTTATAACAAAAGGATTATTCAAAGCCTCCCCACGTATTGCCCGGTTATCCATAAGACTGTTGGACTATAAGTATGAAGTACGTTACGTACCCGGGATTAAGAATAAGATTGCTGATTTCTTAAGTAGAATGCCGTTAGTGAATACTGTGGAAGGGGAAAAGGAGTTGGAGGATTGTTGTGTAGCTGAGGTTCTACCCTCAGTCTTTCAGGGCATCTCTGAGGGTGAATGGGATAAGGCCATGGGGGAAGACGAAACATTAAATAAAGTTCAAATTTTGTTAAGAGAAGGTTGGCCCCTTAAAAAAAATCTACATGAAGGTGTGAAGGCGTTTTGGGAGGTTAAGGAAGAGTTGTCTGTGGAACATAATAGATTATTGTGCAATGGTAGAGTAATTCCTCCTGAGACACTCAGATGGAAAATTCTGAATTTATGCCATGACGGACATTTGGGCATATCTAAAATGAAAAGTAAAGTTAAACAATTATCTTGGTGGCCAGGGATTGATTTAGCTGTGGAAAGGATAGTAAGAGATTGTGTCCTATGTAATGAGTCAGAAAAAACGTTATCCACGTTCAAACCACCGTTAGTTCCAGTAGGGTGTCCAAACATGCCCTGGGAGAAGATTGGTTTGGACATTACTGGACCAATACAGGTGGAAGATGGTTATAGATATATTGTAGTGATGTTTGATCATTTCTCTAAATGGCCTGAAATTGGAATGGTGACTAAGGTGGATTCCTGGTCCATTGTTGAATTTTTGGATAATGTTTTTTTGAGGGAGGGCCTACCCAAGACCATCATTACTGATAATGGGGTGCAATTCACATCTGACAAATTCAAGGCTTTCTTAATGAGGTGTGGTATTAAACACATTACAACTTCCAACTATCATCCAGTAGGTAATGGTGCTGTGGAACGGTTCAACAGAGTGTTGAAAAATAGTATATAATTGGCTGTATGCGCCAAGTTAGATTGGGAAAAGGAAGTTTGGAAAACAGTTTGGTCATATAGAACTACACCATGTAGCTCTACAGGTCACAGTCCATTTGAGATAATGAGAGGAAGGGTCCCATTGAGGAAAGATAATGTAGGTTGGATGATTGAGGGTAGGGAAAGCTGTTGGACAAGTGAGAGTGTTAGGAAAAATATTAAGAGGGCGCAAATCCGTTCGAAGGAGTTTTATGATGCAAAACATAAATGCAAAAATGTAAGTATACAGGTGGGTGATTTAGTTAGGGTGAAGGTTCCAGGTTTTAAAAAGTGTGAGAAGGGAAAATTCTATCCTCCTTTGATGGTCACAAAGATTTTGTGTAATGCTGTACAACTTGAAAACGGAAAAGTATGGCACCTGAGAAGAGTCTCCCCATACAAGGGTTCAGGTGGGAGAAAATTGATTGGAATTGACTGGTTTATGTATGACGATACTGGGAACAATATGGGTTTGCAAAGTGCCAATGTTGCACAGACTGCGCAGGGCCGAAGAAGCAGTGTTAGTCCTGCGGTTGTGGAACATAGAACCGAAACGATGGATAAAGATGACAATGCACGGAATGGTGACATGACAAGTGTGAAGAATAATATTAGCAGAAGTGGGAGGAGGATCATGAAACCAGGGAAACTCAATGACTATGTTTGTAACTGAGTCTTCGTAAAGATTCGGGAACTAATTTATGAATTTATAGGAAGTGTATAGCATTTATGTATTTATGAAATGTTTGTTGGATTTATTTATTGTTGATTATGATTTATGATTTATTGTTATAGATAAGAAACTTTTATTGTTGATTTATCTTTTATGATTAATTGTTATAGATAAGAAACTTTGTGTAGAGGGGAAGATGTGTTGTATCGTGAATGTAATGGCTAGCGCTGATAGCGCGAGCCAGTGAATAGTAGACGTGTAATGGCTCGCGCTGATAGCGCGAGCCGGTGAAAGGAGAATGTTGAGGGCGAATGTTGTGAGAGGAAGTGGGGAGTATTCGGGGACGGTTGGAAGGAGAAGACGGAACAAGGGACGGCGGCTCTGTATGCGGCCGGGGCTTTTTACTTTCGAATTATACTTGTAAGCTACAACTAACTTAAAGAATAAAGGAGTTACTTACCATTTCCGTGCTCCTGTTGTTTTGGCCGGGAAGCTTACAAATCATCCTTCTAAAATTTGTGAGCTGATTTTGCTTACATTTAATATTACAACATAATGGTCTAACGTGTGCAATTTTTCATTTCATGCCTAACTCACTACGAATTATTGAGTTACTCCTGACTTACTCGTGAATTTCAGGAATGGCAAGAGATACGCCTGGTTTAATCCAGGCTTTTTCATGGGATTTAAGAGAATTCGAAGAGTAAGGCACATCGAAATCTTTGTGAATTGGGCCCGTTGTGAATACTAAACATGAACTTATATTAGTAAAACACGCTGTGAGTTGCTCCCTATATAAGCAGATGGCAGACATGTTGTTGGCTTTTCTGTTTGGATGTTAAGTGAATAACGAACATGTAACCATGTAGTGTAAGTGAAAGCCTATGTCATACTGAGGTGCACCAATCATTTTTTCAGGTGCAACTCTTTCTTTTACAGGAGTGCACAATTTAGCTTCAATATACATTCATTTAAACAAGATGACTTAGCATAAACAAAGGCGAGCTGCCAAGACTTTTTCAGGTTGCAAATTTTTTGTGACCCTCTAACTAGACTAAGGGGCTTATTTACAAGCCCCGTGCGCCGCTGGTGCATCACTTTTCGTGTTGCACTGGCAGCTCATAGTGCAGGCCCATATTTACAAGGCCACACAAAACCACTGACTTACACCATATCTACAAGGTTATGAAAAGCCATGAAAAGTGGCTTTGCGTGGCCTTGTTGATACAGGCCTGCACATTGTGGTGCCAGGGTGTCACAAAAAGTGATGCACTAGCGACACACAAGGTGCTTGCAAATAAGAACTCTTGATTCTGAACATATTTTCAAATTAGTGCTGAAAGTTTAATTTCAGTATCTGCAGTACATTTGTCATTGCAGTGCAGTTTTTGTGTTTCAGGAGCATCATGACACACTGAAAATTTAATTGATTTGCTCTCTATAGCATCTTTTATGCTGTTGTCCCACAACAGATTGTCTTAAAATGTGTTTCTGGGCGTGCAGTCCCTTAACAGCCACCACAGTAGTACTGTACAATTTTGATGAATGAAATAAAGATACGTTTTGTCAGGTGTACATTACAAATGGGTATTTCAAACTTAAAATGATTACAAATCTGTTAAATTATTTACAATCTTCTTCAACTCAGTTCTGAAGGGGTTATTAAGCATGCACAATGCGTAGAACATTTTCAGCATTTTCTATTTGAGAAGACCAACCTACATAATAAACAAAGCAAACTGTGACAGGTAATTAATAGCATGTTTCTTGCTGACCAGACATAAACTTTGTGGGTCTCAGAGCAGTGGCGTAACAGAGACCCCCTACAACCCTCACAGTGACGCAGGGACTGAGCTCCAGGCAGCCCCCTCAGCAGAATACCCAGCCTGAGAGCTCCTGACTGAGGGGGTGATTCCAACCCTGGCGGTCGGTGATAAAGCGGCGGCCAACCCGCCAACAGGCAGGCGGTCCAAAAAATGCAATTCTGACCCTGGCGGGAACCGCCAACACAGACCGCCACTTTAACACTCCGACCGCCACGGAGGGACAGACAAACAGCGCGGCGGTCACCGCCAACAGGCAGGCGGCAGACAATGTACCGCCCACCCGATCACAACTCACCAATCTGCCACCTTTTCCGGGGCGGGAGCCCCGCCGATAAAAACACGGCGGAAACAGACTACGAACGGTAAAACGCTCACCTCCACACACTCCACGAGGAATCTGGACAGCATGGAACCCGAATTAAACATCCTACCAGCTATTGTCTACCTGCTCATCTACCACGAGTACGAACGCCGGCGCAGACGACAACAGTGAGTACTGCACCTACGACACAGGGGAGGGGGGAGGAGGAAAGGTTACGTGCACACACATACGCGATACACCCACCCCCCCACCCCACCCCCCCAATACCTACACACCAATGCAGAGCAACAAGTCAGAGTGACACCCCCCAATCCCCCCAGAAGAATGCAAAGACATAATTAAAATGAAGTTTTAAATTTATGTATAAAATAGGTTCATTGAAGTCATGGTAAATATGCTATATGAAATATACAAAAGAAATAATGAACATAGTGCAAAGTATAAACATAGTCAATAAGTCCTGCACAGTTCGTTAAATATCCATAATCTGTGGGCCAATGTGTACAAACACATGGGCAAAGCCCACACAGGAGACCGGATACCATTGGAGAGAACACTGCAGGGGCATCAGATGATAAAACAACAGGCACCTCAGGGGGGAGGGAAAGGGGGGCACCTCAGCCACATGAGTCCACAACGCCAGATCCACGAGGGGCCTTGTGAGAAAACAGGGCTGATTGCAGAGGCCCCCTAACTTTTTGCCCCCATTTTCCACTTTATGCTGGTGTTTTCCTGACTCTGATGGTGCCCTGGGTACTGCTGACCAGTCCCAGGGCCTGTGCTCTGTGTAAAATCAATATGCAAATTAGGCTAATTATAATTGGCTAAGTTAACCTACCTATAAGTCCCTAGTATATGGTAGGGCATGTAGGTTTAGGGACCACAGCATAGGTGGTGCACACCTAGGTGCACTGCTGAGGTGCCCAGTGTCATTTTAAAGGCAGGCCTGCCTTGCTGGCTGCTTTTAAATTAAAGTTATATGCAAATTCGACTTTGGAATTAAAAGTAGTTCCAAAGTCTTAAACTACCTTATTTTTACATATAAGTCACCCCTAAGGTGTTCCCTATGTGCCCCTAGGGCTGGGTGCCATGTAACTATAAGCAGGGACTTTATAAAAATAGATTTATAAACCCTGGTGAGGTAAAAACAGCCAAATTCGTTTTTCCCTCATGGAAGTAAATGGCCTTCATAGGCTAGAATGGGGAGACTTTATTTTAAATTTTAAAGTCTCCTTAAATGTTGCATACCAAGAATTTGGTATCAAATTAATTGTTGTAATAAATCCCACAACTTCCAGTTGTTGGATTTAATATAACTGGTTCAGGTAAAGAGTTTTAGACTTTACCTAAAAAGTTGCCAATTTCAGCCCTGCATTGTTTTTGCTGCTGTGCTCTGATTGGCCAGCCTGCAGCAGCTTAGTCAAGCTGCCTTGATGAGGTGTGAAGTGGCCTGGCTTCACACAAAGGAATGTGCTTGTGGGAGAGAATCTCCCCTCAGCAGATGGTGAGGCAGGAAGGGGGAGGGCTGCCAAACTGGTCTTCAAAGGCAGAGAAGGACATTTGGAGCAACCAGCAACACCCCCACATCCTGCAACCCCAGACAACTAGGTGCCCCCTTGATTAGATTAGGAGAGGGCAGGAGAGGGGTGTGTTTATGATTTTTAGCCACACCAGTGGGTGGGCTCAGCCAGATGTAACCTCCAAAAATCAGATTCAGCCATGTTGGATTTTTAGAGAATGTTGCCCACTAGGATGGATTTTTGCCACACTTCCCAGGAAGTGGTCATCACAGGAGCAAGGATAAAACTGGCAGACCTGCACCCACACCTCAGATCCCCACCAGATTTCAACAAGAAAAGAACTAAAGGAGAAGAAGGACTGCCCTGCTGGACCCCTGGCCTGCACCTGGAACCTGCACTCAGAAGGACTGCACCAGCTGCACACTTGGGCTTCACCACAAGAAGGACTTTGCCTGGCTTAAACTGGTTCAAGGAGGGACTCCCTGTTTGCCACAGGTGAAAAATTGCTATCCAGAGTCCCCTGCACCAACTCCTGAAGAAATTGACCAGCTGACCACTGTCCAGTGGCCAAAAAGGAGTTTGCGCCAGGTGTGTTCTGGGAGTGGTAGTCCGCACCCCCCAAGGACCATCTCAGAACTTCTGGACCCTTGGGGTGAGCTGTGGACCCCAAAAGAACCTTAAAAGAAATCTGGGAGAAGCCCCAGAAGTTTGGAGAAGATTTGAGAATTTTTGTAAAAAAGCTCCATAGAGGGACCGACCCGCCGCGGAAATTCTAGCCGGCTTGCCTCAACCGCGACCCGGCCTGATTTGCTGGTTCGTCCCGGTAAAGAAAAATCTCTGAAAAAGAGACTAAGGGGGTCATTCTGACCCCGGCGGTCTCAGACCGCCGGGGCCAGGGTCGGCGGGAGCACCGCCGACAGACCGGCGGTGCCCCGCAGGGCATTCTGACCGTGGCGCTTTGGCCGCGGTCAGTGCAGGAAAACCGGCGGTCTCCTGACGGTTTTCCGCTGCCCGTCAGAATCCTCCAAGGCGGCGCAGCTTGCTGCGCCGCCTTGGGGATTCTGACACCCCCTACCGCCATCCTGTTCCTGGCGGTTCGCCCGCCAGGAACAGGATGGCGGTAGGGGGTGTCGCGGGGCCCCTGGGGGCCCCTGCAGTGCCCATGCCAATGGCATGGGCACTGCAGGGGCCCCCGTAAGAGGGCCCCGCTTGTATTTCACTGTCTGAATAGCAGACAGTGAAATACGCGACGGGTGCAGTAGCACCCGTCGCACCTTCCCACTCCGCCGGCTCGATTACGAGCGGGCTTCATAGTGGGAAGGTCGTTTTCCCCTGGGCTGGCGGGCGGCCTTTTGAAGGCCGCCCGCCAGCCCAGGGGAAAACTCAAAATACCCGCCGCGGTCTTCCGACCGCGGTACGGTATTTTGGCGGCTCCCGCCGGGCGCGCGGTGACCGCGCCCGGCGGGAGTCAGAATGACCCCCTAAGTCCGAAGGTAAAAGGTTGACCGGGACCTCCCAGCCATCGTATCCGAGAAGGGCTCCATGGACGTCGGATCAAGATCCAGGTTTACCCCGGTCGAAGGATTTTCACCTCGAAAAAACGACTAAGTCCGAAGGCAAAAATCTCCACCGAGGAATCCAGCATCGCGTATCCGGAGAAGGGCTCCAGGAGGTCGGATAGGACTGGCAGGTTCGTCCCGCTGAAGAAAACCTTCAAAATAAAGACTAAGTCAGAAGGTAACTTTTTAACCGAGGCCTCCCGCGACCTGTAGCCGAGCAGGGCTCCATCGCAGTCGGCCTGAAAGTTTGACTTTGCCCCGGTCGTGGTGCAACCAGATGACCCGATTGGCGCTTTTTGTTTCTAAGCGCTAGAAAAGTAATAATTCTTTAAAAATTCATATCTCCGGTTCCCTTTATCCGATTTTATTCGTTTTTGTGTCATTTTAAAGATAAAAATATAAACTATTTTTATAAATTGGTTTTGGATTTTTAAACTGTTTCCTGTGTTTTATTTAATTACTGTTTTGTGATATTTGAATGCTTTACACACTGTCTCCAAAGTTAAGCCTTGACGCTCGTTGCCAAGCTACCAAGGGTTGAGCTGGGGTTCATTTACTGAGACCTAACTGGACCTAAGTGGAGGTTAGTGGCTTGTTGCTAGGTGTAGGTACCTACCTGCCCTTACCAATAACCCATTTTCCAACAGGCCTCCATGCCCACTGTACCATCCTGGGGAGTGCAAAGCCACAGTCTCACAAGTCTCTACAGTGGGAGGGTTGCCCACTGTGCCATCCTGGGGAGTGCAAAGCCACAGTCTCACAAGTCTCTACAGTGGGAGGGTTGCCCACTGTGCCATCCTGGGGAGTGCACAGCCACAGTCTCACAAGTCTCTACAGTGGGTGGTTTGCCCACTGCATTATCCTGGGGAGTGCAAAGCCACAGTCTCACAAGTCTCTACAGTGGGAGGGTTGCCCACTGTGCCATCCTGGGGAGTGCACAGCCACAGTCTCACAAGTCTCTACAGTGGGTGGTTTGCCCACTGCATTATCCAGGGGAGTGCAAAGCCACAGTCTCACAAGTCTCTACAGTGGGAGGGTTGCCCACTGTTCAATCCTGGGGAGTGCAAAGCCACAGTCCATCAGATGGATAACCGACTCCACTGGTATTGGAGGAGGCATGGTGCCCAGAGTGCTTCGTGAACACCTGCTCGACACAGAACCGGCACTGTCAATGGACCAGCGGTGCTTGAGACGGCGGTGCCCAGCGGAACGGTGCCTGAGATGAAGGGCCCAGCGGAGCGGTGCTTGAGATGAAGGGCCCAGCGGAGCGGTGCTTGAGACAGCGGTGCCCAGCGGAGCAGTGCTTGAGACGGCGGTGCCCAGCGGAGCGGTGCTTTAGACGGCGGGGCCCAGCGGAGCGGTGCTTGAGACGGCGGGGCCCAGCGGAGCGGTGCTTGAGATGAAGGGCCCAGCGGAGCGGTGCTTGAGACGGCGGGGCCCTGTTCAGCGGTGCCTGTCTTGGCGGGGCCGTGTTCAGCGGTGCTCTTCACGGCGGGGCCCTGTTCAGCGGTGCCTGTCTTGGCGGGGCCCTGTTCAGCGGTGCCCTTCACGGCGGGGCCCTGTTCAGCGGTGCTCTTCACGGCGGGGCCCTGTTCAGCGGTGCCTGTCTTGGCGGGGCCCTGTTCAGCGGTGCTCTTCACGGCGGGGCCCTGTTCAGCGGTGCCTGTCTTGGCGGGCCGTGTTCAGCGGTGCTCTTCACGGCGGGGCCCTGTTCAGCGGTGCCTGTCTTGGCGGGGCCCTGTTCAGCGGTGCCCTTCACGGCGGGGCCCTGTTCAGCGGTGCTCTTCACGGCGGGGCCCTGTTCAGCGGTGCCTGTCTTGGCGGGGCCCTGTTCAGCGGTGCTCTTCACGGCGCGGCCCTGTTCAGCGGTGCCTGTCTTGGCGGGGCCCTGTTCAGCGGTGCCCTTCACGGCGGGGCCCTGTTCAGCGGTGCTCTTCACGGCGGGGCCCTGTTCAGCGGTGCCTGTCTTGGCGGGGCCCTGTTCAGCGGTGCCCTTCACAGCGGGGCCCTGTTCAGCGGTGCTCTTCACGGCGGGGCCCTGTTCAGCGGTGCCTGTCTTGGCGGGCCCTGTTCAGCAGTGCTCTTCACGGCGAGGCCCTGTTCAGCAGTGCCTGTCTTGGCGGGGCCCTGTTCAGCGGTGCTCTTCACGGCGGGGCCCTGTTCAACGGTGCTTGTCCTGTCTTTCGAGGGAGCCAGACCTGGCCAAGACTCCCCGCTTAGTCGCCCTCCGACCTTGCGGTAGCGGGGCCCTCCTGTGATGGAGTCTTGGGCCCGTGGGTGTCGTCCGTCACACCCGGTATGGGGCTGGTGGGGCCCTCCTGGTGCGCTCGCCTGCTGCATGTCTTCTCCGCCCTGCTGCCCTTGCCCTCCTTCGCTGAAGCTCTCTGGCCCTTGCCTTAGATGATGTGGCAGGTGACGGGGCAATGCCACTCTCCTTGGTGGCAGCCGTCTGAGGCTTTTCGCGCCGGCCCTTAATTTTTCTTGTCCTCTTCCCAGGGGGTGGGCTGGCTGTCCCCTTGCTGCTGGGAAATGTTCCTTCACTAGGAGCTGGTGGACTCCAATAGCCCTGCACTATGGTGATACTAGATGCAGGGCTGGTGGTGGCTGAGGTGCTCTTTGGACTCTTACCAGATGGAGGGGGTGGGTCAGGTGATGCAAAGAGGTTAATTTTGGAGAGGAAAAGTTTTTTAGGAGCAATGGGAAGGGTAGGTGCAGTGGGTATGGGAGTGGAGGAAGAGGATGTGGTTGTAGGAGAGTCAAGTGTGCTGTCTTTGGGTGCAGGTGCTTGTGACGGAGGCTGTCGTGAGGTGGATGGCTGTTGGGTGGGTGGCTGCCTGCGTTTGTGTGGTTTGGAAGAGGGGGTGACAGACACAGTGGGAGAGGACACAGGGGACGTGTAAATGGCAGTGGGGGTGATGACTGCACGTGTGCTGACTGTAATGGAGGGTGTGCTGGTGATGGAAGTACTGGCTGATGGTGGTGTGCATGCAGGTGTGAGTGGAGACGTCACAGGGAGGGAGGAGGGAGACGAGGAGGAGGGGGACACAGAGGTGATAGTGACTGTTGGCATGTCTGCATCTGGATGTTGCTTGTGTGAATGCTTGTGGGATCTGTGGTGCTTATGTCTGGATGAGCTGCCCTTGGGTGTTGAGGTGTGTGCAGGCTGGTCTGATGGTGTGGATGGGATAGGCCGATTAACAGGAGACTGGGACTGGGTGGAGGGAGTTAGAAGAGGGAGGCTGGAGACAGGGACAATGGCTGCCGTCAGTGCTGAGGCCAGAACGTTGAACGATCGCTGATGGGCAGCCTGACCCGAATGAATGCCCTCCAGGTATGCATTGCTCTGATGCACCTCCCTTTCTACACCCTGGATGGCATTCAAAAGGGTAGACTGCCCAACAATGATGGTCTGGAGGAGGTCAATGACCTCCTCACTGAGGGCAGCAGGGGTAACTGGGGCAGGGCCTGAGGTGCCTGGGGCGAAGGAGATGCCCACCTTCCTGGGTGAGCAGGCACGGAGCGAAGTCTGAGGGGCTGCTGGGAGGGCGGGGCTGGTGCGCTGGGTGGCGGCTGTACCTGTTGTGGCGGTGGGCACGGATGTTGCCGCCACCGCAAGGGAGCTCCCTTCCGAGGACGTGTCGGTGTCGCTGACGTCTCCACGGGTCCCCGTTGTGGAGCTCCCCGTTGTGGAGCTCCCCTCGCCCTCCGTCTCACTGGTGAACTCGGAGTCACCAGACCCTCCGGGGCCATGTGAGATGCAGCTCCCTCGTGCGCCGATGCCAATTCTCCTCCGCCTGATGATGCTAATGCACACATGCACAGGAAGAAAAAGAAAATGGGTGGGGGGGAGAAATGAAGACAGGTTGAGTGCATGCATTGGCAACACCGTTGTCGGAGAGGACAGACACAGAAGCCCCCTGCACTACACTGCGCAATCGGGGTACACTACTCAGTTCTTGTGACTAGGCCTACAGGTGTATGGACGACAAATGCACACATGGGTGATTCAGGACCATGGATAGCTGTACTTGGCACCCTACAGAGGTGGGGGCGGGGGCACAGGGCCATGCCTAACAGAGGGGACTAGCCTACAGAAAGCGCCCTGGCCTTGAGTTACCCACAGCCCTCCTCCCCAACCCAGACACCTGCACTGCGCGCAAAGATAGCAGAATGTGCTGATACTCACCCCCTTGTGTCTGCTGTGATGTCCTCACGCACCCATCCAAATCGGGGTAGGCCACCGCCAGGATCCGGGACATCAGGGGGGTCAATTGGCGGCTGGCACCCCTCCTACGTTGGGAGGCCATCCCCAGCAGAGACTCGGCGGTCTTTCTGGTCCCTCGGCGGATGTCCTCCCACCTCTTTCGGCAGTGGGTGCCCCGTCTGTAGTGGACCCCCAGGGCCCGGACGTCCTTGGCGATGGCACGCCAAATGTCGATCTTCTGATGGGCGCTGACCTATTTTACATGTACCGGGTGGGAAAGGAAATATCATCACTTTTCTGCAGGGTCGATGTGAGGGGCCCCCCCTCCCCAACCTTGCCATGTGGCACATGTTCCCATCTGTCGTGCGTTGCACTCCTCATTCGCTCCCCTCCCCACCATCTTACATCCACCCCACTCAACACAGGCATAGCCCATTCAGCGTGCACCCTGTGTACTAACCTGTTGGTATGGAGGACCGTAGAGTAGCGCATACTGGGGGAGGACCCCATCAACAAGTTTCTCCAATTCCTCAGATGTGAAGGCAGGGGCCCTTTCCCCAGTCGCAGCAGCCATAGTATCTCCCAGACCGAGGTCACAGCAGCACTTGCAGTATAGGTCCTCTCCTGTGGATGATCAGGTCTCGAGTGATTAAGCAGATAGAAAATGGCAGTCACGCCGGCGGCGGTGCGTACCGCGGTGGTGCGTACTGCGACCGCCGGCGCACATCGTCATTGGCTCATGAAACCCATAGGGTGCAATGTTAACCAATGCGGCATCGCACCGCGGTCTTCGACCGCCTACCGCCACGGTGTGCCATGCCAGCGCATTGACCTCACATCCCACTGTCACACTTCACCGGTCAGGCAGCCGCCATTTCCAGGGCCCACATGGCATAATTTCAACTGCGTCACACAGGCCTAGGCCGTGCATTGCCACTCATACAAGCCTTTTAATGCATTGCGATTCTTTTACTGTGCAAGCTGTGTGAACGAACCTGTGGTTTGCTTGACTTTCTGCTCCATGTTGTCCTTCCTAGGCACCGTCCGCTGGGACTTGCGAGGAGAAGGATAAATCCTCCTGTGTACCGACCGCTGGTGGACCTGTCGACAATGGAAGAACGACATATTATACTTAGATACAGACTTGACAGAGCCACTATACATGAACTGTGTGCCCAGCTGGAGCCAGACCTGATGTCCCCCATCCGCCAACCCACAGGGATTCCCCCTCTGGTGCAGGTTCTGTCAGTACTCCATTTTTTGGTAAGTGGGTCTTTTCAGACAACAGTGGCCATGTCATCAGGGATGTCTCAGCCTATGTTTTCTAAGGTTTTGTCCAGAGTGTTGTCTGCCCTGATGAAATACATGCGGAGATACATTGTTTTCCCTGAGGAGGATGATTTGGCTACAGTGAAGGGTGATTTCTATGCCCTTGGACATATCCCCAACATCATTGGTGCCATTGATGGGACCCATGTGGCTTTGGTTCCCCCAGTGGAAGTGAGCAGGTGTACAGAAACAGAAAAAGTTATCATTCGATGAATGTCCAGGTGGTCTGTTTGGCAGACCAGTACATCTCCCATGTAAATGCCAAGTTCCCTGGGTCAGTGCATGACGCGTATGTTATGAGAAATAGCAGCATCCCTTATATGATGGAACAGCTACAGAGACACCGTGTGTGGTTATTGGGTGACTCTGGTTACCCCAACCTCTCCTGGCTATTGACCCCAGTGAGGAATCCCCAGACCAGGGCAGAGGAACGGTACAATGAGGCCCATGGGCGAACTAGGAGGATCATAGAAAGGACATTCGGCCTCCTGAAAGCCAGGTATAGGTGCCTACATATGACTGGTGGATCCCTAATGTACTCACCAAAGAAGGTGTGCAATATCATCGTGGCCTGCTGTATGCTTCACAATCTTGCTTTGCGACGCCAGGTGCCTTTTGTGCAGGAGGATGGTCCAGATGGTGGTGTTGTATCAGCAGTGGAGCCTGTGGAGAGTGAAGAGGAGGAAGACGACGGGGACGACACAGACAACAGGGATACAGTGATACAACAATATTTTCAGTAGCACACAGGTAAGGATCAACCACGCCATTTCACATTTACTTAAGGCCTCCTGCGTCTCTACTGTCTGTGTTTCCCCCCAGTTCCTTTTAAGTTAATTGTGACTTTCCCTTCCCTTTTCAGAGCTGTATGACCGACTGCGTGACTACTGCTTTGTTTGCCCATGGACTAAAGCTTATTGACATTGGTATGTTGTCATCACAATGTAACTGAACATAATTGCACCGTTATGTGTAATACATTTGTGAAAAATTCAAGCAGACTCCTGTTATTTTAAGTGCAATGAGTGATTTATTTCAAATGCTACATATAGGTACATGAATGTAAGACGGTGATGGGTGGGGGTGGAGTAATGTCCATGGCAGAGTCTAGTTCTCAGTTTCACAGGTGCATTGTCCATATGCCTGTGGAAGGATGGAGCAGGGGCAGTATAAGGTTGGACAGGGTGACAATGTGGGACAGTGGGATGACATCAGGGGGTATCATATGCTGGCGGGGTCTTGGCATCCTACTCTGTCTTCTTGTGAGATCTCAGGTTCCGCTTGCGGGGTGGTTGTTCTTCAGCAGGAGGTGGGGTTCTGGTGGACTGTCGTTGTGTGGGGGCCTCCTGTCCACTAGCGCCGGCGGATGTGGTAGCCTGTTCCTGGCTAGTGACAGGGGCCCTTTGTGGTGCCACATGGTCCCGCAATGTGGTGACTATCTGGTTAAGGGCCAGGACGATGGTCCCCATTGCGGAACCAATGTTCCTCAGTTCCTCTATGAACCCCATGTACCGTTCCTCCTGCTGTGCCTGGATCTCCTGGAACCTGGCTAGTACCGTCGCCATCGTCTCCTGGGAGTGGTGATATGCTCCCATGATGGAGGAGAGGGCCTCTTGGAGAGTGGGTTCCCTGGGCCTGTCCCCCCCCTGTCGCACAGCAGCCCTCCCAGTTCCCCTGTTTCCCTGGGCCTCTGTCACCTGGACGGTGTGCCCACTACCACTGCCCCCAGGTCCCTGTGGTTGTTGGGGTGGTGGGTCAACCTGGGTGCCCTGTAGTGGCGGACACACCGCTGATTGACGTGTCCTGGAGACAGAGGCATGGGCCCGCTGGGTGGGAGCTGTGCTGGTGTTCCCAGAGGGGGTTAGGTCTGCTGTAGCCTGTGGCTGTCTGTGGGGAACCAACTGTCCAGAGGTCCCTGATGGGCCGGGCTGGTCATCTGGGTCCAGGGAGACAGAGCTGCTGTCATCGATGGGGGCCTCATCTGGGGGTGGGATGGACATCTCTGGACCCTCCGTGGCGGTGTGGTGGCGTTCGGGTCCTGCAGGGGTATTAAGGTATGGTTATAGCTTCTGTGTGTGGCATTTCGTGTGATGGGTGGGTGTCCGTGTTCCCAAGTGCAGGCATTCCCTTGTGGGGGCTTTTGTGAGGGTGGCTTGTGGGGGTGATGTGTGTGTGCAGTGGGCATGCTTTGGTGATGGGTGTCCATGCTTTGTGGTCGCATGCAGGGCTTGGTGTTGGGATGGGTGGGTTGTGATGGTGAGCCTTTTGCAAGGAGTTGGTGTGATGGGGGTGGGGGTGAGGGTGGGGGTATGTGCTGGCATGCAGGTGGGGTGGGGGTGGGAAGTAGTAGTTAAGATTTGACTTACCAGAGTCCATTCCTCCAGATACTCCTGCGAGGCCCTCAGGATGCAGGATGTGCAAGACTTCCTCCTCCCATGCTGTAAATTCTGGGGGAGTAGGTGGGGGTCCGCCGCCAGTCTTCTGCACCGCTATGTTGTGCCTTGATACCATGGAACGCACCTTCCCCCGTAGGTCGTTCCATCGCTTCCTGATGTCATCCTGATTGCGTGGATGCTGTCCCACCGCGTTGACCCTGTCCACTATCCTTTGCCATAGCTCCATCTTCCTAGCTATTGTGGTGTGCTGCACCTGTGCCCCGAATAGCTGGGGCTCTACGCGGACTATTTCCTCCACCATGACCCTGAGTTCTGCGTCAGAGAACCTGGGGTGTCTTTGGGGTGCCATGGGGTGGTGTGGAAGAGGTGAGGGGTGGTGTATGTGTTGTGGAGTGTAATGTGTGTGGTGGTGTTTGGTGTTTTGTACGTGGTAATTGTGCGGGTGATGTTGTGATTTGCCTCTGTGTGATGGTCTACTCTAAGCAGTGCTGTCTTTCTCTGTCCTTGATTCGCAATTGTGGTCGTAGGGGTTTGTGGGTGATATGGGTGTGTGTTTTATTTTGTATTGGGTGTGTGGGAGTGGTGTATATATGTGTCTCAGGTGTGTGTGTTTCAAATTGTCCAATGTGGGGATGTTTTATAAAGGTGTGTGTATTTTGACCGCAGCGGTGTGTACCGCCAATGGAATACCGCGGTTGAAAGACCGCCGCGTGTATTCGTGGGTCGTAATGGCATGGGCGTATTTCTGTTGGCGTGACGGTGGAGGTTTGGTCATCGGCATTTTTTCGCTGACCTTTGGTGTGGCGGACTTTTGTGGATGTCGGGTTTTTGGAGGTTTTCAAGTAGCGGGTCAGAATGACCGTGGCGGTTTACCGCGGACGCGGCGGTGTTATGGCGGTCTTCTGACCGGCGGTAAGCGCCTTTTACCGCCGAGGTCAGAATGACCCCCTGAGTCTTGAGAGTGGGACACACCTCCCCGTTTTCCATGCATCTCCTCCTCTGCGGCCCCTTGCCGAGAATTTGAACGCAAACCAGGTACTTTGTGTTTGCAAGAGACATTTGTTGCTTTTTAAAGACTAAAGACTTCTTTTATCATTTCCTACAGTGATAATTCAAAGTGTACTTATCAAATCTTCATTGTTTTGACCTGCATTTAACCAGATAAATATTATATAATGTTCTGAACACAGTGAGGTGTATTTTTGTGGTGGTATACTGTGTTATTGCATGATTTATTGCACAAATACTTTGGACATTGCATTCTAAGTTAAGCCTGACTGCTCAATGCCAAGCTACCAGAGGATGGGCACAGGATAATTTGGATTGTGTGTAACTTACCCTGACTAGAGTGAGGGTCAGGGGGTAACCTGACTGCCAACCAAAGACCCGTTTCTAACAGCTGGTTTACCAGTATTTCAAGATGAAGGATATCCATCTTTTTAGAGATGTCCTACTGCTAGAGGATTGGATGGGAAGACCGGACATCAGGGATGTGTACCTCTTGATACCCATTTACCCACCTCATCAGAGATTACTCAAATTCACTTGGAAGGGAAAGAGTTATTGGTTTCAAGCACTCCCCTCCGATCTCTCATTGGCTCTATGGTCTTCATCAAGCTCCTTTGGTCCTTAGTGGAGGTCCTCCACACAAGACGAATACGGATAATCATCTGTCTAGACAACATCCTTCTAATGTATCAGTCAGAGTCACAATTCATCCACAATCTGAATGTGACAACACTGGTCTTTTCGGAACTGGGCTTTGTAATCAACAAATAGAAATAAGAACTGAACCCATCCCAAAAGATGATGTTCCTAGAGTTTCTCAATGACTCGGTCACGACATCACTGAGCCTATCGGCTTAGAGAAGATGGCATTGTTCGTGTTTTGAGGGACAGCTGGATCCTCTAGGGCAGATGTTACTTATATCCTAAACTTTCTAGTGGAATTGGCAAAGTCAGGACTGGCATACCATGTAGGTAACTCTTTTAGGTCATCTATCTAAGCCGGGCATAATATCATCAACAAAGTGCTGGTTGGAGAACATCCTTGGGTATGCAAGCTGATGAAAGGGATTAGATTCACTAAACTGATGGAACCCATATACTCTGGCCTTTGGGATGTTAATGTGGTACTGAGACTCCTCATGAGTTGGCAGGATAACCAATATATTGATTTTTAGAAAAAAGATACAAATACCAGAATAGTATCCTATCCTGCTTATACTGAGAATCCTAAACTATGTGTAAGTTGATGCATCAAGGCATATGAGTATATGATAAATGAAGTTAGACCGGCAGGAGAAACAACTGCTGATTGCCCCAAGCTAACCTTTCAAAGCTGAATCCTCGCCATCCGTTGCCAAGTGGGTTGGTGAATCATGGAGGAAATCGGTAATTACGTACAAAGATTTAGGGCACACGCCACAAGGGGAGCCATCACATCTAATGCCTTACAGGCAGGTGGTAGATTGAAAGACATTATAAATGCTGTGGACTGGTCATCTGTGTTTTACTTCAAACTCATGTCAAGTGTTGCAGCCTTGGAGGTAAGTAGCTTTGAACATGCATAATCCTCTCCTCCGGTCCTGACATAGAATGAAAAAAAAAATTGAGATAACAAGAAGGAAAGTTTCAATTCTAATAATGACATGGAGATGAGGATTATCACTCCAGAGCCATCTGGAAGTGACCTAATTTCCCTTCCCATGAAACCTTGTTAACAGTAAGTAACATTAATAGTTGGTTTCATCTTTGTTTGTTGTTTTCACTCATGTTGAGACTAATCAGTGATAAGGGATATTATGACAAAGATAATGTGCTGATATAAGAATTTGTTGTAAAGAATTTGCTAACATATGTTACCTCTCTATCCCGTAGGTAATGATCAGAAATTTCAGTGGAGTTGACATTCAGGGTTAACTTCCTACAATGAGGATGTGACATCATGCACTTATATACAATGGACTGTTATGTGATTGGCACTTCGTTGCTAAGGAGACTCATCCCGAGTGGTTCATGGGAAATGTTAAGGAGACTCATCCCCGAGTGGTTCATGGGAAATGCAATCTTTGCCATTTTTTTCACTGATCTGTTATTTTTATGGCTGCTGATTCAATGAAGTGAAGAAAGAAATGCATAATCCTTGCCTCTGTGTCCTTAATAGTATTGACATTTTCCTTCCTGTTACCTAGGACATTTTTCTTTCAAACTATATTCCTCAGCCATGTGAGATTAAAATCTGACAATCTGAGTAAAACATGTACTTCCAATGGCAGCAGCAGGCTATCAATTGATTTCCCAGTGTTCTACTGCAGTCTCGCAGAATGTCCTAAAGATTGACTAGAGTGCTAACAGTCTTACATATAAAAAAAGTGTGGCAGTCCTGAAGCCATCTTGATTGAATCATAGTGGTAAACCTTAAAACATTTCCTTTACAAAGGATCAACAAAAGAGCGTTTATTTTCTCATAGAAATAATGATCAGTGCTGTAGAAATCAAAATTAGGACACATTTTAAACAAGTTCTCATAGATCTTCCTCATCTATTTCATTAAAACATTTTGGCGTGCAAGCTGAAACATGTACTTTGAACACCAGCATCAGACTTCCAGTTAATTCCCTGGTGATCAACTACAGCTTTATCACAGTGTTCTTATAAGCAACTAGAGTGCTGACATTCTGAATTTATGACAAAAGTGTGGCACAGCTGAATGCCGTCTTGATGGATTGAAAGTGGAAAGCTGAAAGCATTTTCTACTGATACTGCAGTAAATCAGGAAATGAGAGAGCTCCATGACAAAAAAAGTATCATAAGATGGCCATCAAAGAAAAAAAAAATACAATTGTAGCCCACATGTCACCCAAACATAGCCCAACGACCGAAGTGTGCAAAACACTTACTGTTTTTTCTTTTCAATTTTATATAGAAAGCACCTGTCCTGAAGGTATTGGAATGCTTTCCGTAAGAAGCAGTTACAATACACAACAACACATTCATTTTGATTTTAGGCACGGAGAGATTAAGGGGGTCATTCTGACCCTGGCGGTCATTGACCGCCAGGGCCAACGACCACGGAAGCACCGCCAACAGGCTGGCGGTGCTTCCTGGCCAATTCTGACCGCGGCGGTAAAGCCGCGGTCAGAAAAGGGAAACCGGCGGTTTCCCGCCGGTTTTCCCCTGGCCAAAGGAATCCTCCATGGCGGCGCTGCAAGCAGCGCCGCCATGGGGATTCCGACCCCCTTCCCGCCAGCCTGTTCCTGGCGGTTTACACCGCCAGGAAGAGGCTGGCGGGAACGGGTGTCGTGGGGCCCCTGGGGGCCCCTGCACTGCCCATGCCACTGGCATGGGCAGTGCAGGGGCCCCCTAACAGGGCCCCAGCAAGATTTTCAGTGTCTGCTTGGCAGACACTGAAAATCGCGACGGGTGCCACTGCACCCGTCGCACCCCAGCAACTCCGCCGGTTCCATTCGGAGCCGGCTTCATCGTTGCTGGGTCTTTCCCGCTGGGCCGGAATGACCCCCTAAGTGATTTGCCCAGAATCACAGGATATTGAGCAGATGCCAAAATTTGAATCTTGTTTTTCAGTTCCAAAGTTGCAAGTGCTGGCTGTAACGCTACATCCTCTCAACTAATAACCAAGAGATTTGAGAACTCTGCAATATGTCCTCGTTTTATTTTTTGTAAGTCAATAACCATAATTTCTAAAGGTAAAATACCCCCTCATTTACATAATTTCTACAGGAAATGCTTTAGATTTTACAGTTTTGGTTCCATTAAGATGACTTCAGGTAGGCCACACTTTTTTAATACAAACATAATATTAGTTATCTAATGGTTCATTAGAACACTGTGGGGAGGCAGAGGTCACAGGGGGGCTTGGGCAATTGATGGCAGGGAGGAGGTGTGCAGAGGAAGCAAGGTAACTATGCTGGGCAGGAGGGAAGATCAGTCACAGCATAACAGACCATGGTGAGCAAGGGAAAGTAGGACAGGGGCAGCAAACCAACCATGCAGAACAGGCAAAATGAGGTTTTGTAATGCAATGGACTATTGACGTGAGGAGGGAGAGCCAGTGGAAGAACAACTATCTATGCCAAAAGGCCTAATTCGGGCGGGAGACTCCCAATTATTATTAAGCCCAAAAGGGCTTTATTTTAGCTGTCTTCCACTTCAAATCTCCTCTTTTCAATGTATGTCAGTGGGGAAACTCTCCCTCCTATCAAGTTGGCATATGTGGTACAAGGGACCATGCAGGGCATGAGGATTGGGATAGGAGAATAGAGTGCAGGAGGGAGGCGACAAAGGCATCAAACTGATCTTACAGGGCAGGTGCCCGGTGTGGTGGCAGCACATTACAGCACACAGGGCAAACAGGAGGGTAGTGCAGCACAATGGAGCATTGAAAGCAATAGGAACGCGACAAGGGTATGCACACGGACAACGGAGGGCAGGGAAAGGGGACAAGTCAATCAAGCTGACCATCCAGGGCAAGCAGGTGGGGCTGTTGCAGCACTGTAGACCACGCAGAGCAGCAGGGAGGACCAGGGGAACATCAATGGACCATAGAAGGCAGGAGATAGGGGCTCAGACAACCGAGGTCTGGAGGTGGCAGGGGCAACAAGCTAATCACACAGGATATGTAGGAGGGGTGGTGGCAGCATAACTGACCATGCAGGGCAGGTGGGAAGAGGAATGGCAGCACAGTGGACCATAGAGGGCAGGAGGGTGGGGCAGGGGCAACACAATGCCATCGGCATTGCTCCAACCCAGCAGGAGCAGTTTTATTTTGCTCCCATGGGGTGGGAGCAATCAAAGCATTTCCCTGTCTAAGAGTGGCAGTGGGGAAAGGCTTTGTTCTCCCACCAGGTGGGGGGGCAGCGTTGTGACCCCTGCACTGTGGGAGAACTTTACATTTTCCATTCCTATGCTCATGAGCAGGGAAACAGTTGGTGTCTCAGGGTGGGGGATCTGGGGTACCGCCATTGAGTCAGCCCCAGGGAACAAGGTCCCCAGGGCCTATCTATGACTCAGAGAGAGATACTGTGCAGTCCCCTCACCCTTTATTTGAAAGACTGCTTCAGGTGGTGGGGTCCCCGGGGGCTTATCCTGGCTCGGGTAGGTGGGGACATGCAGCCCTCCTTCCCTTCAATGAAATGTCAACCAGGGGTGGGGTCCTCAGGGCCTGGTGGAGGTTTGGGGAGGGGTGCGCGTGCCCCTCATCTTTAAGGTACCAGGCCCAGGGGATGGGGTGCCCAGGGCCCTTTAAAGGCTTGGAGAGGAGGACTGCATGGTCCTCTCTACCTAAAACATACCTCACACCTCCATCCCTGTCCCAGCCTACTTTATTAAATTGGTAATAGGTAGGTAAAATATTTATGTTTCTATATAAACAAAAAATGTAATGGAGTACCACTGTACCAACTAAGAAGTACTGTGAGACTTAAAAAAAAGTTACAAAAAAAGTAAAACATTCAAAAATACATAGTACTACACCATATTTCACAAGTATAGTGTACTGTAGTGCATTTTCCATGTTTTACAACTTTAATTTTTATAAAAATAATTAAAGGAGTACTACAGTACTGCCTAGAAATAATTGTGGCATATAAAATAATGTAAAAAAAAAATACATTTGCAAAAAAAGGATTACACTGTACTACAGTATACTTCACGAATATGAGCCCTCATTATGACATTGGCGGTAAAAAACGCCTATCGCCGTCGCGATGGCCACCAAAAGACCGTTGCCTCGACTACCAGCCGTCTGCAGTATTACGACCACAGCCGAATTTCGGCCAAAAGGATGGTGGAAATCCAGCTGTGGCCATGCCGACAGGTGGCGGTTAGGTGGCGCTGCTGCAACCAGCAGCGTCATGCCAGTAGACCGCTGCCGGCCGTATTATGACCAATAATACAGCCTGGCGGTTCTCTGCTGGCGGATGCTGCTGCTGTCAGCAGTGCCCCGTCCCGTCCCCTGCCAAAGAAACCCCTAAACACAGGTAAGTGGGTGCTCCGACAGGTGAGGGGGTTGGGGGTGTTGTGTGTGTGTGGGGGTGAATATTTGTGTGTGTGTGTATGCGGGTGTGTGTTGCGTGTTGGATGTGTGTACATGTATGGAGGTGTGAGTGCGTGTATGTTGTGTTCTGTGAATGTGTGTATGCTTGTATGTATGAAAGAGTGTGCGGATGTGTGTGTGAATGGATGTATGCATGCGTGGATGAATGTGGGATTAGTGTGTGTATGCGTGTGTGCGTGTGTGAAGGGCCGTGAATGTAGGGGGAGTTTGGAGAGGAAGGGGGGTAGGGGAACTCTGGGGAGGAGGGTGGGGTGGGGAAGACCTCTATCAGTGACAGGGAAGGGCTTTCCTGTCACTGATAGTCCTTACTGCCATGGTTTTTGGTTTTTGTGTCGGTAAGGAAGCCACAAAAACCATGGCAGAAGGTGGAGTCATAATCCCACAGGTGGTACAGTGACAGCCGCCAGGCTGGAGATTGATATTTCCAGCCCAGCGGCCTTTACCACTGTGGCTGTCAGTGTGGTACATTGGTACACAGCCAAACCGCCAATGTCATAATATGGTGGAAAGTATTGCCAGCCTGTTGGCAGTACTTTTCACCATATTACCGCGACCGCCAGGGTCGTAATGAGGGCCATAGTGTCCTACAGTGTATAGTTTTATTTTTTATTCTAATTACCACAGTACTTTGTAGGTACTAGCATGGTACTTCATAAACTTTTTTTAAACTATCTAGAAAAATCTAAATAAATTAAACTATTACCACTATGATAAAGTGGAAAAGAAAACACAGCTAAAGTGTGGTGAAAATAAATGGCTGCCTTTTACTTTTGCAAAGGTAGCCATTACCCAATGATATACTGGCTTGTGATCCACATTTACTGTGGTATAGTATGTTCTTACCACTGTATACTGTGGCATAATATATATGTGTTTTTCCACTTATACCTTTTACACTGCTCAACAAATTGACAACCAGTACCTAACATTATCATTTCCACCACAAATTTTATCAGCGTCCACGACTCCATGCCACTCTACTCTATGCCATTTCACTCTATGCTACTCCACTCTGCTCTATTCCACTCTACATCACTCTGCTATATGGTATTCCACTTTATGCCACTCCACTGTCCGTCACTCCAATTTACGCCACTCCACTGTATTCCACTCCACTTGATGCTATTCCACTTCATTCGAGGCCACTCTAGTATATGCCACACCACTGTACACCACTCCACTGTAAGCCACTCCAGTCTATGCCAATCCACTGTACGCTACTCCACTGTACACCAGTACAGTGCGTGCAACTCCACTCTATGCCACTCCAGTGTATACAACTCCACTCTTTGCCGCTCCACACTATGCTATTCAACTCTACGTCACTCCACTCTTCGCCACAACACTGTATGCCATTCCACACCATAAAACTCAACTCTAAGATAGTTCACTCTATGCTACTCCACCCAACTCCACACCACTGTACGCCACAACAGTGTATGCTATTCCACTCTACGCCACTGCACTCTAAGGCACTCTACTCTATGCCACTACACTCTATGCCACTACACTCTATGCCACTTTACTCTATACCACTCCATACTATACTACTCTACTCTATGCCATTCCACTCTATGCCACTGTACTGTATGCTATTGCACTGTACACCACTCCAGTCTATGCCACTCCACGCTACTCCACTCCACACTATGGTATTCCACTCTATGCACTACACTCTGAGCCACCCCACTGTATAGCAGGACATTGTACTCTATTCCACTCTACAGCATTCCACTCAATGGCACTACACTCTACGCTATTAAACTCTACCCTGCTCCACTTTATGTCACTCAGTTGTGTGCCACTGGACTGTACGCAACTCCACTTCACACCACTCCACTCTACGCTATTATAATCTATGCCACCTGTTGGAAAATGGGTTATTGGTAAGGGCAGGTAGGTACCTACACCTAGCAACAAGCCACTAACCTCCACTTAGGTCCAGTTAGGTCTCAGTAAATTAACCCCAGCTCAACCCTTGGTAGCTTGGCAACGAGCGTCAAGGCTTAACTTAGGAGACAATTTGTAAAGCATTCAAATATCACAAAACAGTAATTAAATAAAACACAGGAAACTTAGGAGACAATTTGTAAAGCATTCAAATATCACAAAACAGTAATTAAATAAAACACAGGAAACAGTTTAAAAATCCAAAACCAATTTATAAAAATAGTTTATATTTTTATCTTTTAAATGACACAAAAACGAATAAAATCGGATAAAGGGAACCGGAGATATGAATTTTTAAAGAATTATTATTTTTCTAGCGCTTAGAAACAAAAAGCGCCAATCGGGTCATCTGGTTGCACCTCGACCGGGGCAAAGTCAAAGTTTCAGGCCGACCGCGATGGAGCCCTGCTCGGCTACAGGTCGCGGGAGGCCTCGGTTAAAAAGTTACCTTCTGACTTAGTCTTTATTTTGTAGATTTTCTTCAGCGGGACGAACCTGCCAGTCCTATCCGACCTCCTGGAGCCCTTCTCCGGATACGCAATGCTGGATTCCTGGGTGGAGATTTTTACCTTCGGACTTAGTCGTTTTTTCGAGGTGAAAATCCTTCGACCGGGGTAAACCTGGATCTTGATCCGACGTCCATGGAGCCCTTCTCGGATACGATGGCTGGGAGGTCCCGGTCAACTTTTTACCTTCGGACTTAGGGGGTCATTCTGACTTCGGCGGTAAAAGGCTCTTACCGCCGGTCAGAAGTCCGCCATTCTACCGCGCGGCCACGGTAAACCGCCACGGTCATTCTGACCCACAACTGCCAAACCGCCAAAAACCCGACATCCACGGAAGGCCGCCTCATCAGCGGACAGCGATAAACTGGAGATGACCAAACCTCCACCGTCACGCCAACACAAACACGCCCATGCCATTACGACCCACGAATCCACGCGGCGGTCTTTCAACCGCGGTATTCCATTGGCGGTACACACCGCCGCGGTCAAAATACACACACCTTTACAAAACACAGCCACATTGGACAATTCGAAATACACACACCTGATACACATACACACACCACACCCACACATCCAATCAACTATAAAACACACACCCACATCACCCACAAACCCCCACTACTAGAAATTCAGAGAGAAGGCGAGAGAGAGAGAGAGAGAGAGAGAGAGCACAGCTATCGAAAACCCCAACACACAGAGGAACACAACATCATCACCCACACTACTTCCACGCACAAAACACCACACACCACCACACACACCACACTCATCACCACAAACACCACCCCACACCACCCCATGGCACCCCAAAGACACCCCAGGTTCTCGGACCAAGAACTCAGGGTCATGGTGGAGGAAATAATTAGGGTAGAGCCCCAGCTATTCGGCACACAGGTGCAGCACACCACAATAGCCAGGAAGGCGGAGCTATGGCAAAGGATCGTCGACAGGGTCAACGCTGTGGGACAGCATCCCAGAAACCGGGAAGACATCCGGAAGCGCTGGAACGACCTACGGGGGAAGGTGCGGTCGATGGTGTCAAGACACAACATCGCTGTGCAGAAGACTGGCGGTGGACCCCCACCCACTCCACCCGAATTCACAGCATGGGAGCAAGAGGTCTTGAACATCCTGCATCCTGAGGGCCTCGCTGGAGTAGGCAGAGGAATGGGCTCTGGGAAGTCGAATCCCAACTACTTCACCCCCCCCAACCACCAGCATGCCAACCCACACACCCACCCTCACCCCCAACCCCCCAGCACACATCCTCCCTGCCAATGTCTCACCAGCACAACCCACCCAACACAACACTAATCCCTGAATGGCAACACAAACCATGGACACCCATCACCCAAGCATGACCACTGCACATACCCATCCCCCCCACAAACCATCCTCGCAACTCCTCCCACAAGGGAATGCCAGCACTGGGGGACAAGGGCACCCACAAATCGCACGCCATGGCACACACAGAAGCAATAACCATACTCTTTTACCCCTGCAGGGCCCGAACGCCAACACACAGGCCAGGAGGGTCCAGATTTGTCCATTCCGCCCCCAGAACAGGCCCCCAGTGAAGACAGCAGCTCTGTCGACCTAGAACCTGATGACCAGCCCGGACCATCGGGGACCTCTGGACAGTCGGTTCCCCACACACAGACACAGGCCACAGCAGACCCAACCCCCTCTGGGAATACCAGCACAGCTCCCACCCAGCGGGCCCATGCCTCTGTCTCCAGGACGCGTCAATCAGCGGTGTGTCCGCCACTACAGGGCACCCAGGCTGACCCACCACCCCTACAACAACAGGGACCTGGGGGCAGTGGTAGTGGGCACACCGTCCAGGGGACAGAGGCCCGGGGAAACAGGGCAACTGGGAGGGCTGCTGTGCGAGAGGGGGTTGACCGGCCCAGGGAACCCACTCTCCAAGAGGCCCTCACCACCATCATGGGAGCATACCACCGCTCCCAGGAGACGATGGCGACGGTACTGGCCAGGTTCCAGGAGATCCAGGCACAGCAGGAGGAACGGTACATGGGGTTCAGAGACGAACTCAGGAACATCGGTACCGCAATGGGGACCATCGTCCTGGCCCTCAACCAGATAGTCACCACATTGCGGGACCATGTGGCACTCCAAAGGGCCCCTGTCACCAGCCCGGACGACGAACAGCCTACCACCTCCGCCGGCGCAAGTGGACAGGAGGCCCCCACACCACGACAGGCCACCAGAACCCCACCTCCTGCTGAAGATCAACCACCCCGCAAGCGGAACCTGAGATCACACAAGAAGACAGAGTAGGATGCCAAGACCCCCGCCAGCAAACGATACCCCCTGATGTCATCCCACTGTCCCACATTGTCACCCTGTCCAACCTTGAACTGCCCCTGCTCCATCCTTCCACAGGCATGTGGGCAATGCACCTGTGCCACTGAGAACTGGACTCTGCCATGGACATTACTCCACCCCCACCCATCACCGTTTTACTATCATGGACCTATACGCAGCACTTAAAATAGATCACCAATTGCACTTCAAATGTCAGGAGTCTGCTTGTATTCTTTACAAATGTATTACACATAACGGTGCAATAATGTTCATTTACATTGTGATGACAACATACCAGTGTCAATAAGCATTAGTCCATGGGCAAACAAAGCAGAAGTCACGCTGCGGGTCATACAGCTCTGAAAAGGGAAAGGAAAGTAAAAAATCAGTGAAAAGGAACTGGGGGGAAACACAGAAAGTAGAGATGCAGGAGGCCAGAAGTAAATGTAAAATGGCGTGGGTGATTCTTACCTGTGTGCTACTGAAAATACTGTTGTATAACTGTGTCCCTGTTGTCCGTGTCGTCCCCGTCGTCTTCCTCCTCTTCACTCTCCACAGGCTCCACAGCTGCTAAAGCACCACCATCTGGATCATCCTCCTGCAGGAAAGGCACCTGGCGTCGCAATGCAAGATTGTGAAGCATACAGCAGGCCACGATGATATGACACACCTTCTTTGGTGAGTACATGATGGATCCCCCTGTCATATGCAGGCACCTAAACCTGGCCTTCAGGACCCCGAAGGTCCGTTCTATAATCCTCCTAGTTCGCCCATGTGCCTCATTGTACCGTTCCTCTGCCCTGGTCCGGGGATTCCTCACTGGGGTCAATAGCCAAGGTAGGTTGGGGTAACCAGAGTCACCTATTAGCCACACACGGTGTCTCTGTAGCTGTTCCATCACATAAGGGATGCTGCTATTTCGCATGACATACGCGTCATGCACTGACCCCGGGAACTTGGCATTTAGATGGGAGATGTACTGGTCAGCCAAACAGACCACCTGGACATTCATCGAATGGTAATTTTTTCTATTTCTGTACACCTGCTCATTGTCTTTTGGGGGTACTAAAGCCACATGGGTCCCATCAATGGCACCAATGATGTTGGGGATATGTCCAAGGGCATAGAAATCACCCTTCACAGTGGCCAAATCACCCTCCTCAGGGAAAACAATGTATCTCTGCATGTATTTCATCAGGGCAGACAACACTCTGGACAAAACCTTAGAAAACATAGGCTGAGACATCCCTGATGACATGGCCACTGTTGTCTGAAAAGACCCACTTGCCAAAAAATGGAGTACTGACAGAACCTGCACCAGAGGGGGAATCCCTGTGGGTTGGCGGATGGGGGACATCAGGTCTGGCTCTAGCTGGGCACACAGTTCATGTATAGTGGCTCGGTCAAGTCGGTATCGAAGTATAATATGTCGTTCTTCCATTGTCGACAGGTCCACCAGCGGTCGGTACATGGGAGGATTCATCCTTCTCCTCGCAAGTCCCAGCGGACGGTGCCTAGGAAAGACAACATGGAGCACAGAGTCAAGCAACCCACAGGTTCCTTCCCACAGCTTGCACAGTACACGAATCGCTATGCATTGAAAGACTTGTATGAGTGGCAATGCAAGGCCTAGGCCTGTGTGACGCAGTAGAAATCATTCCATGTGGGCCCTTGAAATGGCGGCTGCCTGACCTGTGAAGTGTGACAGTGGGATGTGAGGTCACTGTGCTGGCGTGGCACACCGTGGCGGTAGGCGGTCGAAGACCGAGGCGCAAAGCAGCATTGGTTAACATTGAACCCTATGGGTCTCAGGAGCCAATGACGATGTGCGTGGGCGTGACCGCCATTTTCTATCTGCTTAATCACTCGAGACCTGATCATCCACAGGAGAGGACCTATACTGCAAGTGCTGCTGTGACCTCGGTCTGGAAGAGACAATGGCTGCTGCGACTGGGGAAAGGGCCCCTGCCTTCACTTCAGAAGAGTTGGAGAAACTTGTGGATGGGGTCCTGCCCCAGTATGCGCTATTCTACGGTCCTCCAGACCAACAGGTAAGTACACTGGGTGCACGTTGAATGGGCTATGCCTGGGTTGTGTATGGTGGATGTAAGATTGTGGGCTGGGGAGCGAATGAGGAGTGCAAGGCACGACAGATGAGAGCATGTGCACATGGCAGGGTTGGGGAGGGGGGCAATCACATCTAACATGCAGAAAAATGTTGAAATTTCCTTTCCCACCCTGTACATGTCAAATAGGTCAGCGCCCATCAGAAAGTCGACATTTGGCGTGCCATCGCCAAGGAAGTCCGGGACCTGGGGGTCCACAACAGACGGGGCACCCACTGCCGAAAGAGGTGGGAGGACATCCGCCGCGGGACCAGGAAGACCGCCGAGTCACTGCTGGGGATGGCCTCCCAAAGTAGGAGGGGTGCCAGTCGTACCTTGACCCCCCTGATGTCCCGAATCCTGGCGGTGGCCTACCCCGATTTGGATGGGCGCATGAGGACATCACAGCAGACACAAGGGGGTGAGTACCAGCACATTCTGCTATCTTTACACGCAGTGGAGGCGTCTGGGTGGGGGAGGAGGGCTGTGGGTGACATTAGGCCAGGGCGCTTTCTGTAGTGTAGTCCCCTCCTTTAGGCATGGCCCTGTGCCCCCGCCCCCCACCTCTGTAGGGTGCCAAGTACAGCAATCCATGGTCCAGCATCACCTATGTGCGCATTTGTTGTCCATAGACCTGTTGGCCTAGTCACAAGTACTGAGTAGTGTACCCCGATTGCGCGGCAGAGTGCATGAGGCTCCTGTGTCTGTCCTCTCCGCCAACGGTGTTGACAATGCATGCACTCAACCTGTTTTTATTTCTCCCCCCACCCTTTTTCTTTATCTTCTTGTGCATGTGTGCATTAGCATCATCAGGCGGAGGAGAATTGGCAACGGAGCACGAGGGAGCTGCAACTCACAAGGCCCCGGTGGGCCATGGTACAGACACCGAGGTCACCAGTGATACGGAGGGCGAGGGGAGCACCACAACGGGGACCCGTGGTGACACCAGCGACACCGACACGTCCTCGGAAGGGAGCTCCCTAGCGGTGGCGGCAACATCCGGGCCCCCCGCCTCTACAGGTACAGCCGCCACCCAGCGCACCAGCTCCGCCCTCCCAGCAGCCACTCAGCCTTCGCTCCGTGCCCGCTCGCCCAAGAAGGCGGGCATCTCCTTCGCCCCAGGCACCTCAGGCCCTGCCCATGTTAGCCCTGCTGCCCTCAGTGAGGAGGTCATTGACCTCCTACAGACCAGCATTGTTGGGCAGTCTACCCTTTTGAATGCCCTCCAGGGGGTAGAGAGGGAGGTGCATCGGAGCAATGCGTACCTGGAGGGCATTCATTCGGGTCAGGCTGCCCATCAACGATCGTTCAATGCTCTGGCCTCAGCACTGACGGCAGCCATTGTCCCTGTTTCCAGCCTCCCTCTTCTAACTGCCTCCACCCTGTCTCTGTCTCCTGTTCCTCAGCCTATCCCATCCACACCATCAGACCAGCCTGCACACACCTCAACACCCAAGGGCAGCTCATCCAGACATAAGCACCACAGATCACACAAGCATTCACCCAAGCAACACCCAGATGCAGACATGCCAACAGTCACTACCACCCCTGTGTCCCCCACCTCCTCGTCTCCCTCCTCCATCCCTGTGACGTCTCCACTCACACCTGCATGCACACCACCATCAGCCAGTACTTCCATCACCAGCACACCCTCCAGTACAGTCCACACACGAGCAGTCACCACCCCCACTGCCATTTACACGTCCCCTGATTCCTCTCCCACTGTGTCTGTCACCCCCTCTTCCAAGACACACAAACGCAGGCAGCCACCCACCCAACAGCCAACCACCTCATGACAGCCTACGTCACAAGCACCTGCACCCAAAGACAGCACACCTGACTCTCCTACAACCACATCCTCTTCCTCCACTCCCATTCCCACTACACCTACCCTTTACATTGGTCCTAAAATTTTTTACCTCTCCAAACTTAACCTCTTTGCCCCACCTGACCCACCCCCTCCATCTGCTAAGAGTCCCAAGAGCACCTCAGCCACCACCAGCCCTGCTTCAAGTGTCACCATTGTGCACGGGTTTTGGAGTCCACCCTTTCCCAGCACTGATACATCGGCCAGCAGCAAGGGGACAGCCAGCCCCCCCCCTGGAAAGAGGACCCGTAAAATCAAGGGCCGCCGCGAGAAGACTGACACGGCTGCCCCCAAGGCGCAAAGTCCTGGGCCGTCACCTGCCACAACATCCAGGGGAGGCAAGGGCCAGAGAGCCTCATCGAAGGAGGGCAAGGGCAGCAGGGCGGAGAAGTCAGCCAGCAGGGACGCGGACCAGGAGGGCCCCACAAGCCCCATCCCGGGTGTGAGGGAGGACACCCACGGGCCCAGGACTCCGTCACAGAAGGGTCCAGCAACTGCACCGTCGGAGGGCGACTAAGCAGGGAGTCCTGGCCAGGTCTGGCTCCCTTGAATGACTGGACAAGCACCGCTGAAGAGGGCCCCGCCGTGCAGAAAGGCACCGCTGAAGAGGGCCCCGCCGTGCAGAAAGACACCGCTGAAGAGGGCCCCGCCGTGCAGAAAGGCACCGCTGAAGAGGACCCCGCCGTGCAGAAAGGCACCGCTGAAGAGGGCCCAGCCGTGCAGAAAGACACCGCTGAAGAGGGCCCCGCCGTGCAGAAAGGCACCGCTCCGCTGGGCCCCGCCATCTCAAGCACCGCTCCGCTGGGCCCTTCCTGTCAAGCACCGCTCCACTGGGCCCCGCCGTCTCAAGCACCGCTCCGCTAGGCCCCGCCATCTCAAGCACCGCTCCGCTGGGCCCTTCCTGTCAAGCACCGCTCCGCTGGGCCCTTCCTGTCAAGCACCGCTCCGCTCGGCCCCGCCGTCTTAAGCACCGCTCCGCTGGGCCCCGCCGTCTCAAGCACCGCTCTGCTGGGCCCTTCCTGTCAAGCACCGCTCCGCTGGGCCCTTCCTGTCAAGCACGCTCCGCTGGGCCCTTCCTGTCAAGCACCGCTCCGCTGGGCCCCGCCATCTCAAGCACCGCTCCGCTGGGCCCCGCCGTCTCAAGCACCGCTCCGCTGGGCCCTTCCTGTCAAGCACCGCTCTGCTGGGCCCTTCCTGTCAAGCACCGCTCCGCTGGGCCCTTCCTGTCAAGCACCGCTCCGCTGGGCCCCGCCGTCTCAAGCACCGCTCCGCTGGGCCCCACCGTCTCAAGCACCGCTCCGCTGGGCCCTTCCTGCCAAGCACCGCTCCGCTGGGCCCTTCCTGTCAAGCACCGCTCCGCTGGGCCCTTCCTGTCAAGCACTGCTCCGCTGGGCCCTTCCTGTCAAGCACCGCTCCGCTGGGACCCGCCGTCTCAAGCACCGGTCTGCTGGGCCCTTCCTGTCAAGCACCGCTCTGCTGGGCCCTTCCTGTCAAGCACTGCTCCGCTGGGCCCTTCCTGTCAAGCACTGCTCCGCTGGGCCCTTCCTGTCAAGCACTGCTCCGCTGGGCCCTTCCTGTCAAGCACCGCTCCGCTGGGCCCTTCCTGTCAAGCACCGCTCCGCTGGGCCCCGCCATCTCAAGCACCGCTCCGCTGGGCCCTTCCTGTCAAGCACTGCTCCGCTGGGCCCTTCCTGTCAAGCACTGCTCCGCTGGGCCCTTCCTGTCAAGCACTGCTCCGCTGGGCCCTTCCTGTCAAGCACTGCTCCGCTGGGCCCTTCCTGTCAAGCACTGCTCCGCTGGGCCCTTCCTGTCAAGCACCGCTCCGCTGGGCCCTTCCTGTCAAGCACCGCTCCGCTGGGCCCCGCCATCTCAAGCACCGCTCCGCTGGGCCCTTCCTGTCAAGCACCGCTCCGCTGGGCCCTTCCTGTCAAGCACCGCTCCGCTGGGCCCCGCCGTCTCAAGCACCGCTCCGCTGGGCCCTTCCTGTCAAGCACCGCTCCGCTGGGCCCCGCCGTCTCAAGCACCGCTCCGCTGGGCCCTTCCTGTCAAGCACCGCTCCGCTGGGCCCCGCCGTCTCAAGCACCGCACCGCTGGGCCCTTCCTGTCAAGCACCGCTCCGCTGGGCCCTTCCTGTCAAGCACCGCTCCGCTGGGCCCCGCCGTCTCAAGCACCGCTCCGCTGGGCCCTTCCTGTCAAGCACCGCTCCGCTGGGCCCTTCCTGTCAAGCACCGCTCCGCTGGGCCCTTCCTGTCAAGCACCGCTCCGCTGGGCCCCGCCGTCTCAAGCACCGCTCCGCTGGGCCCTTCCTGTCAAGCACCGCTCCGCTGGGCCCTTCCTGTCAAGCACCGCTGGCCCATTGACAGTGCTGGTTCTGTTTCGAGCTAGTGTTCACGCTGCACTCGGGGCACCCTGCCTCCTCCATTACCTGTGGAGTCTGTGATCCACCTGATGGCCTGTGTCTCTGCACTCCCCAGGATGGCACAGTGGGCAGACCACCCACTGTAGAGACTTGTGAGACTGTGGCTTTGCACTCCCCAGGATGGCACAGTGGGCATGGTGGACCCTTCGTGGATCTGGCGTCGTGGACTCATGTGGCTGAGGTGCCCCCCTTCCCTTCCCCCTGAGGTGCCTGTAGTTTTGTCATCTGATGCCCCAGCAGTGTTCTCTCCAACGGACTCAGGTCTCCTGTGTGGGCTTTGCCCATGTGTTGATACACTTTGGCCCACGGACAGTGGAAATTTAAGTGACTGTGCAGGACTTATTGCCTATGTTTATCGGTTTCGCAATGTTCTTACTTGAATTTTTACAATTCATTTTGCTATTTTACCATGACTTCAAAGAACCTCTTTTATACATAAATGTTGTTTCTCACTTTAATTATGTCTTTGCATTATTCCGGGAGGTTTGGGTGGTGTCACTGTGACTTGGTGCTCTGCATTTGTGTGTAGATAGTTGGGGGGTGGGGGGGCGCTTATGTGTGTGCCCGTAAGCTTTCCTCCTCCCCCCTCCCCTGTGTCGTAGGTGCAGTACTCACCGTTGTCGTCTGCGCCGGCGTTCGTACTCGTGGTAGATGAGCAGGTAGACAATAGCTGGTAGGATGTTTAATTCGGGTTCCATGCTGTTCTCCGTCCTCGTGGAGTGTGTATGGGTGAGCATTTTCCCGTTCGTAGTCTGTTTCCGCCGTGTTTTAACGGCGGGGCTCCCGCCCCGGAAAAGGTGGCGGATTGGTGAGTTGTGATAGGGTGGGTGGTACATTGTCTGCCGCCTGCCTGTTGGCGTTGACCGCCGCGCTGTTTGTCTGTCCCGCCGTGGCGGTCGGAGTGTTAAAGTGGCGGGCAGTGTTGGCGGTTCCCGCCAGGGTCAGAATTGACCGCCTGCCTGTTGGTGGGTTGGCCGCCGCTTTATCACCGACCGCCAGGGTTGGAATGACCCCCTTAGTCTCTTTTTCGGAGATTTTTCTTTACCGTGACGAACCACCAAATCAGGCCGGGTCGCGGTTGAGGCAAGCCGGCTAGAATTTCCACGGCGGGTCGGTCCCTCTATGGAGCTTTTTTACAAAAATTCTCAAATCTTCTCCAAACTTCTGGGGCTTCACCCAGATGTTCTTTTAAGGTTCTTTTGGGGTCCACAGCTCACCCCAAGGGTCCAGAAGTTCTGAGATGGTCCTTGGGGGGTGCGGACTACCACTCCCAGAATGCACCTGGCGCAAACTCCTTTTTGGCCACTGGACAGTGGTCAGCTGGTCACTTTCTTCAGGAGTTGGTGCAGGGGACTCTGGATAGCAATTTTTCACCTGTAGCAAACAGGGAGTCCCTCCTTGAACCAGTTGAAGCCAGGCAAAGTCCTTCTTGTGGTGAAGCCCAAGTGTGCAGCTGGTGCAGTCCTTCTGAGTGCAGGTTCCAGGTGCAGGCCAGGGGTCCAGCAGGGCAGTCCTTCTTCTCCTTTAGTTCTTTTCTTGTTGAAATCTGGTGGGGATCTGAGGTGTGGGTGCAGGTCTGCCAGTTTTATCCTTGCTCCTGGGTGAAAAGCAGGGGGGTCCTGGTTCTCCAATCAGGTACAGGGTCGTCCCCCTGTGATGACCACTTCCTGGGAAGTGTGGCAAAAATCCATCCCAGAAGGCAACATTCTCTAAAAATCCAACATGGCTGAATCTGATTTTTGGAGGTTACATCTGGCTGAGCCCACCCACTGGTGTGGCTAAAAATCATAAACACACCCCTCTCCTGCCCTTTCCTAATCTAATCAAGGGGGCACCTAGTTGTCTGGGGTTGCAGGATGTGGGGGTGTTGCTGGTTGCTCCAAATGTCCTTCTCTGCCTTTGAAGACCAGTTTGGCAGCCCTCCCCCTTCCTGCCTCACCATCTGCTGAGGGGAGATTCTCTCCCACAAGCACATTCCTTTGTGTGAAGCCAGGCCACTTCACACCTCATCAAGGCAGCTTGGCTAAGCTGCTGCAGGCTGGCCAATCAGAGCACAGCAGCAAAAACAATGCAGGGCTGAAATTGGCAACTTTTTAGGTAAAGTCTAAAACTTTTTACCTGAACAAGTTATATTAAATCCCACAACTGGAAGTTGTGGGATTTATTACAACAATTAATTTGATACTAAATTCTTGGTATGCATCTTTTAAGGAGACCTTAAAATTTAAAACAAAGTCTCCCCATTCTAGCCTATGAAGGCCATTTACTACAATGAGGGAAAAACGAATTTGGCTGTTTTTACCTCACCAGGGCTTATAAAACTATTTTTATATAGTCCCTGCTTATAGTTACATGGCACCCAGCCCTCGGGGCACATAGGGCACACCTTAGGGGTGACTTATATGTAAAAATAAGGTAGTTTAAGACTTTGGAACTACTTTTAATTCCAAAGTCGAATTTGCATATAACTTTAATTTAAAAGCAGCCAGCAAGGCAGGCCTGCCTTTAAAATGACACTGGGCACCTCAGCAGTGCACCTATGGGTGCACTACCTATGCTGTGGTCCCTAAACCTACATGCCCTACCATATACTAGGGACTTATAGGTAGGTTATCTTAGCCAATTATAATTAGCCTAATTTGCATATTGATTTTACACAGAGCACAGGCCCTGGGACTGGTTAGCAGTACCCAGGGCACCATCAAAGTCAGGAAAACACCAGCATAAAGTGGAAAATGGGGGCAAAAAGTTAGGGGGCCTCTGCAATCAGCCCTGTTTTCTCACACCACCTATCTGTACACCACTGTTCATCACTCCACTCTACAGTATCACACTCTCTACATCACTCCACTATTCACCACTCCACTGTTTGCTCTTCTACTCTACTCCTCTCCACTCTGCTCCACTCCACTCTATGTCACTCCACTTTAGGCAACTTCACTTTATAACACTCCACTCAACCCTATGCCACTTCACTTTTTGCTAGTCCACTCTACATCAATCCATGCCACTCCATTGTACACCACTCCACTGTACGCTAATCCAAGGCACGGCGCATGTCACAACTCCATCTTGTGCCCTATGCGCTGTGAGTTTTACTCTCTGGGAGGCGCTCCAGGGAGGCTTGAACTGTCGACTGTTTTGTTGCTATGCAAGTTTTGTCCAGTTTGCACCTGCAGATATCACATCTCTATAAAGGATAGGCTTGATTCCATTGTGAACCACTGGACTGTACCATCATGCATTTAGGGTTCGTTTGTGCATGTTGTCAAGAACCATTTGCACCTGCCACTTGCAAGGCCTCAAGTCTGTTGTTATGTAACACATGATTTTCCCCAGGTTTATTGGAATTTTCAATGATTCCACACGGGACACGGGCCTTTTTGGCACACTCTTGGCTTCCTGTATAAATATCACTTCAGAACTTGCATCGGGACTTGGCCTTGTACCTTGCGCCTCATGTTCGTCCTGAGTCTGCAACGTCCCTGCACTCACCTTCAGAGTCACCTGGATCTTCATGCATTCCAGTCCAGAACAAGCTTCATCCCTGCACTCATCTATTGAGTTGTCCGGACCTTCTACACTCCAGCCCTGCATCAGACTCGTCCTTGCATTAATCTCCTGAGTCACCCAGAAACCCGTACGTCCTAGTCTACCAAGCCTTTCTGATTATTCAGTGATCCAACGTCTGTGATGCTTCCAGTGTCTCTCTTCGTGAGCTTTGATTCCTCCTTTCTTGAGCTTCCTTCACTGAGTCACCTGCCTTCTTCGAACTCTTGTGAAAGTACTGGACAAATGCTAAGTGCATCTCCTTCTCTTGCACTACTCTTTTTGTAGTAGATGAACAGGCATGTGTTTCAAAATCTTCAAAGACTATAGACTTGTATACTGCACCTTCTTTGTGATATTTCTTCCAGTGCTCTTTGGTTGGGTTCTGTCCATATTACCATGGCGATTAAACTGTTTAGCTCTTTGACAAGAGACTTAGGGCCTGATTGAGATCTTGGCAGATGAGTTACCCCGTCACAAAAGTGACAGATATCCCATCCTCCAAAATATATATCCCATTATATTTCAGTGTATGAGACATTAGTCACCACTGTGACGGAGTAACTCCTCCACCAAGATCTCAATCAGGCCCTCAATCTTGTATATAATCTATGCACCAAGAGTAACCTTGTTTCTTGTATATTTTGGGAGTGGCCTTAACTCCAAACATGTACCGAGTATACCTTTGTTTCTAGCGTACCACAGGAGTGTCATTAACTCCAAATCCATGCACAGGGTGTAATCTTGTTTCTTATATTTCTTGAGAATGCCCTCGACTCCAAGCATGTACGGAGTATAACTTTGTTTCTAGAGTACCATAAGAGTGTCATTAACTCCAAATCAATCTGTTGTGTGTAACCTTGAGAGTGTCAGAAACTCCAAAACCATATACCGAGTATAACCTTGTTCCTAGCAAATCTTGGGAGTGTCTTTAACTCCTAAATGATGAGCCGTGTATAACCTTGTTTCTAGCAAATCTTGGGAGTGTTGTTAACTCCTAAACATGTACCGAGTGTATACCACTCCACTCTACAGTAAGACACTCTCAACACAACTCCTCTAAACACCACTCCAATGTAGACTCTTCCAATCTACTCCTCTCCACTATGTGCCTTTTCACTCTACGCTACTACACAGTATGCCACTTCACTTTATGACATTCCACTCTATGCCAATATACCCTACACTATTCCATTCTATACTAGTCTACGCCACTCCATTGTACTCCACTCCACTCTATGCTATTTGAATCTAACCTCATTCTACTCTATGTCACTGTACTGAATGCCAACCCTCTTTACGCCATTCCACTCTACACTACCCTGCTCTATGCCTCTGTCCTCTACACCTTTCTACACTAATTCACTGTACACTATTCCACTCTACAGAACTCCACTATGTCACTGCATTCTGCACTACTCCATTATATGATGTTCAACTCCACTTTACAACAATGTACAGTATGCCACTCCACTCAACCCCACTACACTTTGCACCACTCTACTCTGCCACTCTACTCTATGCTATTACGCTCTATACCACTTCACTTTATGCCACTCTACTCCACTCGATTCTTTGCCATTCCACTGTATCCCATTACACTGCACACCACTACACTGTACACCACTTCACTCTATGTCAGTGCACTCAATGCCACTTCATTCTGCACCACTCTACTCTATGATATTCCTCTCTACCACAATCAACTGAACACCACTCCAATGTACGCCACTTTACTATACACTATTCAACTCTAACCCACTCCACTCTATGCCTCCCTATTGTATGCCACTCAACTCTTCGTCAGTTCACTCTATGATACAACACTGTACACTATTACACTGTATACCAGGCCACTATATGCCACTCCACTCTATTCCACTCCATTCTATGCCACTCTACTCTACTCAATTCTATGATACTCCACTGTACAACACTACAACACTTGCCTCCCCTGTACTATGTGACAGTCCACTAAATGACATTCCACTCTATGACACTCCACTCTACAATTTGAAACAGTTTTTATTACAAAACCAAAACATTCAAATTCAATTAATTAAAAGGTTAAACTTCAGTTATATTTAGGGAAACTTTATGTATTCTTTCTATACAAATCAACCTTAAAGTCTGCAGTGATTTCAAATGCTAAATTAAAGTTCTGCCCTAAACTTGTAATGTATGTACCACCTTCAAATTATAGTAAGTTGCACATCTCTTTAGACACTACTCTCAACTCGCTAGCTGCCTCACTTTTCCTTATGCAAAAAGGAGGCGAGGAACTCTGGGTAATTCTTACATTTTCTAGTTAAACATACATTTGAGGCGAGCACATTCAGAATATCTCTGATGATAGAAGGTGCTCTTTATAGTAGCTGCTATCCACGAAAACGTAGGAACTACCCAGAGTTCCTGACTTCCTTTTTTGCATAATTTATGTGGCATTCTAAGCCTGAAAGGGCATTGTTTTGACTTGTACAGGCTGCTCCCTTTTGTCTGCCCAAAATTATGGTCCTCATTATGACACTGGCGGTAAATCCCACTTACTGCCACGCTGACTGTCTCCAACATACCGCTGCCGCAGCAGATATCCTTTCACCATATTATGACACACATACACCAATCCGTCAGTATTCAGCCACAGACACGATTCCACCAGCCCAAAGGTCAGTGATAAACTGTTGGTATCAAAACCCACACCGTTACGCCAACAGAACTATGCCCATCACATTATGACTCACGAATCACCACGGCAGACATACAATGGCGGTAAACCATTGGCAGTACATACCGCTGCGCTCAAAATACACACACTGAAACAAAACAACACCACATTGGACACACCACAACCACACCACTATAAAACACCCACCCACATTACCCACAACCCTTTACGAATACAAACCATTGGCACAAGACACACACCACGACCACAGGCAAAACCAGAGCCACACACTACCTACACCTATACACCACCCACGCACCCCACATCACACACCCCAACACATCGACACTACACACCCTCACGTACACAACTCACACAACACCCACTGCACTACAAAGACACCCCCGATTCTCAGAGGAGGAGCTAAGGGTCATGGTGGAGGAAATCATCATGGTAGAGCCATAGCTATTTTGAGCACAGGTGCAGCAGATATCTATAGCTAGGAAGATGGACATATGGCGGAGAATTGTACACAGGGTCAATGCCGTGGGACAGCACCCAAGAACCAAGGATGACATCAGGAAGAGGTGGAACGACCAAAGGGGGAAGGTACATTCCATTGCAGCAAGACACCAACTCGCTGTACAGAGGACTGGCGGTGGACCCCCACCTCCTCCCCCACAACTAACAACATGGGAAGAGCAAGTCTTGGCAATCATGCATCCTAAGGGCCTGGCCGGAGTAGGAGGAGGACTAGACTCTGGTAAGTCAACTCTCTTCTACTACTATCCCCTACCTGCATGCCATCACATACCTCCACCCTCAATCCTCTCACTCCACCACTTCCCACACACCCCACCATCACATCTCACTCATCCCAATGCCAAGCCCTGCATGCCATACCAATGCCTGGATACCACTCACAGACCTGCATGGACACCTATCACTAAAGCATGCACACTAGAGAGAATCAGCTATCCCACCACATACCAACATGTGCCACAATGCACAATATGTCAGACAGAGAAACAATAACACAGCATTTACATCACCACAGGTACCCCAGCCAATGAAGGGGAGAAGAGGTGCAAGCAATATCCAGTCCCCCCACAGAAGAGGCACACAGTGATGAGAGCAACTCTGGACTTTAGGATCTGGATGACCAACCTAGCCCATCAGGGACCTCTGGACAGCTGGTTACCCAGACCCAGTCACACACCACCACAGAGCCTCCCCCAGCAGGAAACATCACCACAGCACCCACCCAGCGTACCAATACATCTGTCCCCAGGACACGTCAATCAGCAGTGTGCCCACTTCTATAGGGACCCCAGGGCACACCTCATGCCCAAGACAATCAGGGACCTGGGGTCATTGGCAGTGGGCACACTGTGCAGGGGACAGATGCACAGGACAATAGGGAAACTGGGAGGAGTACTGTGCACAAGGGGGAGGACAGGCCCAGGGAACTGACTCTCCAGGAGGCACTTGCAGAGATCCTGGGAGCCTACCAACATTCCCAGGATACGATGGGTCAGATCCTGGACAATGTGCAGGAGAACAGGCAGCTGCAGGAGGTATAGTACCAGGGGATCAGGCGGGACTATCAGGCCATCAACACTACCCTGGTCTCCGTAGCAGGGGTGCTGGCAGACATGGCCAATATTATGAGGGAGTCAGTCTTACAACAGCGAGGCCCTGCCACTAGCCAGACATCTGAACTGGCTTCCACCTCTGCTACCAGTAGTAGACAGGAGGCCCCGCCACAGGACCAACAGGCCACCAGCACTCCTCCTCCTGCTGAAGGAGAACCACCCAGTAAGCGTTCCTTGAGATCCAGACTGAAGCCAGAGACACTTGCCAAGACCCCCACCAGGAAATGAGACTCTCCTGATTGTCACCCTTGTGTGCCACTCAGTCACCCTGTCCACCTTGAACTGCAAATGCCCCCCTTCCTATGTCCCCTTGAACAATGCATCTGTGCTACAAATACACTGAAACATTACCCCAGACTTTCCTCCATCATCGCCCCATCCCCATTGCACTTGCCCCTCTTTTACCTAGCACTTCAATAAACACCCTGGGAAAAAATAGACATGTGGAGTGTGTCAAATTTTTCAATTATGTATTCTTTTAACCAGGTTCAAACAATGCAATTCAACTGTAAAGTAAATGAGCATATGTTAATGACCTGTGGCTGGCTGCAGTGATCACACCAGGAACTATTGTGAGGCACCAACATCTGTCAAATGAATTGCCAAAGGGTACAGTAAGTGGGCATAGAAGTGGGAAATAACAGCATGCCAGGGCCATAGAAATTAAATATAATTATAATGAAATGTGAAGTAACAATGTCTTACCTCTGTGTCATTGGAAGTACTGTCTGATGACTGCTGTTCTGTTGTCCTCATCCTCTGCCTCCTCATCCTCACTGTCCACAGACTCCACTGCTGCCACACAGGCATCTCCAGCCTCCTCCCAATGCAGAAAAGGCACATGGCATCTCAGGGCTAGGTTGTACAACATGCAGCATGCCACTATTATCTGGCACACCTTCTTGGGTGAGTAGCACAGGGATCCACCTGTCAGATGTAGGCATCTGAACCTGGCCTTCAGGAGGCTAAATGTCCGTTCTATAATCCTTCTGCTTCACCCAGGTGCCTCATTGAACCATTCTTCTGCCCTTGTTCTGGCATTCCTCACAGGGGTCAGCAGCCAAGATAGGTTGGGGTAACCAGAGGCACCTACAAATATTGAGGGACAATATTTAGCCACACACAATCCCATATGGCCCACAGCATACTCGTTCACCAACATATACTGGGTGGGTACCAGGGCTCACCTATTAGCCACACCCTGTGCCACCGTAGTTGGCCCATCACATTTGTAAGGCTGATATTCCTCAGGACCAAGGCATCAAGCACAGACCCAGGATACTTAGCATTAACAAGGGAGATGTACTGGTCCGCAAAGCACACCATCTGCACATTCATAGAGTGGAAACTCTTACGATTTCTCTACACCTGTTCATTCTGACAGGGGGGACTAATGCAATATATGTTCCATCAATTGTGCCTATTATATTGGGGATGTGTCACATTGCATAGAACTCGGCCTTCACGGTGGCCAAATCTTCCACCTGGGGAAATACAATGTAGCTGCACATGTGTTTAATAAGGGCAGACAACACTCTTGTTAGCACTATTGAAAACATTGGCTGTGACATTCCTGTTGCCAATCCCACTGTCACTTGGAAAGAACCAGTTGCCCGGAACTGGAGCAAAGATAGAACTTGCACAAGAGGGGGATCCTACTGGGGTGACGGATAGCAGATATCAGGTCAGGCTCCAATTGTGCACAGAGCTCTGTGATTGTGGCCCTGTCTAGTCTATAGGTGAGGATAATGTGCCTGTCCTCCAGTGTTGCCAAGTCCATCAGGGGTCTGTACATGGGGGTACGTCTCCATCTCCTAGTCATCCGCAGCGGTAGCAATTTATGGGGCAAAAGATTGAGAATTGTCCAGTATGTCCAAATTTAAACAGTGATGCACAAATTATCCAGGGTTTGCCCCCAACCCTGAAATGGCCTCCGCCTGTCCTGTGTGGCGCTGCAGGTGGAAGTGAGGTAATTCTGCTGACGTTGTGCACCAATGCGGGAGGCGGTCGGGAACGGCCATGCAACTCCTCATTGGATAACATTGGGCCCTATGGGTTACAGTGGCCAATGGTGATCTACGCCAGCAGTGATGGTATGCACTGCCGCGGACATGACTGCCATTTTATATCAGATTCCTCACTTACTACATGATCTTCAACAGGAGAGGACCTACACTGCATGTGCTGCTGTGACCTATGTTGGGAACCTACCATGGCCTGTGTGACTGGGGAAAGGACCCCTGCCTTCACTTCGGCGGAGTTGGAGAGACTAGTGGATGGGGTCCTACCCCAGTATGTACTCCTGTATGGGCCTCCAGAACAATAGGTGAGTACACTGTGGGCACGATGCATGTGGCATGAATGCATGGAGTTGTGTGTGAAGGCCTCGTGTAAGGGGGGTGGGTGGATGTCCTCTGGCCGGCGTACGGGTTGTGTGCTGGGCCATGTGTGTGCAAATGTTGATGTGAAGGGGTATGGTGGGCCATAAGTGTAACAGGCAGGACTGTGTGTAGGAAAGTACCATCTTGCCTGACATGTTACCCCATGTTACTTGTGCGGCAGTTTGTTTTTGCCTGTGTCGCTGGGATCCTGCTAGCCAGGACCCCAGTGCTCATAGTTTGTGGCCTATATGTGTTCCTTGTGTGGTGCCAAGCTGTATCACTGAGGCTCTGCTAACCAGAACCACAGTGTTTATGCTCTCTCTGCTTTTAAAATTGTCACTGCAGGCTAGTGACAATTTTCACTAATTCTGGTTGGCACACTGGAACACCCTTATAATTCCCTAGTATATGGCACCTAGGCACCCAGGGTATTGGAGTTCCAGGAGATCCCTATGGGCTGCAGCATTTCTTTTGCCACCAATAGGGAGCTCAAACAATTCTTACACAGGACTGCCACTGCAGCCTGAGTGAAATAACGTCCACGTTATTTAACAGCCATTTTACACTGCACTTAAGTAACTTATAAATCACCTATATGTCTAACCCTCACTTAGTGAAGGTTAGGTGGAAAGTTACTAAGTGTGAGGGCACCCTGGCACTAGCCAAGGTGCCCTCACATTGTTCAGGGCAAATTCCCCGGACTTTGTGAGTGCTGGGACACCATTACACATGTGCACTACATATAGGTCAATTTATATATGTAGCTTCACAATGGTAACTGTGAATATGGCCATGTAACATGTCTAAGATCATGGATTGGGGTGCCAATCCCATGCATCCCTGGGGCTCCAGCATGGACCTCGGGTACTGCCAAACTAGCTCTCTGGGTTTCCTCTGCAGCTACCGCTGCTGCTAACCCTCAGAGAGGTTTCTGCCCTCCTGGGGTCTGGGCAGCCCAGTCCCAGGAAGGCAGAACAAAGGATTTCCTCTGAGAGAGGGTGTTACACCCTCTCCCTTTGGAAATAGGTGTTAAGGGCTGGGGAGGAGTAGCCTCCCCCAGCCTCTGGCCTGGAAATGCTTTGAAGGGCACAGATGGTGCCCTCCGTGCATAAGCCAGTCTACACCGGTTCAGGGATCCCCAGCCCCTGCTCTGGTGTGAAACTGGACAAATGAAAGGGGAGTGACAACTCCCCTGTCCATCACCACCCCAAGGGTGGTGCCCAGAGCTCCTCCAGTGTGTCCCAGACCTCTGACATCTTGAATGCAGAGGTGTAAGGGCACAGTGGAGGCCTCTGATTGGCCAGTGCCAGCAGGTGACATCAGAGACCCCTCTTGATAGGTGCTTACCTGGTTAGGTGGCCAATCCTCCTCTGAGGGCTATTTAAGGTCTCTCCTGTGGTTATCTCTTCAGATAATGAATGCAAGAGCTCACCAGAGTTCCTCTGCATCTCTCTCTTCAACTTCTGCCAAGGATCGACCGCTGACTGCTCCAGTACACCTGCAAAACCACAACAAAGTAGCAAGACGACTACCAGCAACATTGTAGCGCTTAATCCTGCCGGCTTTCTCAACTGTTTCCTGGTGGTGCTTGCTCTGAGGGCAGTCTGCCTTCACCCTGCACTGGAAGCCAAGAAGAAATCTCATGTGGGTCGACGGAATCTTCCCCTGCTAACGCAGGCACCAAACTTCTGCATCACCGGTCTTCTGGGTCCCCTCTCATCTTGAGGAGCATGGTCCCTGGAACACAGGAGCTGGATCCAAGTGACCCCGACAGTCCAGTGGTCCTTCTGTCTAAATTTGGTGGAGGTAAGTCCTTGCCTCCCCACGCCGGACAGTAATCCTGTGTACTGCGTGATCTGCAGCTTCTGGGGCTTCTGTGCACTTTTGAAAGGATTCCTCCATGCACAGCACAGCCCAGGTCCTCAGCACTCCATCCTGTATTGCTCAACTCACTGAGTTGACCACCGGCTTCGTGGGACCCTCTTTTGCTGTGTTGAGACGACTGCCATGCTTAGATTTCTTGAACACCTGTTCAAGTTCTTCTGCAGGTGCTGCCTGCTTCTGCGTGGGCTCTCTGTGTTGCTGAGTGCCCCTTCTGTCTCCTCTTCCAAGGGGCGACCTCCTGGTCCTTCCTGGGCCAATTTTCTTCAACCATGACTCTTGCAGCTAGCAAGGATTGTTTGCAGTCTTTCTGCGTGGAAACAACTCTGCATCCTCTAGCACGCCGTGGGACATCTTCTGACCAAAGGAGAAGTTCCTGGCACCTTCCCTTGGTCACAGAATCTTTGGCTTCTTCCACGCAGAGGCAGCTCTTTTGCACCTTCTTCTGGGGTTTAGTGGGCTCCTGTCCCCCCTGGACACTTGCGTGACTCTTGGACTTGGTCCCCTTCCTTTGCAGGTCCTCAGGTCCAGGAATCCATCTTCAGTACTTTGCAGTCAGTTGTTGCCTTTGCAGAATCCCCTATCTCGACTTTACTGTCTTTCTGGGGTAGTAGAGTAACTTTACTCCTACTTTTCAGGGTCTTGGGGTGGGGTTTCTTGGACACCCATAGCGTTTTCTTACTCTCCCAGCGACCCTCTACACACTACACGAGACCTGGGGTCCATTCGAGGTTCGCATTCCACTTTTGGAGTATATGGTTTGTGTTGCCCCTAGGCCTATTGTGTCCTATTGCATCCTATTGCATCCTATTATATTCTACAGTGTTTGCACTACTTTTCTAACTGTTTACTTACCTGATTTTGGTTTGTGTGTATATTTTTTGTATTTGACTTACCTCCTAAGGGAGTATATCCTCTTAGATACTTTTGGCATATTGTCACTAAAATAAAGTACATTTATTTTTAGTAACTCTAAGTATTGTGTTTCTTATGATATAGTGCTATATGATATAAGTGGTATAGTAGGAGCTTTGCATGTCTCCTAGTTCAGCCTAAGGTGCTTTGCTATAGCTACCTCTATCAGCCTAAGCTGCTAGAACACTACTAATCTACTAATAAGAGATAACGGGACCTGGCACAAGGTGAAAGTACCATAAGGTACCCACTATAAGCCAGGCAAGCCTCCTACACTGTCTGACTAACACTACTTTCCTGTCTGTATTGCCTCTGCAGGTCAGCACCCATCAAAAGAAGGGTGTATGGTGTGGTATCGCCAAGGACGTGTGGACCCTGGAGGTCTACGGCAGACGGAGCACGCACTGTCAGAAACGGTGGGAGGACCTGAGATGCTGGGCACGGAAGACGGCGGAGGCCCAGCTGGGGATGGCCTCCCAACGAGCAAGGGGTGCCCGTCGAACCCTGACCCCCTGATGGCCTGCATACTGGCGGTGGCCCATCCAGAGATGGATGGTCACTTGAGGGCATCACAGCAGCCATAGGGGGGTGAGTACAGTGCCCATCATTACTATTAAGGTCTGATGAGATGGTATCCGGGTGGCGGATGTGTGTCAGGTGGTGCCCCTAGGTGAGCCCTGACATTGCTGCTTAGGTCCCCTGGTGGCTAGGGTTTCAAAGGGATACCCCTGCTACCAAGCTCATAGGCATCCACTACTGGTCAGGGCTGCGTGGGTCCCAGGTGTGCTGGATTTGGCAGTGAGTGCCTCTCTCTATGCCTTGTGGATAGCTATATCACTGGTAGTGCAATGCATAATGCGTAGGCCTGTTCCCTGTGTGTGAGGGTGCTGTGTACGCCAACAGTGGTGTTGGTGCAGCCATTGACCAAGTGTATCCTTTGCCTCTCCCCCCCTTCTTGTTTTGTCCCCCTGTCCCTATGTGCATTAGCATCATCTGGCAGAGGAGCAGAGGCACCAGCGGTGGAGGGAGGTGCATCCCACAGGACCCAGTGGGACAGAGGGCGAGGGGAGCACCACAGCAGAGACTGGAGGGGACAGTTCAGACACAGATACATCCTCCGATGGAAGCTCCCTGGTGGTGGCAGACACCTCTGTGACCACCCCAGCTACAGGTACCACTGCCACCCCCGTACCAGCTCTGTCCTCCCAGCAGCCCCTCATCGAGTGGCCGCCCTCCTCCTCCTCCTCCACCTCCCTCCCAGTTCCGTCTACACTCACACCTGCATGCACTACACCATCATCCACTATCAGCATTACCACCACATCAAGCAGAACACACACCTCACCGGCAGACACCTCAACAACCATGCACAAGTCCCCTGTGTCCTCTCCCACTGTGTCTGTCACCCCTCCAAGTTACACAAACGCAAGCACTCAGACACCCGACAGCCATCCACCTCACAACGGCATTAAGCCCATGCACCTGCACCCAAAATCAGCAGACATACACCTCCTATAACCACTCCCTCTTCCTCCACTCCCAAACCTTCTCCCTCTTCCCGCCCCAGTGTCACTAAAAAACTGTTCCTATCCACCATTGACCTCTTCCCTAACCCTCTCCCAGTCCTGCACGTCTGGCCAGGGTAGCAAAATCCCAGCCAAGCACCTCAGCCACCAAGTCCACGGGCCCAGGCGCCACCATACCCACTTGTGGTGGGAAAGGAGCCAGGGCACATGTCCTGAGGGTGAAGGAACCTGCACCAGGCAGCCTCAAGGGAAAGGAGCTTGCCCCAGCTGCTGCCAGGAAGAGCAAGGAGCCTGCCTCAGCTGCTGCCAGAAAGACTAAGGAGCCTGCATCAGCTGCTGCCAGGAAGAGCAAGGAGTGTGCACCAGCAGGCAGAAAAAGCAAGGGGCCTGGGGCTGGAACTGTGACGGAACCCCCACCACCAACCACCAATGAGCAGCCGTCCAAGGCTGCAGGGGATGGGCAGGAGCTTCCCCCCACCACCAGCAGCAGCAGCACCACCACCACTGAGCAGCCGTCTGAGGATGCAGGGGATGGGCAGGAGCCTCCCCCCACTAGCAGCAGCAGCACCACCACCACTGAGCAGCCGTCTGAGGCTGCAGGGGATGGGCAGGAGCTTCCCCCCACCAGTGGCTGCAGCAGCACCACCACCACCACTGAGCAGCCATCCGAGGCTGCAGGGGATGGGCAAGAGCTTCCCCCACCAGCAGCACCAGCACCAGCACCACCACCACTGAGCAGCTGTCCGAGGCTGCAAGGGATGGGTAGGAGCTTCCTCCCACTAGCGGCTGCAGCAGCACCACCTCTGAGCAGCCATCACCGCCAGCGGATGGTATGTAGTCCTGCCTCCATGGGCTGCTGTGCAAATCGGGTATGACAGCCACCTGAGAGACTGTGACCTTGCACTCCCCAGGATCAAGAACACAGGGCAAAATGTCCCCCATTACCCCCCTAAGGTGCCTGCCTATACCCCCCTGAGGTGCCTGCCTATTTACCAACTGATGCCCCTGCAGTGCTCTCGCCGTGTTGATGCAGGTGATAAGTGGGGCCTTGGACATTGGCCTGTGGCCATGTGGCCCATGCAAACTAAGGACTGGGCAGTGTCCCTTGAACTGTACATTAGTAAATATCTGTCACATTGGCTAAATTATTATTTATACTGTGTTGATCTTATTACACTCACTCTAGTAAATTTGTTTTGCCCTTGCATTATTCAGCTGATTTAGGGGGAATAACTTGTTTTCTTGTGCATATGGTTGTGTGTATAGGGTGTGTATGTCGGGTGTGTGAGGTGCATGTGTGTGTTACTGTCATTTTCCTCCCTCCCTCCCTTGTGTGCTAGGTGGCTGTACTCACTGTCGTCATGTTTGTGGTGGAGCAGCACATAGAAGGCCATAGCCGGGCTCCATGGCGGTGTGGTTGTTCCCTGTGTCTCCAATGGTGAGTCCTTTCACTTCTGTACAGTGTTTCAGCCAGGCTTTTGATGTCGTTGGTACCACCCCGGAAAAGGTGGCAGATGGTCTTGACGTAATATGGTTGGCGGAACATTGACTTCCACCTGGCTGTAGGCGGCTACCAGCGTGGTGACTGTCGTTTACGCCCTGGCGGTCGGTGTGGTAAAGTGGTTGTCTATCGGAGATCTATCCGCCATGGTCATTATTTGGTGGTAATTACCGCCAGCCTGTTGGTGGTATTATTGCCACTTTTACACCAACCGCCAGGGTTGTAAAGAGGGCCTATATCTCTCTGAAGAGCTCATAACATGGGTTATTTGTATTCATTCCAGGTTGGCTTGGATGTTATTTTATTAATACAAATCTGTAATTCTGTGCTTGGAATGGTAAATGCCTTTGCTGTTTTTCAGCTCAGCATGGATGGCACTAGCTAATCCTATGCTGAAAGTCTTTTCTGTCGAAATGGCAAAAGCCTTTGTCACTTTCTAGCTTTTCGTGGATGGCACTGCACTAATCCTATGCCTAAAATCTTTGCTAGAAAAACAAACATTTGAGGTGAACAGATTCAAAGTGTCACTGGCATTGTAGGGTGCTATTCTTTACCTAAACTTGGGAACTACCAGAACTCATCACTTCCTCTTTTGCATAATTTATGCAGCATTCTAAGGCTTTAAAGTGTATTGTTTTGACTTATACTGGATGCTACCTTGTGTCTGTGCAGAGCTATATCTCAATCAATCAATCAATCAATCAGTGTTTATGAAGCACAACTACTCACCCGCAAGGGTCTCAAGGCACTGATGGTTGGTGTGTAGTGTCCAACAGTGAGGTGGTTCTTCAAACTAGCCATGTCTTCAGCTCCTTCGTGAAGTTGAGGGTGGGGGGGGGTGGTGGGTGGTTTGTCTGATGTGGAGTGGAAGGACATATCTTTCTGCCTTGTCTGGTTAGTAAGCTGATCTCTGTAACAAGGTGTGCTTCCTGAATTTTAAATTAAAGCTTTAATTTTTTTTAAGTTTGTGTAGTTTAGGGTAGTTTTGTATAAGAAAATGTGCCCTAATTATAACTAAGGTGTAACCTTTGCTTTTTTAATTGAATTTCAATTTTTTTTCAATAATTAATAAAAATGTGTTTTAAATCATAGAGTCTAGTTTCGATGAGTGTAATACTCTTATGTGGAGTGTCATACAGTACAGTGGAGGAGAGTGTTGTACAGTCAGTTGCATAGTAGAGTACTAGCAAGTGGAATATAGTTGATTAAAGTAAAGCGGAGTGGTGTGTTGTACATTGTAGTAAACTGCTATGTAGTGTAGTGACACGTTGTCTCATGTAGTGGAGTCAAGTATCATAGACTGGAACAGTGAGTTGTACAGTGGACTGGTGTGTCGTACAGTAGAGTAGGGTGTAATATACATTAATTTATAGTGAAGTGGAGTGTCCTAGAGTGTACTATGATTGAGTGTTGTAGAGTATAGTCGAAGAGAGTGTCGTAAAGAGGAGTGCCATTTCATAAAGTGGAGTGACGTATCGTAGAGAGGAGTGGAGTGGCGTGTCGTTGATTATCATATAGTGTAGAACAGTGGCACAGAAAGGATGACTGTTTGAGGCAGTGGTAGATTTAAACCACGCTGAACATGGAGCGCTGTACAACTGACTGCCATCTTTTTGGGTTAGCAGTCTAGATCTAATAAGAAGGGGAGGTAAAAGAGAGAGGGCTGTGCGGCCGCTACAAAATTGCTGCCATTTGCTTGATTTGTGAGTTGTGATATACTACTGAGCACTTTGGATGCAAATTGTTTTAATTATGTTTGTTGCACAGATGATTATTTTAAATCTACTGATATTTTTTACCATTTATTGATGAGCAAAGTTGTAAGTCGTTTTAATACGGCTGTATCTTTTCTCACTGTTTTTTTAAAACAAATTTGAATTGTTTTTACAAACAAAATTGCACTGTTTTCTTAGAGGGCATAGAGAATTTAAAGTAGAGGCATCAATCTTTTAAACATTCTGAGCAATTATTCCCTGTTCAAGGCAGTTGTAGGTTTAAACCAAGCCGAACAGGAAGCGCTGTTCACCTGACCACTATCTTTTTGGGTTAGTGGTCTAGATGTAATGAGAAGGGGAGATAAAAGCGAGGACGCGCCAAAGACAAGTCTGCCTGCACCAGCCAATTCCTGAACAGGACCAGGGGGCAGGAACTCTGCTTGTTCTTGTAATAACCAGGTAAGAATTATTTACCCCGTGACCTGATCTTAGTATGGAGCAATTCAAACAATCTTAGCAAAACCCACTGTTGGAAAGGCTCACCTGGCCACTTAGAAGGTCCAGTATCCTGCCTTTTATTACAAGAGAGACCAATCAGTTATAGAGCCTCCTGCATCAGAAGCCACTATTGATTTTAATGTTACATCAAGATGTTTGTATTTTAATGCCAGGTCCCTACCTAAACACTGCCTAGAGATCTGGGGTATTATTACAAATATGCACCCAGATTTACTGTTTGTCACTGAAAGTTGACTAAGAGACTCTACTCAGTCCGAACTTTCTATCCCCATACCACCAGGATACAAAATACTGAATTGTGACAGAGTTGGCCGCTCAGGAGGTGCTACACCTATTATTTTTAACGATACTTTTACTGGTCATGTAGAATTTAAATATTCTTGTTTGGACTGTGAACTCTTAACTTTCAAAAATATCATTCAAGGAACATGAATTAGGAGGTGTGGTCCTTTATAGACCGCCAGGACATGACTCCAAATTAACTATGAATCTCCTCGCCCAGCTCACACCTCTCTTTGTTTGAAAGATGAGTCTTATTTAGTTATTGGTGATTTTAACTTACACTTTGAGTATCCCAATGATTCCATAAGTAGACAACTAGAGAAAGACATTAGAAAACTTGACCTTAGGCAATGGATTACTGGGCCTACCTATAAAGCCGCCCACACACTATGGCCCTTATTACGACATTGGTGGTAAATCCTGCTTCCCGCCACAGTGGCAGACGCCAACATAGCGTAGGGGAGGCAAACATCCATTTGCCATATTATGACACACACAAACTAAACCAACAGAAAACTTCCACAAACACATATCAGCCAGAACAAAGGTCAGTGTAAAGGTGTTGGTACGAACACCCATACTGTTACACCAACAAAACAGCGCCCACCAAATTATGACCCAAGAATCACTGCAGTGGACATTCAATGGCAGTAAACCATTGGTGGTACACACTGTCGCGGTCTGAATAACCACCCAAATACAAAACAACAGAACATTGGCCAAAACGAAAATCACACACTTGACACTGATACACACACCCGCCCACCCACAGCACTATAAAACACACACCCACATTACCCACAACCCTTTGCCAACATGTAAAGACTGCAATAGCTAGCCACGCAAATCCCAGAGACAACTACATGCACTCACCACAACCACCCATTCATCCGTCATGCACCCATCATTCCATAACCCCACCACATTACTCAACACCCTCTGCACAACACACACCACACAACACCCATGTCCCCATTGAGGCACCTCAGTTTCACCGATGAGGAGTTGCGGGTCATGGTGGAGGAAATAGTTAGGGAAGAGCCACAGCTGTTTGGAGCACAGGTACAGCAAATCTCCATTGTCAGGAAGATGGAGCTATGGTGGAGAATCATAGACAGGGTGAACACCTTGGGACAGCATCCAAGAACAAGTGACTACATGAGGAAGAGGTGGAATGACCTACGGTGGAAGGTACGTTACGTGGCAGCAAGGCACCAGCTCGCCATCCAGAGGACTGGCGGTGGACCCCCAACTCCTCCCCCACAGCTGAAAGCATGGGAGGAGCAAGTCTTGGCAATCCTGCATCTTGGGGTGACTCACTGGAGTAGCCGGAGGACCGGACACTGGTGAGTCAATATTTACTACTTATCACCCCCCCATACCTACATGCCATCTCAACCCCTCACCCCGACTCCCATCACTCCACTCCATCCCACACAGTGCACCTACACATGTAACTAATCCCCATGCCAAGCCCTGCATGCCATACCAAAGCATGTATAGCCCTCCCAGTCCTGCATGTACATCCATCATCAAAGCATGCAAAGCATGGAGAACTAACAATCCCACAATACATCACCGTACCCAAGTCTGGGCATACCCTTCCCATTCAGGGCAACTTTAACAACACAAAAGGATTATGGACGGAGTGCTGACAATACAAACACTCACCCCCAGTCACAGATCTGGGTTTAATCCATTGTTCCTTTGCTCACCATGACACCCCAGTTTGAACCCAGCCATATGCAAATCAGTCTTGACCCTGTTCCTCATGGGAACAGTCCAGCCCAAACTGCCAGGCCAGGTCCTCCCTGGACCGGAAACAAGCATGCTGGGACCGGTTTCAGGGTATCACCTTTCATCAGCCAGGCCAGCTTGAATCCAGTGGCACAGTGAGCAAGGGACCCACGTCTGGGCATACCCTTTCATTTAGGGCAACTTTAGCAACACAAAAGGATGATGGACGGAGTGCTGACAATGCAAACACTCACACCCAGTCACAGATCTGGGTTTAGTCCATTGTTCTTTTGCTCACCATGCCACCCCAGTTTGAACCCAGCCATATGCAAATCAGTCTTGACCCTGTTCCTCATGGGAACAGTCCAGCCCGAACTGCCAGGCCTTGCTTACTGCGCCACTGGATTCAAGCCAGCCTGGCTGATGAAGGGTGATACCCTGAAACTGGTCCCCGGATGCTTGAATCCTGTCCAGGGAGGACCTGGCTTAGTAGTTCGGGCTGGACTACTCCCATTGGGAGCAGGGTCAAGACTGATTTGCATATAGCTGGGTCTGAACTGGGGTGACGTGGCAAGCAAAATAACGGTGGATTAAACCCAGATCTGTGACTGGGGGTGAGAGTTTGAAAAGTTTCAACACTCCATCCGTCATTTTATTTTGTGATATTTTACAATTGACATGAACTTTGGTATAGTATACAAATAATGAGCTGTAGCTGTCTGTAGTCATAACATCAGTGCACAGTTGTAATAACACCAACATCTGAAAATAGAGAAGGCTTAGGTGACAGTCAGTTGAGATGCAAAAGAAGTGACTGCCATCCTGCTACAGCCACACTGAAAACATAAATAATTATAGGAATGGTCTGCTCCACTGTCTCACCTGTGTGTCATTGGAAGTACTGCTGCATTACTGATGTTCTGTTGTCCACATCCTCATCCTCTGACTCCTCATCCTCACTATCCTCAGGGTCCACTGCTGCCACAGGGGCATTACCAATCTCCTCCTTCTGCAGATAAGGCACATGTCATCCGAGGGCCAGGTTGTGCAACATGCAGCATATTACAACTATCTGGCAGACCTTTTCAGGGGAGTAGCACAGGGATCACCTGTCAGATGGAGGCATCTGAACCTGGACTTCAGGTGGCCAAAGTTACGTTCTATGATTCGTCTGGTTCGCCCATGTGCATCATTATATCGATTCTCAGCCCCTGTCCTGGCATTCCTCACAGGGGTCAGGAGCCAAGACAGGTTTGGGTAGCCTGAGTCACCTGCAAGAATTAAGGGACAAACATTAGCCTTACACAATGGTATGGGACATGACTCCAGAAGGCATACACTGACATATCTTGGGTGGAAACTCAGGCTCACCTATTAGCTACACCCTGTGCCTCTGTCATTGTGCCATCACATTTGGGATGCTGCTATTCCTCAGGACAAAGGCGTCATGCACCGACCTAGGATACTTGGCAGGGATGTGGGAGATGTACTGGTCCACCAGGCACACCGTTTGTACATTGAGTGAGTGGAAACTCTTCAGATTCCTGAACACCTGTTCATTGTGGGAGGGGGACAAATGCAATATGTGTTCCATCAATCTCCCCAATAATATTAGGAATATGTCCCATTGCTTAGAATACAGCCTTCACAGTGGCCAAATCTTCCACTTGGGGGAAAGCAATGTAGCGGTACATGTGTTTGAACAAGGCAGGCAAAACCCTTGCCAGCACTATTGAGAACATTGGCTGTGGCATTCCTGCTGCCAAACCCACTGTCACTTGGAAAGAACCAGCTGCATGGAAATGGAGCACTGATAGAACATGCACAAGAGGGGGGATACCAGTGGGATGACGGCTAGCTGATATCAGATCAGGCTCCAATTGAGTATATAGCTCTGTGATTGTGGCCCTGTCCAGTCTATAGATGAGTATAATGTGCCTCTCCTCCAGTGTAGCCAAGCCCACACAGGGGCTTGCTTTCTCCTCCAATTCCTCCATAGTGGTAGGTATCTAAGGTACAAAAGAGTGAGAAGGGTGTCACAACTGAGAAATGGAACCACCACCCCAGTGCAACTGAGCATGTATGTAATCAGACAATGTGAATGGCAATGTATGTACAATTCACAGTAATGACGCAGTTTCCAATTTCTGATTGTTGTCCACCACCATGAAATGGCGACTGCCTGTCCTGTCAGTATGGAGAGGTAGAAGTGATGTAACTCTGCCAGCACTGGTCATCATGGTGGAAGGCAGTCTTACACCGTAGAGCATCCAATGAGGATCACCAGGCGGCGGTGACGGTGTACACCACCGTGGACGTGACCGTCATTTTCTATCTATAACCTCACTTGATTCTTGACTTTCCACAGGACAACACCTACACTGCATGTGCTGCTGTGACCTGTGTGTGGATCCTGCCATGGCCCGTGTGACAGGGGAAAGGGCTCCTGCCTTCACTTCGGAGGAGTTAGTGCACCTGGAGGATGGGGTCCTACCCCTGTATGGGCCTCCAGACCAACAGGTGAGTACACCATGGGGAAGATGCATGCGACAAGGTGTGGGGTATATCTGGTGGTAGTGTACGTGCAGGGCTCCGAGTGATGTGTGTGCAAATGGAGATGGAAATGTAATTTGTGGGCCATATGTGTGACTGGCAGGATTGTATGGTTAATGGTGTCCTCTTGTCTGTATTACTTCTGCCGGTCAGCACCCATCAGAAGAAGGGATTGTGGCGTGCCATCGCTAAGGAGGTGCGGACCCTGAGGGTCTAGCAGGTTGAACACCCACTGCAGGAAAAGGTGGGAGGACTTGAGACGCTGGGCCAGGAAGACCACAGAGGCCCACCTGGGGATGGCCTCCCAATGAGGGCGGGGTGCCTGTCGGAACCTGACCCCCAGATGGCCCGCATACTGGCGGTGGCCTACCCAGAGGTGGATGGGCGCTTGAGGGCAGCATAGCAGCCACAAGGGGGTGAGTAAAGTGTGTGTGACAACTCTTTTAGTTGGCTAGGATGGGATCCTGGGTTTCAGTTAGTGGGTACTCCTTAATGCCAGCTCAGACATTGCTGCGTGGTCCAGCTCAAGGTAAATGGGTGTTTAGTAAAATCTTGTAATCCAGTTAGGTGGCATTCCAGATCATACAGCGCTTAGTGGGTCTCGGGGGCTGCAGTTGGCGCTGATTGGCTCTCATCTTGTTGGGGTACCTAGCCAATGGAATGCCAGTGCAATGCATAGTGCTCACTTCTGTTCCCTGTGTGTGATTTTAATGTGTATGTCATCTGTGGTGTTGGTGCTGTAATTTACCCAGTGCTTCCTTTCTCCCCCCCCCATTTTCTTCTGTCATCCTGTCTATGCATGCATTAGCATCATCTGGAGGAGGAGCAGGGGCACCGGCAACTGAGGGAGCTGCATCCCACAGGACCCAGAAGGCAGAGTCCACTGACGCCGAGGGGACCAGTGGGATGGAGGGTGACGGGAGCACCACGGCGGAGACAAGAGGTGACGACACTGACTCTGATTCCTCCTCCAATGGGAGCTCCCAGGTGGTGGCAGACACCTCTTGAACCACCCCAGCTACAGGTACAGCCGCGACCCCCGTACCAGCACCGCCCTCCCAATAGCCCCCAACTGAGTTGCCCATGCCCGCTCACCCAAGAGAGTGAACATCTCCTTCGCCCCAGGCACCTCAGGCCCTGCCCCAGTCAGCCCTGCTTCCCTCAGTAAGTACGCTATTGGTCTCCTGAGATCAATCTCTGTAGGGCAGTCAACCATAGTGAATGCCATCCAGGAGCTGGCATCCCAGATGCAGCAATGCATACCTGGAGAGCATCCACGGTGGGTTGGCAGCCCAACAGAGATCGTTTCAGGCTCTGGCCTCCACTCTAATGGCATCCAGTGTCCCTGTTCCTACCGTTCCCCCTCCATCTACCACTTCCCAGTCCCAGTCTCCTCAACCCCAACCCATCCCAGGCACAGATACAGACAAGCACACAAAACATCACACAAGAGTAGCACAGTCTAGAAAAAAGTATAATAGATGATATTGTTGTGTTGTAGAGTAGAGTGACATAGGGTGTAGTGTAGTGGTATAGCATCAGTACTAAACTGTTATAAAATTAAATGGGGTCCTGCACAGTACTGTGGAATGCTGTGTCTTAAAGTACAGAAAAGTGTGGAATAGAGTATTGTGCAACAGAGTGTATGAGCACAAAGATGAGTGGACAGAGTAGTGAATGGAGATAGAGTGGAGTAGATTGTTGTAGAGTGCCGTAAAGTGTAGTAGGCGTTTACAGTGTGGAGTTATATAGAGTGAGGAGAGTGTCGTACAGTGGAGTAGCACAGAGTTGAGTGGCGTACACTGTTGTGGCGTAGAATGGATTATTGTGAATTGAAGTAGCATACAGTGGAGTAGCATGCAGTGGAATAGTGGTGTGTAGAAGAGATGAGTGGCATAGAGTTGCATAGAATAGAGTGGAGTAGGGTACAGTGGAGTGGCATAGATTGAGCAGGGTATAATGAATTAGAGTACAATGGAGTGGCATTGAAGAGGCATAGCAGAGAGTCGAGGAAACTGTTCTAAATGGGAGTGGGCTCTCATACAGAGGAGTATTGTGTCAGTGACAGTGGTGGAAACTGTCATAGGCTGTAGTACAGTGTTGTACAATAGAGTGTACAGGCATAGAGATGACTACAAATTTGGGCAGTGGAGTGTACGTGGATTGAGTGTACAGACTAGTAAAGGCATAGGCCCTCATTACAACCCTGGCGGTCGGTGTTAAAGTGGCGGTAAAACCGCCAACAGGCCGGCGGTAAAAAAAATTGAATCACGACCATGGCAGAAACCGCCAACATAGACAGCCACTTTAACACTCCAACCGCCACGACGGTACAAACAAACAGCATGGCGGTCACCGCCAACAGACAGGTGGAAGACAATGTACCGCCCACTGTATCATGAGAGGCCAATCCGCCACCTTTTCCGGGGCGGATTCCTCACGAACAAAAACACGGCGGAAACAGGACTTGGAAGGGAAAACGCTCACCTCTACACACCCCACGAGGAACCAGGACACCATGGAGCCAGAACTCCAAATACTCCCTGCGATAGTCTTCCTGCTCCTCTACCAGGAGCACAAACGTAGGCGGCGAAGACCACGGTGAGTACTGCACCTACGACACAGGGGAGGGGGGAGGGAAAAGAGAGTGACACACACACCCCAACATGCAACACCCCCATCCCCACCCTCACCCACTACAACACACACACAAATACATGTTGATACATTACATATACACCCCCAATTCCCCCTGCAAGAATGCAAGGATTAAAGGAAATGATTGTAACCATTGTAATAATGAAAAATCCAGTACTCAAAAATATATATACACTATTAACAAATATATACACCAAGAATTCAAGTCCATGTACTGCACATACATAGTCCGTGGACCACTGGGCCCAAAATGCAAGGGCGAGGCCCACGCATGATACCCGATCAAAACGGAGAGAACACTGCAGGGGCATCAGATTGAAATAAAACAGGCACCTCAGGGGGAAGGGAAGGGGGGCACCTCAGCCAGATGAGTGCCCGACGCCAAATCCACGAGGGGGCTCCTTGACCATTGATGTATCCTGGGGAGTGCAAAGCCACAGTCTCACAAGTCTTTACAGTGGGTAGTTTGCCCACTGCTTTATCCTGGGGAGTGCAAAGCCACAGTCTCACAAGTCTTTACAGTGGGTTGTTTGCCCACTGCTTTATCCTGGGGAGTGCAAAGCCACAGTCTCACAAGTCTTTACAGTGGGTGGGTTGCCCACTGCTTTATCTTCGGGAGTGCAAAGCCACAGTCTCACAAGTGAATAACAGTCTCCACTGGTCCTGGAGGGGGCTTTGTGCCCAGAGTGCTTCTTCCTGCCAAGGACAGAGGTAGTGGATGCCTTTCTCCACTGGTTCTGGAGGGGGGTTTGTGCCCAGATTGCTTCATCCTGCCAAGGACTGAGGTAGTGGATGCCTTTCTCCACTGGTTCTGGAGTGGGCTTTGTGCCCAGATTGCTTCATCCTGCCAGGGACTGAGGTAGTGGATGGGAATCTCCACTGGCTCTGGAGGGGGTTGTGTGCCCAGATTGCTTCATCCTGCCAAGGACTGAGGTAATGGATGTATCTCTCCACTGGTTCTGGAGGGGACTTTGTGCCCAGAGTGCTTCATCCTGCCAAGGACTGAGGTAGTGGATGGGAATCTCTACTCATGGTGGACCAACATGGAAGCTGTCCAGGCCCCTGAAAATGTCTGCGGTGGTGCCACTGGCACTGGATGTGGTGTGGCCGCTGGCGGTGCTTGTGGCGGCCTCAGTAGCGGCGGTGCTTGCGGCGTTCATTGTCCTGCGGTTCTGGTGGGTGGCTCAGTGAGCGTGCTGGTGGCGGCGGTGTCCTTGGCAGCGGTGCTGGTGGTGGCGGTGTCCTGTGAAGCGGTGCTGGTGGCGGCGGTGTCCTTGGCACTGGTGCTGGTGGTGGCGGTGTCCTGTGAAGCAGTGCTGGTGGCGGCGGTGTCCTTGTCAGCGGTGCTGGTGGCGGTCTTGTCAGCCGTGCAGGTTGGCGGCAACTTCCCTTTCTTTCTGTGCCCCTTCCCCACCTTGTATGGTGGCGCAGCTGTCTTGCCATTCCCAACTGTAGTCCTGGGTGTGCCCTTGGTGGCAGGTGTTTTGTCCTTCTCCCTCCGGCCTGTGGCCAACTTCTTGTGCTTCTGAGGTGGGGGACTGTCCGTGGTCTGGCTCCTTGGCGCACTAGCTGACCTGCTGCTTGGCGCACTCCAGAAGCCGGTTACTGCCGGCACCACTGTTCCCGGTGATGTGGTGGCTGAGGTGCTGGGTTGGGACCTCGAAAGGCATGCCCTAGGGGACGGAAGGGGCTGGGGAGGTGAGGGGAAGAGGTCAAGGTTTGACAGGAAAAGTTTTTTAGACACACTGGGACGGGTAGATGGAGTGGGTTTGGGAGTGGAGGAAGAGGAAGTGGTTGTAGGAGGTGTTCGTTTGCTGACTTTGGGTGAAGGTGCATGGGCTGGAGGCTGTCGTGAGGTGGATGGCTGTTGGGTGGGTGTGTGACTGTGTTTGTGTAGTTTGGGAGGTGGGCTCACAGACACACTGGGAGAGGACACAGGGGATGTGTGAATGGTAGTGGGGGTGGTGAGTGCACGTGTGCAGTGTGTGGTGATGGGCGTGCTGGTGATGGACGTAGTGGCTGAAGATGTAGTGCATGCAGGTGTGAGTGGAGACGTGACAGGGAGGGAGGAGGGAGACGAGGAGGAGGGGGACACAGTGGATGTTGGTATGTGTGCATGGGAATGATGCTTATGTGAGTACCTGTGGGATGTGTGGTGCTTATGTTTGCCAGAGCTACCCTTGTGTGTTGAGGTGTGTGCATGCTGGTCTGATGGTGTGCTTGGGATAGGCAGAGGTACAGGGGTTTGGGTCTTGGTGGAGGAGGTTGGAGGGGGGAAGATGGACAAAGGGACAATGGCTGCCATCAGTGCTGAGGCCAAAGTCTGAAAAGCTCACTGTTGGGCTGCCTGACCAGAATGAATGCCCTCCAAGTATGCATTCGTCTGTTGCAACTGCCTCGCTACACCCTGGATGGCATTCAGAATGGTAGACTGCCCAACAGTGAGGGATCTGAGGAGGTCAATGGCCTCCTCACTGAGGGCAGCAGGGCTGACAGGGGCAGGGCCTGAGGTGCCTGGGGCGAAGGAGATGCCCACCTTCCTGGGTGAGTGGCCACGGGGCACACGCTGAGGGGCTGCTGGGAGGGCAGTGCTGGTAGGGGTGGTGGTGGCTGTACCTGTTGATGCGGGGGCACAGAGGGGCCCGCCACCGCAAGGGAGCTCCCATCAGAGGAGTCTGTGTCGCTGCTGTCACCTCCTGTCCCCGCCATGGAGCTCCCCTCGCCCTCTGTCCCACTGGTGCCTTCAGACTCCGTTGTCTCGCCCTCCAGGGCCATGTGGGATGCAGCTCCCTCCTGCTCCGGTGCCACTGCTCCTCTGCCTGATGATGCTATTGCACACAAGAGTAGGGAGACCACAAAAAGGGGGGGGAGACAGAAGAAAGACATGTTCAGTACATGCAATACCACCACCGTTGGCGGACACTACAGACACAGCAGCCCTCTGCACTACGCCATGCACTTAGAGTTCCCTCATTAATCACAGGGCCCTGGGGTACAAGGCCTATGCCCGATTGCTGCACACATGGAAGTCACAGGAGCCTGGCTATGTGTAGATGGCTCTTAACACTGGTGGGGTGGGGTGCAACATGCCCTGCCTTACGAAGGGACCTTGGCTACAAAACTCGCCCTGGCCTAGGGGTACCCACAGCCCACCTCCCCCACCCTGACACCTCCAATTCGCGCAGATTCAGCTGAATGAAAGTGTACTCACCCCCTTGTGGCTGCTGTGATGCCCTCAAGCGCCCGTCCAACTCCGGGTACGCCACCGCCAGGATCCGGAACATCAGGGGGGTCATGGTGCGACGGGCACCCCTCCCACGTTGGGAGGCCATCCCCAGCTGGGCCTCCGCCGTCTTCTTGCTCCAGCGGCGAATGTCCTCCCATCTTTTCCGGCAATGGGTGCTCCGTCTGTTGTGGACCCCCAGGGTCCAGACGTCCTTGGCAATGGCATGCCAAATGTCCTTCTTCTGGTGGGCGCTAACCTAAAGGAATAGTACAGGGGACAAGGAGAAGATATAACCGTCTGGACCATCACAGTCATTGGCCCGCGTTCCTACCCTTGCCATGACGCACATACACTCACCGTCGTTTCATACACGCCTCATTCTCCCCCCTGTATCTTCCATCGACACCACTCGACACAGGCATTGCCCATACAGCATGCTCACAGTGTACTTACCTGTTTGTCTGGAGGACCGTAGAGTAGCGTGTACTGTGGGAGGACCCTATCCACAAGTTTCTCTAACTCCTCCGTGGTGAAGGCAGGGGCCTTTTCCCCAGACACATGAGCCATTGTCGCTTCCAAACTGTGCTCATAGCAGCACTTGCAGTGTAGGTCCTCTACTGTCAAAGATCAGGTATCAAGTGAGTGAACAGAGAGAAAATGGCGGTCACGTCCGCGGCGGTGTGTACCGTCACCGCCGGCGTACATCGTCATTGGCTCCTGGGACCCATAAGGCCCAATGTTAACCAATGCAGGATTGCGGCCCGGTCTTTGACCGCGACGGTGTATAACGCCAGCTCAGTTACCTCATATCCCCTTGTCCCACCTTACAGGTCAGACAGCCGCCATTGTCAGGGGGCCACATGGCATTAATTTTAAATGCGTCACACATACCTTGGCCTTGCATACACACTAAGACAGGCACATAGCGGATTGAAAAACATGTGCAATAAAGTTGTGTTTTCGTACCTCAGTGTTGGCTGACCCTCTGCTCACTGTTCTCCTCCATAGAGCACGTCTGCTGGGGCAGAAGAGGAGATGGCTGCATCCAGCGGTGTACAGACCGTTGGTGGACCGGCGACAATGGAGGAGCAGCATGTAATTGTGACCTACAGACTGGACCGTGCCACATTCCATGAACTGTGTGCCCAGTTGGAGCCGGACACAATGTCAGCTATCCGCTATCCCAAAGGGATCCCCCCCTCCAGTGCAGGTGCTGTCAGTACTCCATTTCCTGGCAAGTGGGTCTTTTCAGACGACAGTGGCCATAGCATCATGGATGTCCCAGCCTATGTTCTCCAACGTGTTGTCCAGAGTGTTGTCTGCCCTGCTGAAACACATGCGCAGCTACATCGTGTTCCCTCAGGTGGAGGATTTGCCCACAGTGAAAGGTGACTTCTATGCTTTGGGACATATCCCTAACATCATAGGTGCCACTGATGGGACACATGTGACCTTGGTCCCCCCCACAGGAGTGAACATGTGTACTGGATCCGGAAGAGTTACCTTTCGATGAATGTGCAGATGGTGTGTTTGGCCGACCAGTACATCTCCCATGTGAATGCCAAGTTTCCTGGCTCAGTGCATGACGCTTACATTTTTAGGAATAGCAGCATCCCTTATGTGATGGGGCAACTCCAGAGGCACCGTGTGTGGCTATTAGGTGAGTACATGGACCCTATACAGTGTGAATAGTTGTCTGGGGTTGTCCCTAAGGGTTAGTGTGTGTCTAACAGTTGTCCCTCGACATTTTCAGGTGACTCTGGTTACCCTAACCTGTCATGGCTACTGACCCCAGTTAGGAATCCCAGGACAAGGGCAGAGGAACGCTACAATGAGGCACATGGGCGAAGTAGGAGCGTTATAGAGAGGACCTTCGGCCTCCTGAAGGCCAGGTTCAGATGCCTCCATATGACGGGTGGATCCCTATTCTACTCACCAAAGAAGGTGTGCCAGATCATTGTGGCCTGCTGTACAACTTGGCTTTGTGACAACAGGTGCCTTTTCTGCATGAGGATGGTCCAGAAGGAGGTCTTGTGGCAGCTGTGGAGCCTGTGGAAAGTGAAGAAGAGGAAGCAGAAGAAGAGGACATCGACAACAGAAACACTGTTATCCATCAATACTTCCAGTGAGACACAGGTAAGAAGACATCTGATACACTTGTTCTACTTCTCATCTGTCTGTCACTTACACCCAGTGTATGGACCCTGATTTGTCACTTTCCCTTTCGATTTCACAGATGTGGATCCCACTGTGTGACCTCTGCTATGTTTCCTCATGGACTAGAGCTGTGTGACATAGGAATGTTGACAATATAATGGATATTGCATTTTCATCAGGTATTGCAAATACACTTTTGTGAAAACACAGACTGACTCCAGATAGTTTTGTGATTTAAGGATGTTTATTCAAGTGCAAAATAGTGTGGGGGGTTGTAAAATGGGCTGGGATGATGGTGGAGGAATGTCCATGGCAGAGTCCAGTCTATTTGTTTCACAGGTGCAGTGTCCAAAGGGGCATAGAAAGTGGAGCAACGACAGTTTAAGGATGGACAGGGTGACAAAGTGGGACAGAAGGATGACAATCAGGGTGGTCTCATTTCTTGGCGGGGGTCTTGGCATTGATCTCTGTCTTTGTCCTGGATCTCAGGGACCGCTTGCGGGGTGGTTCTCCATCTGCAGGGAGTGGGGTGCTGGTGTTGTGGTCCTGTGGCGGTGCCTCCTGTCCACTAGCGCCGTCGGAGGTGGTGGGCAGTTCATCATCCAGGCTAGTGTCAGGGGCCCCTTATTGTGCCACAGTGTCCCTCCTGGTGTTCACGAGTTCCTTCAGCACCCCTACAATGGTGCCCAGGGTGGTATTGATGGATTTGAGTTCCTCCCTGAACCCCAAATACTGTTCCTCCTGCAGCCGCTGGGTCTCCTGAAACTTGGCAAGTACCGTTGCCATCGTCTCCTGGGAATGGTGGTAGGCCCCCATGATGTTGGAGAGGGCCTTGGGAGAGTGGGTTCCCTAGGTCTGTCCTCCCCCTGTCGTACAGCAGCCCTCCCAGTTCCCCTGTGTTCCTGTGCCTCTGTCCCCTGAATCGTGTGCCCACTACCACTGCCCCCAGGTCCCTGCTGTTCTTGGGGTGGTGATTAGCCTGGGTTCCCTGTAGTGGTGGACACATTGCTGCTTGACGCGTCCTGGAGACAGAGGTATGGGCCCGCTGTGTGGGTGCTGTGCTGGTGTTTCCAGAGGGGGGAGGCTCTGTTGTGGCTTGTGCCAGAGTGAGGGTAACCGACTGTCCCGAGGTCCCAGATGGACCGTGCTGGTTATCTAGATCCAGTTGCACAGAGCTGCTGTCATCACAGTGGGCATCTTTTGTGGGTGGAGTGGACACGTCTGGAACCTCCTGTCCGGTGACGTTGGGTAGGAGTCCTGGAGGGGTGTAAAGGCATAGTTTTAGTATCCGTGTGTGCCATGGTGTGCAATGGGTGGGTGACCCTGTACCCCAGTGCTTGCATTCCTGTGTAAGACCTTGTGTGCCAATTGTTTAGGGGTCTGTGTGGGTATGTGCAGTGGACATGCATTAGCGCTGGGTGTCCATGCTTTGTTGTTGCATGCAGGGCCTGGTGTTGGGATGTGTGGTTTGTGATAGTGGGACATGTGTGAGGAGTTGGATTGATGGGGTGAGGGTGGGGGTATGTGATAGCATGCAGGTAGGGTGGGGGATGAAGTAGTAGAAGCTTTGACTTACCAGAGTCCAATCCTCCAGCTACTCCTGCGAGGCCCTCAGGATGCAGTATAGCCAAGACCTGCTCCTCCCATGTTGTTAGTTGTGGGGGAGGAGGTGGGGGTCCGACACCATTCCTCTGAACCGCGATGTGGTGTCTTGAGACCAGGGAACGCACCTTCCCCCGTAGGTCGTTCCACCTCTGCCTGATGTCATCCCGTGTTCTTGGGTGCTGTCCCACTGCGTTGACCCTGTCCACGATTCTGCACCATAGCTCCATCTTCCTAGCTATGGTGGTGTGCTGCACCTGTGATCCGAATAGCTGTGGCTCTACCCGGATGATTTCCTCCACCATGACCCTGAGCTCCTCCTCAGAAAACCTGAGGTGTCTTTGCGGTGCCATGGGTTGGTGTGGGTGATGTGTGAGGTGGTGTGTGTTGTGATGTGTGGGGTGATGTTTAGGGGTGTGTAGTGTTTTGTGCGTGGATGTGTATGTGTGATGGTGTTGTGTGCCTCTGTATGGTGGTGTTGTCTTTGCTGTGCTGTCTCTCTGGCCTTCGTCAATATTTTAGGTCGTAAGGGTTTGTGGGTGATGTGAGTGGGTATTTTATATTGTATTGGGTGTGTGGGAGTGGTGTGTGTATGTGTATCAGGTGTGTGTATTTGGAATTGTCCAATGTTGATGTGTTTTCTAAAACTGTGTGTATTTTGAGCGCAGCGGTGTGTACCGCCAATGGAATACCGCGTTTGAAAGACCGCCGCGTGGATTCGTGGGTCGTGATAGTGTGGGCGTATTCCTGAACTGATGTTTATCTATGTAAATATAGATACAGTGCTGCGCTTGCATCTTCGCTGCCTGTGTATTTGATCAGTACTCATAAAACAGTAGTTGAATCTGGGTTGGAAAAAAGTTCCATGACACCTAGTTGTCTAAACAACTGCTTAAAGTGAGTTAGCCACGGCATCTCACCCATTTCCTCCAGGCCCAAACATACTTCCAGAACTAGCATGAAAAGCCTGCTTCAGGTGTGCACAAAATCATGAGCCAAAGCTTTAAAGGTACAATTCAACCAACATCATCTAAGTGGCTCAGAAACCAATTTAGCGTGGCCAATAATTGGAGATACACAATGAAGGGTGGCTGATAAACAACAAACAATTCTAGTGTGTATTGTTTGAAGACTTTCTACATTGCTGTAGCCCATACACCATAAAGCCCCACTGGGGATACATTTATACTTTTATAAGTGGCCTAACTCCTTTACTGGTGCACCTCTCCATTAGAACTGATTGGCATTTTACACTCCCAATTCGGGACATGGCATATCTTAACAGAACTATTGCAATGTAAACATCAGAGCAATGTTGCAAGATCCTATTACAGGCCCAAAGTCTCCATCATGGTCCATAACTTGAATTGATTTACCTTGTCAAATGCACAGGAGAGGATGATAAACACCACAGAAGAGATTCATAAATCCAAATGTAGGGCACTTCTCCTGGCTCTGACATACTTCACATTTAGGAGTGAAATGGTCAAGCATTGCTCAACAGTACCGATACTGGCCTGAAAACCAAATTAGACTGGTGGATATTGGTTTCTGCTCAAACCTCTAACTGAGAAAGTAGGTCCCTACCCAAACTCTTGGTGAAGAAATCCAAGAGTGAGATGGGTCAGTAACAACTCAGTTGAGTTTTGTCCCCTTCCTTAAAAACAGGTACTACTAAATCCTCCTTATAAGAACATTTCAAAGGACTGACAATTGCTCCTTGCAGAATGTTATTAATTAAAGGCTCCCACAATTCTACATTTCCCTAAAAAGATCCATTGGTACTCCATCTAGACCTGGAGTCTTATCCGATAAACAATTTTTGATTGCTGTTATTACTCTGTTAACATCTAGGTGAGGCTCAGGGCTAGGGCTTCTGTTGAGTAAGTGATATCTGATCTCCCCTCATCAGTAGATTTCATAAAAACATTATCTGATTTAAAGACTTTGGAACAATGGGTTGTTCGGGTATCAGCCGAAATTTAACAACCTATCTTAGTGAAAGTATAATTAACCAAAAAAGGGCAGCTCCCCATCTCCTAGAATCTTCTAGAAACATTTAGGGGCATATTTATACTCTTCTTGCGCTGGATTTGCATCAGTTTTTTTAACACAAATTCGAAGCAAAACTAACACCATATTTATATTTTGACGCTAGACCCCGCTGACATCAAAATATCTCCGTGTGTGGCATTTTCTGGATGCGCATGGTAGGCGTTCCCATCCAAAAAATGACTTAAACACCTGTGCGCCACATTTATCCAACCGCGCAAAAATCCCACACGGCTGGAAGGCGGAGTCGAAAAATGATGCACAGCCAGATTAGCGTAAAAAATTAACACCTGGGTCAGGGCAGGCGTTAAAATGGGGCAAACACACCAGTACTTAAGGAAAACACAGAGAAGCAACATGAGAGCTCCAAAAGGAAGGCATGGAGGTGCTATTCATCTAGCATGCACGAAGATGCAGAGCACAGGACCAACAGCAGCAGCTTTCACCACACCAGCAGGGACCCCAAAGGCAACGCAGAAGGCAGGAGAGGATATTCAGGACCAGGACAACCCTTCAGGGCCTCAGGGAACATGACATCATCCAGAGGTACAGACTAACTTCAAGCCATACAGCAGCTGCAGCGCCACATTGAGCTACAGTTGGCGCCCAGCTTGCAGACACCCCACATCATTCTATCAGAGACCAAGCTGCTAGCTGTCCTCCACATGTTGGCAAGTAGCTCTTTTCAAACAACTGGTACCCTGGTTGCCGGGATCTCACAGCCCTCATTCTCTGCCTTCCTACCCAAGGTATTGGATGCCATCATCTCCCTCACACCCCTCCACATCAGCTTCCCCAACACACAGCAGAAGCAGCAGGAGACCAAACAGGGCTTTTATCATATTTATGGCTTCCTGCATGTTCTTGGTGCCATTGACTGCACACATGTACGGATTGTGCCACCTGCTGCAACCAAGCATCTATACTGCAACAGGAAGCACACATACTCCATCAATGTGCAGGCCATTGGGGATCACCGGGGATTGATCACCAACATCGTGGCAAAGTATCCTGGGAGTGTACATGATTCATTCATCTTCCGCCACTGCACCATCAATCAACACTTCCAGGATGGACGATATGGCAATGGCCTACTTGTTGGTAAGTACAGAAACCTAGTAATATACACACTGCACAGCAACCCTGTAGGACATGCAACACATACACCGCTACATGGACACGTGGCCAGGAAGACAATGAGGTTGTGACACTGCTAGTCATGTTTGAAATCCTGACCCAATGGGATACACACCTATGGATAAATGACAGATGCAAATAACAACAGATGCCACTCCAGAGCCACAAGGGACCAATTTAAAACACCACACAACGCCAATGACATGGCCGTAACTGGCAGTACAACTTGGAAGATGAATCTTCCAATATCACATCAATAACACTCAATCACACACCCTTCCAAGCATTACATACTGTGTAAGGGGTGTATAATGTGTTTCTCTGCAGGTCAATAACCATGAGACACATAGCATGATGATGCTGACTCTAATGAAGGTGACATGGAAACATTGAGGCAATACCAACATCTCACATCACTCCTGGGGTGACATTGCCCGCTACCAATAAGGAATTGGACTGTGCAAAGAACACATATTGATGTGACAATATTGCAAAGTACACATTGCTACACATACGGATTGAGACAATTACACATATACACAACAGATGTACAGGCACATGGACCTTCTGACACTTAAACCTTCACCCCCACAACCAAGTTGGCCAGCTTACCCGGACCAGGTTTAGTAGTGTAGGTACACGTTTGCACATGAGCCAAATCGGTGAGGGCACAAAAATAGGTTTGCATAGAACTTGTCACACATGGGATATTTGTGCATTGTCAATAGTGAACACTTCAGTGCTGCAAACCTATGGAGATGTGTTGTACATTGTCACCTAGACAAATCAAAGGTCCACACTGTGTTTTTCACATGCTATTACATGTGTTGAATTCGATGGGATGTTCAGGCTATACAGTACAACCGTGTTACCACCACAGTGGAATCAATTCTGTGTGTGGAATTATCATGTCACCTCCAGTGAAGGCACATGGACACTTCTTTCACATGACATAATGCATGGGAGATACACAATGAACTGCAAGTTTACAAATATACCGCTGATATCAGGTCAATCAGCATAACACCAGTTTAGATAAATAAACAACACAATGCTGAAAAAACATCCTAGAAGCCTAGGATCCCACACAATAACACAAACACAGATGAGTCACAGACGACCCAAGATAACAGCTGCCATGCAAAGTGATAATCAAGGTGCAAGCAACATCCAAATATTTACACTCATTTTCTCTTTCAGCTGATCAGGGTTATGGGATCCAGCCATGGATCATGACCCCATTTGCCAACCCAAGCACCGCAGCAGAGCGTGTCTATAATGAGGCACATCGGAGGACACGCACTATAGTAGAGAGGACCTTTGGCATCCTGAAGTCATGATTCAGATACCTCGTCATCACCCGAGGCAGCCTCTTATATTCACCTGAAATGGTCTGCAAGATCATTTTGACCTGTGCCATCCTGCACAACATTTGTGTAAGGAGGAGCATTCCCCTCTATGAACCAAACCCACAAATGCCTGAAGAGGAGGAAGAGGAGGATGCTGTTCGTCAACATGAGGGGGACCATCCAAACACTGCTGCAGGATTGCGTCGGAGACAACACATTGTACAAAACCTCTTCGAACTATATTTACCATCACCACTTTCTTACCATAATTAATTAAACACCTCACTTCATCACTCAATCATGCTCTGAGTAATTATTTATGCATCACCTGATCCCTAGGAATCATAATCAGAGTTTAGCCTTATGGAGCATTGCAGAAATACAGATTAGGATACTGAAAATGCAACATTACATTTGATGGGTATGAATGTACACCCAACATCACACACAGTGGAAATTACATATGTCCTGTCTATTTCACATGTGAAGGGCAAAATCAGAGGACCACAGCTATGACACACATCCATGTTGCCAACATGGTTCATTGCAGCACATGGCACACAACTAAGACACCATCAATCATAAGGTAAAAAAGTGTTTCATACATGAGGCAGTGGATGTGCTATTACATTGGTAACAGGAATGTATGACCAGACCCTTGACAGCAGTAAGTGTGCCATCAGCTATCTCTGCAAGGAGCATGTGTGACAAGGAGTCCAGGTACGCTGAAAATGGATAGCACGAGTGCCCCAGGTATGACAAACAGTGCTCTCAAGACATGCCCTCCGCAGTCCATCCCATGTAATAAGTCCTGCCACTGCCATGTTTTCAGTCTCTGCCCAACCTTCTCTAGGGGGCCTTGTAAATGGACTCTCTGTACCCTGATAACCTTCATCTACACACACCCAGACTCCCATTCTGACTCCTGTGTGCTTCCCTCTTTAGTATGGCATGCCATAGTCATAGTTCATCAGTCTGCATGCACTTCAGGTCTGATAATGCACTGCCTGGTAGTCGGTAGGACCTGTAATCAGCTGTCCATTGCTTCCCATGTGAAAGGTCCAGTTGGCCCTTTGAACTTGATTTTCAACTACAGGACTTGTGAGAGACTGAAGCTGCACACACCTGTGAGCACTTCCATGCAGACCAGCCATTTGAACCTGCACTGCCATTGCTGCTACCTGGAACTGCTTAGAAGCTGCCATTTTCTGAATTTCCTTGTTGTGCATTGCAGTATAAATCACTTGTGTAACAGAGCCCTTGGGGGATTGTGTAATGTTGCAGCCCACAGCATAAATACAGTTTTTAGTTCCCACAGTCTTGTTCCAGCTTTTCCCAGTCAGAGTCTGTTCACTGTGTATTTGCCTTGTTCATGTTCGTTCCTGACAGAGCGTGCATCCTGTTAGCCTGACTGGTTCCTGTCTTTGGATAACCATAGAGGTTCCCTGTGGCTACATTTGTCTCATAGTTGCTTTCCATGCCCTCTCTTTCCTCAAGGGGTATTGTGTCTAGTAGGTCTACGATGAATCCTAAAATAGATAGTATAGTATAATCAGTTTACTTATCGTATTATGGTCTGGGACATGTATTCAAATTGTCTAATCCAGCCCCCATCCCTTGTCTGGGTTTCATGTATTCATGAGTGACAAACAGTGACAGTGTGCTATGGCTGTATGCATGGATTTGGTACGGTGCCTCCAGCACAACAAACGTTTGTTAATATGTATGAAAGGACAAAACATGTTTGTGCTGTGAGGGTCCACACACAAATTCACATTGGCCGCAACCTATTGGTGGTGCTTGCGTGGTGACTAGCTGTGAGATTAATCAGCACAGAAGCACTGATGTTCTCTGTTGCAGTGGGAATTTTAGAGGCCACCCTGTGTACAAATGTTTTGATGAAACCTGCCTGTTTCATATTACTGCTCCATAAAGTTTTTGAGGACACCAAGGTTGCCAAGTTGTCAGCCTTATAAAAGTTCTGCAGTGCCATAGCTGGACTATCCCCATGTGTGTCGTCAATTTTTCTTTGGCTTTAGGTAAATTCTGCTTTGAAGGATACTCTGTTAATGCAGGGAATGGCTCCACAGACTCATGACTAGACCTGCACGTAACTGTGACAACATGAAGGCCAATACTGACTCTGGGTGCACATGGCCACACACTTGAATTGGACACCTTTGTGCAATGAACCACTGGAAATATGTGAACACATGCAGCATGGTCTGCTGGTCCTCCACTGCCACAGGAGAAACATAGGTCATTTATATGACTCAAACTTTGGTGTAACATAACATTTTTGGATTGGTTTTGGGACTCTGTGTCACAAACACTGTACCTACCTAGCATGTTCAAATGCCTGACTCATGGGTAGTATACAAACAAGTGACCAGGAAGTGGTATCCAACATTCCAGTACATGTGATGGCTTACCCTTGTAACATTGCCATTATCAACCGTCCTCTATCTATCCTGTGCATAGTTTGTCATGGGAGATGTTTTGTCACAAAAGCATTAAACGCTACAGGTATGACAAACACATGTCCTGACTGATGTACCATAATGAATGGCATCTGATGGTTATCCACATTTACAACACATGCATACAAGCATGTCACAGTCATATACACAGGCCATGAGTGAATGTATTAAGTGGCGTAGCCTTGCTATCCTCTATTGACGCACCACCTGCTCAAACTAGGGAATACCAATTTTTATTCCAAATGTTTGGGTTGCTGTTGCTTCAGTTAAGAGTGCTAATCCGGCACAACAACATGAGTATTATGGTCAGCAGTAGTGTGGTCTGCCACATGGGCTCAAACACTGGAACACACACAGCAGGCCCTAACAGCCTATCTCTGTATAGTTACAGCTTTCATGTATTTTAAAAATGAGAAAAATGACACAAACACAGTTAAAGGCAGATATTTTGACGCAAACGTGTAAAAAAAGACGCATATGCGTAAAATTTTGCTGCATATGCATTGAAAAATGACTCTCTCAGCCATTATACATCCATTGGTCACTAGCAGTAATTACGGGGGAATTTTTTAAGCATTTGCTTTAAAAAATGTTGATGCAAAGCCCGTAAGCGTCATAAAATTTTCACACATCAGAATATAAATGCACCACATTTGAGACAGGAAGTGGTGTAATAGTGTATCCTGTTTACAGAAATGGTACAGTGCGTGTACTTTCACTTTTACTTTGCAGTATGTGATTCTTCTAGACTGTGTGGCTGTGCTGAGAGTTTTGTCTGTCCAAATTGTGCTTTTGTCTCCTGTGTGCCATTCCAATTGTCATCTGTTGTTTTGATTCTCAGTGAATCAGGGTAAGTGTGTATTTGTCTTTTTTTGTGTGTCTGATTTTGTCTTTGTATTGTTGGGAGTGTGTAATGGGTATTGTTAGTTGGGGTATTGTTGGGCTGTTTGTGGGTTATTTCAGTTTCAGTTTCGTCCCTCGTTTCCCTGTATTTTCCTCTTTACCCTTTCCTATCCCTATTATATTTTGTCATGTTGGGAAGGCCACGTCTGGGGAGAATGGGTGAGGAAGAGCTGGGGGCTTTCATTTGGCTAGTGTGCCACTTCCTCCCCCTGATGTAAGAGGCTGGTGGCAGGGTGATAAAGGAGAATCACACGGAGGCGAGGAGGCTCAGGTGGTCTAAGGTGCTGTTCCATCTGAAGAGAATATTCAACACCCAGCGCAATGACCACCAACTCAAGCATCGCTGGGCTGACCTTATTGCTAGAGAGCAAGACCTGCTGGATCACCTGGGTGTGGTGATTGGTGGCCCTGTTGGTGAGTACAAATCAGAATAATGTGCACATTTAAATGTTCTGTAGTGACAGTGGCAGATGTGTTGACGTGCTGCATGCAGTGTTTTGAGACATGTGGAATGCAAGTTAAATATACAGTGGCCCTGATTTATACAATATTTGCTATACATTACTGTCATTTGTTGACGCAAAAGCTGCACAAACTCACAAAACACAACTTGATCTTGTCAATTAGTGCTGCTTTGACGTCAATAGATGATGGTATTGATGCTCAAACATATGTTTTATTCATGGTCTGTGAGTGTACCAGGAATGAGATGTATTTCACATGCTAAAGCAAGGAATGAATGTAGTTCCCAATTATTTGGAATACATGTCTGAACTGTATTCATGGCCATACGTACAGAGTTCTTCCTAACCTCTGGTAATATCTTAGGCTGATACTTTGACTTGGTTTGTGCAGAATTTAAATTATAAATGGATGCCAAATTAATGCACACAGGATAATATCTAAATGTTTGGAGCTACTTTCCATAGCTGTAGTGTAAAAACATGAAGCAAATGCTGCACATTGAAGAAAACAAAATCTGGCCCTGTGTTCATTGTTACTGTGGGGGTTATTCTAACTTTGGAGGAGTGTTAATCCGTCCCAAAAGTGACAGTAAAGTGACGGATATACCACCAGCCGTATTACGAGTTCCATAGGATATAATGGACTCGTAATACGGCTGGTGGTAAATCCGTCACTTTTCCGTCACTTTTGGGACGGATTAACACCTCCTCCAAAGTTAGAATAACCCCCTGTGTGTTTTAATTTGCCTTGGGCACAATTGCTGGAACAGAGCTGATGCATTTGCCATCTGTGTCACTTTATAGCCATGCAATTCTCATAAGTTAATGGGTCATCATGGGATACCTGAACTTGGTGAATGCATGGTCACAAATTATTTATTTGCATGATGTTGTGCAAGGGACCCCTGACCGCTTCCATCATACATATAAAGTGATAGAATAGTTTGCTAGTTTACGTTTAGTACACCCCTGCTGAACTAGTGCAGCATATGTACAATAGTTAACCTCTCAGTATGAAGTCTATCACAGACATGGGTGTATGCTAAGATCAGCAGACCAGCATTCCTGTGACTGCTGCCATTCCCAAGGTGCATACAAATTGAGACCTACCTCATCAAGATTGCAACAGTAGGACATTTGCTAAACCATGTCTCAATTAGGGGACAGGGACAGTTTGTTGTATACCCACAGATCACCCAACTTGGCAAATGTAGGATGATGAATGTGGCTAACTGTGATTTACAATACCTGAAATAGGCAATGAGTAACACATTTCAGGTGCAATGACCACACCTGTGCCCAAGCATTCTGTCACAGATGATCAAATTAGACACTGTCAGCATATATTTCTTTGTTGTTTTGATTTAGATAAATGGGCAATCCATGTTTAGCGTAAGATTGTCATCAAGTAACACACAGGATCCCTGCCATCATGGTGTCATAGGGGGCATATACGGCTCTGTGTACACTGGCAATGTGGCATATGTAACCTACAGACAACACAGGCCCACATATAATGGACCATAGAAAGCACAATAATTCATGAGCTAAACTCAACCCACATGAGCATCACACAGTAACTGATTGTGCCTTGCTGCACAAGCCACAATATCTAAGTGACTGGTATTGCAGTGCACCAGGAATGTGGCTTTGCATGTCTCTCATAACAACAAATGAAGAAATGGAGTACCCTCTATACATAAATCTACACCCAATGGAGTAATCATGTTTGTCACCACATGATTGTTAGGGCCAGTGCATGTGTGCATATCTGTGTGTATCACTCACTGGAGGGACAGGGTCAATACATGTTTGCAGTGGTATGTCTGTTGGGGTGTCTACCTGCCTGAGGTGCTGGACTATCATATATAATGTCACACACAGTGAATTTTTGTTCCAAGTGTTGTACAGTGCGCAGACATTGAGCACATTTCACCCTTCCATGTATTACAGGTGGTCCAGCCCCCTACACAATTGGAGAAGTGGTTTGATTTGCAGACCCAGACATGTCCAGTAAGTGTTGATATGTTAGTTCTGTGTTGTGTTTGCAGCTGTTGTGTGATTGACTACTGTGTGTCAGACACATAGCAAGGTATTATGTGCTGGCACATGATCAGATATGTGACTTGCCTGGACTTTGACATTTGGTTTCATTTTTGAATAGGACAATCAGTGGCGTAGAGTCATATTAAGGGATTCTAGTGCTGCACTGTAGGCATGGGCAGGTGAACAGGGTGATATTTGTTGCTACATTTATGACAATGAAAAATTTGGAGGTAGCCATGTTCATGATATAGTCAGCAAGTCATACTCTGATTCACACAGACCAGTGGTGCCAAAGTATTACCCACAGATTTGAGCCTCCCAGTGAATTAACGAAGACGTAGGACTGTATGTTTGACTTCCCAGCAGCATCTAGCTCCACATGTTGTGCTACGTTTATGTTGCACTTGAGTAGGTTGTCATTGGTGTGCATGCAGCTCAAGCCCAGATGGTTGCTTGCATCTATGTGTTTGTTTTTGGAAAGGTATAAGTGAGATCAAATGATGTTGACAATTGTCCGCAATTAGGAACATAAATGTGAATGTGATTGTCCAATGTTTGAGTCTATCCTAGTTGGCACACCTCCTTACCTGTGGTGGACTGACTAAACCCATGGACAGCTGTCCAAAGCTTCCTGCCTGTCCTTGATGTTTGAAAGTATGATTTGCATGTCCATTACCCCCTGAGGCACAGGGTTAAAATTATGAATTATGTGTACCTAGGTGTGAGGATCCCAATGTAGAAGACATACATGTAATTCCAACATTCCTTTGTTCCAAACTAGGATACCCCCTCATGATTAGCAACTGCATACCGTCCTGGCAATTCCATTTACAAATCACAGATCTTGTGGGCCTTGATTGTCATCCAGAAGATAGTCATTATTTGGCCTGTCACATGTGGAGTACTTGCAGCATTTGTTATGTGACTAATGGCAGAACTATGATGCACAGATCATTTAAGTAGGTACACACCTTTTTGAGCTTTGCTGTGGTGTTAGATAGGAGATGTGTAGGCTGCGTTGGCATGTAATTCCTCAGGGACAATCTATGATCTATACTGTGATTTGGACTGTTTCAGCTAATTTTGAGGAAGCGTTAGAACATCATCAGTAGATGCCTCACACAATGATGTCACTAATGTTTGGCTTTCTCTATTTTGACAGCTGCCAACATGGATGCCAATCAGATCCGAGAATTTCAGAGGCGGGCGATGCGTTACGGCCACATTCTAGATGTGAAGTCTGGGTTCCGCAACATGGCACGGTGTTATCGCCATGAGAGAGCCACAGGGGTCTGGAGGGCATTTGCCAAAGGGGGGCCATCCTTGTCCACAACAGCCACCACCACCAGCACAATGGCTCCAACGACAGTCACACCCAGGATGACAGCCACTGTTGCAGGTCCCTCTACCTCCTCAGCTCCAGGCCCACAGACAGCAGCTCCTGCACCTCCCCCTCCAAGCATGGCACCGGCACCAGCACAACCATCCACTAGTGGCACCCAAACAACCCCTGCTGCAGTCATAGACAATGCAGAATTTATGAACATGAGACGTGACATGCAACGGATGTTGCGGAGGATGGACAGGCTGCAGCAGGAGGTTTCCCGCAATAGCAGGAGACTGCGTGGGATAAAAATGATCCTGCGGAGGACAAACTTGTAACTTTGTGACCCCCAGCCATGATTCCCTCCCCTCCCTCCTCTTTCCTGGTTCTTATATTTAGTGGGTTTAGTGGGCTTAGTGTCAGGTAAGAATAGGCTCTTAGTTTAGTTAGTATAAGTGGGTTGGGGGTGGAGGGTATTATATTTTAACATGTGTTTTTTTGTGGGTGGGTGGGGGGTGATATATATATTTGTTTAGGATAAGATAGTATGGGGGTGATTCTAACCCTGGCGGTCGGTGTTAAAGCGGCGGCCAACCCGCCAACAGGCTGGCGGTAAAAAAAATGGGATTCTGAGCCTGGCGGGAACCGCCAACACAGACAGCTACCTTAACACTCCGACCGCCAGGGCGGTACAAACAAACAGCGCGGCGGTCATCGCCAACAGACAGGCGGCAGACAATGTACCGCCCACACTATTCCAACTCACCAATACGCCACCTTTTCCGGGGCGGGAGCACCGCCGATAAAAACACGGCGGAAACAGACTACGGACGGGAAAACGCTCACCACTAAGCACTCCAGGAGGAAGGAGGACAGCATGGAACCCGAATTAAACATCCTACCTGCTCTCGTCTACCTTCTCATCTACCACGAGTACGAAGTCCGGGGCAGACGACAACGGTGAGTACTGCACCTACGACACACGGGAGGGGGAGGACGAAAGGTTACGGGCACACACATATGCGACCCCCCCCCCCCCCAACTATGTACTCACCAATGCAGAGCACCAAGTCACAGTGACACCACCCAAACACCCCTGAAAAATGCCAGGACATAATCATATTTGGAATAAATATTTATGTACCAAAAAGCTCCAGAAAATTAGCGTACAACCATGAAAGATATCCACAACAAAACTAATGACATACACATCAGTGTATAACTGAAGTAACAAGTCCTGCACATCCTACGAATTCAGCATGTCCGTGGGCCAAAGTCTTGAGAAACAAGGGCAAAGCCCACACAGGAGACCTGAGTCCTTTGGAGAGAACACTGCAGGGGCATCAGATGTAAAAACTACAGGCACCTCAGGGGGAAGGGAAGGGGGGGGGCACCACAGCCACATGAGTCCACGACGCCAGATCCACGAGGAGCCACCATGCCCACTGGACCATCCTGGGGAGTGCAAAGCCACAGTCTCTCAATGTCTCTACAGTGGGTGGGTTGCCCACTGGACCATCCTGGGGAGTGCAAAGCCACAGTCTCTCAATGTCTCTACAGTGTGTGGGCTGCCCACTGGACCATCCTGGGGAGTGCAAAGCCACAGTCTCTCAATGTCTCTACAGTGGCTGGGCTGCCCACTGGACCATCCTGGGGAGTGCAAAGCCACAGTCTCTCAAGTCTCTGCAGAGGGTGGATTGCCCACTGGACCATCCTGGGGAGTGCAAAGCCACAGTCTCTCAATGTCTCTACAGTGGGTGGGCTGCCCACTGGACCATCCTGGGGAGTGCAAAGCCACAGTCCATCAGGTGGATGACAGTCTCCACTGGTCAAGGAGGAGGCATGGTGGGCACAGTGAACCATAAACGGTGCTTGAGACGGCGGTGCCCAGCGGAGCGGTGCTTGAGACGGCGGGGCCCAGCGGAGCGGTGCTTGAGAGGAAGGGCCCAGCGGAGCGGTGCTTGAGAGGAAGGGCCCAGCGGAGCGGTGCCTCAGAGGAAGGGCCCAGCGGAGCGGTGCTTGAGAGGAAGGGCCCAGCGGAGCGGTGCCTCAGAGGAAGGGCCCAGCGGAGCGGTGCTTGAGACGGCGGTGCCCAGCGGAGCGGTGGTTGAGACGGCGGGGCCCAGCGGAGCGGTGCTTGAGAGGAAGGGCCCAGCGGAGCGGTGCTTGAGAGGAGGGCCCAGCGGAGCGGTGCTTGAGAGGAAGGGCCCAGCGGAGCGGTGCCTCAGAGGAAGGGCCCAGCGGAGCGGTGCTTGAGAGGAAGGGCCCAGCGGAGCGGTGCTTGAGAGGAAGGGCCCAGCGGAGCGGTGCTTGAGAGGAAGGGCCCAGCGGAGCGGTGCCTCAGAGGAAGGGCCCAGCGGAGCGGTGCTTGAGAGGAAGGGCCCAGCGGAGCGGTGCTTGAGAGGAAGGGCCCAGCGGAGCGGTGCCTCAGAGGAAGGGCCCAGCGGAGCGGTGCCTCACAGGAAGGGCCCAGCGGAGCGGTGCTTGAGAGGAAGGGCCCAGCGGAGCGGTGCTTGAGACGGCGTTGCCCAGCGGAGCGGTGCTTGAGACGGCGGTGCCCAGCGGAGCGGTGCTTGAGACGACGGGGCCCAGCGGAGCGGTGCTTGAGAGGAAGGGCCCAGCGGAGCGGTGCTTGAGAGGAAGGGCCCAGCGGAGCGGTGCTTGAGAGGAAGGGCCCAGCGGAGCGGTGCCTCAGAGGAAGGGCCCAGCAGAGCGGTGCTTGAGAGGAAGGGCCCAGCGGAGCGGTGCTTGAGAGGAAGGGCCCAGCGGAGCGGTGCTTGAGAGGAAGGGCCCAGCGGAGCGGTGCTTGAGACGCGGGGCCCTGTTCAGCGGTGCTCTTCTCCACGGCGGGGCCCGGTTCAGCGGTGCCTATCTCCACGGCGGGGCCCTGTTCAGCGGTGCTCTTCTGCACCGCGGGCCCTGTTCAGCGGTGCTCTTATCCACGGCGGGGCCCTGTTCAGCGGTGCTCTTCTGCACCGCGGGCCCTGTTCAGCGGTGCTCTTCTCCACGGTGGGGCCCTGTTCAGCGGTGCTCTTCTGCACCGCGGGCCCTGTTCAGCGGTGCTCTTCTCCACGGCGGGGCCCTGTTCAGCGGTGCTCTTCTGCACCGCGGGCCCTGTTCAGCGGTGCTCTTCTGCACCGCGGGCCCTGTTCAGCGGTGCCTATCTCCACGGCGGGGCCCTGTTCAGCGGTGCTCTTCTGCACCGCGGGCCCTGTTCAGCGGTGCTCTTCTGCACCGCGGGCCCTGTTCAGCGGTGCTCTTCTCCACGGCGGGGCCCTGTTCAGCGGTGCTCTTCTGCACCGCGGGCCCTGTTCAGCGGTGCCTATCTCCACGGCGGGGCCCTGTTCAGCGGTGCTCTTCTGCACCGCGGGCACTGTTCAGCGGTGCTCTTCTGCACCGCGGGCCCTGTTCAGCGGTGCTCTTCTCCACGGCGGGGCCCTGTTCAGCGGTGCTCTTCTCCACGGCGGGGCCCGGTTCAGCGGTGCTCTTCTGCACCGCGGGCCCTGTTCAGCGGTGCTCATCCAGCAGGTCAAGGGAGCCAGACCTGGCCTCGACTCCCTGCTCAGTCGCCCTCGGACCGTGACGTTTCTGGACCCTTCGGGGACGGACTCCTGGCCTCCTTAGTGTCCTCCTTCCCAGCTGGGATGTGGCATGTGGGGTCCACCTTCTCCGCGCTCCTGCTGCCCTTCCGCTCCTTTGATGGGGCTCTCGGGCCCTTGCCTCCCCTAGATGGTGTGGGTGGTGAAGTGGACGCACATTGCTCCTTGGGGGCAGCCCTGTCGGTCCTCGCACGGCGGTCCTTGTTTTTGCGGGTCCTCTTGCCAGGGGGGGGGCTGGACGTGTCCTTGCTGCTGATCGATGTGTCACTGCTGGCAAAGGGTGGGCTCCAGAACCCAGGCACAACAGTGACACCCGAAGCTGGGCTGGTGGTGGCTGCGGTGCTCTTGGGACTCTTTGAAGATGGATGGGGGAGGTCATCGGGGGGAAAGAGGTTAAGGTTAGCCAGGAAAAGTTTTTTAGGGCCAAGGTAAAGGGTAGGAGAAGTGGAGATGGAAGTGGAGGTAGAGGAGGTGGTTGTAGGAGAGTCAGGTGTGCTGTCATTGGGTGAAGGTGCTGGTGCTGTAGGCTGTCGTGAGGTGGATGGCTGTTGGGTGGGTGGCTGCCTGCGTTTGTGTGTCTTGGAAGAGGGGGTGACAGACACAGTGGGAGAGGACACAGGGGACGTGTACATGGCAGTGGGGGTGGTGACTGCACGAGTGTGGACTGTACTGGAGGGTGAGGTGGTGATGGAAGCACTGGCTGATGTTGGGGTGCATGCAGGTGTGAGTGTAGACGTCACAGGGAGGGAGGAGGGAGACGAGGAGGAGGGGGACACAGGGGTGGCAGTGGCTGTTGGCATGTCTGCATCTGGGTGTTGCTCGGGTGAGTGTTTGCGTGATCTGTGGTGCTTGTGTTTGGATGAGCTGCTCTTGGGTGTTGAGGTGTGTGCAGGCTGGTCTGATGGTATGGATGGGATAGGCTGAGGAACAGGAGACAGAGACAGGCTGGAGGCAGTCAGAAGAGGGAGGCTGGAAACAGGGACAATGGCTGCCGTCAGTGCTGAGGCCAGAGCAGTGAACGCTCGTTGATGGGCAGCCTGACCCGAATGAATGCCCTCCAGGTACGCATTGCTCTGTTGCACCTCCCTTTGCACACCCTGGATGGCATTCAAAAGGGATGTCTGCCCAACAATGAGCGTCCTTACCAGGTCAATGAGCTCCGCACTGAGGGCAGCAGGGGCAACAGGGGCAGGGGCTGAGGTGCCTGGGGCGAAGGAGACGCGCGCCTTCCTGGGCGAACCGGCACGGAGCGAAGACTGAGGGGCTGCTGGGAGGGCGGGGCTGGTGCGCTGGGTGGCGGCTGTACCTGTAGAGGCGGGGGGCACGGATGTTGCCGCCACCCCTAGGGAGCTCCCATCCGAGGACGTGTCGCTTTCGCTGCTCTCACCAGCGGTCCCCGTCGTGGTGCTCCCCTCGCCCTCCGGATCACTGGTGCCCTCGGTGTCTGTTCCTGGGCCCACCGGGGCCTTGTGTCCTGCAGCTCCCTCGTGCTCCGATGCCATATCTCCTCCGCCTGATGATGCTAATGCACACATGCACAAGAAGATGAAGAGAAAGGGTGGGGGGAGAAAAAAGAAGACCAGGTTGAGTGCATGCAATGTCAACACCGTTGGCGGAGAGGACAGACACAGGTGCCTAATGCACTAAGCCGCGCATTCGGGGTACACTACTCAGTACTACTGACTAAGACAACAGGCCAAGAGACGTCAAACGCGCACATGGGAGATGCTGGACCTTCAATGGCTGTACTTGTCACCCTACAGAGGTGGGGGCCGGGGGCACAGGGCCATGCCTAAGGGAGAGGACTACACTACAGAAAGCGCCCTGGCCTAATGTCACCCACAGCCCTCCTCCCCCACCCAGACGCCTCCACTGCGCAGAAAGATAGGAGAATGTGCTGATACTCACCCCCTTGTGTCTGCTGTGATGTCTTAAAGCGCCCATCCAATTCAGGGTAGGCCACCGCCAGGATCCGGGACATCAGGGGGGTCATGGTGCGACTGGCACCCCTCCTAGGTTGGGAGGCCATCCCCAGCAGTGTTTCTGCGGTCTTCCTTGTTCCGCGGCGGATGTCCTCCCACCTCTTGCGGCAGTGGGTGCCCCGTCTGTTGTGGACCCCCAAGGTCCGGACTTCCTTGGCGATGGCACGCCAAATCTCGATCTTCTGATGGGCGCTGACCTATTAGACATGTACAGGGTGGAAAGGAGGAAATCATCAATGACCTGCATGTTAGATGTAATTGGCCCCCACCCACCCACTTTGCCATATGGCACATGCTCTCATCTGTCGGGCGTTGCACTCCTCATTCGCCACCCACCCCACCAACTTACATCCACCCCAATCCACACAGGCATAGCCCATTCCATTAGCACCCGGTGTACTCACTTGTTGGTCTGGAGGACCGTAGAGTAGCGCATACTGGGGGAGGACCCCATCCACGAGCTTCTCCAACTCTTCAGACGTGAAGGCAGGGGCCCTTTCCCCAGTCGCAGCAGCCATTGTATCTTCCAGACCGAGGTCACAGCAGCACTTGCAGTATAGGTCCTCTCCTGTGGATGATCAGGTCTCGAGTGATTAAGCAGATAGAAAATGGCGGTCACGCCCGCGGCGGTGCGTACCGCGACCGCCGACGCACTTCGTCATTGGCTCCTGAAACCCATAGGCTTCAATGTTAACCAATGCGGCTTTGCGCCGCGGTCTTCGACCGCCTACCGCCACGGTGTGCCCCGCCAGCGCATTGACCTCACATCCCATTGTCCCACTTCACAGGTCAGGCAGCCGCCATTTCAAGGGCCCACATGGCTTAATTTTGACTGCGACACACAGGCCTAGGCCTTGCATTGCCACACATACACGCCTTTCAACCCATTGCCATTCTTTAACTGTGCAAGCTGTCTGTACGTACCTGTGGTTTGCCTGACTCTGTGCTCCATGTTGTCCTTCCTAGGCACCGTCCGCTGGGACTTGCGATGAGAAGGAGGAATCCTCGCGTGTACCGACCGCTGGTGGACCTGTCGACAATGGAAGAACGCCATATAATACTTCGATACAGACTTGACCGTGCCACTATCCATGAACTGTGTGCCCAGCTGGAGCCAGCCCTGATGTCCCCCATTCGCCAACCCACAGGGATTCCCCCTCTGGTGCAGGTTTTGTCAGTCCTCCATTTTTTGGCCAGTGGGTCATTCCAGACCACAGTGGTCATGTCATCTGGAATGTCTCAGCCTATGTTTTCTAAGATTTTGAGCAGAGTGTTGTCTGCCCTGATGAAACTCATGCGGAGCTACATCATTTTCCCTGAGGAGGGTGACTTGCCTACAGTGAAGGGTGATTTCTATGCCCTTGGACACATCCCCAACATCATTGGTGCCATTGATGGGACCCATGTGGCTTTGGTACCCCCAAAAGACGATGAACAGGTGTACCGAAACAGAAAAAATTATCATTCGATGAATGTCCAGGTGGTCTGTTTGGCTGACCAGTACATCTCCCATGTAAATGCCAAGTTCCCAGGGTCAGTGCATGACGCGTATGTGATGCGAAATAGCAGCATCCCCTATGTGATGGAGCAGCTACAGAGACAACGTGTGTGGCTAATAGGTGACTCTGGTTACCCCAACCTGCCGTGGCTACTGACCCCAGTAAGGAATCCCCGGACAAGGGCAGAGGAACGCTACAATGAGGCCCATGGGCGTACTAGGAGGGTGATTGAGCGAACCTTTGGCCTCCTGAAGGCCAGGTTTAGGTGCCTGCATATGACAGGTGGATCCCTAATGTACTCACCAAAGAAGGTGTGCCATATCATCGTGGCGTGCTGTATGCTTCACAACCTGGCTTTGCGACGCCAGGTGCCTTTCCTGCAGGAGGATGGTCCAGATGGTGGTGTTGTAGAAGCCGTGGAGCCTGTGGAGAGTGAAGAGGAGGAAGACTCAGAGGACGACACAGACAATAGGGACAGAGTGATACAACAGTATTTCCAGTAACACCCAGGTGAGAATCACCCACGCCATTTCACAATTGCTTATAGCCTCCTGCATCTGTACTTTCTGTAGTTCCCCACAGATGTTTTTCATAAATTTTTGCCTTTCCCTTCCCTTCTCAGTGCTGTCTGACTCAGTACCTGACTTCTGCTTGGTTCGCCCATGAAATACAGCGTATTGACATTGGTATGTTGTCATGACTAATTGACAGAACAGAAATCGAACAGTAATATGTAATACATTTGTCAATAATACAGCATGACTCAAAACAGATTTGTGTGCAAAATGTGATTTATTAACAGTGCTAGATATCGGTACATGTGATTCTAAGGGTGATGGGTGGGGGTGGTGGAATATCCATGGCAGAGTCCAGTTTTCAGTCTCACAGGTGCATTGTCCTTTTGCCTGTGGAAGGATGGAGCATAGGCAGTTCATGGTTGGACAGGGTGGCAATGTGGGACAGTGGGAAGACTTGAGGGGGTATGTCCTGCAGGCGGGGGTCTTGACATCCTACTCTGTCTTTTTCTTTGGTCTCAGGCTCCTCTTACGGGGTGGTTGTTCTTCAGCAGGAGGTGGGGTTCTGGGGGGCTGTCGAGGTGTTGGGACCTCCTGTCCACTAGCGCCGGCGGAGGTGGTAGGCTGTTCCTGGTACGGGCTAGTGACATGGGCCCTGTGTGGTGCACCATGGTCCCGCAACGCGTCCTCTATACTGTGGAGGGCCAGGACGATGGTCCCCATTGCGGTCCCGATGATTCTCAGCTCCTCCCTGAACCCCATGTAGCGTTCCTCCTGCTGTGCCTGGATCTCAGTGAACTTGGCCAGTACCGTCGCCATCGTTTCTTGGGAGTGGTGGTATGCCCCCATGATGGTGGTGAGGGCCTCTTGGAGAGTGGGTTCCCTGGGCCTCTCCTCCCCCCCCTGTCGCACAGCAGCCCTCCGAGCTGCCCGGTTTCCCCCGGCCTCTGTCCCCTGGACGGTGTGCCCGCTACCACTGCCCCCAGGTCCCTGTTGTTGTTGGGGTGTTGGGTTAGCCTGGGTGCCCTGTAGTGGCAGACACACCGCTGATTGAGCTGTCCTAGAGACAGAGGCATGGGCCCGCTGGGTGGGAGCTGTGCTGGTGTCGGCAGAGGGGGTCGGGTCTGGTGTGGCCTGTGGCTGCCTGAGCGGAACCGACTGCCCAGAGGTCCCCGATGGTCCGGGCTGGTCATCAGGTTCACTGTCGACAGAGCTGCTATCCTCAGTGTGGGCCTGTTCCGGTGGTGGGATGGAGACTTCTGGACCCTCCTGGCTGGTGTGTTGTCGTTCGGGTCCTGCATGGGGTAAGAGAGTTTGGTTATTATTTCTGTGTGTGCAATAGCATGCGTGTTGTGGGTGCCCTTGTCCCCCAGTGCAGGCATTCCCTGGAGGGAGGTGTTGTGAGGGTATTTAGTGGGGGGGAGGGGTTAGTGCAGTGGTCATGCTTAGGTGATGGGTGCCCATGATTTGTGTTGGCATGCAGGAGTTGGTGTTGGGATGGGTGGGTTGTGCTGGTGAGACATTGTCAGGGAGGATGTGTGCTGGGGGGTTGGGGGTGAGGGTGGGGGTGTGGGTTGGCATGCTTGTGGGGTGGGGGGGATATAGTAGTTGAGATGGGACTTACCAGAGTCCATTCCTCCGGCTACTCCAGCGAGGCCCTGAGGATGCAGGATGGTCAAGACCTCTTGCTCCCACGATGTAAATTCGGGAGGGGTGGGTGGGGGTCCGCCGCCAGTCTTCTGGACCGCGATGTTGTGCCTGGAGACCATCGATCGGACCTTCCCCCGTAGGTCGTTCCATCTTTTGCGGATGTCCTCCCTATTCCTGGGATGCTGTCCCACCGCGTTGACCCTGTCCACGATCCGCTGCCATAGCTCCGCCTTCCTGGCTATACTGGTGTGCTGCACCTGCGAGCCGAAGAGCTGGGGTTCCACTCTTAGGATTTCCTCCACCATGACCCGGAGTTCTTGGTCCGAAAAGCGTGGGTGCCTTTGGGGTGCCATGGGGTGGTGTGGGTGAGGTGTGGGGTGGTGTATGTGATGAGGAGTGTGTTGGTGAGTGGTGCTTTGTGCTACTATGTGGTGTGTGTGATGGTGTAGTGTGCCTCAGTGTGTCTTGCTATGGATTGTCTGCTGTGTCTCTCTCTCCTTCTCTCAGTAATTAGGGTCGCAGGGGTTTGTGGGTGATGTGGGTGTGTGTTTTATAGTTGGTTGATTGTGTGGGAGTGGTGTGTGTATGTGTATCAGGTGTGTGTATTTCAAATTGTCCAATGTGGCTGTGTTTTGGTGATGTGTGTGTATTCTGACCGCGGCGGTGTGTACCGCCAATGGAATACCGCGTTTGAATGACCGCCGTGTGGATTCGTGGGTCGTAATGGCATGGGCGTATTTCTGTTGGCGTGACGGTGGAGGTTTGGTCATCTCCAGTTTATCGCTGCCCGCCGATGTGGCGGGCTGCAGTGGAGGACGGATTTTTGGAGGTTTGGCCGTTGTGGGTCAGAATGACCGTGGCGGTTGACCGCGGCCGCGGCGGTGTTATGGCGGTCTTATGACCGGCGGTAAGGGCATTTTACCGCCGAGGTCAGAATGACCCCCTATGTGTTTAGGTTAGTATATGTTGTCCGACATGTGTCCGGTCATATAATGGGGGGTGGGGGGTTGATGTTTAGAGTGTTTAGTTAAATGTGATAAGTATGTTTAGATTAGGGTAGTTAGGGCCAGTTGTGGGTAATGTGTAGTTAGGATAGGTTAGGTTAGTTAAGGTGTTTCCCCTAGTTTTAGTATCCTTTTTTACTGTTAATAAATATTTAGGTACTCCTTTACAGTATGTGTCATATGCTTGGGATCAGGGCCTTGGCATGGGTGAAGAGTATCAATTTAGTATTAGCATTTGTGTTCCATCCTGCATCCAAATCACATTATTGACATGGTTATTCCCAATTCCAATTGAGATGTCACATTGGCAGCTACACCAAAGCTATTTCTCTATGCATCTGCCATCCATTGTACCCACAGCTCAAGGTTACAATGGTTCCCAATGTGTTGTTAAGTTTGGATGTGTGTTTTCAATCTCATGCTGGGGTGAAATACAGTGCAGAGGAACATGAATCGCCAATGAGGTAGTGAGAGACAATCACAGAGCATAGTGTCAAGGTAAACAGTGGGCTGAAGAACAGTGCATGTGAGCAGCTGTTGCAAGACTGGCATGTTAACAAGCACAGGACCTAGGATATAAGTGCCCATTTGGCATGGACTTGTGCTACCGGGTACTCTTATGGGTGAAGGTGATCTGTTCCACGTCTTTATCTTCTGATGTGTGTGTTGTCTCCTCTGCTCTTGGTGGTGGTGGGTTTGAAGGGGCAACACACTCTTCAGTGTTTGAAGATGTGGAGTCAGAAATCCTGGTAGCTGATAACTGTGGGGCTATTAAGGGCAGTACTGCAGCAAGGAGGAGCTGCTGGTTCTTAAGTATAGCAGCTACATCACTGTGGTGAGGAGCCAGGTCGGCCTTGAGGGGGTCATTATTGCATTCATGCACACAGTGACAGGTTTGGTGTGCGAGGTGTTGTGGCAACTCCCTTACTGCAGTGCTGATTTCCTTCACGCCTTGTTGAAGTTCTTGCAGGATAGATGTTCGCCCTTGCATGGCTGCTGCCTGTTCTGCAGATGACATCATGCACAATCGCACCCCCTCAAGGATGGCTACCGTATTTTGCATCCCCACCCGCAACTCCTTGGCCAGCTCCCACTGTACTCCAACTACAGTCCTCTCAAAACTGGTGCCAGTGTTGTCAGAGTCGCCAGCTGGATTGGAGCTGGCAAGTCATACAATTGGGGTGGTGGATGGGTCCTCTGTGATAGCTGCTACTTCTGTGTTCCTCCTTGTGACTAAAGGTGAGGTCTGGAGGGTTCCAAGAACATCTTGGAAGGTCTGCTGGCTAATGTTTGTCAGCTCGTCATCCATGTCATCAGGGAATTCCAGGACAGGCATATCCCCAGGAGAGCCATCGTCCTCTGCAATGAGATGTTGTACAATTAGTGTGTCTGTGTTGTGGCATTTGTAATGTGACGTGCCTGACTTCCTATTACTTGCAAATTGTGATCTTGGTTCCTGTTCATTGTTCCTGTCATTAAGATTAGCTTTCTCCCAGGACTATGCCCTACCTGCATGTCACATGTAGTGTGGGCAGTTTGAGGAAATGTATGCGTCACATCCTCTAGATGTAGGTTTGGCCCAAATTGTATGTTGCCACCTTCTTGTCCTACTCAACCCTCCGTCTACTTCCATTATCATGGTGTGGCCTTGCACTGGCTGTGGGTGTTCTGTGGCACTTGCACCAGACTTAACAATCTGGAACTGACCCAGTCTCTGATATTTCACATCCAACTATGGGCCTGATTCTAACTTTGGAGGACGGTGTTAAACCGTCCCAAAAGTGGCGGATATACCACCTACCGTATTACGAGTCCATTATATCCTATGGAACTCGTAATACGGTAGGTGGTATATCCGCCACTTTTGGGACGGTTTAACACCGTCCTCCAAAGTTAGAATCAGGCCCTATATGTTGCTGAGACCTACTATATACTATGTATATCATTGGCCTGGCAGGATACTGGTGTCAGCATTGGTAGTGTGTACTGCTGATGCTGGTGAATGTGTGCTACATTGGAATGCACTGATGGTCCTAGCAGTGTTCCATTTCCTCTTATGACTGGGCAGGTGTGTTTCACTAGCTGGAAACATATGTCCTCCCCATCAATGCTGTTGTCTTAGCACTATGACACTTGAGATGTTGCATGGTGGCATTGCAGCTATTGTGACACAGCCACAGGGTAGACCCTGACATGTGCAGCATGGGTATGACATTACTACTGTGTATCTCATAATGTTACACACAACACCTGATGTTTGTAGCGCCTATAGACTTGGGCATTTGACAGGATTTGTACATTTTTATTAATTACAGGGGATTGATAACGTTGTCATCCCGAACCCTCAAATTTGGGTGTGTTTGATCCATGGGCACGTAACTGCCATTTGCTACTTGACCTGCACACACAGCAGAGGTGGTAGTGCTAACTGATGTCATTGGTAAATACCACTTGTGGATATGGCCTGAGACTGAAAATTGATACCTAGTTCATATTGCGACAATACCAGCTGTCGTGTGACAGCAGGCCAGTTTTACATTGTACCCTACCCTCCTGGACTGGCTTTGCTTTTCCAACAGCATGGTAGAGTACCCCCATGTAAAGGTTGTTGATGTAGTGTTGTGCTGTGCCTCTAGGTTTACCCTGCACAGCCCATGCCCCAGTGCCGTGCCCCTTTGCCCTTTCCACTACCTGATTAGCATGGCTTACATGCATTGTGTAGTAGGTATGTCCCCCCCTGCTTGCAGTTAACAATTAGGCATTTTGGTTCCACATGCCTCTTACCCTGCATCTGTGTTGTATCCTGGTAGTCTGCGCTGTCCTGCCCTTGAATCCTTGTGACGATCTCCTCTGGGATGACGGATGCCACCATGTCCTCCATGTGGTCCAGGGCCTCCTCCGGTGCTGCACTCCCAGCTCCAGTCTGCAGTGCTGCCTTCCTGTTCCTTGCCATTTTTTCCTTGGTCCTGCGCTTGCAGTCATGCCAGCGTTTCTTGCACTCGATGACTGTTCTCCTTACTTCTGCCACACTGTTGATCTTATTGACAATTTGTAGCCAAATTGCCTCTCTCCTACCAATTGGCAATTTAGAGGTGCCTCAAAGTTGGTGCTGGTGTTCCGTCACCTCTTTCACCAGTATTTCATGCTCCTCTGCACTGAACCGACACTGTGGGTGTGGGTCCTCCTGTCTGGTTCCTGGTCAGTTGTCATCTTCCTGGGGTCTCTCATAGCTTCTGGGATCCATTTTGGGGCTCCTTTACATATTTTGCTGTGTTTGTGTCACTTGTTGACGCTATTGTGTCAAAAAAAGGTGCGTATCTGGTTTGCGACATCGTAAACCGGATTAAAGTCATTTTCGCTGCGTTAACATTTTTCTTTACGACGTGGCGCATTGGTTTGAGTAAAAAAAAAGACTGTAACCAGTGGTTTGAGCCGCCGAGCGTCAAAGTATAAATTTGATGCACAGTGGCGCAAAGAAATGGCGTTAGCCGTCGTTAAACTTTTTGACCGCAAAACTGCATCGGCGCAGTTTTGCATCAAAATGTATAAATATGGCCCTTAGTCTGCCAGCGGCTTCTAGGTCATCCTTTGGCTCCCATCTGATCTGACCCTTCCTGAGATCAAGGTCTTCTTTTTATGCCCTTCTAGCAACTTTAATTTGTTCTTCATTGATTTGAATGACTTTAAGAGCAGGAATACGTGAAAGTGACTAATTAGTCCTTCCTTTATTTTCGATATCCGTATGCATCACTAAGCCCCTCCCCTTTTTTCTGATCAGACGCCGAGTTTTTACGCGTCCTTTATCTACCTTAGTTACTGCGTCCCTCTCTATATAGAGGTTTGGCGGCACACGGAGAGACCAGAATCAGGATCCTCTGCTGTAAGTAAGAGTTTTTTCTCGCTTTTGTGCAAGTTTCATAACCGCAGCCCGTCGGGTACGCGGCTATATGGGTTAACCCTCTCAAGAAACGTCTGCTGAGGACGTCACCCTCCTTTATTATTATTGTTGTTCAGGAACGGTGTCTTTTGACTTCTAGTTATAGAGACTTTTTTACAGGCAGGCGGAAGCTTTTGCCTCAGTTTATGAATAAGAAGGTGTCTTCCTGAGGTTGTTTTGCCCTACGTAACATGAGCTATGAGTTTGACATTCCTTACTTGCGGCCCCCCATGTGACCTACAACATTTGTTCTCCATTTTACTTCATATACGCATGGGTGAGACAGTAATGTTGTCAATTCCCAGCGATCTTCGCTTTCCCTTTTTGCATTTTCTTGCATATTTCCAATCTCATATGATTTTATCCATATTTTACGTTTCAAGCTAACATAACAACGGATACTGTTGGAATGTGACATATTTTCCCATTCTAAGTGTGTAGATGTCCTGAGAATCATGAGTAAACTGGATTTTTGTATTACGTGTACACATATTTTTTTCCCTTTTACACGTTTTCTTAGAAACAACGACAGATTGTCGGTTTGCCCATCTCTGCAAAAAAACGTGCCCATAACTGGATGGTAAGCATATTTTCATACGCTTTCTTCCTTTGAGTCTGCTATGATGGCAGTGTTGTTTTATTTTTAATAATGAAGTTGCACTAATTGTATTACTTTGCCGGAATAAGGTGGGAAAATAATTATCGCACTGTTATGGATCACACAAAAAAATATATTTTTTTGTGTATGTGTTTTTGACTACAGGTATGGTTCACTCGTAGGAGCCTACAGAGAAATCTTGTGAGTAGACTTTCACTATTAGATGCCAAAAGTTATTGTGACTATTGAATATTGTTTCCTTTTTTTTGGTTGGAAAAGACTTCACTCAGTCCTAAAGAAGCACCATTAGATCTGTGATGACATGATAAGGCGCAAAACACGTTGACTTTCAGAGTGGCATATGAAATATTATTCTAAACCACCCCTTGTTAGAGTAAAGGATCATGAATTCCCTAACTCGCTTTCTTTTTTAACCTTGACCAACACTCTCTGATACTAATTAAAGGAGTTCTTTAGGGAGAGTTGAGTCAATTTTAACACCTTTTTCTTATCTCCATCTTCTTTTTCATTCTATTTTTTTGCACAGAAACTTGGCTAAGTGCCCCCTATTAGGGTCCCATCAGACATTGCAGTGCCAGTCTGATGTGGAGCAAGCCCAGTGATGACACTTGAGGCCCTTGCTTCTGAAGTAGCCATACTTGAAGACAGCCTGGAGATTTTCAGTGGTTGACATACTTTGGAACAGTGTATCTTTTTGAGAGATACAGTATGATAAGGGAGGATGTACACTGGACCAGTCAACCTCCTAGTCCCCTCTATTTTGTAAGTTCATAAGATTTGGTTAGTCTGTTAGCTTCTGTACATTTAATTACAAAGAATTTATGACACTCTTGCTCTATGATTACTGACTAGTAACACATTTAAGAGGAGAAAAGTTAATGAAAACAAGCACAATTGTTTCCTGTGTGCGTTTTTTCTTCAGGATGGGTGACACTGAGCAAACAGGTAACTTTCTTTACCTTGAAGTAAAATGTGATTTTAAAAAACGAACCCATTCTTTAGTAGTCGTTGTCAGTAAGTCAATGAAAATCACAGCTTCTTCAAAGTAGTCAAAATCTTTCCATAGATTCCCTGAACCTGATTTAAGAAATGTGGAGCTGCACCCAGTGCAGTGCCACTTTTCTTGCGCCCCCTTAGCGCCTCCTTACAGCACACTATGGCAGTAGTTAGGAAGCTAGCATCAGAGTTTTTGACACTAGTTCGGAGCTTTGCAGGATTTGCATCAAAAATGTTGACACTAATCCTGCAAAGCCCATGGAGGGCCATTGTAAACAGTGGTGTTCTGAGTAGGCGTTAGAAGTGCTGAAAAAAAATGATGCAAAGAAATCTCTTAGATTTCTTTGCATCATTTTTCTGCCCCCCCCCCTAATGGGGTAACACCCCCTTTGCATATATTATGCCAGGTGCAGGCATAATGTAGCACAAAGGGTTACTAATTTGTAAATTTGGCGCCGCGATTTTGGCCTCGTTGGGCCACATTAATGTAAAAGAAATGATGCTAACTTGGCACAAGGGGGCGCTAGGGGCTCTTAAATCTGCCCCCACGTACTTTAACAAAAGTTGATAAATGTGAGCATTTTACGACGGAAACAAATAAAGCGCAAATGGCCAAGACAGTCAGCCTACACTAGCAGTAGCTATAGTCTTCCATGTCAAATGTTGTGCAAATCCACAAAGCAAAGACATGCCCAACTAGTGCGGAATTCAACGCTGTAAAATTCAGGATTTTTAATTTGGAAAAAAGTCCGAAACCAGACATTGGTAGATGTCCCCTCTGCCCTCCTTAGAGTGTATAAAATCCAGGGTTTTTGGTGGATGTCCCACATTCGCCATACTCTATGGCCCAGATCTATCAAAGGATTGTGTTGTTCTAATGTCAGGAAATGTGGCGCAAGTGCAACACAAGGCCGCCTTGTGTGATCCTGCATTGCTTGGTAAATCTGGAATAACTCAAGGTAGCACAAGTTAATGTCTTGCATTATTCTGCACCGGTAAGGTGTTACATGGGTGGAGGATTGGTGTTCCCACACATCCAAGCATGTATTTTTGTGCATTCCCATTTAACCAAGAAACATAGGCAGTCATTACGAACCCCGCCGGTCGGCGATAATGTGGCGGTAAGTACCGCCAACAGGCTGGCGGTACTTACTGCCATATTATGACATTGGCAGGTTCGCTGAAGCCAACCTGCCAATGTACCACTCCAAACACCATGGCGGTATCAGCCGCCGGGCTGGAGATATGCATATCCGGCCCGGCGGCTGCCATTGTGCCACCTGCGGGATTATGACTCCGCATACCGCCATGGTTTTCGTGGCATTCGTAACGCCACAAAAACCATGGCGGTAGGCCATATCAGTGACAGGAAACTCCTTCCCTGTCACTGATAGGGGTCCCCCCTTTGTCTCCAGTTACCCCCCACCATCCTACCTCTCCAAACCCCCTACCCCCCTACATTCACACCCCTTCACACACACACGCATACACACCCATTCCCACATGCTTGCACACATGCATACATCCATTCACATACATCTGCACACACTTCCAAACATACATGCAGACACACATTCACATTTCACAACATACACACACTCACACGTCCATACGTGCACACACGCATTCAACACTCAACACACATTAGCATTCATGCACACACATACATTCACACACCCCCCCACACACACAACACCCCCCGCCCCCTCCCCTGTTGGAGACCCGACTTACCTGGATCCAGGGGGTCCTCTGGCAGGAGACGGGGCGGGGCGCTGCTACCGCAAGCAGCGCCCGCCAGCAGAACACCGCCAGGCCGCATTATTGGTCATAATACTTCTGGCGGTGATCTACTGGCGTAGGGCTGCTGGTGGTAGCAGCGCCACCTTAGTGCCATCTGCTGGCATGGTCAGAGCCTGATTTCCGCCCTTCTTGTGGCAGAAATACGGCTGTGGTCATAATATGGTGGACGGCTGGTAGCCATAGCGACGGTCTTTTGGTGGCCGTTGTCGCAGCAGTAGGCGTTTTTTACCACCAAAGTTGAAATTAGGGCCATTATGCTGGGAATGCATCAAAATTGAACGCTATCTCAATAAAGGTGCATTTCTACTCTTTTATTTCCTCTTTCTAAGTGTGCTACATTTTGCAGCACATTAAGAAAGAGGAAAATACCTCCAAGGATTGTTTGTGTGCAGGAAGGAGTCCCTTCCTACCAGCCAACAATGCCTACAATGCAGGCACCCTTGCACCATGGCGAAAGGATGCATGCGTTGGAGCTAGGTAGAACATAATGTGCCATTGCAGTGAGAGAGCAGGAATTGTTAAATATGGCACGTTCCTGCAAACTCCATTTGATGCAGCGCAACAAGTTGTCTTGCTGCGTTGTGCTGTATCAAATCTTGCGGAATCTAGCTCTAAGTTGGTAATCAAAGATATTGCTAGTTCGGATCGCAAGACCTGATTAGTCCTTCCTTGCTTTAGTCCATTTGTGGTTGGTATCTTTGGAGAAAAGCCTTCTGCCCCGGAGAGCTTAGCACTCACTCACGTCCATGATTGCAGTTTCATTATCGTATGAGTTGGGTCTATCCTCTAACCTTCAACATAGCTCAGAGTTGTATTCTGTAATCTCTATCAAATGATGCACATGTAGGCCAGGTTCTTACTGCCTCAATCATTTACATGATAAAATGGTGTCATAATAACTACCGGCCAGTAATCCATGACAACAATAATAGCCAAATATTCTCGGTAAACAATATACCCTTTGAGCTTAGCAATGCTTCTATATGATAGCTGCCAGGGATGATGATGGAGCCATCATGCGCCCGGCAATGGGAGAGAAATCCCATACTGCATTTCGTTAGGAAAAACAATGCTTATGCTCCTGTCCTTCACTTCTAATCTAAATACATTGTTATGAATCCCTTCTGTGCCTGGAGCTTTGAATGCCCTTGTTGTTTTGACTTATCCGATTTCTTCTGAAGGGGATACCCTCTCCCCTCATACTAGTCCATGCAATCTACAAATAACATTATTATATGAATTGAAATACACGGTTTAAAATTTAAGAATCCCTGTTCTTGTATGAAACACGTTTTAGGGACATGTGTGGTTAAGGAAACCCCAAACTGTTTGACTATCAACACCACATTCACTGTTTGTTCTTCCAGTTTATGAAATGTTAAATCTACCTCACGTGTTTCCCTCGGGATTTTATTCTGTTTATCTCGTTTACCCCAGAATCTTCTTGTATGCTATTTTTTGTCATTTAATGACATAACAAAAACTGTCTTTCTCACAAATATATGGTTTTCAGTTTTTTGTCCACACTGTACATTTTTTGTCTTCTGTTGTTTTGATTTTGTAATCAAACACGTTACCACCAGATGCAAAATGTCTTGCCACAATAACACACATATCCATAATGAAGGTGATTAAGAAGTGCTCATGAACGCGGAAAGTGATACTACAGGAATACTCATTAGTAAAAGTGCACGGAGAGTACAGTCCTTTTCTATGTGAACTTTTTTTATATGACTATCCCATCAATCTTTCAACTACAATCCTATCGTTAGATGTTTTGGGCTTAATTCAAAAATATGCCATAAGAGTACAAAAAAGCGTAGGACAGAATTACTACCTTAAGCCCCACTGTGTTTGTCAATGGTTTTTGTCAGCTTGCTATTTTGAATGCAACTAAGTAATACTTCACTGCTCCAAGTCAGTCTTTTTGCTTTCTTCAAATGTAATTTAGCTTCTAACAATGCTGATAATAAGAGATAGTGATGACGTCCCAATATATAAATCACTTGGAAATCACATTTGAGAAAATGTGGAGCTTATATGAACTTATAGGGGCATATTTACATGCCCCTTGTGCCTCCTTGCACCACATTAGAGTCAATTCTTTTTACGCTATTGTGGCGTTAAGGAGACATATTCATCACACCATATTTACAAAGTGCAGCAATGCAGGCATTGCACCACCTTGTAACCCTTTGAGCCACATTATGCCTGCATCAGGCACAATGTATGCAAGGAGGGCATTCCCCCATTAGAAGGCCCAGAAAAATGGTGCAGTGAAACCTACAAGATTTCACTGTGACATTTCTAGAGTCATTTTTAACACCTGCCTCAGGCAGGCATTAAAGTGACGCTCCCATTGTATTCAATAGGCCTCCCTTTGGCTCTGGTGGATTAGCGCCATATATTTTGGTGCTAATCCACAAAAGTGCTACAATAGCATCAACATTTTTGATGCTATTGGTCTAATGTGTGCCATGGTGCTCCATATTGTAAATACAGCGCACACATGGTGTTATTAGGGGAGAGCAATGGAGCGCAAGAAAAGTGGTGCATCATCTATGATACACCACTTTCTTGTAAATATGCCCCCATAGTCTGATAATGATACATTTTCTAGATTTTTCTGATTTTTCCAGAAACCCTTAGGTTGTTTTTCTAGACCCCTTGGCAATAAGGACTTAGGGCCTGATATAGATTTCAGCAGACAGGTTACTCTGTCACAACAGTGACTCATATCCTATCTCCTGAAATATAGATTCCATTATTTCCTATGGGGTGTACATTTTAGTGGATGGGATATCCATCACCGTTGTGACAGAGTAACCTGTCAGTCAACGTCTTAATCAGGCCCTTGGTCAATGTGCAAAACTGAAACAGAATACCAGTTACACTGCAACACTTAATTAATCCACTCAGTAATATATATTTGAGTGAGATGTCTTCTGGGTAACAGTTGATCACTTGAAATGTTACAGGAACAATCAACTGAAACCTAAACATTCTGGCGGTCATGCCCGCCATGCGGTTACCGCCGAATGACCGCACCGCAGTCAAAAGACCGCAGCGCCCATTCTGGCTTTCCCGCTGAAAATGAAGTTCTGCTTACAAGGAAATAGAAAAGTCTGCTGTTCTCATCCCACGAGGCTTGCTGCACTGGTGCCTCCCATTCCATTCCTGCAATAGAAACCGCAGATATGATTCTGTAAACCCCTCTCAGTTTCGTGTCATGCAAAGACACCCATCTGCTCTTCACTTTTGTGCTCGACTTTCATAACACAATCTCATTGTTGTTTAAAACTCTGAGAGGAAACAGTTAACTGAGATCAGCCTGATGTCCTTTTAGTTGTTTTAATCCCACATGGCTAGGTACTTTAGAATATCAACAAAAATGAGACATGTGAATGTCCACCTTAAAGAAACTCTTTGAAATTAATAACAAGCTAAATATAAAAATGAAGCAGTCAGCGTTTTTAAACATTGCAAATATATTCGCTTAGGTGTGATTATCATGTTGCAGCACATAATAGTATAAACCAAACGTAAATCACAGAAATAATGTATATTCAGCATTCTGAAGAATTGCTCAGCACATGCAACTCAAGCAGGGGAATCCCTGGATAGAAAAGCATAGCATTCACAATGTAACAATACAGTGATTGGGTATGTTAAGCAGCAAAGCAACAATACTCAATTCAGTTAACTGATTAAATATACATTTCCTTTCATCTGACGTCCCCTGAGGATAGGACCGGTGGCTGGATATGTCATAATTTCAGTTTCTTATCCCAAACATTAAAATTACTTGTGGTACTATTGACAAAAGAGTTGAGCGCTGACACACACACAGAATTTTCCTGATCCATGCAGAGATAGTGAAAAATATGCATTGGAAATGAGGAATTTCAAATTTCCCCCATCTATTAGTTGAAGTTAGACCTTCAACTAACATATCCTTAGTCAATGACAGTATAACGCAAACTGGTCAGAATAAATAAGCAGCATCAAACCATGTAGTGGTCAGCCTCTCCCTCCCAGCTCAAACCTCATATGTAGGAAAGTTGATAATTAATAATGTATTTGTGTTAAATGTTTCTTGTAATTAATTGTCTGACCTTTATTTAAAAAATCCCATAGTCATATGATTCAACGGGACAATGCAATTTAATTTTTAAAGAGCTAGATGAATATGCTATTGTGGCTAAACAGTTGTTGAAGAATATTTTAGCTTCATCAATTTATTTTTTCCTGGGCTTGGTCTGCTGATTCATTGCTTAAAAAAATTTGTTCTGAAGTAACCAATGCAAAGGAGTTATTGAGCTTGCTATAACAGCATTGCAGTGTGCAGCCAAAGTAACGGTTAGTGAGTTCTCTGCATTGTTACTAGTGGATTGAGGACAACCCTGTGTATGAAGGATGTATGAAGGATGTAAATACAGAAACATGTGTCTAGAGATGAATAGAACTATCTGCACCAGTTTTGATGAAAAACTACAGCTAATACTCAAGTAAGCGCAAACATTACACTGCAATTACCACAATTCAAAGGGGCGAACTGTGCTGTGATGTGAGACAGTGTGCTCCTATCCCCCTTCTTTTTTAAAAAGCTCCCTTGAGTCAACAAGCTGACGAGCATTTGGAGATGCCCTGTGCACCAGTTAGAGGTACTGAGACCTGAGAGGGCTGTGGCAGCATTCTCAGCAACCCCTGATTAAATTTGTTTTTTGAGCTCTACTGATAAAGGATAAAATCCAGAAACATTACAAAATAAACAGTCAACCCTCCCCTACCCTGTAGGTCCAACCATCTTACCTTGTGCTGCTGCCAATCCCATGTTGGGTCCAGCAGCATGCCTCGATCCCACTCGTCATCTTGTTGCACTACAAATGTTTCTGGGCCCGGGCTGGTAGGGCTGATTAGCTGTGTGATAAACCACCATGGAACTGGCTGGGCAGCCCGAAGCAGTGCTGGGGGTCATGCAGCACCTCCCTCGCGCTTCACTGCAGGGAACGGGGCTCACACACATTAATGGTTCCAAGCGAGCCTCAGGAATGTTACTCAGCATCTCCAGCTAACTTCATTGGTGTTGCGCACTGCTTTACACTTCTCGCTTATGTGCCTACCAGCACCAGTTGCAAGCCCTTTGTCACCTTCTTGCAGTTAGACAAAACACTTCAAAACTTCTCTCTAGCAAGTAGTATTGGAAAAAGAAGTTCATGAATAATGGACTAGGAACCACCCACAGGACTCATAAATACTAGTGCTGAATCTGATTATTTTCCACCAGTGAAGTGGCTAATTTATTAGTAATTCTGCATTACAAGAGTAACACGGAATTACTAAGGCCCTCATTACAACTTTGGTGTTCGGTGTTAAAGCGGCGGTAACACCGCCAACAGGCTGGCGGTAAAAAAAATGGAATTACGACCACAGCGGAAACCTCCAACACAGACAGCCACTTTAACACTCCGACCGCCACAGTGGTAGCAACAAACACCGTGGCGGTAACTGCCAACAGACAGGCGGAAGACAATGTACCGCCCACAACATTACAACCCGCCCATCCGCCAGCTTCTCTGGGGCAGTACCAACACCATCAACGACCACGGTGAGTACTGCACCTAGCACACAGGGGAGGGGGAGGAAAAAGAGAGTGACACACACACGCAACATGCAGCACCCCCACCCTCACCCCCAACACCATACACACAAACACATGCATCAACATTACATATACACCCTGTAACCCTCAGGAATAACGCCAGGACAAAAGGAATGAAGTCAAATGAGTGTCATATTAAAAATAGTCAGATATAGGTTACACATTCAAAAACAGTATTTACAATATATACAATATGCACATAAGGCGGTATATTGTCCACTCAAAATGTCTGTGGGCCACTGGGCCAAAATTCATAAGCCAAGCCCACACTTGACTCCTGCCTCAATACGGAGAGAACACTGCAGGGTCATCAGGTCGAAAACACACAGGCTCCTCAGGGGGACAGGGAAGGGGAGGGACCTCAGCCAGAAGATGGGACAACGCCACTGCTCCTGGGGGGGCTACACGCCCACTGCTTGTTCCTGGGGAGTGCAAGGCCACAGTCATTCAAGTCTCTCAAGTGGGCGATTTGCCCACTGCTTGGTCCTGGGGAGTGCAGGGCCACAGTCTCTCTAGTGGGTGGTTTGCCCACTTCCTGGTCCTGGGAAGTGCAAGACCACAATCTCTCAAGTGGATGCCTTTCTCCACTGGTTCTGGAGGGGGCCTTGTGTCCAGTCTGCTTCATTCTGCCAAGGATAGGGTGTGTGGATGCCTTCTTCCACTGGTTCTGGAGGGGGCTTTGTGCCCAGTGATGCAAAACTTGTGGGGTGGCGTTCACAGTCCCTCATCTGGGTGTCTGAGCCACGAGATTTGCAGTGACCAGGCTGCATGATAGTCCATGGAGGCAGGGCTAGAGTCCATCCGGCGGTGGCTACAGCTGCACAGTGGTGGTAGTGTCGGTGCTGGTGGGGGTGCTGTTAGTGGTGGAGGAAGGCTCCAGCCCTTCTCCTGCAGCCTCGGATGGCTGCCAACTGGGGCTGATGCTGCTGGCAGTGGTGCTACTGTCAGCGCTGCAGGTGGGGGTGCTTGCAGTGGGGTTTTCGGCGGTGCTTGCGGCGGTGCAGGTGGTGGTGCTGGCCGCAGTGCAGGTGCTGGTGCTGCCATTGGTGTGGGGAGACTCCAGCACTTCTCATGCAGCCTTGGATGGCTGCCCACTGGGGCTGGGGCTGCTGCTGCTGACAGTAGTGGTCCTTGCGGCGGTGCAGGTGGCGATGCAGGTGGCTGTGCTTGCGGCGGTGCTAGCGGCGGGGCTTCTGGCGGTGCTGGCCATGGTGCAGGTGGCGGTGCTGGCTGTTGCACTGGTAGCCACCAGCTCCTCTCCTGCAGCCTCGGACGGCTGAAGTGCCTTGCCTGGTGTTTTGTGCCCCTTCCTGACCTTGGCAGATGGTGGTGTCACCTTGGGTCTGGCAGCTGGAGTCTTTGAGGTGGCCTTGCTGGGTGGTTGTGGCTCCTTCCCCTTGCTGGATGCTGTCCCCTTCTTCATCTTGCCATGTGGCAGAATGGTTTTTGCCTTGGCAGGGGTTGGTGGCACACTGGCTGGCCTGACGAGTGCCCCTTTTGAGCCTCTGATAGCTGCAGGAACCACAGAAGACGTGGACTTGGTGGCTCAGGTGCTGGGCAGGGTTTTGACCACCCTGGCCCGAGGAGAAGGCAGGGGGGGTAGGGAACAGATCAATGTTTGCCAGGAACATTCTTAGGGACACTGGGGTGGGAAGAGGGAGAAGGTTTGGGAGGTGGAGGAAGAGGGAGTGGTTGTAGGAGGTGTCTGTCTGCTGAGTGCAGGTGCAGGTGCATGGGCTGGATGCTGTTGTGAGATGGATGGCTGTTGGGTGGGTGTGTGCTTGCTTTTGTGTACTTTGGGAGGAGGGGTCACAGGGGGAGAGGACACAGGGGACATGTGCATGGATGTGGGGGTGGTGACTGCCAGTGAGGGATGTGTAGTGATGGGCGTGCCATTGATGGAGGTAGTGGATGAGGATGTAGTGCAGGCAGGTGTGAGTGGAGACGCTACTGGGAGGGAGGTAGACGAGGAGGAGGAGGGGGACACAGTGGAGGCAGTGGATGTTGGTGTGTCTGCATGGGGATGGTGCTTGTGTGAGTGCCTGTGAGATGAAGTGTAGTGCTTGTGTTTGCCTGAGCCACTTCTGTGTGTTGATTTGAGTGAATGCTGGTCTGAAGGTGTGCTTGGGATAGGCTGGGGTTGAGGGAATTGGGACTGGCTAGAGGAAGGTGGAGGGGGAGGCTAGGGGCATGGACAATGGCTGCCATCAGTGCAGAGGCCAGACCCTGAAATGCTCTCTGTTGGGCCACCATGCCAGAGTGAATGCCCCCCAGGTATGCATTTGTTTGCTGCAAATGCCTCTCGACACCCTGGATGGCATTCAGAATGGTTGACTGCCCAACAGTGAGGGATCTCAGGAGGTCAATAGCCTCCTCACAGAGGGCAGCAGGGCTGACTGGGGCAGGGCCTGAGGTGCCTGGGGTGAAGAAGATGCCCACCCTCTTGGGTGAGGGGGCCCGGGAAACACGCTGAGGGGCTGCTGGGAGGGCGGTGCTGGTAGGGGGGGTGGCGGCTGTACCTGTTGTTGGGGTGGGCACAGAGGTGTCCGCCACCATCAGGGATCTTCCATCGAAGGAGGAGTCGCTGTCTGTGGTGTCCCCTCCTGGCTCTGTCATGGTGCTCCCCTCGCCCTCTGTCCCACTGGTGCCCTCACAGTCGGTGGATTCAGCCTCCTGGCCCATGTGGGATGAAGCTCCTTCCGTTGCCGGTGCCTCTGCTCCTCCGCCAGATGATGCTAATGCACACAAGGACAGGGTGACAAAACAAAAAGGGGGGGAGAGACAGAGGATACACTTGGTCAATGCCAACAACAACACTACCATTGGAATGCACAACTCACAGGGAACAGCCCTATGCACTATTCCATGCACTACCAGTTACAATGCTAGTCACCAGCCCATGGGGTACAATGCCTAACGCTATCAGCTGCACACCTGAAACCAACAGGTCCCTGCCCAGTAGTAGATGCCCACTAACACTATTGGGGTTGGAGTGCTTCAGAGCCTGCCCAACAAGGGACCTACCCTGCCATGTTCGCCCTGGCCTAGGACCACCCACAGTCCACATCCCCACCCAGGTAAAACCTTAACTTGCGCAAAGTTATGAATCTGAATTTGTACTCACCCCCTTGTGGCTGCTCTGATGCCCTCAAGCACCCATCCAATTCCGGATAGGCCACCGTCAGGATGCGGAACATCAGTGGGGTCAGGGTACAACAGGCACCCCTTCCTCGTTGGGAGGCCAGCCTCAGCTGGGCCTCCGCCGTCTTCTTTTCCCAGTGGCGCAGGTTCTCCCACCGTTTGCGGCAGTGGGTGCTCCATGTGTCAAAGATCCCCAGGGTCTGCACCTCCTTGGCGATAGCACGCCAAATACACTTTTTCTGGTGGGTGTTGACCTGCAGGAAAAAGACAGCAGAAAACCGAATTACTAACCGTCCGGACCATCACACTCATGGCCCACCATACCCCTCCCATCCCCTGACGCACATACATTGACCATCATACATGCAGCACTCTGGCCAGGACGCCTTAGCACCCCCCTACATGTGGATTACGCACACAGCACTCTATCCATTCATGGTCCACGCATCATGCTCAAAGGATACTCACCTGATTGTCTGGAGGACAGTAGAGTAAAGTGTACTGAGGAAGGACCCCATCCACCAGTCTCTCCAACTCCTCCGTAGTGAAGGCAGGGGCCTTTTCCCCAGACACATGAGCCATTGTCCCTTCCAGACACAGGTAGCAGCAGCACTTGCAGTGTAGGTCCTCTCCCGTTGAAGGTCAGGTAGCAAGTCAGTGAATAGATAGAAAATGGCGGTCACGTCCGCGGCGGTGCGTACCGTCACCGGCGACATACATCACAATTGGCTCCTGGAACACCATAGGGCCCAATGATAACCAATGCTAAGTTGCGCGGCTGTCATCGACCGTCTACCGCAACGGCGCACCACACCAGCGGAATTACCTCATTTCCACTTGTCCCTCGTCACAGGTCAGGCAGCTGCCATTTCAGGGGGGCAAAGTCCATGGCACCTAACTGCGTCACAACAAACATTGGCACAGCAACTGACTCTCAGATTCACATACTGGTTCTGTAAATGTAGAAATGTATCATTATTGCAATGGATGTGTGATTATGACCCTTTGCTTACCGTTTTCCTCCATAGGCTTCGACAGCTGAGGATAAATATGAGATGGAGACATCCCCCAGTGTACAGACCCCTGGTGGACCTTGCGACAATGGAGGACAGACACATTATCCTAACCTCCAGACTTGATCGGGCCACAATCCAAGAACTGAGTGCCCAATTGGAGCCAGACCTGATGTCAGCTATCCGCCAGCCCACAGGTATCCCCGCTATAGTGCAGATCCTTTCAGTCCTCCATTTACTGGCAAGTGGTTCCTTCCAAACAACAGTGGCCATGGCATCAGGGATGTCTCAGCCAATGTTCTCAAACGTGTTGACCAGAGTGTTGTCAGCCCTGCTGAAACACATGCGCAGCTACATTGTATTCCCACAGGTGGAGGATTTGGCCACAGTGAAAGCTGACTTTTATGCCCTGGGACATATCCCCAACATCATTGGTGCCATTGATGGTACACATGTAGCATTTGCCCCCCCCCCCCCCGGAGAAATGAACAAGTTTTCAGGAATAGAAAAAGCTATCAATCTCTGAATGTGCAGATGGTGTGTTTGGCAGACCAGTACATCTCCCATGTGAATGCCAAGTATCCTAGCTCTGTGCATGACGCCTTTATCTTGAGGAGTAGCAGCATCCCATATGTGATGGCTCAACTCTAGAGGCACCAGGTGTGGCTAATAGGGGAGCCCAAGGTCCCCACCCAGTATATGTTGGTGTCTGGGTATGGGATTGTCCCTAAAGGTTAGTGTGTGTCTAACAGCTGTCCCTCAATGTTTTCAGGTGACTCTGGTTACCCCAACATCTCATGGCTACTGACCCAGTAAGGGATGCCAGGACAAGGGCAGCGGAACGTTACAATGAGGCACATGTGTGAACAAGGAGGATAATTGAGTGGACCTTCGGCCTCCAGAAGGCCAGGTTCCGGTGCCTCCATCTGACAGGTGGATCCCTGTACTACTCACCCAAGAAGGTGTGCCAGATCATCGTTGCATGTTGCACAACCTGGCCTTGAGACGCCAGGTGCCTTTTCTGCAGGAGGATGAGCCTGGAGATGGTCTTGTGGCAGCAGTGCAGCCTGTGAACAGTGAGGAAGAGGAGACAGAGGAAGAAGATGTGGACAACAGAAGTAATATCATACAGCAGTACTTCCAGTGACACACAGGTAAGACACTGAAACTTCACTTTACTTTTCAGTTTTCTGTTGAACATTGTACATGGTAGCCTGATTTCTCTATGTCTATGGCCACCTATTGTACCCTTTGGCATCTCTATTTTCAGATCTCTGTGGCCCACTCTGGCTCCTGGTGTGTTTACTGCTACCCAATAAAGGTCATACCAATGTATATATAACTGTACACATGACTTGCAATGTTTTCAGAATGTTGTACTAATATATATTTCATATAATTTGACAGACTCCGTATTTGTATTTGTATCAAGGGTGTTTAGTTAAGTGCTAATAAGTAGAGGGGGATGTGCAATGGCCTGGGATGATGGTGGAGGAATATCCAGTTAGAGTCAAGTCTCTTGGTATCACAGGTGCATTGTCCAATGGGGCATAGGTAGGGGAGCAATGGCAGTTCAAGGTGGACAGGGTGACAGAGTGGAACAGAAGGGTGACAATCAGGAGAGTCTTATTTCCTGGCGGGGGTCTTGGCAATGTTCTCTGGCTTCTGCCTGGATCGCAGGGACCGTTTGTAGGGTGGTTCTCCTACTGCAGGGGGTAGGGTGCTGTTGGCCTGTTGGTCCTGTGGCGGGGCCTCCTGTCCACTAGTGCCGGCAGAGGTGGAGGGCTGTTCTTCGGTGTGGCTAGTGTCAGGGGTTCATTGGTGTGCCACTGCCACCCTCATGGTGTTGGCCATGTCACCCAGCACCCCTGCAATGGTTACCAGGATGTGTAGATGTGTTTGAGGTCCTCCCTGATCCCCAGGTACTGTCCCTCCTGCAGCCACTGGGTCTCCTGCAACTTGGCCAGTATCTGGCCCATGGTCTCCTGGGAATGGTGGTATGCTCCCAGGATGTTGATGAGTGCCTCCTGGAGAGTGGGTTCCCTGGGCCTGTCCTCCCCCTGTCGCACAGCAGTCCTCCCAGCTTCCCTGTTGTCCTATGCCTCTCTGCCCTCAACCGTGTGCCCACTGCCACTGACCCCAGGTCCCTGATTGTCCTGTGTTAGTGGGTTTGCCTCGGGACCCTCTAGTGGTGGACACACTGCTGATTGACGTGCCCTGGGGACAGTGGCATGGGCCCACTGGGTGGGTGCTGTGCTGGGTTTCCTGAGGGGGGAGGCTCTCTGGTGGTATGGGACTGTGGCAGGGTAACCGACTGTCCAGAGGTCCCTGATGGGCCAGGTTGGTCATCGTGATCCAGGCGTGCAGAGCTGCTGTCATCACTGTGGGCCTCTTCTGGGGGGGACTGGTTGTAGCTGGCAACTCCTCTCTGGTGACGTTGAGTAGGGGTCCTGTGGGGATGCAAATGCAGTGCAGTGTTATTGTATCTGCGTGTGCCATTGTGTTTTCCTGTATGGTTGTAATTGCCCTGTCAGCTTTGCCTTGTGTGAGTGGTGATTTTGTGGGCTAGGTGATTCTCTCTAATGGGCATGCTGTGGTGATGGGTGTCCATGCAGGTCTGTGATGGGGGTCCATGCATTGGTGTGTCATGCAGGGCTTGGTATTGGAATGGGTGGGTTGTGATAGTGGGGTATATGTGAGGTGGTTGAGTGATGGGGTGAGGGTAGGGGTAGGAGTTTGACTTACCAGAGTCCAGTCCTCCTGCTACTCCTGCAAGGCCCTCAGGATGCATGATCACCAAGACTTGCTCCTCCCATGTTGTTAGTTGTGGGGGAGGAGGTGGGCTGTTGGCAATCTTTTTTTTTCTTGTAAAGGGTTGTGGGTAGTGTGGGTGTGTGTTTTATAGTGTTGTGGGTGTGTGGTTGTGGTGTGTGTATGTGTGTCAGGTGTGTGTATTTTGAATTGTCCAATGTGGTGTTGTTTTGTTAGTGTGTGTGTATTTTGAACACAGCGGTGTGTACCGCCAATTGTTTACTGCAGTTGAAAGACTGCCGTGGTGATTCGTGGGTAGTTTATCACTGACCTTTGGTGTTGCTGACTTGTGTGGGTGTCTATATAGTGGCGGATTTCTCTTTGTGGGTCATAATACCCGTAGCGGTATACCGCTGCGGTCACGGTATGTTGGCGGCCGTCAGCACGGCAGTAGGCACCATTTACCGCAAGGGTTGTAATGAGGGGCTAAATTCCTCAGATTACACCAGCAGAATAAAAAATTAGATCCACTCCTAAAACAAAAGACAATAGATCTGAAACTGGCATTGCAGCTGAGAGCACTAATATCAAGGGCATATATAATGAAGCTGCGTACCCTAGTAGCCTGGCCGATGACAGACAAAAGGGGGAAGATGGGCCTATTTCGCTCCTTCTACAACTAAATATGTATTAATTTATTGATTGATGTTTTATTATTTTTGACTATTGTGAATAGTGTGCACCAGGCCCTACATAGAGAGTTCTAATAGTAGAAAATAGTAACATATAGTCACAAAATGAGGCCTACAGCAAAACCAGAATATCATGCTCTAAAAATTTCATGAAAGCAACAGCTGAAGTGGCTCCCACAAAGGCTTTCATAAAAAGTATTCTACAATAGATGATAAGTACTCAGGTGCTTGATAGGATTTAATTTGCGAGGTAAGGGTAGTCATGGTGGTCCCTGGATTTTGAGTGAATTCAAGGGTACAGTCTTTAAACAAAGCTGCTTTAACTTGCAAAATTTGAAGGGTGTGGATCAAATGTATTTTTAAGTTTCATCTCAAATAGTCATAAAATATTATTGTCATGATTTCTGGTGATCTAGAGTTCCAAATCCAGAGGCCATTGTCCCAAAAAGGACTGCTTCTTAAATTTGGATTTATTCAGTTTTGGAATTTCAAAGAGTTACTCCGCTCTCCGTGAGTTGTGCTGTCTGGCATCAATCTTGAATTTACCTGCAAGAATATTAGGATTGCCTTAATAGACTATCTGTTTGTAATGCAGGCAAGTTTGAAGCTGCTCCTGTCTTCAGATGGGAGCTAGTGCAATGGTTTCAAGAAGGGAGAAGTATGGCTGAACCACTTTCTAAGTTTGAAGATGCTTCTGCTCTTAGCTGGGGGCACGTTCTATGATTTCACGGTGGAAGATATATGATTGGACCTCTTTACTAGTGAATGTGATGAAATGTGCAGCTACATGGACTATTGCTGTGAGAGTGTCAAAAGGCAAGATGTATTTTCGGAATTCCAGCAAGTATGGAGTTTCAGTAGTCGAGATTTTGTGAATAAGAGCCTGGACTGCTCTTTGTAATGTATGCATTGTTTTATTCCATTGAGGAGTTTGAGCTATTGCTGGCCTCCTTTTGTTATGCTATTGATCTGTGTTTCTAAGTTGAGGTGTTTTTCCAGGATGAAGTTCAGGATTTCATGGATTCATAGATGATTGAGGTGATGTTGAGAATAGGTTTTACTACTTTCAGCCAGGTTTATACTTAAATTTACCAATTGGAGGGTTTGATGAAGTGGAATTATGTTTTATTGGAAAAAGAGTTTTGTAAAGATTGGCCACATCCTTGAGAGAAGATTTTTTCAGATGTTGGTGTGGAAGTAATAGTCAACGTTTCACTGACAAAGGATTTGAGCAAGAGTTCTAATATAGCCTTAGAACCTGCCGTAGCGGGCTCTACCGGCTATTAAAGGCCCGCTCGAGAGGGACTTTAATAGCCGGTAGAATCTGCTACGGCGGGTTCTAAGGCTATTAGAACATTCGGCCACTCAGGGCAGAATGTTCTATTAAAAAAAAACAATGTTCACGGAGCCCGAGGGGATTAAAATCCCCTCGGGCTCCGTGAGGCTTTGTTCACAGCTGTTGCTGTGAACAAAGCGAACATTGGAATGTTGGTGCTGCGGGCTTTTACCGGCCAGTAAAAGCCTGCAGCACTCCATTGTTTTCAATGGAGCTTCCAGCATTCCAATGTTCTAATAAAATGTTCAATAGGGTGGGGAGTAGAACTGTGTCCTGTGTCTTGAATGACTCCTTGGAGGTGGTTTTATGGGTCGGGGAAAAAGTCGCTCAGCTTAATTATTTTGCTTTGGCTTCAAAGACAGATGTGAAAAAATGAAGGACTTCATCACTTATGCCTATCCATCCCTAAAAGATCTTCACTAGAGAATGATTGTTCATTGTATCAAATGCCTCTCAAAAGGCCTCTAATTGGTCTAGAAGGAGCACAATACATGGTTTATCCTCATCAATGATTAGAAGAATGTTGGCAATGATTTTTAGGATGCAGTTCAATTCTATATAACCTTACAGGACCTTGTGAAGAGGTGAAGATTAGTTACTGGGCAGTAGTTGTTTGGGTTTTCAAGTTTTATAGAAGTCAAAAGACTTGTCCAGCTCTGAGTGGGTTGGTGATAAAACCTTGCATCATTGAGGAGTTGATGATGTTCAACCAAATGGGAGTTATAAAACGTTTAATTTAATTTAGAAACAAGCCTTAAATGGGTTCCCAGTGGTGGGAAGATGATCATACTTTGGGTATGATCTCAATCAAGTAGGTTAGGTCAGTGTCTGAGAAAGAATTCCAGTTGTTTATGAAATTTTATGAGAAAGTTCAGGAACGTATCAGGAAATACATTTTGGCACTCTTCACACTGGCATTTGGAAGTGATTAACAAAAATGGGGAACTCAACTTTCAGGTATTCTATATGATGTTCAAAAGTGTGTTTGGAAGATTTTTGATATGAGCTATTTTGTTTATTATAACACAGGCTTTAGCATCAAAGATATGCTGTTTATAGTTTATCTTTGCTATACAAAGCAAGGGCAGTGCACTCCACCATTTCTTATATGCTTCAGAATAGTAATTGCTGAAGATGTTGGCATCAGTGTAAGTGTAAGGGTCCTGAAATTTGTGACTTAATTTGGTTATGGGGTGGTCACTGTCTAGATTCTAGGGCTCTGATTTAGAGTTTGGCGAGGGGGGGTTACTTCATCACAAACATGACGGATATCCCGTCTGCCATTTTACAATTTCCTAATAGCCTTAGAAACTTGTAATATGGCTGACAGGATATCTGTCACGTTTGTGACTGAGTAAGCCCTCTGCCAAACCCCAAATCAGGCCCTAGGTCTCTTAACCAGATTTTTGGTCTTTAGGTTGGCTGTTAAAACAGTTTTCATTAAGATGATCTAGAAACAGATCAATGTGTGCTCAGACCAGTCAGTTGGGAATACAGAGGAGAACTTTATTTTATTTCGCTGTGACAAGGTCAATAATGGCTTCTTTTGAGTGAATGGGTTCTAAGCAGAGTTACTGGGGATTTAAATTGTCGAGATAGGAAGAGAGGAAAGATATTGTGGAGTCATTTAGGTCAACCTGGTGGAGGGTATAGTCTCTGAGGAAGACATTGTTGATAGAATTAATCTCATTTTCAGTGAGGAATTCAAGTCAATGTTGATCAAAGACTAAATATTTCCAAGGGGTGGTACAGGAGATGGAATCTCAGCTGGATAGGGTCAGTCATTTTAAGTTGAATTGATTAACATTCAAAAGATGCTGTTTGTTCCTTTTCAAGCTGTTTGCAATTGATGATGTCTAGGAAAATAATTGCCACTCCCCGCTACTTTACTATCCGTTCTGTCCAGCTGTATGATTGAGTAACCTTTGGGCCCAGTGACTATAAACCTGGTAGTGATGTTTCATTGAGCCAAGTTCCTGTTAGAAAAATGATGTTCAGAAAGTGTTCCATAATCAGATTGGTGTTTCTAGAATGTATTTCACTGCAGATACGTTATACAGGAATCAATTTAGTGTTGATTGAAGTGTAGTAGATTTAGGCACACTGGTCATATGAATTTCTGTCAGGTTGTTTCAAGTAATGCCACTTACTGGACAGCTAGGGGTCTTCTTCCTCTGAATCTAGTATTGGTATTCCTTCCTGAGTGATTTTGACAGAGTTTTCCACTATGAAAGATGGCAAGTAATTTGAAAATGTCATTTACAGACAGGAAAGGGAAAAGTCTCCTAATGTGAGATTCACTGTTTCTCCGGGGAAGAGTCTTATGAGTAAGGTTTTATGGGTCACAGGTTAGTATAATTGGAAGACTGCAAATTAGTGAGATGAGGTAATTTGTGAATGGGTGATGGAGGCATTTGAGTGCTTTTCTGAGTTCCTTGGTCAGAGATTTAATTTATGGAATGAGGTTGATGATTATAGATTCAGCAGTGTGTGACATGGGAGAATGTAGTTTTAGAGAAAAAGGTTTCATAGGGAAGGAAAGGCTCAAATGGAGATGGTAGAGGTATAGGGATAGAGTTTGGAAGAGGTAGGCTGGGTGAATGGGAAAATGATTGGAAGGGTTGGGCATTAAAATATTTAGGAGGATTTGAGAAGAGGAGGTTGAGAGGTTAACCAGTTATTATAGAGAAGAGGAGAAGTGTGTGGTGATAGAAGCTCCAGCAGTCATAGGGGGAGTTTTTGTCAAGTGGATGGTTTTGGTGGAGCAAAGAAAAAGGAAGAAAGGACAGACACATGGTGATTGGAGAACAGCAAGCGAGGGTTGTGGACTTGGAGTCTGTGTGTAGAGGAGGCTGAGAACATGTGGTGTGAGATAGTAGGGGTTTGAGTGATAGCTCTGTGATATTTGTGGGAGCTCGTAGTTTAAGGGGACTCAGTCACAAGTACATGTTTAGGATCACCCTAAAGTGGAAGTCAATGAGTTTCAAATTGGCATTTGAGGCTAGAATAATGATTTTGACATTGATTTAAATTGAATGGTCACTTCATATTTCATTGAATGAGGTGGATAATTTCCTTCTATTGGGTATTTTAGTGTTCTTAATCATTTTAAAAGTTGAGATGGAAGCTGTAGTTCAAATGGAGGTGTGTTGGGTGAAGAGAAGGACTTTTTTTCTTATAGAGCTTAGTTTTGCGCAATATATCTACAATGAGAGTTTCAGTGTCATTCACAACGTTTTACCATTCTTAATGAGGTTGCGGGGTAGATAATTTTAAAAGAAAGTAGGCCTGCTTTCTCAGGGAAAGCTATGGATCAGGGATGAGAGGTGAGGAATAAGAACCCAGTGAGCAGATTGTAAGTTATATCTAGACATCTAATTTTTTTTCAGATGCTGTTGATGTTGCACGTAATTTAGACTGGACTCTTGTTTCTTATAGATGCTATCGATACCAATGCCTCCTAGGAGGATAGGAGCAATGATTGCAATAGGTTTTGGGGGTGCAACCTGTAATTCCACCCTTGATAAGGTGAGCTAAAGTATAAGTAAAAGAGAATGGGTGCTGAAGGGGGAGGGGTAAAAACAGATCAGTGTTGGAATAATAGATGGGGCTTCAGTCCTTTCAGTTTAGTGAGAGGATTCTTTATTCTATCTGGGGTATTGAGGATTGAGAAAGCTTTTCTCTGATATCCTGGGGGGCTAGCAGCTCCTATCTATGGACCCTTGCTGTTATCATGGCCTTGTTCATGTTTAAGTATAGGAGGGGAGAAGAATGCTTTCTGAAGGAGAAGAGGATAAAATGTATATGAAATACTGTAAGATGGTTCAGAAGGGCCTCCCACATGAAATACTTTGATTGTGTATAAAACTCTGTGAAAAGTTCAAACTATCATGCAGAATGTTAACCTCTCGCCACTGATAAAAAAAGGAGGTTTGAAGGAGGTTTTTGCAAGAAGAGAGGAAGGAGGTTTACTATATGAAAAATATGATTGGGTTCACAAGTGACCAAAATGAGCCAAAAAAAGAATTATCTATAAATGTTTATGATGGGACACATCAACATATTCAATCTTGAACATAAGATTAAGACCTGTTTCACATATGAGTTATTTCCATGGACTGTGTGCCTTTTTTATTTTTTAGCTGTCTGTCTGTCCTCTGAACTACCCGGAAGCAGTCTTGTCCATGTTACAACATTTGGAGTTGCCGACCTATTTCCAGTTTAGAGAGGTTGTTGCATGACAGTGCGCCTTGTTCTCTGAATTGTTTGCAGTCTTTAGGACATCAACTTTCTGTTTTGGTAATTAAAGTTGATGATCTACTTTCAGAATGAGAAGAATGCTATATAGGCAGTGGGCCTTTTATTTCCAAACTTCCTACATGACTCACGATGTGGTAGCCCCAGGTCTACTCCCAAAACCAGTGCTTCATGCTTCACTTAACTGTTGCTGCATCATGTCAATAGACTTGGGGCCAGATCTACAAATTTGTCTTGCACTGCAGTGCAGTACCCAAAGATGCTGCACTGTGTTGCGTGATAAGAGGAGAGCAGGAGAACATCACATCTATAGAGATATGACACTCCCCTCCCCTCTCCCTAGCCCTGGCACAGAATCCTGCTACTCAGCGCCCCACACAAACACTTTGTACCATATGCAAGGGTGTGTGCATTAGTCTAGGATAGGTTTTGTACTAAAGGGTACACTTCTAGTGAATAATACTATGACTTGGTAAGTTTTAAAACATTTTTTAATGTGTTTGTGTGCTGTACAGTGCAGCACACATGCAAAGTCAGAAAAGAAATAAATACATTTCTCCTTTTAACACCTGCTTACCAGCAGTGCTTTTTTGGTACAAAACCCTGTCTACTAATGTTACATGGGTGGTACATGGGAAATGCCCATGCAACACCCATGTAACGCCCCCTTGAATCTAAGTAACACAAAGCAGTGCTTCACCCTTGTTTTTGTTACTTTTCCTTACAAACCAAAGCCAATAACAAATTGTGTTGGTCTCTAAATACCCACAAAGGTTTTGCATTGGGTTTGCATTAAAAAGTAATGAAGACCTAATGCAAAACAAGTGAAACATGTCTTTCTAAGTCCGTTACACAAGTACTATGTTCTAAATTAGAACAATTCTTGTACAAATAGCTAAATTCAAGATGATTGTTATTCTTGTAAGAGATCACTCTTTCGTGGATTTTTGCCAAGCATGATAATATAGACTTAAAAAAGTGACAGCATGCTTGGGTTTTTTTACAGTCCAGGTGAGGTGTTTGGGCCAAGTTAATATTTGTTTTTCCTGGGAAAACAACAAATACAATGGGGGCCTCAGACTGGCCATGGAAGGTTTCGAGGACAAGTTGTGGCCTCAGGTGATATACTACGAGGAAGTTTTCTGAAGCATAATTACTTGCCACAGAGCATTTTTTTATGGCATGGAGTATGGCAACTGGTCTTTGAACATATAGCAATTAGGTCAGCATTCCAGACCCCTCGCAATCTTTGTGATAAATGTCCTTCCAGGGAAACAGTTATGAAGGCCAACTCTGGCCATAACAAGACATACTGCTCTCGCAGTTTCACGATTATTCACCATGCGGGATGTGTGCACTTTTTATGAGCAAATAATTAGGGACATTGAGGAAATTCGATTTTTAATACGATCGTATCGACCCGCCATTTTGTGGCCCGTCGCCATTTTATGTTGCCTTCACTCAGGCAGCACAGCGAACGAAGTCCATTCTGCCTTTTCTGCTTATTCTGCAACATGGTGTTCAAAACAGCCTTCTGCCTCTATCTTTACAAGGCTGGTATTAAGGTCTGACCGAGTACACTAATCCCTGTCTGGTTTTCTAATCCTTGTTTCAACTATCTGTAGGCTCACACTATTCTCCGCCGATCTTATCTTATCGTCTGGCCTTCGCTGTCCTTTGCTAGTATTCTCTCATTTCACAACTGTCCTCCAAACGCACACAAACTTATCGCACCACATGCAACTTCGTTGTGGATCGGTTAATGAATTAGTTCAAGGGAGGGGTGACAAACACAGCTGGAGGGGAGGCAACCTTAAGTCACTTAATACTTTGTTTTCCAATTCCTTCTATTGGTGCTGTCTTGTTTTCCGACATTTCTATTGGCTCTGTTCTATCTTTACATTATTCTTACTGGCTCCTTTCTATGTGTTCTGGGAGTGTATGTAGTTAATAAATGGTTTTTATACGGTATATAAGATTGTGCGCCACAAAGTAAAGTGGCAGTCTCCTGAGAACATACCTTGTGTACTTCTTGGACAACTGTACTAGCTGCAGCTAATAAAATCTGATCTTTTACGCCTGACAGAGTGTCCCGTGTCTCTGTTAGTTGAGGCAGGTGAATCCAAGGAGATTTCAGGCGTACCCTGCGCCGCCAGGCCCATAAGGTTCTGGTTCTTCAACTGGCGCCCAATGTGGGGCGGCTTCAGCGGTACCGGTTCTGCCTGAAGGTCGTGAGGAACCCCGCAAGAAAATTCTGGAGGAATCGCGAGCCACGTCAAGCGACCCCTGTATGTCGAAGTGGTCCGAAGGTCTTTTTCAGCGCGGTTACTCCTTCCTGACGGCTACTGACAACTGCTGCCCTGACTGCCGCCCTGCCTTGGCCCTTTCTTTGATGATGTATGGTAAAGCGAGACGATAGACGGGCCTCTGTTGGTGTAAGAAGACATCCTTAGTTAAGTATTTGGTGGGTCGCGCCCACAAATTTTGGTCTTTGTTTTGTCCTTAGGTCCTTAGATTTGGCCATTGCAGTGGCCAAAGCCGAGGGGTAAGTGCATTTGTGCTGTGTAAACTGAAAGTTTTACCCCCTTGATGTTTGTGAACAGCCAGTAAAAATCGTGAGATGTCTGGTCTGACTAAGTTTGGAAAACTTTGTTGCTTTGGTTGTAATAGGGACTCCCAGCTTGAGGACTCCTGTCCGATTCCTTCGGTTGGAACTCCCACATATGAGCTCTATTCTAAACATGGTGTTGGTCCTATTGCCTTTAATAAGACATGGACCCGATATACAAAGAAAGATGGTGTTTTAAAATGGCCAGAAAATGGTAGTTTCGAAACTGATGTGCTAGATAATTTAGAAGCAACGTTATTTAAAAGAAAAGCCCGGCCGGCAATGTTTGACTCTTTTCGCCTTTGGCGTAAGGAAGCCAAACAGAGAGAAATTAAACAAGCGAAACGAGATAGGAAAACACAGGGAATGACGATTATACAGGCTGCTCAGCAATTCAAAGATGATGAAATAGATAATGCAATGGAAATTTCAGACAGACAGCATCGAATGGCAATAGATAAATGCTATCCGACGTTGCCTATCTCTTCCCTTGATAAGAGAAAAGATTTTGAGGAAGATTCCTTAATGTCCCACTTATTGAAATTGCCTCCGCCCTATGTACAAGGTGCTAATGCACCCCCGATGTTACAGCCTGTTCAGCCGCCAGTTGTGCTTCCGCCTGCTCCAGCTTTTCCACATTTGCCTCCTCAAGTATTGCCTATGCCAGCTTTGCCTTTAACTCCTTTGCTTTCTGCTCCTTTGGCAATTCCTAATGCTCCTTTAGTTAATTCAACTAATACCTTGTCCCCTATCCTTATGTCAAATTCTCCATCTATGCGTAAGCGATTTGCCGATACTGTCTCTGGTCTCTTATCACCTTTCTTTGAAGCTTTAAATGTGTCTCCAGCTTTTTCTCGAAGACAGTCTCGTAGTCAATTCCCAGACTCCGAAGAGCGAGAAAAATTGGACTCACTTGCTTGTAGATGGATCAAGAAGGGTCCCCAATATAGTACGTCTGATATTATGTCCACCTTTCTGCAATGGAATGCACCTACGCAGAGATATGTTTTTAAAGTTATGTGCGATACTCTCGCTAAAGAATGGGAGGATATGAATTTGGGTTCGGTCCCACAGGATCTGTTAGACGTTCAGGCTGACTTTGACAAAGGACTTATTGTGGGTCCTAAGGTTGAAAACGCTGTCAGAACACTTATTTCTTTCAGATCCCTATTGTTCTCACAGACTTTTCCTGATTCTGATCCTTCAGTTAGGACAGCACTGAAAAACTATCCCATGAGAGAGGTTTCTCCAATATGGAAGGAAGAAGTTGCAGCAGCAGGTGCTAATCCAGCTATTCCTGCGCATTTTCAGCGCATATGGATACATGTCCCCTGGAAAAGGTCTGAAGTTTTAGCACTTAAACAGTCACTACCAGATTCACGCAAAAATCCTGCTGGTTACTATAAAGAGTTGTCGCAAACAGTTGATGCATGTACTATGAATCTAGCAGATATTGACATGTTGATGGGAAATGTAGTTCCACAGACAATATGGGCTAAAATTCGTAGAGAGGATCACGCTCAAGAATTAGGCGGCGATTGGAACGCTATTATTGCCGCAGATAGAGGTCAAGTAGGTGGTGCAAAGCCCGACGCTTTGATCTCAGAACTCCCTGGTAGGATTATTACATTAATGAAAACAATGATGCCTGCTTTGAGAGTTAATTAGGATAAGCTAGCAGCATGTAAACAAAAGAAAGATGAAAGTGTTTCCGATTTCTTTACCCGATTCGAGGAGACATTCATTGATCACAGTGGTCAAGATATGACTACAGAAGGGGGACAGCGATTATTTGTGGATAAGTTCGTATATAACTTGCTTCCTGAACTATCACACAAGCTAAAAGACTCCGAGAGTTCATGGGCAGTTTCTTCTTCCGCCCAGATATTGGCTACTGCACAATATTATGAAAATAGAGACAAAGAAGAAAGGGAAAAACAAGAGAAAAAGACGAAAGAATTAAAAACTAAAGTTCTCTTGCAACAGGCTTATCCTCCTCGTTATGTTCAGCCTCATTTTCAACAGCCTCCGCAGTTTCAGAGGTTGTATCAAAAGCCTGAACCATTCATTCCAAGACCTTTGCTAGGTCCCAATCAATGTGCTTATTGTAGGGAGGAAGGTCATTTTAAGAACAGTTGTCCGGCATTGTTGCAGCGTAATGGAGCAACATCTGCTTCACGAGGTCGTGGTGGTTCTCAGTCAGCAAATAGAGGTAGAGGTCGAGGTGTGTTAACCCAAGAGCAGCGTTCTTTTGTTCCTCCAAATTCCGGAAATTACTTTGACCAGCAAAATGTTAGGTCTACACAGTATTACAGTGAGGATCAGTATATTGAAGGAGGGAATGAAAGTCTTCATTTTGAATAGGACAGCCATAGACAAAGTAAGGGGGTTACGTCAATTCCAGTGTATCAGAATGGACCTTATGTTAATGTCACTACAATGGGTGTTTCAGAGCCATTTCTTTTAGATACTGGTGCCATGAGAAGCTCTATCATTCATTCTAAACTCCCTGGCGCACCTTTGTCTGGCTTAATGAATGTATCTGTAGGATTTTCTGGCGCCCCTGTTCGCAATCCAGTTTCTTGCCCTTTGCCTGTTTCAATAGGCCCTTATGATTTAGAAGCTCCGCTTCTTCTGACGAATGGTTGTGGTGAAAATCTGTTGGGTTTAGATCTATTAAAAAGAATGCATGCTACGATATATTGCTCACCTTCTGGTGTATACCTCACTCTAGGACAGAAAATGACTAGTCCAATGTACTTATCAAAAGATCAATTCCCACCTGAATTGCTTTCTCTTCCCGAAACGCTTTGGGCTACGGGTCCGAATGACGTTGGTTGTCTTGAGATCCCACCTTATGTTGTTACTCTTAAGCCCAATGCTGAAATGCCACGTATTCCGCAATACAGAATCTCTACTGAAGGTGAGAAAGCACTTCTGGAAATTGTCCATGATTTGATTCAGAAGGGTGTGGTTGAGGAAACGAGAGGAAATACATGTAACAGTCCTGTTCTTCCGGTTCTTAAACGCACTGATCCTTCTCAGCCTCCTGTTTATCGTTTTGTAATTGATCTTCGGGAGGTAAACAAGATTGTCGTACCGCAGTTTCCTGTAGTCCCAGATATCACTGCTCTGTTGACGATGATACCTTCTACAGCGACTTGGTTTTCAGTTATTGATTTAAAGAATGCTTTCTTTAGTATTCCCATCGCCGAAGAGAGTAGAGATATTTTTGGTTTTTCCCTCGGAGGCCGAAGCTTCCGGTTTAAACGCGCACCTCAAGGTTATTGTGAAAGTCCCTCTATTTACAGTCAAGCTCTAAAATGTCATCTTGATGCCTTTTCCTTACCGTCCGGTGCCGCTCTCATTCAGTACATGGATGACTTATTAGTTGCAGCTGATTCAGAGGAGATTTGCAAAAACTTGACCGTTGCACTGTTGCGTCATTTGTTTGATCTGAATCACAAGGTTTCTCCTTCTAAATTACAATATGTCTGTCGCGAGGTGACTTATTTGGGTCATCTCTTGTCAAAGGAGGGACGACGATTGACCCCCGAACGAATTCAGGCAATTGCACAAATGTCAGTGCCATCCACACAAAGAGAGGTACGTGCTTTTTTGGGCATTACTTCTTATTGTAGACAGTGGATTCCGAGTTTCTCTTTATTGGCTAAACCGCTGTTGGCGCTAACTTTAAAAGATACGCCTCAGCCTCTTCCGTGGACTGACGAGTGTCAGAAGAGTTTTACTGATTTGCGTATTGCTTTGTGTTCTGCTCCTGTATTGGGTACTCCTGATTACAGTAAGCCCTTTACGCTCTATGTCCACGAAAGAGAGGGTTGTGCATTGTCAGTCTTAACGCAGCGTTTTGGAGATCAACAGCGACCATGCGCATATTTCTCAGCTACGTTAGATCCAGTAGCTAAAGCATTGCCTAGTTGTCTTAAGGCGACAGCGGCAGCAGCAATTTCTATTCGACAGTCTGCTGGAGTAGTGCTAGATAATACTCTCATTGTTATGGTGCCACATGCAGTGGATACTTTACTAAATAGGACAAAAACGCAGCATCTTACGAGTGCTCGGTTGTCCGGATATGAGCTGACGCTTTTGACTAGTCACATACACATCAAACGATGTAATACCCTGAATCCAGCTACTTTGTTGCCTCTTCCAGAAGAGAGAGATGTCTCTGAACAGCATGATTGTTTTCTCCGTACTGAAGAAGAGACTAAGGGTAGAATTGACCTAAAAGACACGCCATTAGTGAATCCAGATGGAACACTATGGGTAGATGGTTCTTGTTTCAAGCTCCCGAATGGAGATACAGTTTCAGCCTACGCTATTACTACTTTGCATACGATTGTGGAGACAGCACGCATTAGACATAATTCAGCTCAGGCAGCTGAATTGATAGCCTTAACTAGAGCGTGTGTGTTATCCAAAGGAAAAAGAGTAAACGTGTACACTGATAGCCAATACGCTTTTGGTGTAGCGTTTAACTTTGGGCGCTTATGGAAGGAAAGAGGATTCTTTACTTCCCATGGTACTAAGATACAACATGGTCAATTAGTGACTGAACTTCTTGAGTCACTTACAATGCCTACTCAGATAGCGATCGTGAAGTGTAGTGCACACAAAAAGATTGTGGACGATGTTGGTCGAGGAAATGCATTTGCAGATGAGGTAGCGAAAAAGACAGCCAGAGACAACACAAGTCGAATGTATGTTGCAGGTCCCGCAAACTGCGTAAGAGAAAAGGGAATGTGTGAAGATACAGTAGAGAGTGTGAAATCAATTCAAGGAGAGGCTACGGAGAATGAGTTGAGAAAGTGGAAGGAAAGTACAGGAATGTTAGATGAGATGGGATGTTGGGTTGAATTATCAGAACATCAACGTTGGCTGTTACCAGATGCTTATGTACTACCTGTAGTTACTATGGCACATGATCCAGCTCACCTAAGTGCAAAAGGAATATGTAAACTTCTGGCTCCAGTGTGGCAAAATGAGGGGATCCCAAAGTGTGCAAATAATGTAGTAAAACATTGTATTGTTTGCTTGATGTACAATCCGGGAAAGGGAACCCCAACTCCAGCAGGTCATTTTGCTCCTCCAACATATCCATTTGAGGTGTTGCAGATCGATTATATTCACATGGAACGATGCAACAACCTCAAATATGTTCTGGTGGTAGTATGTGCTTTTTCTAGATGGGTAGAAGCCTACCCTCTGAAGGACAATACTGCTTTATCAACTGCCAAAATACTTTTGAAAGAATTCTTCCCTAGGTTTGGTTTGCCGCGCATTGTCTGGAGTGACAATGGGAGCGAATTTGTGGGTCAAGTCATGCAAAAAGTTTGTGCAGGTCTTGGCATAAAACAGAAGTTCCACGCGGCGAATCACCCACAGTCGGCTGGTTTAGTAGAATGCTACAATGGAACCTTGAAGCTTAAAATTGCTAAGGTGCAAGCTAGCACAGGACTTAATTGGCCTGATGCTTTACCATTGGCTCTTCTGTCCACCAGAACAGCAGTACACTCTCGTTTGGGGCTTAGCCCTTATGAAGTTATATTTGGTCGCCCAGCTAATGTATGGGGAGTTCCTCGCCCTAAGAAATACTCAGACTTGCCATACCCGATGTTGATTGACTACTTGCATGACCTTACAACTAAATTGCGTGTTCTTCATCAACAGGTTCAGAGTGCTCTACCAGAGGCTTCCACAGACCCAGGTCATTCCATCCGACCAGGTGACTGGGTCTGCACGAAAAATTTCCAACGACAGAGAAATTTGGAACCCAGATGGAGAGAGCCACGCCTGGTTCTTTTGACCACAAGAACAGCAGTTAAAGTCGAAGGAAAGAAAAACTGGGTGCATGCCGTGCACTGCAAGAAAGTGCCTTTGCCCTTGCCTTTCGATCAGTGGGTCCGTAGAGTCATCAGTGACTCTGAAAGTGAGAAAGTTCCGCAATTTGTACCATTCAGTGATGCGCGTCTAATTGGAACACTTTCTGAGAAAGAGGACGACGACATCCTTCAAGAAGCAATACCATTGCATCGTCGCTTGAACACGACAAATCCAGGAACATTGTTTCAAAACCAGACTGCCTCTGGACAGGAACGCTATAATTTGAGACCAAGACCAAAGAACTTGTAAATTTCTCTCCTATGTAGTACTCTATCCCGGTTGCAGGGTCACGGTAGGAGTCTTAGTTACGACCTGAGTAAGTGGCAATAGGCCTGCAGGACCTCACAGTGTCATAGGACGGTAGATAATCGTGACTACAGTGATTGAGGAAGATTGCCGTGAGCATCCACTTAGAAAGATGGAGGCTACATTAGATAAAAGAGAAAGTAAAAATGTAAAGAATAATTGTAAAGAAATATATAGTCGTTGTAGTATTGCTCTATGCGTCATTATATTGTCGTGTATTCTTTTGGCATCTGTAAACTGGATCATTATTACTCTGCAGCAAAAAGTTGTCTCTTCTCCTACCTCTACATCTTCTTCTACTATCTCTCCGCACCTATTTCACACTCTTCCCCAGCATGAACTCATCAGAAGAACTGAATACTTTAACAATTCCTTCGTCCAGTTGTTACATCAACATCAGTTAGTGATCAATACAACTGACTGTTGGGTGTGTGGACTCATACCACATACGGTAGAAAAAGGAATGCCATATTTAGTTCTTCCATTCTCCTATGAAGGTTCCGCTTGGGCTTATTTTGTCATTTTCAATAATGCATATCAAAGTAAAATTAAACAACCTGTCAGTTCACATAGTGTTGGTTCAAATTTCAGTCATAGTTTATTGATAAAGGGAATGGTAGCTATGGCTAAAATCATGGAAAAAAGTGAAGCTTCCATAGATGAAAGAAAAGCATATACCAATTGGAACATAACTAATTACATTTCCAGCCTCAATGATAAGGTTAAGCAAGGAAAATCTCCTCCGATACGGGTCATGCCCCAACAAGGAAATTTCTGTCTGCAAATAAATGGTAGAACTCCAAACACCGGACAAAGAGAAAGTTTATGTTCCCATACATATGTTTATTCAGCCCTGAATTCACTGCCGTTAGTACCATCTCAAGGTACATACTTCGTTTGCCACGATAGGGCTTATACATGGTTGCCAGCTGATTTCTCTGGTACTTGTTATATAGCCTTTCTTCTTCCCCCTACATACACCGCTCCTGCGAACCATCATAAAAATAGATATGGCAGAGGGATTGTGGATTCGAAAGACACAGCAGGACAAGAGGGAGGAGATTTCCTCAAAGGATTTCTTCCCTTCTGGGGTCCAATGGCCAACAGCAGAAATATAAGGCAATTGGTTCGTGTCGTAGAAACCACCATAGACATCACTGTAGGAGCTTTAAGTAACATTACAGCTGAACTACAGGCTGATCGTCTTATGACCTTGCAGAACCGTGTTGCCTTAGACTTTGTTCTTGCGGACCGTGGTGGAGTATGCAAATTGATGGGATCAAGTTGCTGTATTTTCATACCTAATGACGCTCCAACAGTATACCAAGCTATCTCTAAGTTACACATAATCTCCGAGTCGATTCATCAGGACGAAGGAGATTGGTCCTTTTCAGAGTGGTTTTGGGGATTACTGTCCAAATGGGGTTGGAAGGTATTGACATTCTTTGGAGTAATTTTAGCTTTTATATTCTCTTGTTGTCTTTGTATGCACTGCGGTCCTGCCATCTGTAACCTATGTGCTACTGCATGTATTCCCGAACCCAAGTCACAAAGAGCAGAGAATATCAAAATGATGGTACAGCAACAGCTTGATGACCTCATGGCCATAGACATCGACTCAGATTAACATGAGTTTGTGTATCTTGCCTGAGTTCTGGCAAAAGGAGGGTCTGAGGAAATTCGATTTTTAATACGATCGTATCGACCCGCCATTTTGTGGCCCGCCGCCATTTTATGTTGCCTTCACTCAGGCAGCACAGCGAACGAAGTCCATTCTGCCTTTTCTGCTTATTCTGCAACATGGTGTTCAAAACAGCCTTCTGCCTCTATCTTTACAAGGCTGGTATTAAGGTCTGACCGAGTACACTAATCCCTGTCTGGTTTTCTAATCCTTGTTTCAACTATCTGTAGGCTCACACTATTCTCCGCCGATCTTATCTTATCGTCTGGCCTTCGCTGTCCTTTGCTAGTATTCTCTCATTTCACAACTGTCCTCCAAACGCACACAAACTTATCGCACCACATGCAACTTCGTTGTGGATCGGTTAATGAATTAGTTCAAGGGAGGGGTGACAAACACAGCTGGAGGGGAGGCAACCTTAAGTCACTTAATACTTTGTTTTCCAATTCCTTCTATTGGTGCTGTCTTGTTTTCCGACATTTCTATTGGCTCTGTTCTATCTTTACATTATTCTTACTGGCTCCTTTCTATGTGTTCTGGGAGTGTATGTAGTTAATAAATGGTTTTTATACGGTATATAAGATTGTGCGCCACAAAGTAAAGTGGCAGTCTCCTGAGAACATACCTTGTGTACTTCTTGGACAACTGTACTAGCTGCAGCTAATAAAATCTGATCTTTTACGCCTGACAGAGTGTCCCGTGTCTCTGTTAGTTGAGGCAGGTGAATCCAAGGAGATTTCAGGCGTACCCTGCGCCGCCAGGCCCATAAGGTTCTGGTTCTTCAACATGTTGCAGCACAGTGCTGCAAAGTGACATCGTTTTTACACAATTAGCCTCCCAGTACATCTGTAGGATAAAAAATGAATGCTAATAAAACTACCTGTCTTTACATAAAGTGTTATAGTGCCTCGTTTGCATTTCTACCACATTTAATAGATTATGCTTTCCATAGCACAGTGGACAAAACACGCCAGGGTAGATTTACAAACAGTTTGTGCTTGGTTTATGTCACAAAAGTGACAGAAACTAGCATAGCATTTTTTTATTTTCCAGCACAAAACGTGTTGCACGGAGTTCCCATGCACCCACCCATGCTTTTTGATGCAAAACCCTATCTACTAATAATAGTAGCAGTGTTTTGGGTTAAAAATTAATGCCACTCAAAAAGCAGAAGTTAAAAAGAGAAATGTTTTAATTTCTTCTTCCTTTTCTGACTTTGCATGTGTGCTGCACCTTACAGCACGCTTACAAATCAGGAAAAGATTTAAAACTGGTTTAGGCATAATATTTTGTGCTGGAAAGGAATCTTTCCATTACACATCTATGCTAGACTCACACACACACCTTTGTACTATGGCACAAAGGGGTAGCGTGGTGCAGCAAAATTCTATACTGTCGCTAGGGCATAGGGAGGAGAGTCTCTGTAGATCTGGCTCTCTCCCTGTAAGGCACTGCAACACAGCACAACATTTTTGGTTGCTGCACTACTTTGCATGACATTTTCGTAAATCTGGGTGGCAGTGTCTGGAGGGCTCAACAAGAACATTCTTTTATCGTGCACACCCTTTTTAGGCAAATATTTAAGGGAAACTGAAAAACGAAACTTTTTTGTATTCACTTGATTAAATTCGCTCTTGAGATAAATGTTATTTTTCATTATCTTTGTGCTGTAAACTGTCTATGGTGTCTCTATCTTTCACGATAGAAGTATCAATATTTAGTGAAAAGTGTATTGTACAATGCTGTTTTTGTCAGAATATTAATGGATTCTTTATTAAGCTTGAGCGTTTGAATTACTTCATAATAAAACACCCTAGTTATGAAACTATGTTTCTCTTCTTGAGAAAGATTCATTGACTCATATCCCAATGTGTCAAGGACAACCTGTGTATTGTTTCAGAGGATCAGTTAATCCTTAGATTGCATAACAGGGTGTTTAATCCTGGTAAACTTCGGTTCAAAGAACAGTTAAGCTTTAATTTGACTTGATAGTTTAAACCTTCCACCATATATTATTTGAGTAAAGAGATACACATTTTTCTAAGTTCAAACTCATGGAAAAGTAATCAAGAAATCACTACAGTTAAATCCCGAATATTACAGAATAGTTTGTGAGCATACAAATTTTGTATACAGTGAGAAATGAACACATGAGGTATTTTAAAAATGCAAAAACATGTTCACGGTTGACAGCAGGTTTGTACAGATATACAGACCACTTATATGCAAGTATTAAAACTCTGAACGTGATTGTAATAACAATGCAAATCACGTCCGACACAGTTCCTAAATTAAAGCCATTTTGTGATTGCAATCCCTGCTACCACGAAAAAAGATTTTCCTTATATAGGAAAGCCCTTTGTAAGGCTAAACATTATTTCCAGCTAACAAAAGGACTTTTGTAAAACTTTCTGATTCGCTCACAGGACGGAACATGAAAGGCCTTCCCCGAACCCCCGTCCTATTTCCAGTTCTGAAAGAAATGCATCAGTGATTTAGTACCACAATTGTTATTGCAAATCAATAAATTACTGACTGGGGCAGTCTGTGACTTGGAAATGGTAAGGGATCCCCTAGGCAGCATCGGCAGGAGAAGCAAGTGGTTCAAAAACGAAAATAGTTTTTTTTTTTAATTATTTAACAAAAAGCAGCACGGGTTCCTTTGAAGAACCGCTTGTTTTTATTAAAAAGAAAAGACAACACCACTCTGTTTTTAAGTTGGTCATCCCCTTTCACAATGTTTCTAGGCTATGTAGGAAGATATGGAGGAGGGCCGCAAAAGCTGTGGGTTTAGTGGGTTGTAACTGGTTAGTAAACGGGTTGGTGTGACTCAGCTTCCTGGGCAGCTGTAGTGGTCTTCACACCTGGGAGGTACTTGGATTTGCTGGTGCTGCGTCCTCCTCCACCTCAAGGTCCCTCGGCCGACAGAATGTTACAATAATTGCTTTGGTTTTCTCACATTAGAGCTATGCGACTATCTCCTGCTGGGCCTTGCACCATGGGTCTTCCTCCAATACTCTGGCAGGAGGCTGGTCTTAGGAGAGGAGAAAAAGACATTGGATTGTGAAACCTAATGCAAGCACTTCTTTGCATACTTAAATAACGTTGTGGAGGCCTCTACCTAGTGCCACTGGAAGTAGTCGATTGTCTGTCCACAGTATTTTATGCATAGTTACTTTTTACAGTATTTGCTATTAGTCTACTCCAACTTACCTCAAAAATATGAACAATTCTAAAAACAATTGATACTGTGGAACTTTTACTAAACAGCATTAGTGTTATTTAAAATTACTTAATTACTTGAAAAATGACAGAGAAAAATGTGGCACATTAATTCATACACTACCATTTATCTGAGTTTTCATGCAATGTAATTTATTGAACTAACCTAGCCACCTAATGGTTGGACAATTGTTGCCATATGATAACAATTCCTGTTGCCCACCCTTCCCCTACCTGATCCCACCTCACACCAAACCCTCCAGTAATTCTTTATCAGTACAACAAATATTTTTCCAGGATTCAGGAGAAAGTGGATGTTTATCTTGGGTTAGATAGTAATCAAATGAAACATAATAAATGCTAAGACATACACCAGGAGAGAGCAGATACAGAATGAAGCACAGGAACAGGATAGAGAAGGTGGAGAACCTTAGTGTGAACAAACAGGGAACTGTGCAATAATAAAAAACACTCTAGGTTACCGCTAGGGGAGTGCACAGGTAAGACCTAACAGCTCCCACAGCAACAGGAAATATCAATGCCTCTGTGCAGATTACTCTTACAGATAGCCACCCTGCAAGCCTCATGGAAGAGAGGCAGCTGAAGTGATTCTGTCTCTGAACCTTAGGACACAGGCAAGGATTGCACTTAAATACACAAGACAAGCCCTTGACCTTGTTATGGTTAGGAGAGGATCCCCACGCCCTGCAGCTCCACCTGACTGCGCACATGCCCTTTACCCCGCCCTCGCTGCTGCTACGAGCTCGAGGCCCTCCACCACTCGAAGGCTCCTGCCTGCGCCTCATCCCTGGTGTCTAGTGGTGCCGTAAGTATTGTGTGTCTGTCTTGTGACTGTCTGTTTATTTTTGTATTTTTTGTTGCTCTTTGACTCCTTTTTTCTGCCTTTTTCTCCTTTCTCTTAAAGCTTTTTTTGACCGTTTTCACCTTTTTTAGCCGTTTTCTCCCTTCCTCAGCACTTGCGCTCTGTTTCCCTCTCCCCCTTCCCTAGTCACGCCGCTGCGTCCCCTGCAGCCCCGCCCCCCTCGTGCCCCCATTCGCCCACCCCTCCCGCCTCCCAGCTGCTCCTCCCTCCCACCTCCCCTTCTTAATGGCGGCCCAACTTTCACCTCGAGAACTCCAATGACAGCAACTCCACTGCCCTGCTCCACAACCTCGCCATCCTCGGTCTCAAACAACTCGTCACGACACCCACCCACTCCACCGGCCACACGCTCGACCCCGTCTTCTCCACCAGCAGCCACATCACCTTCAGCCACACCACCAAACTACACTGGACTGACCACCACTGCGTCCACTTCACCTTCAAGAAGCCCACCACGCACCACCACCCACAGCAGATTCCACACTGCAACTGGAACAAGGTCACTGAAGACCAACTGATCGCCACCCTCACCCGAGCCCCACCACCCAACACCACCGATCCCAACACAGCCGCCCACAACCTCAGACAATGGATAGACGACTGTGCCAACACCCTCGCCCTGATCAAGAAACTCTCCAACAACCGCACCAGCACCAAGGCCACCTGGTTCACCGCCGACCTTCAGACCTCCAAATGGGAGTGCTGAAAACTGGAGAAGAAGAGGCACCATGAACAAACAGAGACCGACCACACTGCCATCAAGAATGCCATCCGCAGGCACCACCAGCTCATCTGGACCACCAAGAGATCCTCCTCCAAGGAACGCATCAACAACAACACACACAACAGCAAAGAGCTCTTCAACATCATTAAGGAACTCGCCAACCACAGGTCCTGCTCCAACGACACCCGACCTTCGCAAGACCTCTGCGACTCCCTCTCCACCTTTTTTCACCGCAAGATTACAAACATCCATGACAGCTTCAACACGTCGACCCCCACGACAGCCGCTGTCACCACAAACCCCGACTCACCGGACCCCAGCCACACTAACCTCCTGGTCTCCTGGACCCACATCATCGACGATGATACCATCAAAACCATGAGCACCATTCACTCTGGCTCACCCTGTGACCCCAGCCTTCACCACGTCTACAACAAAGCAAGCTCCACCATCGCCTCCCAACTCCGAATGATCATCAACAGCTCCTTCGAGACCGCCACCTTCCCAGAAAGCTGGAAGCACACTGAAGACAACACCCTACTGAAGAAACCCAAAGCAGATCCAAGCAATCTCAAGAACTACCGGACCATCTCCGTGCTCCCTTTCCCGGTGAAGGTGACAGAGAAGATCGTCAAATGTCCCACTTCCTTGAAGACAACACTCTGGACTCGTCTCAATCTGGTTTCCGCAGTAACCACAGCACTGAGACCGCCCTCATCGCCGCCACCGACGACATCAGGACCATGCTAGACAGAGGCGAAACTGCAGCCCTCATCCTCCTAGACCTCTCGGCCGCCTTCGACATCGTCTTCCACCACACCCTACGCACACTTCTCCACAACGCAGGGATCCGCCACAAAGCCCTGGACTGGATTACATACTTCCTCACCTGAGGAACCCAGAGAGTCCGCCTCCCTCCCTTCCAATCTGAAGCCACCAAAACCATCTGCGGCGTTCCCTAAGGAGCCTCCCTCAGCCCGACCCTCTTCAACATCTACATGGCATCGCTCGCCAACATCGTCCGATCACACAACCTCAACATCGTCTCTTACGCCGACGACACCCAGCTGATCCTCTCACTCACCAAGGACCCCACCACCACCAAAATTAACCTCCACAATGGAATGAAGGTCATCGCCGACTGGATGGAGAGCAGTCGTCTGAAGCTGAACTCGGACAAGACAGAGATCCTCATCCTCGGCTCCACCCCTCTGCCTGGGACGACTCCTGGTGGCCGGCCACCCTAGGAACTGCACCGACACCCACCAACCATGCACGAAACCTGGGATTCATCTTGGACTCATCGCTCACCATGACCCAGCAATCAACGCCGTCTCATCATTCTGCTTCAACACCCTCCGCATGCTCCACAAGATCTTCAGGCAGATCCCCAGTGAAACCAGAAAGACGGTCACCCTGGCCCTCGTCAGTAGCAGACTGGACTAAGGCAATGCTCTCTACGCGGGAACCATGGGCACACTCCAGAAAAGACTGCAACATATACAGAACGCCTCCGCACTCCTCATCCTCGACATCCCACGCCTCAACCACATCTCAGCCCACCTGAGAGACCTATTCTGGCTCCCCTTCAACAAGAGGATCACCTTCAAGCTCCTCACCCACGCCCACAAAGCACTCCACAACGCCATCCCAGCTTACCTCAACGAATGACTCACCTTCTACACCCCCAACGGTTAACTCCGCTCCGCCAACCTCGCCATCGTTCCTCGCATCCACAGGACTATGGCCGGCGGCAGATCGTTCTCCCACCTTGCCGCCAATACCTTGAACTCCCTCCCAATCCACCTACCACAGACCCAGGACCTGCTGACCTTCAGGAAAAGCCTCAAGACCTGGCTGTTAGAGCAGTAGCATCTCCCCCGCCTCCCCCTCAGTGCCTTGAGACCCTCGCAGGTGAGTAGCACGCTCTACAAATGAATGATTGATTGATTGATTATGAGTCCAGCTGGAGACACAGTGGGAAATCCTAAGAACAATAGAAATGGCACTCTGTTACAGATAAAGGGCTACCTACAACACAAGACAAAGGATGGAGCAGGAATTGCCTTGTGGAAACCAGGAGCCATTCACTGTTCAAAGGAATACACTTAAACGTGAGGACCAAATAGGACACATTATCGGACAGAATAGCCCAAGAGCAAAATACAGAGCAAACACTAGAAAGACCTGTGGCAAATAGTCAGGAGCAGGGTATTTATTCAATGGCAAACTAGAGAACGGGTAAGTCAAACACAAGGATTCAAAAAACTGTAACAAATAAGAGAAGAGAACTAGATACTGCATAGGAATCACAGAGAAAGGGAACATAAACAAGGGGCAAAATCTAAGACACTGGGGGAAATTACAGAAGCTATGGTAGAAGCAAAAGGAATAAGTAGAAAGGACAGAAGGGACAAACTAGGAACAATTAGAAAGGGAGCCGCTCAAGAGCAGAAAAAAGCCAAAGAATGGAGTAAGCAAAAGCAAGCAGGGCTGGGATAAGCTGTAGTAGGATGCACAGGAATATGACACAGGCTTTGGCTGAGACAAGACAGGAAATGGACTAGAAAACAATACAACAAGATGTCTGGTACACAGAGAAACAAATGTCAGTGCACAAACAAGAAGTTTCAGCAATTTGCTACTTATACGCAGTTCCTGGCAACAGTAAATCAAATGTGGAATCAGATGATTGGACTGCACAAGATTGGTCACAGGTGTGTGCAATTCCAGTCTCTCACAAGTCCTGGAGGAGCAAATCAAGTGCTGAGGAACAGCAGGACTATTCTCATAGAAAGCCATGCACAGCAGATTGTAGTTCTTATTGAATACCCGGCAGTGCATTATGGAACCTAAAGTCCATGGAAGCAAATTTAGGTTTTAAATTGCATACAAGATTGAAATGGAAAGCACACAGGAGTTTAGAGGAGGGCTTTGAATGAGTTTTAATGGTTATTTCCAGGCTGCAGCTAGTCCACATTCAGAATTCCCCAGAGGCCAAAAAAGTGAATCATAACACTTGACCACATTAAAGCAACAACTGAGCAGAACTTGGCATGAAAATAGAACTTTACTCCAAGAAGCTCTTTGCTTCATTGGCTGTAAATCTGTTGAGTAATTTTTGAAACATTAATGTTTAAAAAGTGTTCCAGTCTACGCTTGAAGATACTGCATTTTATTTATATATGGACAATTAATTTCGGAGTTACACATACGCGGCTTCACAAACCTCCTGTGAGTGACCAGGTAAGAAATAAGGCCTATGAGACTTTCCACATACATGCTTCTCAATGTTGATTTCTTGGTGTTATTTTTTAGCTCCTGGATAGTAGTGTTGGTGGATAGGTAGGGACCTGAAATCTTCATGGTTATTCACTGAATACCTCTTTTCCTCTTCTAGGTCATCTTGATAGGACAGCTGTCATCCATCCCTCAAAAGAAGAGATGGAAATTGGGGAAGTAAAAGAAGAACCAATAACCAAATATAATTCCAAATGTTAATTCTCTTTACCTTTATGTGGGCCTCTTAACACTCCTACTCAAGGTATTGGGAGACTATTTAAGGTATTTGAGTGCCTCAGATTCATTACTGACTTCTATCCTTAGCTTGGGGTTTGGGTGTTTAGGCAAAGACTTCTTTATCCAAGATGATTTCTCAATTCGGTACAAGTAAACCTTTTTTCCCTTCTCATTGTTCATTTACAGAGCCTGGATACCCTCATGTGTGACAAGTCACTCTCTACAGGTCGACTGATTGATCAAATTATTTTCCCTTCCCTTTGCTTCTGCTTAGCAATTACATCAGGCTTTAGACAGATAGAAATTTGAGTAGTTGTTGTGAAGCAACATGATTACCCCTTTCATATAGTATAACTTTGAAGGTCCTGTTGAGACAGTTTACTTAGGCAATTGCAGCCTTGACTACCCAGTCAAAACAACACAACAAAACAGCAGAAGGTAACAACAACAAAAAACTTAAAAACTTTAACACAGTTCGCCTTTCCATCCCCCATGCTATTTGCCATTAAATTGGTGTGTTCTCACTCACCTGGGGTGCCACATTCCTCCCAGACTGTAGCATGCGTAGGATTGTCTGACGGCGGCGTCCCTCACTCCTCAATACATCATTGTTCAGGTTCTCTTCCTTCAACTTGGTACCAAAAACTGCCTTTACCTTCATCGGGTCCACCCAGGGTTTTGAGAATGGCTCCTCAGCAACACTTCTACTCTACTCCTTTGTATTAGTTGGCTCAGTATTTTCTGTCCTCCTCTCCTTCTCCCCCCTATTTAAAATGTGAATCCTCTGTTACTTTTCTGTCGGTGCCTTTTTTTCTTCCAACCTCTCTCTGCCTGTCCTCGTTCTGTTTCTGTTGCTTCCTCCTTTCCAGGGATGCTGTGTGTGTGAGGACTGGTTTGCGCCGATCATCTCCACCAGATAAGTTAGTCCTTTGTTTTATTTGACTTAATGCCCTGACACCTCTGCACAATCAAAATAAAGAAATGCTCAGGTCAGATTGAGTGAAAGAGTTATAGTCATTTTTGGACCTGGCCCTTTTTTCAGGGTCATCCCCAAACTGTTTGCCTCCTTCCTCCTATTGTTTCTGACCAGCTTTTGTTGGCTTTAGGACTCTGGGCAATGTACCACTTCTAACCAGTGCTAAAGTGCATATGCCTTCTGTGTAAATTGCATTGTTGATTGGTTAATCCATGATTAGCATATTTGATTTACTAGGAAGTCCATAGTAAATTGCACTAAAGGTGCCTAGGCCCTGTAAATCAAATACTACTAATGGGCCTGCAGCACTGATTGTGGCACCCACACGAGTAGCCCTGTAAACATGGCTCAGACCTGCGACTGCAGTGTCTGTGTGTGCAGTTTCACACCGTCAATTAGGCCTGGGCAGTGTACCCACTTGCCAGTCCTAAACCTTCCCTTTTCTTACATGTAAGGCACCCCTATTGTAGGCCCAAGGCAGCCCCATGGGCAGGGAGCAGTCTGATTTAAAAGGTAGGATGTGTACTGGCTTGTTTTACTTGTCCTGATATTGAAATACTGCTGAATGTGTTTTTCACTATTGCAAAGCCTATCTTTTAGGTAAAATCTCTAATTGGGAGCAGATACAGATATGGAGTTTGGGGTCTCTGAACTCACAATTTACAAATGCATATTTTAGTGAAGTTGGTTTTTGAATTGTAATTTTGAAAATGCCACTTTTAGAAAGAGGGCATTTTCTTGCTTAGCCATTCTGTCCCTTTGTCTACCTGCTGAGTACATGCCTGGGTCAGGATGACAGTTGGACTGTTTCTGAGTTCACTCTAGAATGCCACACAAAAGGAGTTGAGGTGTGCCATGTATATCCTGATGGGTCTTCAAGGCTAGAGTGGTGAGAGGAGCTGACACATGCACCTGAATAGGGCTATGCCTGTCCTTACGCAAAACAGTCTCCAACCCCCTGGAGTGTGTCTGGGGCAAGAGCAAAAAAGGCACGGTCGTTTGCACTACAAAGTCTTTCTTTTGAAGTTTGACTATTCCAAAGGCTGAAATGATTAAAAATACTCAACCTCAGAGATCACAACTTTAGAACACTTCTGGACTGAGCACATTCTGTCAGGAAGAAGAGCTAGATGCCAAAGAAAGGACTACCACTCTGCATGCTGCTTTGCTGTGCTGGCCTGCTGCTTGCTGCTTCTGTCCTAGGAGGGAAAGGTTCTCCAAGGCTTGAATTGAGCTTGCCGCCTGTTAGAAGTCTCAGGGACATCAAAGGCTTCATCTGCCAGCAGTTGGGTTCTCTTGCTGAGAGTCTTGATATGTCAAGTAGTGTCAAATCCACTCCCTGTGCACTTGGGAGGGAATTTTGGTGCAACCAAGAAGAAACCAAGAGGGCATTTTCTTGCTTAGCCTTTCTGTGCCTTTGTCTGCCTGCTGAATACATGCCCGGGTCAGGATGACAGTTGGACTGTTTGTGAATTCACTCTAGACAGCCACACAAAAGGAGCTGAGGTGTGCCGTGTATATCCTGATGGGTCTTCCAGGCTAGAGTGGTGAGAGGAGCTTACACATGCGCCTGAATAGGGCTGTGCCTGTCCTTACGCAAAACAGTCTCCAACCCCCTGGAGTGTGTCTGGGGCAAGAGCAAACAAGGCACGGTTGTGTGCACTACAAAGACTTTCTTTTGAAGTTTGACTACTCCAAATTTTGGTGCAACCAAGAAGAAACCAAGTGCATCGACTCCAGAGTGACTCTGGAACCGTTGCCTCTGTCTGACTCTGCATCGCTGCCTGCACCAGAGACCATGGTCACTGCTGAGTGCAACAAATGCAAAAGACAGTGCAGACCTGATGCCACTGCAGTGCCTCCGAAATCCCACCACAGTGTGAGTCCTGAGTAGCCCAGTGGTGTGATTGCGACACCTTAAAGTCAACGCATCGCCTCACCACCGATGCCGCATCACCTCCTCTGCAACTGTAAGGAACTGACACCTCACCTCCCGCGCCTGGCGGTAATGAAATATTGCCTCACGTCCACGGTAGCAATAAGGAACCGATGCTGTACCGACTCCAGTAATGGCTCACCTCCCTGACTCTGTGCAATGTCTTTGTTTCCTCATCAATTTCACAGATACTGTGCCTGTGGTCTGTGCATCTATGTGACTGGCCTGCACTCCCTTGCGAGTGGCATTGGACTGTTGGGAACGACTCCGCCAAGGACATCATGATAGCCTTAGTTGGAGCTGCGGTGTGTCTAAGCAGTTTACTGAGATGTGATCTTTAAAAATTTGTATCTTGGCTTGTGTGTGTTGGATTTTTCTTGTTTTGGTCTTGTTTAATTCAATTGAATGGTAGCTGTTTTTCTAAACTGGTGTGGAGTACTTTTGTGGTGTTTTCACTGATGTACTGTTTGTGTGTGTGTGCGTGTGTGTACAAATACTTAACACATTGCCTCTGAAAAAAGCCTGACTGCTTGTGCCATGCTACCAACGGGGTGAGCAGGGGTTATCTTAGCTGTGTGGCTCCCTTACCCTGACTAGAGTGAGGGTCCTTTTTTGGAGATGGTGCAAACCATTGCCAATTACAGATCCCATTTCCAACAATGAGATTTATCTTCATTGTTATAGTTTATGATGTAATTCAAAAACATTTTGTTTCTCAAACAGATAACATTTTGTCCCTAATGCATTTTGGACTGGTTGGTTCTTCATTGGCGGGTTACACTTACTGAGTCATACCTAAGCTGTAAATCAAATAAAATAAAAATGCATCAATCAACAACTTGCTCTGTGGCAGGGGGCTTATAAACAATACCAGTCATAGTGACAGAGTAACAGGAAGGTAGGCGTATTTTCACATCCAGCATTTATTGCTTAAAAGTTTGATTGGATGTGAATGAATTTAATTTTATTTGACACATGAACTTATACATATATCATTCAAACCATATTTATTTGTTTTGAAAAACCATAAAAGGATACAAAATTCCACTTTAGTTACACACAATCATATAAGTAAAAAGAGAATCAGAGTTAAAAGTCTGACCACAATTTAAATACATTCACATCACATTAAATATCAGAAAAAGATATAGCAACAATCAATACTTTGGACATCAGGTCGCAAAGTGCTTGTGCATAAAATTAAAAAGAAAAACATAATGACTAACTTATTGGAGTAAGGACTAATAAATGTAGACCATGCATCATTCTGTCAACTCATGTATCCCCTACATACAAATAATACACGACTCAACAAGATTAAAAATAATAACCACAAATAATTAATCACTTCTCACGGATCCTGTCCCTACCCTAAATCACTTGCCCACCTTATTACGTAGTTGACTGCAGCTATGATAAATGTATAGACTAAAAACCAATAAATGCCGACTCCAAGAGATGTAAATAAAGTAAGGCCAGGCTGCATCTTCCAATGTTCAGTTGCCTGAGTAATGGAATTAAGTAAAGTTTCTTATAACAGCATAAAGTTTGCAGGAGAAAATAAATTGTAGTGTGGAGTTTGCAGAATCTGAATCACAATGGCATGGTAAGAGATCCGAAACAGCATAAACATCTCTAGCATATGAAACCAGGCAATATTAAACCTGAACCTGATTCAATGGTGATATAGTGCTGCTTTGGCTCGAAATCTGGATAGGGTTACCCTGCTCTTGCTACTGTCCTGTGCTCTTTCTGCTCAGAAGCTTTGCAAGAAATTCATCCTAAACACATTTTTTAAATGACAAACTAATGTCATGTAGGTTATTGAAATGAGCCACACACCCAATCGAGTGAAGATAGTCCTTGACATAGGTTAGCCGCATGATGATGAGGTCTTTATCATACCTTAGACAGTCAGTAATTATGGCTTGATGGAGCAGTGTATCTTTTTAGGCCCAGATCAAAAGATAGCATTAATGGTGCGAGTTTTACATTATCCTTCTGTGAGAGAACAGGGCTGATTGCAGAGCCCCCCTAACTTTTTGCCTCCATTTTCCACTTTTTGCTGGTGTTTTCCTGACTCTAATGGTGCCCTGGGTACTGCTAACCAATCCCAGGACCTGTGCTCTGTGTAAAAATCAGTATGCAAATTAGACTAATTATAACTGGTTAAGTCAACCTACCTATAAGTCCCTAGTATATGGTAGGGCATGTAGGTTTAGGGACTCCAGCATAGGTAGTGCACCCATAGGTGCACTGCTGAGGTGCCCAGTGTCATTTTAAAGGCAGGCCTGCCTTGCTGGCTGATTTTAAATTAAAGTTATATGCAAATTCGAATTTGGTATTAAAAGTAGTTCCAAAGTCTTAAACTACCTTATTTTTACATATAAGTCACCCCTTAGGTGTGCCCTATGTGCCCCTAGTGCTGGGTGACATGTAACTATAAGCAAGGACCTTATAAAAATAGTTGTATAAGCCCTGGTGAGGTAAAACAGCCAATTTTGTTTTTCCCTCATTGTAGTGAATGTCCTCCATAGGCTAGAATGGGGAGACTTTATTTTAATTTTAAAAGTCTCCTTAAATGACAGATACAAAGTGTTTGGTATCACAATAATTGTTATAATAAATCCCACAACTTCCAGTTGTGGGATTTAATATAACTTGTTCAGGTAAAGAGTTTTAAACTTTACCTGAAAAGTTGCCAACTTCAGCCCTGCAGTGTTTTTGCTGCTGTGCTCTGATTGGCCAGCCTCTGGCAGCCTGGCCAGGCTGCCTTGATGAGGTGTGAAGTGGCCTAGCTTCACACAAAGACAGTGCCTGTGGGAGGAGATCTCCCCTCAGCAGATGGTGAGGCAGGAAGGGGAAGGGCTGCCAAACTGGTCTTCAAAGGCAGAGAAGGACATTTGGAGCAACCCAGCAACACCCCCACATCCTGCAAACACAGACAGTTCGGTGCCCCCTTGATTAGATTAGGAGAGGGGTATGTTTAGCATTTTTAGCCACACCAGTGGGTGAGCTCAACCAGATATAACTTCCAAAAATCACTTTCAGCCATGAAGGATTTTTGAGGAATGTTGCCTCCTGGGACAGATTTTTGCCACACTTCCCAGGAAGTGGTCATCACAGGGGGAAGGACCCTGCACCTGATTGGACTCCCCCCTGTTTTTCACCGAGGAGCAAGGATAAAATGGGCAGACCTGCACCCACACCTCAGTTCCCTACCAGATCCCTACCAGGAAGAACTACAGAAGAAGAAGGACTGCCCTGCAGGACCCCTGGCCTGCACCTGGACCCTGCACTCTGAAGGACTACACCAGCTGCACACTTGGGCTTCACCACAAGAAGCACTTTGCCTAGCTTCAACTGGTTCAAGGAGGGACTCCCTGTTTGCTACAGGTGAAAAATTGCTAACCAGAGTCCCCTGCACCAACTCCTGAAGAAATCTACCAGCTGACCACTGTCCAGTGGCCAAAAAGGAGTTTGTGCCAGGTGCATTCTGGGAGTTGTAGTCCAGACCCCAGGGATCATCTCAGACCTTCTGGAGCCTTGGGGTGAGCTGTGGACCCCAAAAGAACCTTAAAGGAACATCTGGAAGAAGATCCAGAAGTTTGGAGAACTTCTGAAAAAAAGCTCCATAGAGGGACCGACCCGCAGCGGCAACTCTAGCCACCTTGCCTCAACCGCGACCTGGCCTGATTTGCAGGTTCGTCCCGGTGAAGAAAATCTCCAAAAAAGAGACTAGGTCCGAACGTAGAAAGTTGACCGGGACCTCCCAGCCAGCGTATCTGAGGAGGGCTCCAAGGACGTCGGATCAAGATGCAGGATTGCCCCGGTCGAAGGATTTTCAACTCGAAAAAACGACTAAGTCTAAAGGTACAAATCTACACCGAGGGCTCCCGCGACGCGTATTCGGAGAAGAGTTCCAGGAGGTCGGATTGGACTGGCAGGTTCGTCCCGCTGAAGAAAATCTTCAGAAAAAAGACTAAGGGGGTCATTCTGACCCTGGCGGTCATGGACCGCCAGGGCCAACGACCGCGGGAGCACCGCCAACAGGCTGGCGGTGCTCCCATGGGCATTCTGACCGCGGCGGTACAGCCGCGGTCAGAAACGGAAAACCGGCGGTGTTCCGCCGGTTTTCCGCTGCCCTGGGGAATCCTCCATGGCGGCGCTGCAGGCAGCGCCGCCATGGGGATTCCGACCCCCTAACCACCAGCCTGGTTCTGGCGGTTTTGACCGCCAGAACCTGGCTGGCGGTAACGGGTGTCGTGGGGCCCCTGGGGGCCCCTGCAGTGCCCATGCCAATGGCATGGGCACTGCAGGGGCCCCCTAACAGGGCCCCACTAAGATTTTCAGTGTCTGCATAGCAGACACTGAAAATCGCAACGGGTGCAACTGCACCCGTCGCACCCTTCCCACTCCGCCGGCTCCATTCGGAGCCGGCTTCCTCGTGGGAAGGGGTTTCCCGCTGGGCGGGCGGGCGGCCTTCTGGAGGTCGCCCGCCCGCCCAGCGGGAAACTCAGAATAACTGCGGCAGTCTTTTGACCGCACAACGGTATTCTGGCGGTTCCTGTTTGGCTGGCTGCGCCCGCCGCCAGCCAAACTCAGAATGACCCCCTAAGTCCGAAGGTAAACTTTTGACCGAGGCCTCCCGTGGGCTGTAGCCGAGCCGGGCTTCATCGCGGTCGGCCTTAAAGTTTGACTTTGCCCCGGTCGAGGTGCGACCAGATGACCAGATTGGCGCTTTTTCTTTCTAGGCGCTAGAAAACAATAATTCTTTAAAAATTCATATCTCCGGTTCCCCTTATCCGATTTTAATCGTTTTTGTGTCATTTTAAAGATAATAAATATAATCTATTTTTATAAATTGGTTTTGGATTTTTAAACTCTTTCCTGTGCTTTATTTAATTACTGTTTTGTGATATTTGGATGCTTTACACTCAGCCTCCTAAGTTAAGCCTTGTTGCTCGTTGCCAAGCTTCCAAGGGTAAAGCTGGGTTAAATTTACTGAGACCTAACTGGACCTAAGTGGAGGTTAGTAGCCTATTGCTAAGTGTAGGTACTTACCTGCCCTTACCAATAACCCATTTTCCAACACCTCCACATACAGAAATCCCAAATCTGCATGACGTGCATAGGTGTATACACCAGAGGAGACAAATAGAAGCCTTATTAAAAATGCATTTTGGCTAACCTGAATTTGTAGTGTATTGGTAACTCAGATACCCTTACCAGAAGTAGCTCCAAAAATGCATCTTGTCTTGCATACATTTACCATTGCGTTAATAGGTTTTGAGCCCAATTTTATGTCAAGACTGGAGGCTCCTATTATGCTTTTTTTTTCTAGCTTAACTTTAAAAGCAGCAGTCAAGATGAACAAACTATAACTCCCAAGCGACGAAGAAAAAGAGCCAAATAGGAAGAAAAGCATAGTACGAACACACTAACCAATCAGAATAACATACACACTATCATTACGCCACTTGACTGCAATAAACCCTCTTTTCTTGATGCTCACTGTCAAGTTAAGTACTTTTATCATTCTCTTCTCTCATATACAATCTTATAGGTAATTTTACTGTATTTATACTGTATTGGTATTACCTCATTTATTTTGCTGCCACTACTCGTTGCTAGTGTTTTTTTCTTCCCAGACCGCATGTTGCTGAATGCTTTAAGAGCCCTTTTCCTCATGCTCACTTACAAACGGTTCAACCGTTTCCTCTCACTCTGGTCGCCATTTTGCATGCATCTGAGAAGCATCAGTACCATTTTACAACGAGTCCTGTCACTCGTCCTGGCTTTAGTTTCCTGAGCGTTTGGGGCAAAGTTTCTCAATCTCGTCAGCCTTGCTGCTCCTTTCTGGCCAGCAACATGTCTGAAATGATCAGTCTGGCCCTTTCACTTCCTCAGTCCCTGCTGGCACCACCCATAGGCAGCGTTTCTGCCCATTAACCTTCCCACTCAATTGTAACCCTATCCCTACTGGTTTTCAGAAACATTTTTGGACTTCTTTCATCCCCTCACACAATTATGGAGATTGACAGCTTCCCTGTGTTACAGTATGATCTTGAAGAGGTCAATACAATTAAGGGTAGCTGAATGACTTTATATAAACTTCTGTACAGCAGGAAGTGTCTTCTTCTATGCAAAAATTGTCAAAAAATGTAGAAACTTCGGTTTTTAATATGATTACTAAGACAATTTTCTACACATTTCGCTGGGGAAAGCAGAAAGTGCCCTTCAGCCACTAATCAACCCAAGAAATTAGATAAGGTTGCGCTAAAGGTTAGTGAGGTTCCCTCACATATAGCAGAGGATGTGGCTCCTCACATGGCTCATACAAAGGAGGATAAAACTCAGGACAAATGGTCTTTAAAATGCAATACAAAATCAAAACAGATTATGGCCCTCATTACAACCCTGGCGGTAAATCCCGCTTACCGCCGTGCTGACGGCCGCCAGCATACCGTGGCCGCAGCAGAAATCAGCTACAGGTATTACGACCCACATCTCGTAATCCGCGACAATACAGACACACACAAGTCCGCCACACCAAAGGTCAGTGATATACTGGTGATAGCAAAACCTACACCGTTACACCAACAGGAATACGCCCACACTATCACGACCCATGAATCAACGCAGCGGTCATTCAACCGTGGCAATCAATTGGCGGTACATACCGCCGCGCTCACAATACACACACATTTACAAAACACAACCACATTGGACAATTCCAAATACACACACCTGATACACATACAAACACCACACCCACACACTCAGACCACTATAAAACACACACCCACATTACCCACAACCCCTTACAATGGCTTTTTTGTAAGAAGCAGAGGGAGAGAGAATAGCAAACAGAACCCCAGCATCCACAGGCACACAACACCATCACTCATACAACATCCACACACCTCAAAGAACACACCCCAACAGAACACATCACACAGCACAACAAACATTACCTCACATATCACCCACACCACATTATGGCACCTCAAAGACACCCCAGGTTTTCTGAGGAGGAGCTAGGGTCATGGCAGAGGAAATCATCCGGGTAGAGCCTCAGCTATTCGGATCACAGGTGCAGCAGACGTCCATTGCAAAGAAGATGGAGCTATGGCGGAGAATAGTCGACAGGGTCAACGCAGTGGGACAGCACCCCAGAACACGGGATGACATCAGGAAGAGGTGGAACGACCTACGGGGGAAGGTGCGTTCCGTAGTATACAGACACCAGGTAGCTGTACAGAGGACAGGTGGTGGACCCCCACCTCCTCCCCCAAAACTAACAACATGGGAAGGGCAAGTCTTGGCGATCATGCATCCTGAGGGCCTCGCAGGAGTAGAAGGTGGACTGGACTCTGGTAAGTCAAATTGTTACTACTTTATCCCCCACCCTACCTGCATGCCATCACAAACTCCTACCCCTACCCTCACCCCCATCACCTCACAGATACCCCACTATCACAACCCACCCATCCCAATACCAAGCCCTGCATGTAACACCAATGCATGGACACCCATTACAGACCTGCATGGACACCCATCACCAAAGCATGTCCAGTAGAGAGACTCACCCAGGCCAAAAAATCACTACGCACACAAGAGCCCAGGCAATAATGCTAGCACAGGAGTAGAGGGAAACTCACCCATTGTACAAGATGGCAAACACAGATACAGTAACTATGCATTTAAACCCCAACAGGACCCCTACCCAACGTCACCAAACAGGAGGTGCCAGCCATATCCAGTCACCCCCCAGAAGAGGCCCACAGTGACGACAGCAACTCTGTACGACTGGATCAAGATGACCGGCCCAGCCCATCAGAGACCTCTGGACAGTCAGTTCCCCTGCCACAGTCCCAAACCACCACTGAACCTCCCCCTCAAGAAACATCACCACAGCACCACCCAACGGGCCCATGCCACTGTCCCCAGGACACGTCAATCAGCAGTGTGTCCACCACTACAGGGACCCCAGGCAAACCCACTAACCCAAGACAATCAGGGACTTGGGGTCAGTGGCCGTGGGCACACGGTTCAGGGAACAGAGGCACAGGACAACAGGGAAACTGGGAGGACTGCTGTGCGACAGGGGGAGGACAGGCCCAGGGAACCCACTCTCCATGAGGCACTCTCCAACATCATGGGAGCATACCACCATTCCCAGGAGACCATGGGCATGGTACTGGCCAAGTTTCAGGAGACCCAGCGCTGCAGGAGGAACAGTACCTGGGGATCAGGGAGGACTTGAAGTCCATTAAAACCACCCTGGTCACTATTGCAGGGGTGCTGGCAGACTTGGCCAACACCATGAGGGAGACAGTGGCACACCAATGGGCCCCTGACACTAGCCCAAATGATGAACAGCCCTCCACGTCTGCCAGTGCTAGTGGACAGGAGGTCCCGCCCCATGACCAACAGGCCAACAGCACCCCACCCCCTGCAGAAAGAGAACCACCCTGCAAACGGTCCCTGCGATCCAGGCACAAGACAGAGAACATTTCCAAGGTCCCTGCCAGGAAATAAGACTCGCCTGATTGTCACCCTTCTGTCCCACTATGTCATCCTGTTCTAATTGAACTGCCATTACTCCCCTTCCTATGCCTCCTTGGACAATGCACCTGTGATACAACAAGACTGGACTCTACCATGGACATGGACCTCCACCATCACCCCAGCCCATTGCACATACCCCTCCACTGATTAGCACTTAAATAAGCACCCTTGAATCACAAAACAATCTGGATTCAGTCTGTATTTTCACAAATGTGTTATTACAACCTCTCTGACAAATATCAATGACAATGTTCATTTGCACATACCAAAGTATGACAGTTTTTGGGTGTTGGAAAATGGGTTATTGGTAAGGGCAGGTAAATACCTACACTTAGCAATAGGCCACCAACCTCCACTTAGGTCTCAGTAAATTAAACCCAGCTCAACCCTTGGTAGCTTGGCAACGAGCGACAAGGCTTAACTTAGGAGACTGAGTGTAAAGCATTCAAATATCATAAAACAGTAATTAAATAAAACACAGGAAACAGTTTAAAAATCCAAAATCAATTTTATCTTTAAAATGACACAAAAATGAATAAAATTGAATATGGAGAACTGGAGATATGAATGTTTAAAGAATTATTGTTTTCTAGTGCCTACAAACAAAAAGCGCCAATCTGGTCATCTGGTCGCACCTCGACCGGGGCAAAGTCAAAGTTTAAGGCCGACCGCGATGGAGCCCGGCTCGGCTACAGCCCGCAGGAGGCCTCGGTCAAAAGTTTACCTTCGGACTTAGTCGTTTTTCTGAAGATTTTCTTCAGCGGGATGAACCTGCCAGTCCAATCCGACCTCCTGGAACTCTTCCTCAGATACGCATTGCACAGAGGGGGGATTCCTGTGTGATGGCGGATAGCTGACATCGGGTCTGGCTCCAACTGGGCACACAGTTCATGGATTGTGGCACGATCAAGTCTGTAGGTGAAAATGATGTGTCCATTCCATTGTCAACAGGTCCACTAGGGGTCTGTACACTGGAGAATAACACCATCTCATCATCTGCCCCAGAGGATGTGCCCTATGGAGGAGAAGGGTGAGCAGAGGGTCATATACCACATAGGTAGTACAAGGGTGTTTTGCACTATTGTGATTTAATCTGTGTGTGGCGCTGTCTGCCCGTATTCCTGCCCAAAAGTGCTGTGACGCAGTTAGGTGCCCTGCCATGTGCCCCCTTGAAATGGCGGCTGCCTGACCTGTAAGTAGGGACAAGGGGAAATGAAGTAACTGCGCTGGCATTGTGCAGCGTCGTGGTAGCTGGACAAAGACCGCTGCGCAATTCAGCATTGGTTATCATTGGGCCCTATGGGTTCCAGGAGCCAATGACGATGTACGCCGGCGGTGATGGTATGCACTGCCGCGGACGTGACCGCCATTTTCTATCTCTTCACTCACTTGACCTGACCTTCAACAGGAGAGGACCTACACTGCAAGTGCTGCTGTGACCTGAGTCTGGAAGCGACAATGGCTACAGTGTCTGGGGAAAGGGCCCCTGCCTTAGCTGCAGAGTAGTTGGACAAACTGGTGGATGGGGTCCTCCCCCAGTACACACTACTCTATGGTCCTCCAGACAAACAGGTGGGTACACTGTGTGCATGGTGGATGTGACATTAATGTATGGAGTGGCGTGGATGGAAGATAAATGGGGGGTGGGGAGGCGGCTCTGGCCCGCATGTGAGGATGGTCAGTGTATGTGTTTCAGGGCATGGTTGGGAAGTTGTGGACAATGAGTAAGAATAACCGGACGGGGGAGTAAAATCCATTCTTACTTTACCTTTCCTGTAGGTCAGCGCCCACCAGAAGAAGGGAATTTGGCGTGCCATTGCCAAGGAGGTGCCGCTAGAGAGGGGAGGACCTGCGCTGCTGGAGCAAGAAGACGGCGGAGGCCCATCTGGGGATGGCCTCCCAACATGGAAGGGGTGCCTTTCGCACCATGATCCCCCTGATGTACCGGATCGTGGCGGTGGCATATCCGGAGTTGGATGGGCGCTTGAGGGCATCAGAGCAGCCACAAGGGGGTGAGTACAGTCTCATTCAGCTAACTGTGGGTTGGGCAAGTGGGCTGTGGGTTCCCCTAGGCCAGGGCAAACTTGGTAGGGTAGGTCCCTTGTTAGGCAGGGTCTGTGGCACTCAACTAGTCAGCCTCCTGTGGGTTCCAGGTGTGCAGCAAATGGGCTTAGGCATAGTCCCCCATGGGCAGGTGATTTTCCTAAGAACTGTTAGTGCATGGACTAGTGCATAGGGCTGCTCCTTGTGTGTTGTGTCCACCAACGGTGGTGTTATTGCTGGCATTGACCACGTGTCTCCTCTGTCTTTCCACCCCTTTTTTTTCGTCACCATGTCCCTGTGTGTATTAGCATCATCTGGCAGAGTAGCATTGGCACCGGAGCAGGAGGGAGCTGCAACCCACATGGCCCAGGAGGGTGAATGTACGGAGTATGAAGGCACCAGTGGGACGGAGGGCGAGGGGAGCTCCATGACGGGGACAGGAGGGGACACCAGCAACATCGACTCTGATGGGCTCTCCCTTGAAGTGGCGGGCACCTCTGTGCCCACCGCAAAAACAGGTACAGCAGCCACCCCCCCTACCAGCACCACCCTCCCAGCAGCCCTTCAGCGTGTTTCCCATGCCCGCTCACCCAGGATGGGGGGCATCTCCTTCGCCCCAGGCACCTCAGGCCCTGCCCCAGTCAGCCCTGCAGCCCTCAGTGAGGAGGCTATTGACCTCCTGAGATCCATCACTGTTGGGCAGCCAACCATTGTGAATGCCATCCAGGGGGTGGCAGCCCAAATGTGACAGACAAATGCATTCCTGGAGGGCATTCACACTGGCTTGGAGGCCCAACATAGATCAATCCAGGCTCTGGCATCCTCTCTGGTGGAATCCATTGTCCCTGTTTCTAGCCTTACCCCTCCAACTTCCTCTACGCAATCCCATTCCCCTCAACCCCAAGCTATCCCAAGCACACAGACGAGCATGCACCCAGGTCAAAACACAAGAGTGGACATGGCAAACACAAGCACCACACTTCATCCCACAGGCACTCACACAAACACCATCCAGAATCAGACATACCAGCATCCACTGCCTCCACTGTGGTCCCCTCCTCCTCGTGCTCCTCCTCCGACCCAGTTGTGTCTACACTCACACCTGAATGCACTACATCCTCATCCACTACCCCATCACCAGCACACCTAACAGCACATGTCCCTCACTGGCAGTCACCACCCCCACTTCCATGCACACATCCCCTGTGTCCTCTCCCACTGTGTCAGTGCCCCCTCCTCCCAAAGTACACAAACGCAAGCACAAACGCAAGCACTCAGACTCCCAACAGCCATCCACCTCACAACAGCATCCAGCCTATGCACCTGCACCCAAACACAGCAGACTGACACCTCCTACCACCACTCCCTCTTCCTCCACTCCCAAACCATCTCATTCTTCCCGCCCCAATGTCCCTAAGAAGGTTTTCCTCGCCAACATTGACCTCTTCCCTAGCCCTCCCCATCATCCCTCACGTCAGGCCAGGGTGGTCAAAACCCAGGCAAGCACCTCAGCCACCCAGTCTACGGGCACTGTAGTGTCCACAGCTACACCAGGTGGGAGAGGATCCCAGACACCAGGCAGCCACACTGATAGGGTGCCTGCAGCAAGTGCTACAAGGAAGGGCAAGGAGGCACCCCCAGCTGGTAAAATGAAGGGCAGGGGGCAATCCCTGGCTGCTGAGAGGAAGGGCAAGGAGAAGTCCCCAGTTGCTGCCAAAAGGGAGAAAGGAACCATCCCAGCTGCTGGCAGGAAGGGCAAGGGGCTTGCACCAGCAGGCAAAAAGGACAAGAGGCCTGGTGCTGGGACTCAGTCAGAGTCCCCACCACCAACCATGGTGGTTCAGCCGTCCGAGGCTGCAGGGGATGGGCTGGAGCCTCCCCCCACCACTGCCAGCACTGCCACTGCTAGTAGCAGCAGCCCTAGTGGGCAGCCATCCGAGGAGGCAGGGGAAGGGCTGGAGCCTCACCCCACCACTGCCAGAACCACCACCAGCACCACCACTGCCCACAGCAGCAGCCCCAGTGGGGAGCAGTCCGAGGCTGCAGGGGAAGGGCTGGAGCCTCCCCCAACCACTGCCAGCATTGCCACCAGCACCACCACAGCCACCACTGAGCAGCAGTCACCGCCAGAGGACAGTGTGTAGTCCTGCTTCCATGGGCTGTAGTGCGGCCTGGCCCCAGCAAATCCTGTGGGTCTGACACCCAGGTGAGAGACTGTGACCTTGCACTCCCCAAGATCTGCATCACAGGGCACAATGCCCCCTCCAGAACCAGCGGAGATGCCATCCACTCACCCCATCCTCTCCAGGATGAAGCTCTCTGGGCACAATGGGGTGAGTGGAGAAGCCATCCACTCACCCCATCCTTCCCAGGATGAAGTTCACTGGGCACAATGCCCACTCCAGAACCAGTGGAGAAGCCATCCACTCACCCCATCCTTCCCAGGATGAAGCTCACTGGGCACAATGCCCACTCCAGAACCAGTGGAAGAACTCATTCACTGACCCCATCCTTCCCAGGATGAAGCTCACTGGGCACAATGCCCCCTCCAGAACCAGTGGAGAAGCCATCCACTCACCCCATCCTTCCCAGGATAAAGCTGACTGAGCACAATGCCCCCTCCAGAGCCAGTGGGCAAGTCACCCACTTGAGAGACTGTGGCCTTGCACTCCCCAGGATCATGCACAGGGCATGTTGCACCCTCCAGATCCAGTGGGCAAGTGACATACTTGAGAGACTGTGGCCTTGCTCTACCCAGGATGAAGCACAGGACATGTTGCCCACAGGGACCAGTGGCATTGTACCATCTTCCGGCTGAGGTGCCTGTCTATTTTCAACATGATGCCCCTGCAATGTTCTCTCTGTTGTTGCAGGAGTGAGGTTGGGCCTTGAACTTTGTGATGTGGCCCTGTGGCCCACGGACATTGAGGACTGGGCAGTGTCTCTTGCATTGTAAATGTGTAAATACTTGTTGATTTGGAAGCACATATTTTACCTATATTTATCTTATTACAGACTTTTTACACTATAGTAGTTGTCCTTGCATTATTCCTGAGGGGTATGGGGTAAATATGTTATGTTACTGCATCTGCTTGTATGTGTGGTGTTGGGGGTGGGGGTGTTGCATGTTGCGTGTGTGTGTCACTCTAATTCCCCCCTCCCCTGTGTGCTAGGCAGCGGTACTCACAGAGGTCGTCTTCGCCGGTGTTGATGTTTGTGATGGAGCAGGACTTAGAAGATCATTGGGAAGATATGCAGCTCGGGCTCCTTGGTGGCATGGTTCTTCCCAGAGTCTCCAGAGGTGAGTTGTTTCCCTTCTGTGCAGTGTTTCCGCCAGGCTTTTGATGTCTTTTGTATCGCCCCGGAAAAGGTGGTGCATAGGTGTGTCATATTACTGTGGGTGGTACATTGTCTTCCACCTGGCTGTGGTGCCAGTTGGTTTCGCCCTGGCAGTTGGTGTGTTAAAGTGGCTGTCTGTCTGAGCGGTTTCCGCCATGGTCATAATTTCATGTTTATTACCGCCGGTCTGTTGGCAGTATTACCACCGCTTTATCAGCGACCACGAGGGTTGTACTGAGGGCCAATATGTTTAAAGTATTTTATTGTAAACCTGTTGATAATGTTTCAATGAATTTGATCAATTTGCTTTGAACAAACACAAGAGGGGACTCCGGTCATGACATAAAATGTAGATTTTCCTAGTATTTATGACGGAAAGTCTTCATTTTATTAAAGACACGGAGGCAAGTATTATCCCACCTGTTATAAATGGGGTCTTTGGTTGGCAGTCAGGTTAGCACCTGTCCAAGCAAGGACCCTCACTCTAGTCAGGGTAAGAGAGAATCACCCTCAGCTAACCCTCGCTCACCCCCTTGGTAGCTTGGCATGAGAAGGCAGGCTTAACTTCAGAGTGCTAGGTGTAAAGTATTAGTACCAACACACACATTAACTCAAAACACTACAAAATTACACAACACAAGTTTAGAAAAATAAAAAATATTTATCTAAACAAAACAAGACCAAAACAACAAAAATCCACAATACACAAGTCAAGATATCAATTAAAAATTAAAAAGAGTCTTCATGTAATTTTAAACACAATGCTAACGCTGTTAGTGTGGAAATGTACCTGGGTGCGTCAAGAATAACCCCACACAGGTGAGTGTGCTTCAAAAAGGACTCGTGATGCGTTGATGTCACTCACGAGCGAGACTATGCGTTGTTTCTCCTTCAGTCGGCGTGCGTCGTTTCTACTCTCCGCAGGAGAGCAATGCGTCGATTCAAACTGCACTCTCAAGTCCGGGCAGGCCTTGCGTCGTTTTTATATGCCCAGAGATGTTTGCGTCAGAAATCCTGCTGCACGATGATCCAAAAACCAAGCAGCGCGTGTTGCGATCTTACCAGCCTCCGTCAGCAATGCTGCGCTTCTTTTCTCCAGCAAGTGGTGCGTTGATTTTTCAGCCGTAGACCAAAGTTGCGTCGATCTTTTCCTTGCACGGCGATCAGTGTGTGGATTTCTCACTCTTGGGCTGCCAGCTTCTCCTTTCAGGGTCCCAGGAACTGGATGAGCACCACTTGGCAGAGTAGGAGTCTCAGCAGAGGCTCCAGGTGCTGGCAGAGAGAAGTCTTTTCTGTCCCTGAGACTTCAAGCAACAGGAGGCAAAGCTCTAAATCAAGCCCTTGGAGAGTTCTTCAAAAGAAGGAAGGCACACAAAATCCAGTCTTTGTCCTCAAGGACGGGCAGAAGCAGCAACTACAGGATAGCTCCACAAAGCACAGTCACAGGCAGGGCAGCTCTTCTTCCTCAGCTCTTCAAATCTTCTCCAGGCAGAGGTTCCTCTTGGTTTCCAGAAGTGTTCTAAAGTCTGTGGTTTTGGGTGTCCTTCTTATACCCATTTTGCCCCTTGAAGTAGGCTTACTTCAAAGGAAAGTCTCTCTTGTTTATGAAATCCTGCCTTGCCCAGGCCAGGCCCCAGACACACACCAGGGGTTTGGAGAATGTATTGTGTGAGGGCAGGCACAGCCCTTTCAGGCGTGTGTGACCACTCCTCCCCTCCCTCCTAGCACAGATGGCTCATCAGGTTATGCAGGCTACACCCCAGCTCCCTTTGTGTCACTGTCTAGTGAGAGGTGCAACCAGCCCAACTGTCAAACGGACCAATACAGGGAATCCACAAACAGGCAGAGTCACAGAAATGGTTGAAGCAAGAAAATGCTCACTTTCTAAAAGTGGTATTTTCAAACACACAATCTTAAAATCAACTTTACTAAAAGATGTATTTTTAAATTGTGAGCTCAGAGACCCCAAACTCCACATGTCTATCCGCTCCCAAAGGGAATCTACAGTTTAATCATATTTAAAGGTATCCCCCATGTTAACCTATGAGGGGGACAGGCCTTGCAACAGTGAAAAACGGATTTAGCAGTATTTTACTGTCAGGACATGTAAAACACATTACTATATGTCCTACCTCAACCATACACTGCACCATGCCCTTGGGGCTAACTAGGGCCTACCTTAGGGGTGCCTTACATGTAAGAATAGGAGAAGGTTTAGGCCTGGCAAGTGGGTACACTTGCCAAGTCAAATTCACAGTTTAAAACTGCACACACAGACACTGCAGTGGCAAGTCTGAGCCATGTTTACAGAGCTACTAATGTGGGTGGCACCGCCAGTGCTGCAGGTCCACTAGTAGCATTTAATTTTCAGGCCCTGGGCACCTCTAGTGCACTGTACTAGGGACTTACTAGTAAATCAAATATGCCAATCATGGATGAAACAATTACATACACATTTTCTATAGGAGCACTGGCACTTTAGCACTGGTTAGCAGTGGTAAAGTGCCCGCAGTAACAAAAACTGCAAAAACAGAGTCCAGCACACATCAGCAACCTGGGAACCAGAGGCAAAAAGTTAAGCGAGACCACGCCAAGGATGAAAAGTCTAACACCACCGCACTGTTTAACTGTTGTTTTCTCCCACCCTCACAGTGACCACAACTACTGCTTAACCTTCTGTGTAAATCAATATCAAACCCTTTGGCATCCATAATCTCAAATTCTTCATCTTCAAAAAGAGCTGCGAACCCTGCCGTTCCTGTTGCTCCAGAACCTTTTCCGATTCCTGGATTCACGAACTTTTGTTATGAACTTTTTTCCTTCATCAAGGCTATTCTTATTTTATTTTCTATTTTTCCTCTATTTCGTTCTGATTGACTTCTCAAACGAGAAAAAAGGGCTGTTCGCTGTCAACTGACATAATAATAGTGTGTATGTTATTCTGATTAGTTCCTGTCTTCAAACTATGCTTTTCTTCCCATTGGCTCTTTTCCTTCATCACTTGGGAGTTGTAGTTTGTTCATTTTGACTGCTGCTATTTAAGTTGAGAAAGAAAAGAAACTCATAATACTCGCCTCCGTGTGTTTAATAAAAGTAAGACTTTGCATCATCAATGCTAGGAAAATCAACATTTTGCAGCAGACCTAAAAAATGCATCAATGGACCTTTCAAAATGGGTATTCCTAGTTTTCACCAAGTGTCATCAAAGGGAACCCCAAGTGTGTAAAGTGCAGTACACAGAACAATCTAATGTTATAAACATTATGAAATCTCAATTTACTAGCGGACAGTCCATACACCATGGTGAAAGATTTAGAATTATTAATAAAAAGGCCCAATTTGCTCATAATCAGAGCAATGTAATCCATAGAATTTTGTAGTTTTACCCCTGTTTTGGAGAGTATGGCACAGTCATCAGCATATAAAGGGGCTGGTAGCTGTCTTGCTTCCACCCTAGGTGTATTTACCTCTACAAGTAAAAAAAGTTGCAACAAGATTGTTAATATAAAGGCAGAAAAGAAAAGGTGCCAAGAGACAAACCTGTCTAACTCCCTCCCACCTGATCTTAATTGATGGAGATACACTCGCCCTTAGACTCATACCTGATACACACCATCACAATCCTGTAGAGTTGGTCCAACAAGTACACAATTGAGGGATCCACTCCCAATTATAGCATCTTCTCCCACAATTTGGTTCAGATGACACCATCAAATGCGTAGCTCAAGTCCATGAATGCTAGATATAGACAGCACCTCTTCACCTTGTTGTGTTTACTTATTGAGAGGTGGAGATTCATACACTGGTCTACAGTACCTAGGCCTTGTCTGAACCCATACTATACCCCAGAGAGACTTCCTTTCCCAGTAGCCCATACCTCCAGTCGATCTAAAGGAGTTTGGCCCAGCACTTTGGCAGTGGAGACAATGAGGACGATGGGATGATAACAACAAGGATCTGTTCCATTGCCTTTCTTGAAAATAGGCACAATGATTGGGTTGGACCATGAGGTAGGATGGCCAACAAGTATTGAACGCCTCAGCACATTCACTATTACTGGGACTCATAGATCTATATTACTTTTAAACAGGTCGATGGGCACCTTATTGAGACCTGGTGCTTTATTGCTAGGGCTACATTCAATGGTCGAATTACTGCCTTTAAGGTGATTTCCAGAAAATATATATTTCCCTGAGCATGGGCATTCAATGCATTACTCGTCCAGATGTCTGTGGGAAGACTGCTGTCATGCACATTGGTGAAGTGTGCTATACACAGAGAATATATGTATATTTTTCGTTTTTTTTGTACTTTGTATAATGATGTATCTTAGAATAATTTTAGTTCAACTAGTGATGAAGCTTTCATCCAATGAAAAATTTTCTTGCAGTTTTGTGTTTTACCTGTGCTTCCTTGCAGGGGTTCTGTTGGTTCATACTGATAATCGATGCCCTCCCAAATGTCTCCCATTAATTAACCTTTCTGACTTCCTGTCAATACTTTTTGTTACTTCTGCCTACCTACTTGCCTTTAAGCTTCATATTGCTAGTAAAGATGGCTTTAAAAATTACATTACAAAAGCACTCCAACACTAAAATACCAGTTTAATAAGTTTTGATCTCCAACTTGACATTTGCTTTTCATCCTTGCTATGGTAATGGAGGAATGGTGAGACATTTTCTGCCATTGTGCCAAATGAGCAAATATGAGCTTATGTATTCTCTAACATGCTGCACATTGACCATCTCAAACATTTAGCATTATCTGTGCTTTGGGTAGATGACACATTGTCACAGGTGAGCATGGCTGTAAATTGTGAAACAAGTTCCTTGGACAGCCAGTCAAATACTGAACGTGAAAAGGTCAGGCTGGAACCGACAATTGTTATAAATCACAGATGGCAGGCAGGGAGACATTGCGTGCCATATCTCATGCCGGTGACACTGATCTTAGGGGCATAATTAAATGGCACAGTGTCACTCTTGTTTCGCTTCAAAGATTGTGTACCGAAGAATCGTTACTCATCTTAAAGTTAATCCATTCTCATTACGGACTTCAGGTGCCAACATTGTGAATACCATCGCACACTATGTTTTATGGGGACACGTGTTTAGTAGGGCTGAATAGAAGTAACTGGGTTGCTGGCCTAAAACCGAATGATGTGAAATAACGCCGTGTTTTAGTGCCTTTCGGGTGATATGTTTTAAACCAGCAGAATGGCAAGGGGTTTTAAGTACGAGCCATCAAAAATATTTTCTCTCTTTGTTTTTTGTATGTTGTTTTTTAATTGAAAAACATAAATAAGGCCTGACAGCGCATCAGATGGCGGCACAAAAAAGAGCAGACTACAACAGAATGTGGAAAATTCTCCCATGTTTAGTTAATTGATGGTGACAAAGTCACAAGCGCAGCATTATTTAAAAAAAGTAGTGAAAGCAAGGGATAATTAGGGCACAGAGCAGAAGTCCATACCGATGTCTTCATGTGCGCAAAATAAACATTAAAATATGTATTTCAACTTTTAGAGAGGGGTATTTCACATAATCTTGAAAAAGTATATTTTAAGTCACACGAGGCCATACACTGCATTACCTTAGGTAGACCGCAAATGGCTATGCTGATTTTCCAGTCATAAAAGCTGCGGTTTACTCTGCATTATGAAAGCTAAATAAAAGGCGGGTGTTTTTCGGCACTGGCCAGGTGATGTACATATTTTTCGGAAAATATATTTTATATATATACATATATATATATATGTATATATATATATAAGACAGTCTGTGCAGGGCTCTTCTCTGCAAACCCTAAGAGATAGAGGCAAAAAAAGTACAACCTGCTTATGTCTGATCTGCCGGCAATCCAGACAGATCCCACCAGACATTCAGAGTTAATATGGTTCAAATCCCTGATGCACAGGACTATGTTACCAAGATGCAGCTTGAAATTGTTGACAGCGGTTTAAAGTGTTCTTTAGTTCAGTGTTAAAAATCATATACCATATCAGTCGCTGAGCAGGACTTGAAAAACTGTTAATCAGTCCAGATTTGTCAGTCACATTGCAAGCGTGAAGGAGGAGGGTCAACGAGGCAGAAACAGGAATCAGAAGTGACAGGAGGCAGTCAAGTTAAACCTGGGAGACCACATGAGTACCACGATCCAAAATCCAAAGGGATCCGAAACTGGAGACGGTTAAGTATTAGGTGTGTGTGTGTGTTTATGCACGCATGCGTGTGTGTTTCTGTGTGTACTTGTGTGTGACAAGTTTTCATGTATGCATAAATATTGACATATTTTGGACATCCAGTTTATTTTTGTGTCCACAATAATACTTAATGATGACTCTGGACTAATGTTGGTACTTTTTGCCATGTTGTTGATGACAATGTCAGGAGAGTCCCACCCATCGAATTGTCCCAGTCCTACCATAATCATGGAAATTCAGTGCTTATAGTGATCATCTCATTAATTAACCCAAATTAATGGCCCTATGTTGATGATGGTCATTCCTGGTATGTTGTTGGTATCCCTGGCATCAAGAGTTCCATTTCTGCTCTTAAGCTGGCACTAGCATAACAGTTTAACAGCCATGCTATCTGACTGGGAATCTAAGCTGAAGGACCAGGATGAGACAATAACAGGAAATGAAACGCAGAAGTGAAGAAAGATGCTTTGAAAAATCACTTGGTATTTGAAACTGAATTTCCTCTCAATTTTCTAGACAATTGTTGAATAATCTTTGCCACAAGCTACCATTTCTTGAATATTTTCATAGAACAGGTGAATGCCCATCAACAATGGAGGGGAGAAGGGTAGCCTTGCATGGCACACCATGAAAGAACTGAATGCCTTTTCTAACACTCTGGTTGTGAAATGCTGTACTTGGCACCATATTTTTGGCCTCTCCCCAAATACAGTTGGATTCTTTTTCATCACTTATGCTGTACAATTTGGGCTGATATTTAGGTTCCACTGTCCAACATCACTAGCCATGGTGCTTTGTGGAGACCGGTGCACCTTCTGTCTGCTGCCTTTTGACAAGCAGAGCATGGCTGCTGTGGTTCACATTTTAAAGGATGATCTTTACCATTGAGGGCATACAAAGAATTATATGCACCTGGTGATTATGTTGGGAAAGCTTTTGTTAATGGATTGGTTCCTGACTACAAAACGATAGCAACGGTAGACCTGGTGTGAGTATTAGCTCATTGCCTGCCTAGTGATATAATACAGTATGCCATACAATCTGACTGCTATATAAAAGCCATTGAAGCTTGTGTAAGGGCTGATTTCGATGTGCATGGATTAAGGATCACTTGATCTAGGTCAGAGGCGGCTTGTACCTTTTGGAAGTGGTCTGTGAGTGAAGTGCCCTCACCACTTTGCAAAAAACAAAATAAAATACCCCTCCCTCGAAAACACCAAAGTAAACCACCCCGCCCTCCCAAAGCCCCAAAAACACCATAACAATAAACTGTAAATAAAATAAACACAACCACTATAGTTGCATTCATTGCACACTAACATGCATTACACACACACATGCATTATGCAAGTATGCATTACACATTTAAAATAAAACACTGTGCTTACTCACATGCTGCGCATCTTCCTTTGTGTTCTTCTGCTCTCCAATAGAGGAAGGGCTCCCTAAACCAATCCAGATGCTGCTTTCATGCTGTTAACCAGCATGAGAACAGTGTCTGGATTGGATGAAGCGGCCTCGCTGGATGCTCATTCAGGCCCTATAGGCCTGTGCTTGGTCTCCACCCAGTTGTCTTAAGACAGGTGACAGGAGAGCTTCAAAATGTGCATGTCACTTTGGCCGACCCAAAACAGCTGGCCCAAGTGACATGTGCACTTTGGAGCATCCAGTCAAGGCACTGCTCACATCCTCTGCTGCCACCAGCAGAGGCAGTGGGGCAAGCCTAGCATGTGTTTGGGCTGGTGCATTGCACAGGTAAAAACAAAATGACAATGAGATCTGACAGTTATGACATCCATTGCTTTTCCTGAATTGCCCCATGTTTTTCCCTTAGTAAATTTGACCACTAATATGAATCCATGTTGCCGGGTCAGTTACCAGCAGCTTATTAAACTCTAGGCTCTGCTGATCAGAGTATCTCTAACCTGAGTACCAACTCATGCTAGAGTATGGTTACTGCCTGATTGTACCTGGATATGGATAGACTGAGAGTTAGAAACAGCCAACTCAATTGCTTAATGCATATGTATGTTTACCTGTATCCCTGGTAAGGAAATTATCTGATTGCCCCCTCATAAAATGTGGTCAGTCCCTTATTAGTGCTGTGTTTCACTCCTTAGAGTAAGGAAATGATCTGACTGCCCCTCTCATAAAATGTGCTCAGTCCCTTATTACTGTTGTATTTTACTCCATATAAACATATGTAGTTGAGAGTGTGAGGGAGATAGAGATAGAGAGATTTTAAGGCTTTGATGAATAATATACTTAGACAGCTCTCGCTTGCAGTAAGTAGACTTTGTTTGCCTGTGCGTGTTGGGAGCTGTTAGCTCCCACCAAGCAAAAGCAAACAGGTAGGCCCTAGGGGTTGGTGGCCGGGACATAGCAGGATTCAGCCATGGTGGGTGGTGGTCCCAGGGCCATCATTGGCTCCACAAGTGGGGCCACGTGGCCCCCTCCAACTTTATTAGCCCCAGGAATTTGGTGCTCTCCAGGACTCGGGGGTCTGAAACGGACCCCCTCATTATTTTATTGAAGCCCCAGTGAGGCAGTTGTTCCTAGGGCTGTGGGTAGGTTACACTGTCTCCTGCATTCTATTTATTTTAAGCCCCAGGCAGGTAGCGGTGAAGGTGGTTCCTGGGATGTGGAGGGGGTCTGAAATTGACCCCCCTGCTTATTTCCTTTTAGCCCCGGGGTGTTGGTGGTCCCTGGGGCTGCAGGGGACCTAGCACCCCCCCATCAAATATGATTGAAACCCCGGGGTGTTGACGGTCCCCGGGGCTGTGGCAAGCATAGACAGGGAGCCTGTGTGCCCCCTCCTAACTTTCTCATGCCCCTGGGACTTGGCCCACCTGGGGGCTTCACAAAAAGGGTGGGAAACCACCCTTTTTGTTAAATGCCAGGAAAATCCAGAGATCCAGAGCTGCTGATTTTTCTGGCATTTAAAATAAATTGCTTGTAAGCCCTCTGGGACCCTGTGGGACCCCAGCACCACAGCTAAGGGGTCATGGTGTCCCTACCCTGGGCCTTTGTTTTTTTTTTTTTACTTTTGTTTGCTGGGACTGGGCTAAAGCCAAGTCCCAAGAAGGCTGTCAACACTTTCTTTTTGAATTGTTGACAGCCAATCAGATATCTGCATTGGGACAATCGGATCCGCGGAGGATCTGCGTCCCTACATGTCTAAGGCCCTCATTCTGACCTTGGCGGGCGGCGGAGGCCGCCCGCCAAAGTCCCGCCGTCAGGTTACCGTTCCGCGGTCGAAAGACCGCGGCGGTAATTCTGACTTTCCCGCTGGGCTGGCGGGCGGTCGCCTTCAGACCGCCAGCCAGCCCAGCGGGAAAGAGGCTTCCACGATGAAGCCGGCTCGGAATCGAGCCGGCGGAGTGGAAGCTGTGCGACGGGTGCAGTTGCACCCGTCGCGTATTTCACTGTCTGCGCAGCAGACAGTGAAATACATGTAGGGGCCCTCTTACGGGGGCCCCTGCAATGCCCATGCCAGTGGCATGGGCACTGCAGGGGCCCCCAGGGGCCCCGCGACCCCCCCTACCGCCATCCGGATCTCGGCGGTCCGACCGCCGGGATCTGGATGGCGGTAGGGGGGGTCGGAATCCCCGCGGCGGTGCAGCAAGCTGCGCCGCCGCGGAGGATTCAATGGGGCCGCGGTACACTGGCGGGACCCCGCCAGTGGTGCCGGTCCGACCGCGGCTTTACCGCCGCGGTCGGAATCCCCATTGGAGCACCGCCGGCCTGTCGGCGGTGCTCCCGCGGTCCTCCGCCCTGGCGGTCAAAGACCGCCAGGGTCAGAATGACCACCTATATATTTTAACCTTTATTTCTCCTAAACTACTGAGGAGATTTACACCAAATTGCAAAAAGCACAATCTGCGGAACAGAATCACGTGTCTTGACAAATTTGGTGTAATTCAGTTCAGCAGTTTAGGCTGGGTGTGTCTAAAGACCCTATGGAAAAATGAATGGGGAAAACAAGTTTTGGCCTCCCCACTTTTTTCTCGGCTCCCGCTTGACAGATCACCCAGAAACTTTCATGACAGCCATTGACCTGACCAAAGTATGTGTTTTGAGCATTTCGGAAAGATTTGTCAAGCTCCACCATAAAGAACACCCTGGGCCTCAATACGAGTATGCTGGTCAGTGGACTGCAGCGGTGGAGATGGCAGTTGCACTGCCGCAGGCCCGGTGGTGAAGGTCGCCATATCACAAGTACTCAAAAAGAAAAATGGAGCGCACTGCCTTGCATTCAAGTGGAAAATAGCCCCAAGGCATCATAGTAAATGCAGTCATTTAAATATAAATAGTGAGTATTTTTCAAAAAAAGTATTCACCCTAAGTAGGTGCAGCAAGTGCCGTATCGCTGTAGAAAGTCTTTCACCTAAGGTAGGTGCAGCGAGTGCCGTATCTCTGGACACGTGTTTCTGGCTTTCGGCCGTCATCAGCAGAGAGCGTATGTAACTGAAGGGGTCACTTGAAATGCCGCCAAACGTCTTCACAGGTTTTTGTACCACTCAGTAGGCGCACAGGCATCGCCAGTGCTCGTCAGCAAGAGGCTCACGGGAGCCGTCATTTAGACATCCAAAAAGAAAAAGGGAGCACACTGCCTTGCATTCAAGTGGAAAATAGCCCCAAGGCATCATGGTAAATGCAGTCATTTAAATATAAATAGTGCAAATTTTTCAAAAAAGTATTCACCCTAAGTAGGTGCAGCAAGTGCCGTATCGCTGTAGAAAGTCTTTCACCTAAGGTAGGTGCAGCGAGTGCCGTATCTCTGGACACGTGTTTCTGGCTTTCGGCCGTCATCAGCAGAGAGCGTATGTAACTGAAGGGGTCACTTGAAATGCCGCCAAACGTCTTCACAGGTTTTTGTACCACTCAGTAGGCGCACAGGCATCGCCAGTGCTCGTCAGCAAGAGGCTCACGGGAGCCGTCATTTAGACATCCAAAAAGAAAAAGGGAGCACACTGCCTTGCATTCAACTGTGGTGGCATTTCAAGCAACCCCACAAAATGTGCTGCTCTCTGCTGATGACGGGAAAAACCCAGAAACACGTGTCCACAGATATACAGCACTTGCTGCACCTACTAAGGTGAAAGACTTTGATTACTTTTGTTAATGTGAAACGAATCTGACTGCATTTACCAAGATGCATTGGGGCCAACTTTTTGCTGGAGTGTGAGGCAGTGTGCTCCCTTTTTTTTGCACTGTGTCGACTGACGGCTCCCTTGAGCTAACAGGCTGATGAGCCTTGGTGAGGCACCTGCGCACCAGAGTGGTACATAAACCTGAGAAGACGTTTGGTGGCATTTCAAGCAACCCCACCAAATGTGCTGCTCTCTGCTGATGACGGGTGAAACCCAGAAACACGTGTCCAGAGATATACAGCACTTGCTGCACCTACTAAGGTGAAAGACTTTGATTACTTTTGTTAATGTGAAACGAATCTGACTGCATTTACCAAGATGCATTGGGGCCAACTTTTTGCTGGAGTGTGAGGCAGTGTGCTTCCTTTTTTTTGCACTATATCACAAGTACTGGGAAGGCACCTGCAGAACACAACCAAGTTACCGTTCGCACCGCGACTGCAGAGGGGCTGGCACAGCTGGGGGCAGTCATCTTCAGGCCGGGCAGTATCCCACGACCACATTACGAGGTTGTACACCGCCAGGATTTCCGGGGGCAAATCTACCGCCACCAAAAGCCTGCCAAAAACAACAATATAAAAGAGAACACCTACCTTCAAGAACACAGGCACATCCGTAGGCGCCATGGCACGCTGTAGGAGCTGGCCTGGCTTATAGTGGGTACCTGATGGTACTGAAACCTTGTGCCAGGTCCAGTTATCCCTTATTAGTAGATTAGTAGTGGTCTAGCAGCTTAGGCTGATAGAGGTAGATATAGCAGAGCAGCTTAGGCTGAACTAGGGGACTGGGGACCTGGGCTAGGCTGTGCACGAAGGAATCCTTGCAAGAGTGCACAGAAGCCCTAGCAGCTGCAGATCATGCAGTACACAGGATTACTGTCTGGCGTGGGGAGGCAAGGACTTACCTCCACCAAATCTGGACAGAAAGACCATTGGACTGTCGGGGTCACTTGTATCCAGCTTCTGTGTTCCAGGGACCATGCTCGTCAAGATGAGAGGGGACCCAGAGGACCTGTGATGCAGAAGTTTGGTGCCTGCGTTAGCAGGGGGAAGATTCTGTCAACCCACAGGAGATTTCTTCTTGGCTTCCAGTGCAGGGTGACAACCCTCAGAGCATGCACCACCAGGAAACAGTTGAGAAAGCCGGCAGGATTAGGCGCTACAATGTTGCTGGCAGTCTTCTTGCTACTTTGTTGTGGTTTTGCAGGTGTCCTGGACCAGGCAGCAATCGATCCTTGGCAGAAGTTGAAGAGAGAAGTGCAGAGGAACACTGGTGAGCTCTTGCATTCGTTATCTGACGAGAAACCCAAAGGAGAGACCCTAAATAGCTCCCAGAGGAGGATTGGCTACCTAACCAGGTAAAAGCCTATCAGGAGGTGTCTCTGATGTCACCTGCTGGCACTGGCCACTCAGAGGTCTCCATTGTGCCCTCACACCTCTGCATTCAAGATGGTCGAGGTCTGGGACATACTGGAGGAGCTCTTGGCACCACCCCTGGGGTGGTGATGGACAGGGGAGTGGTCACTCCCCTTTCCTTTGTCCAGTTTCGCACCAGAGAAGGGGCTGGGGGCTCCCTGATCCGATGTAAACTGGATTATGCAAGGAGGGCACCATCTGTGCCCTTCAAAGCATTTCCAGAGGCTGGGGGAGGCTACTCCTCCCCAGCCCTTAACACCTATTTCCAAAGGGAGATGGTGATACACCCTCTCTCAGAGGAAATCCTTTGTTCTGCCTTCCTGGGACTGAGCTGCCCAGACCCCAGGAGGGCAGAAACATGTCTGAGGGGTGGCAGCAGAGGTAGCTGCAGTGAAAACCCTAGAGAGCTGGTTTGGCAGTACCCGGGGTCCATGCTGGAGCCCCATGGATGCATGGGATTGGCACCCCAATACCAGATTTGGCTTGGGGGGACAATTCCAGGATCTTAGACATGTTACATGTCCATGTTCGGAGTTACCATTGTGAAGCTACACATAGGTATTGACCTATATGTTGTTCACGCATGTAATGGTGTCCCCGCACTCACAAAGTCTGGGGAAATTGCCCTGAACAATGTGGAGGCACCTTGGCTAGTGCCAGAGTGCCCTCCCACTTAGTAACCTTTCACCTAACCTTCACCAAGTGAGGGTCAGAAATATAGGTGACTTATAAGTTACTTAAGTGCAGTGTAAAATGGCTGTGAAATAATGTGGACGTTATTTCACTCAGGCTGCAGTGGCAGTCCTGTGTAAGAATTGTCTGAGCTCCCTATGGGTGGCAAAAGAAATGCTGCAGCCCATAGGGATCTCCTGGAACCCCAATACCCTGGGTGCCTAGGTACCATATACTAGGGAATTATAAGGGTGTTCCAGTATGCCAATCAGAATTGGTAAAATTAGTCACTAACCTGCAGTGACAATTTTAAAAGCAGAGAGAGCATAAACACTGAGGTCCTGGTTAGCAGAGCCTCAGTGCTACAGTTAGGCACCACACAGGGAACACATACAGGCCACAATTATGAGCACTTGGGTCATAGCTAGCAGGATCCCAGTGACACAGGCAAAAACAAACAGACACTCAAGTAAAAATGGGGGTAACATGCCAGGCAAGATGGTACTTTCCTACACACGCTAATTGTAACTCCTCCCAATGCTCTACGTGGCAATGCAACTCCTGGACAAGCGATGGCCACCAAGTTACCAAACAGAAGTACACCAGCCTAGCACACACTGTAGGGAATGATGTTAGTGCACACACACAATACACACACGGCACAGGAAGCCACGCCCACATACACACACGCAAACACCCGTACCAACACACACACACACACATACACACATGCATACATGCTAATACTCACAACCACCACACATACATGTGGAAGCAAAGCCAGGACAAGGTCAGAACCATCAACACCAATGGTGTTGTGATGCAGATATATAATAAATGGTAAAACTATGTACACACACAGGCCCAAGGGCCAGTCCAAACGTCCCACAGTGCACTGAGCACACTGGGCACAAGGTTATGCCCCAACTTGACTCAAAGTGCAGGCCTCCACAGGGCAGTGGCATCAGTGGGGTATGCAGGCACATCAGGGGTGGAGGGCTTTGGGTTTGGAGGGGGGTCCTTTGGTCTGGGCTTGGAGGGGGTCCTTGGGGTAGATTTGTATGGGGGGTCCTTGGGCTTGCTCTTGGAGGAGGCTGTTTACCCGGGGGGTTTGGGCTTGGCCTTGGAAGTGGAGGGACTGGGCTTGTCCTTGGAAGTGAAGGGAGTGGGCTTGGCCTCAGAAGTAGAGGGAGTGGACATGGGCCTGGGTTTGGCAGGAGGAGCAGTGGACATGACAGGGGTGGAAGTGGCAGGTGGTGGAGGGGCATGGTGAGGGTCAGTGGTGGACTGGAAGGTGGAAGGCAGGGACCTTGGAAGGGTAGCAGGATACTTGGGGGGAACAGGGACTGATGCAGTGGTAGGGAACAGAGAAAACTCTTGGAGGAAATGTTTTTTGGGGACACAAGGGAGGTCAAGGTAAGGATGATTGGGAGTGGAGGGAGTGGGTATGGCTGTGAGGTGTGTATGTGGAGGTGCCTTGGGCGCAGGTGCGTGGGTGGATCAAATGTGTGTGCTGGGGGACTGCTGGGTGGGTCAGTGCAGGTGTTTAGATGTACTGGGAGGAGGTTGGGAGGAGATGCCGGGGTAAGGCAGGGGGCACATGTGTGTATGTTGGGGTGGTGTCTGCAGGTAGGGTGGATGTGCTGCATTTGGCTGTGTTGACAGCCGTGGTGTATCTGCCAGTGGTGTATGGGCTGCATGAATGGGGATCAGATAATGTTGGGATGGGGTGGTAGTGAGGGCACATGTGGCAGGATCAGTGACTGATGTGGTGCTGACTGCAGGAGTGGTGGTGTAATGACTGTGAGGGGGAGGTGGTGGGGGAGTCGGTGCAGGGTGTGGATGTTGTCATGTCTGCCTGTGTCTGTTGTTTGTGTGCATGGCAGTGGTGGTGTTTGTGGAGCTTATGTCTGTCCTTGAGTACCGTGCCTGTTAATGTGGATGCATGTGGGTCAGTACCTGTGCCTGGGATGGGTGAGGGGAGAGGGATGTGGGTATGGAACAGGTAGGTAGAGGGGGAAACGGAAGAGGAAGGGACACTGGCTGCAGTTATGGAGGAGGCCAGAGCCTGAAACAATCTCTGTAGGCCAGACAATGCACTGTGCATGCCTTCCAGGAACACATTGGTCTGTTGCATCTGGGATGCCAGTCCCTGGATGGCATTCATGATAGTTGTCAGCCCCACAGAGATGGACTTCAGGAGGTCAATAGCCTCCTCTTTGAGGGCAGCTGGGCTGATTGAGGCAGGGGCAGAGGTGCTTGCGTCGAAGAAGATGCCCACCCTCTTGGGTGGGTGAGCACAGGCAACTAAATGGGGAGCTACAGGGCGGGCAGTGCTGGTAAGGGGTGTCATGGATAAGGATGGTGCTGGGGTGGTTCTAGATGGGTTGCCCACCCCCAGGGAGCCGCTATAGGAGGAGGAATCAGAAGATGGTGTGGTCGATCCTGTCTCCTCCATGGCACTCCCCTGCGCCCTCCCTCCCACTTGTCCTCTCAGCTCCGCTGGTGTCAGCCTCTTGGGTCCCGTGGGCTGCAGCTTCCCCACTCGCCGATGCCCCTTCTCCTTCACCAGATGATGCTGATGCACGCAAAGACAGAGGAGGACTGGGAGAGAGCGAGAGAGAGAGAGAGAGAGAGAGAGAGAGAGACAGGGTGAAATCAGTCAATGGCAGCAAAACAGTATCCCAGGGTAGAACATCAGCATTTGATGCCATGCCATGATACATTATGCCCACCCCTGCACATCCTACAACTAGGGAACACCATGGAGGAAACCACAACAATGCACATGTCAACCGCTGATTGTCTGACTGATGCAAACATGTACATGAGGAGTGCCATGCCTGCTACACCTGTTCAGTACCTGCCCACTACCTATGAGGAACTGGCATGAGAAGGACTGCACCCTCAACAGAATCCGGCATGACTAGTTGGCAGGCCTACTTGGCTGTTGTCAATTAGCACTCTGACCACTTGGCACACTCTACCCCTCTACACATGCAGTGCCTGTCAGCTGATTGAGGTCCCGGGATCCATCCCTGGCACAGTGTTTGGCAAGGACTAATCACAATGGCCTGACACCGCAGGTCCAATCATACTGTTCCCATGAGCTGGCAAACACATCTAGCTAGTAGGTGGCCACACAGTTTCAACATTGGAGGAAGCTGCCCCGCTACCACTGACTGCATGGCATTACCCATACCTGTGATGCCAATCCTGCCCAGATGGACACTTACCCAGAGTGGACATCATTGTACCACACACCCACACCACAGCTACCCAATGGTGCATACCTAGAGCCACTATGGCAACACATGTAGCAAGTGAGAGTGAGTACTTACACCCATGTGGCTGCTGTGCTGTCCTCAAGCTCCCATCCACCTCAGGGTAGGCCACCACCAATATGCGGGCCATTTGGGGGGTCAGGGTCCGATAGGCACCCCTCCCTCATTGGGAGGATGTCCCCAGCTGGGCCTCTGCGGTCTTGCGGGCCCAGCATCACAAGTCCTCCTACAGCTTTCCGCAGTGGGTCTTCCACCCGGCATGGACCCCCACGGTCCACACTTGCTTGGCGATGGCATGCCAAATTCTCTTCTTCTGATGGGTGCTGACATGCATGGGTGACACAGACAGAAGGACACAGTTGTGTAGAGTGACATCCCTGGGACAGTAGTGGACAGCACACATCACACTTCCACATTCACACATCCTCACCCACCATAGCCTTAGGCCCCACACCCATGTTCATGGTCCAGACACACTGCCACTTACCAAGCCCCCCATCCCTATGGCACAACTCACATACAGGCCAATGACATTGGGCTCACCTGATCCTCTGGTGGCCCATACAACTATCCATACAGGAGCAGGACCCCATCAACAAGCTGTGCCAACTCTTCCTGGGTGAAGGCTGGGGCCCTATCTCCTGCAAGATGTGGCATCTTGGCTACCAGAGTCAGAACACAGCAGCACATGCAGTGGAGGTCTTCAGTGCATGATGTTCAGGAGTCAACTGAGCAGGAGCACATGAAATGATGGTCACAGCTGCCGCGTACATCACCGTCACCACCGGTGGCAATCATCATTGTCTCCTGCCTCCCATAGGCAAAGTGTTAATCAATGGTGAGTTGTATGGCGGCTGTGAACACCTGCCGCCATGATGTGTTATGCCAGCAGGATGATCTCACTTCCATCTGTCCGATGCATGTAGACACGCAGCTGCCATTTGACATGTCCAATGTGTATTGTGGATGAAATGTTAGTTCGTCATGGGTGACATTTGGTGACCTGTGGCCACATCAACACTGTCGACACAACATAATACCATGGTGCACAACATAATACCAACTCTCTCCTATTCCCAGGTACATTGTAAGGTTGAGGATGAGGAATGCATCAGTGTACAGGCCCCTAATCGACATTGCCACCCTGGCGGAGTGTCACATCATCCAGACCTATCACCTGAACCATGTGACCATCATGGAACTGGTGGCCCAGTTGGAGCCGGATCTGTTGCCTGCCATTCGCCATCCCAATGCCATCTCTCCCACAGTGCCTCAGTCCTCCACTACCTTGCCTCAGGCTCCTTCCAGGTCACAGTGGGCCTGGCAGCTGGGATGTCGCAGCCCATGTGTAGCAACATCCTGAGGGATGTACTATGTGCCCTGCTCAAACATCTGGGCAGCTACATCTGGTTCCCCCAACTAGCATAATTGCCTACTGTCAAGGCTACGTTCTACTGTGTGGCACTCATCCCTCTTGTCATTGGGGCCATTGATGGCACCCACATTGCCGTGTTGCCACCAAGGAGGAGTGAACAGGTCTATTGGAACCACAAAAACGTTAATTCAGTTAATGTGCAGGTGGCATGTCACATCTCCCAAGTGATGGCCAGGTACTCAGGTTCTGTGCATAATTCCTTCATCCTGTGGAAAAGCAGCGACCCACACATCATGGCACCACTCACGGGGGACCGGGCCTGGCTAATCAGTATGTACCCCTTCATATGTGTGCCCCTCAGCTCTCTGCACTCTTGTGCCCCTGCCCTATCTCACACCCGGTTTTGACATTCCTTTGACCTCTGTGCACACAGGTGACTCTGGCTATCCAAACCTGCCCTGGCTCCTGACACCTGTGAGGCATCAAACTTCAGTTGCAGAGGACTGTTACAATGAGGCACATGGTCGTACCAGACAGGTCATTGAGAGGTGCTTTGGGCCTCCTGAAGGCCAGATTCCGGTGTCTGCATTTTTCCGGGGGTGCTCTGCTCTTCAACTCACAGAAGGTGTGCCAGATCATTGTGGCCTGCTGCATGCTGCACAATCTGGCCCTGAGGCGTCACATCCCAGTACTGGATGCAGAGGAGGGGGTAGCTGTACCAGTGGTTGAAGAAGGGGACATGGGGAGTGATGAAGAGTAGGATGATGAGGATGCAGCTGACTCCCGGGAAGGGCTGATTTAACATTACTTCGGCTGAGATGCAGGTATGTGTCAACTATCTGGTATGTGCCCTCTACAACTATCTGCCTTGTCCCTGCTACCACCTATTGTCTGTGACCACTGATGATATTGATTGCAGCTCTGCCTCTGGGTGGGTTGGGGGGTTTCACATTAACCCATGACTTAGGTGGTCAAATGTACAGGTCAGGAGTATGGTCAGGCAGCTGTTGTGCTGGTGCACTAGTGCCATCAATGTGTATTTACAATGTTCCATGAGCTGCCAGTTCAAGTGCTATGTGTGTGCCACACAGGGTTGTTGCATCTGTCCATCATCTATTCTGGGAGTTGACATTGGTTGGCAGTGCTACGTTGTTGTTGGTGGTAGTAGGTTTGGGGTCAGGTCTGATACTGGGTGCTGTGAAGGTGGTTCCATTGGATTGGTATGTGTTGTTTTTGTGTGTTGGTACTGGCCATATGGTTGTGGACTTGACTGCCATATCTGCTTTGCATATCTGTTCCTACAGTGCATTTGTATTGAGTTGGCATCTGTGACTTATACAGTGATTGTTGCCCCTATCTTGCTCTACTTTCAGGACATTGAAGTGGTGTACTCTGGTCCCTGCCTGACCTGTTGCCTCCCTTGACACATATCTCCAGCCACTGGCTGCTCCACAATTGACCTCCCTGCATTTTGCTCTCCCCTCTGTCACCCTCCCATTCATGTGCTGGGCGATGGGTTGCCATTTGCACATGTATTGACAGTTTCACTCATAACTCATGACAAATAAAGACGTAGGCAGTAACTGTGCTCAATGGTGTTTATTTTGGAGGGACAAGGGGTGATGAGTGGGGTCATGGTGGCTGAAATCATCAGAGTGGTGAGGCCAGCTGTGGGTACTCCAAGTCCTGTCTGCTGGCCATGAGAAAACAGAGATATGAGAGTGGACAGTCAACAGGGTGTTTCAGTCACACACAAGGGAGAATGTTCAGGAGAGGGTCACATCATGGCGGTGGTTGCGGTCTGGGCATCATGTCCGGCTGGATGTCTAGTTGGACGTCCTTGCTTGCGTGGAGGTTCCTCAGCTACAAGGGTAGGGGTGCTGGTGTCCTGCGAGTCCTGTGGCAGGCCTCCATACCACCGGCAGCTGCTGACGTGGAGGGCTCTGATGGGATGTGGCCAATGGAAGGGCCCTTCTGGTGGGTGGTAGACTAATGCAGGATGGTGGCTAGGTCCTTCAGCACCCCTGCTATGGAGGCAATGGTGACACTGTGGGCCTGCCACTCTTGCATGGCCTCCTGATGGTATTCTCCCTGCAGCTACTGGATCTTCTGCATGGAAGCGAGGATCTGGGCCACTGTGTCCTGGGTCTGCTGGTATACACCTAGGTGGAGGGTATCCTAGGCAGTCAGTTGGTGTGGTTGCCCCAAGCCTTGGACCACTGTTCCCCTCCCACAACCCCTGGCCCCCTCTGCCTGTGCCCCTGGCATAGTGTGCCCACTCCCAGTAGCAGCTGGGCCTTCCTTGTCTAGGATGTGTGCCCTTGACACTGGCCCCTGTACTATGAGGCACACCTCTGATTGTGAGGTCCCTGGGGCACAGGTTTGGGGTTCAGGGGCTGGCTATGGATTTTTTGCCATATAGGTAGGGACGATCGGTGTGTCCAGGGTGGGTCCGCTGCTGGTAGATAGTCCAATGGCCCCAGATTGCCCAGGCAAGTCATTCCCATCCAGACATCCAGTGGGGCCTTTATCCTGGGTAAGGCTGTCTCAGCCTGGCATCCTCTGCAGGGTGTCAGTGGCAGGGGTACCTGTAGATGGAAACGGTAGATGTTAGTTGTGTAACTGTAGTTGTTATGTTGTGATGAATACAGTGGTTTGGCTTGCTTCCCAGATGGCTATCTGATGCCTGGACGCCATGGAACCGACCTTCCTGCTGAGGTCGTTCCACCTCTTCCTGATGTCCTCCCTTGTGCGTGGGTGGGTGCCAACTGCATTGACCCTGTGGACAATCCTCTGCAAAAACTCCTTCTTTTTGGCTATCAATGTTTGTTGTACCTGGACTCCCATGAGCTGTGGCTCTGCTCTGATGATCTCGTCCACCATGACCCGCAACACATTGTCGGTGAATCGTGGGTGCTTCTGGTTTGACATGTTGTGGGGTGGGTATGTGGTGTGCATGTCTGGTACAGTGCAGCATGTGTGTTGATGTGGGGGGTGTTTGTTTGTGGGTGCTGGTGGGCTGTGGTGTTAATTTGTACAATGTGTGATACTTTTTTGTTGTGTTTGGGGTGTGCTTCGTGTCGAGTGTGTCTGTGGCTGCTCGTAGTTGTCGCAAGGGATTGTGGGTGCGTTTGTGGGGTGTTATATGGTGGCATGTGCAGGTGTGTGTGGTGTGGTTACGAGTTTTAGAAGTGGTATATTCGAACTGCCCAATATGGTATTGGCTACTTTTGGCTGTGCCTTTTTGTACCACCGCAGTGCAAACCATCAACGGTTTCCACTGTGCATGCTCCGCTGTTCTGGAAGTTGCCTCTAAATATGACTGTCGGAATGGTCTCAGTGTGGCGGGGTCGCCGGTTGAACAGTCACTCTTTCACAGTGGGTTGGACTGGCGGTGTTGGTTTTGTGTCTGTTTTTGGGCGGTTTGTGTTTTGTGACTCGTAATCTGGCGGTCGCTACACCACCACCACAGGCAGTATGGTGGTGCCATTTCACATAGCGGTCTTGCCCTAAGACCGCTGAACTCTGTCTATGAAAACTAGGTCCTAACTATAACTACCTAGTGAAGGCTGCCACTAGGTAATATCTATAGATAGAGAAATATATCTATATATCGATATAGATTTTTATTGATAGATAGATAGATAGATAGATAGATAGATAGATAGATAGATAGATAGATAGATAGATAGATAGATAGATAGATAATTACACAGTGGTGGTAGCCACTTTGTAGTTATAGTTAGCATGACCAGAGTTAGGGATTTTTAAAAATTTGTCCCCCAGTATCTTTGAACCCATTTGACGAATGTCTGCAAAACTTTGCAGATCCACTGCCCCCATTTCACTGCTGGAGTCCTAAATGTTTTGTAGCATTTCATCAAGGGGTGTAAAGAAAAAAGGGGGTCCCAAAATTGGTATAAAATAATGCATTTTGCATAGACATTTGTATTTCATGTAGCACGAACACCATCAGTCAGCTTTCTACAAATTTTGGAAGGATTATCTATTATGGTAGGCAGATCATTCTTTGGTGCACTGCAGGTAAGTTGGTTATGTATTTTACACATTTTAAATGTCATTAATTTAGCTAAATGTGTGGCTGAGGTAGTACTGTGGTACTCACAAGGTACAGCATGATGACAAGTCATTAGCTGATTGGCTAATGACTGCCTTTTCAAAAGCTAAAGGCAGCCATGATGTTTTCAGATAAATTGTCCTCATCTGCTGCATTATGCCTTTGAATCTCAGTAAGTATTAGTTTTTTTTTTTTTTTTTCCCATGCCTATTACCACTTTGACAAATATATAGATTTTTTTTAAAATAAAGATTACCACAGTACTACTGGGGTACCAAAAAAGTAAAGAAAAAAACCAAAACAAAATGTGCAAGTAGGCTATAAGACACCATGGCCCATATTTATGAAAAGTTTGTGCCACCTTAGCGTCATTTTTCTAACTTGACTCCATATTTAGATTTTGAAGCTAAACCCGTCTAGCGTCAAAATATCAGAGTTAGCACCATTTTTAGGAAGCACCAACCCATCTTGCATCAAATTGTGACAATGATATGCTAGGTAGGTGTTTCCTTCCTAAAAATGACCTCAGGCCCCACATCGCCATTTTAACGTCCCAACGCTAAAACGACAAGCACCTAGGAGGCACCTTGGAGGCGGACCTAACGAATGACACTAAGGCTGATTAGCATCAAAATTTAACGCATGGTCAGACCAGATTTTAAAGTTCTGTTAGGCAAATTTCCATGGAAAACACCATGGAACGGGCACATAGTTGCCCACCCCAACCGCCAGGGTCACTACTGGATGGGGGACCCCATCCCAGGTAAGTTGACATGCATGTATGTTGTGTGCCATTGGGGACCACTTACATAGGGCCCCCTGGCTGGCACTGGTTGTGTTGGGGTAGTCCTGGGGACACTTGTCCCCTGTGTTGGACATTGGGGTTGTGCTACTGGCTCCTGTCAATACTTTGACAGGCGTCATTTTATGGTGCTAATGAGCCACAAATGACACTAGGCTGACTAGAGGCAAAACATTTGCCACTAACCAGTCTAGCGTCATTTTTGGCCCACTAGCACCATGTTCCCTTAACACTATTCCACACCGGCTAGCCTCTTTTTTTTTTTTTTCAGAAGCTAGCCAGTCCTTAACGCCATTTTGTGCCTTCTGAAAAATATGGCGTATGGATGGTGCTAAGGAATGGCATTAGCTTGTGCTATATTTTTTTGAAGCACAACTGCGCTAGTGCAGTTGTGCATCATTTTTAAATAAATATGGGCCTATATTTTATAAATGCAGTGAGCTAAAGTGTGTTTTAAAGGTTGTGCAGTTTAAAAATTTACAAAAAGTGTATGGAGTAGCACACTAATTGCTAAAAATGACAGCGCTACTTAAAAGAATTGCAGTCCACGGTACTTAGCTATAAAAGATTATAGAAAAAAGAAAAATATGAACCTTACACAAAGTTTTTGGGGTACACTGGCACTGCTGTGCTCTCCGCATTTAGAAAAAAATATATAGAAACGTATAAATATTTTGATCTACCTATTACCACTTTATAACGTGGTAATAGGGAAAAAGTACAACATCTAAAACTTACTTAAAACAAATGGCATAATGCAGAACATGGGCAAAGTCTCCCTAAAATAGCATAGCTGGCTATAATTTTTCTAAAGCCAATGATTAGCTAATGACTTGTAATCTCTATGTACTGTGGTACTATGGGGAAAAAAACTCATATTTCTCTATAATAATGCTATAACAGATATCACTAAGTTTAAATTTCTTAAAATGTGTAAATTAGTTACACTACAGACCAAAACTACCCAAAATAATCATCCTGCCACATTGTAAAAAAATGCGAATGACAGTTTTCGTACAATGGACAATACAAAAGTGTATGTGAAACACATTTCATTTAAAAACATGTTAGGAACCCCCTCCCTTTTTCTCTTTGGACCCTCTTGACCAGACCCCGCAAAACTTTTAATCCTTTCACATTGAATTAGGTGGAAAAAGTCTCCTAAATTGTGTGTCCATTAAACACACGGGTCCAAAGTTATTAAGGGAGAAAATTGTTAAGAATCCATAGGTTGATTATATATACAAATTTATAAACAAGAAAAGCTAATTTATTACCACTCAAATAATGTGTTAATAAATTGTTCATAACAATAACATTTAATACTTAAATGTATATGCAACATCCTAAGCAAAAAGTCAGCAACACGCTAACTGCATAGTAATGGAAATTTGTGATAAAACCTACACAGCTGATTTTTGCCTTTGTAAAACAGCCATAAACCAATCGCATACCCATGTACTGTGGTATATCGTGAATGTAATACGGTGTACCATCACACAATATATAAGGACATTTTTATAACATTACTTGCACTATTTACATATATAACCAGAAAATATACATTTACATTATGATATCTTTTCACACTATAATGGTAACTTTCATTTAATTTTCACACTTTCTACTTCAAAGTATGCTACTCCACTTTATAACACTCCAGTATATCCCACTGTTTCGCACTCTTTATCTACTGTATGTTAGTCCACAATACTCCACAGAACTCCACTGTATCCCACTCCAGTGTACAACACTATACTGTACACTATTATACTGTTGACCACTGTATTCTATTACACTTTCATGTATGACAGTTTTTGGATAAACCTATACTGTGCTGCTTTGTACTGTACGATATTCAATGTACACAACTCCATTTTACGCTATTCAACTATGCCACACTTCATACTACACAAGTGGAATGTACATTAATCAAGTGCACGCTACTCCACTCTGTGGCACTCCTTTGTACTGTAATGCAGTGCATGCCACTTTACTGTACTACAATCCACAGTGTGCTACTAAACTTTACAAGATTACATTTTGCACCATTTCTCTAAGTAACACTTCACTGTAACTTACCAGAATATAGGCCCTCGTTACAACCCTGGTGGTCGGTGTTAAAGCAGGCCAGCGGTAAAAAAAAATTGATCACGGCCACGGCGGAAACCGCCAACACAGACAGCCACTTTAACACTCTGACCGCCACGGTGGTAACAACAAACACTGCAGCGGTCACCGCCAACAGACAGGTGGAAGTCAATGTACCACCCACCCCATAACAACCCACCAATCCGCCAACAACACCATCAAAAGCACGGCGGAAACAGGACTTGGAAGGGAAAACACTCACCACTCGACACAAACGAAGAACCGGGACGTCATGGAGCCCGAGCTGCAGGTCCTGCCCTTGCTGGTCTACTTCCTCATCTACCAGAAATACGAAAGGCGGGGGCGACGACCACGGTGAGTACGGCACCTAGTACACAGGGGAGGGGGGAGGAAAAAGAGCGTGGCAACATGCAACACCCTCACCCACAACACCATACACACAAAAACATGCATCAACAATGCATTTACACCCAACAACCCCCTGGAAGAACACAAGGATAAAATGAATAGAGTCAAATCAGTGATATATTAGAAATAGGCAGATATACATAATAAATAGAAACACAGCATTTACAAAAATATACAATATGTACATAAGGCGATACATTGTCTATTCAAAATGTCCGTGGGCCACTGGACCAAAAATCATGGGCCAAGCCCACACTTGACTCCTGCCTCAATATGGAGAGAACACTGCTGGGGCATCAGATCGAAAACACACAGGCACCTCAGGGTGATTGGGAAGGGGGGGGCATCTCAGCTGGAAGATGGAATAATACCACTGCTCCTCGAGGTGGTTCCATGCCCAGTTCTTGGTCCTGGGGAGTGCAAAGCCACAGTCTCTGAAGTCTCTCAAGTGGGTGGTTTGCTCAGTGGTTGGTCCTGGGGAGTGCAAAGCCACAGTCTTTCAAGTGGGTGGTTTGCCCACTGCTTGGTCCTGGGGAGTGCAAAGCCACAGTCTCTCAAGTGGGTGGTTTGCCCACTGCTTGGTCCTGGGGAGTGCAAAGCCACAGTCTCTCAAGTGGGTGGTTTGCCTACTGCTTGGTCCTGTGAAGTGCAAGACCACCGTCTCTCAAGTGGGTAGTTTGCACACTGCTTGGTGCTAAGGAAATGCGAGGCCACAGTCTTTCAAGTGAGGTGTTTGCCCACTGTTTGGTCCTGGGGAGTGTAAAGCCACAGTCTCTCAAGTGGGTGTTTTGCCCACTGCTTGGACCTGGGGAGCGCAACGCCACAGTCTCTCAAGTGGGTGGTTTGCCCACTGCTTGGTCCTGGGGAGTGCAAGGCCACAGTCTCTCTAGTGGGTGCCTTTCTCCACTGGTTCTGGAAGGGGCTTTGTGCCCAGTCTGCTTCATCCTGCCAAGGATTGGGTGAGTGGATGCCTTTCTCCACTGGTTCTGGAGGGGGCTTTGTGCCCAGTATGCTTCATCCTGCCAAGGACTGGGTGAGTGGATGCCTTTCTCCACTGGTTCTGGAGGGGGCTTTGTGCCCAGTCATGCAACACTTGGGGTGTGGCAGTTCACAGTCCCTCACCTGGGTGTCAGAGGCACGGGATTTGCAGGGACTAGGTTGCATGATAGTCCATAGAGGTAGGGCTGGACTCCATCCTGCGGCGGCTAAGGCTGCATACTGGTTGTAGTGCTGGTGCTGGTGGAGGTGCTGGCAGTGGTGGTGGGAGGCTCCAGCCCTTCTCCTGCAGGTCTCAGGCGGCTGACCACTGGGGCTGCTGCTGCTGACAGTAGTGGTGCTTGCGGCGGTGCTTGCGGCGGTGCTTGCGGCGGTGCCTGCGGCGGTGCTCGCAGCGGAGTTGCTGGTGGTGCTGGCTGCGGTGCAGGTGGTGGTGCTGGCAGTTGTGCTGGTAGCCACCAGGCATTCACCTGCAGCCTCTGATGGCTGAAGTGCCTTGCCCGTTTTTTTTGCCCCTTCCTCACCTTGGCAGATGGTGGTGTCACCTTGGGTCTGGCAGCTGGAGTCTTTGAGGTGGCCTTGCTGGGTGATTGGTGCTCCTTCGCTTTGCTGCATGCTGTCCCCCTCTTCACCTTGGCAGGTGGCAGAATGGTTTTGTCCTTGGCAGGTGTGGGTAGCACACTGGCTGGGCTGACGCGTGCCCTCTTTGTGCCTCTGTTAGCTGCAGGAACCACAGCGGACGCCAACTTAGTGGCTGAGGTGCTGGGCTGGGTTCTAGACACCCTGGCCCGGGGGGAAAGACAGGGGGGTACGGAAGAGGTCAATGTTTGCCAGGAAAAGCTTCTTAGAGACACTGGGGCGGGAAGAGGTAGAGGGTTTGGGAGTGGAGGAAGAGGCAGTGGTTGTAGGAGGTGTCTGCCTGCTGTGTTTAGGTGCAGGTGCATGGGCTGGATACTGTTGTGAGGTGGATGGCTGTTGGTTGGGTGGGTCCTTGCGTTTGTGTACTTTGGGAGGAGGGGTCACAGACACACTGGGAGATGACACAGGGGACGTGTGCATGGAAGTGGGGGTGGTGACTGCCAGTGAGGGGTGTGTTGTGATGGGCGTGCTGGTGATGGAGGTAGTGGATGAGGATGTAGTGCATGCAGGTGTGAGTGGAAACTACTGGGAGGGAGGTGGATGACGAGGAGGAGGGGGGCACAGTGGAGACAGTGGATGTTGGTGTGTCTGCATGGGGATGGTGCTCGTGTGAGTGCCTGTGAAATGAAGTGTGGTGCTTGTGTTTGCCTGAGCCACTTTTGTGTGGTGATTTGGGTGAATGCTGGTCTGAAAGTGTGCTTGTGATAGGCTGGTGTTTAGGGTATTGGGACTGGGTAGAGGAAGTTGGAGGTGGGAGGCTAGAAACACGGACAAGGGCTGCCATCAGGGCTGAGGCCAGAGCCTGAAACACTCTCTGTTGGGCCGCCACGTCAGAGTGAATGCCCTCCGGGTATGCATTTGTTTGTTGCAAATGCCTCTCGACACCCCGGATGGGATTCAGAATGGTTGACTGCCCAACAGTGAGGGATCTCAGGAGGTCAATAGCCTCCTCACTGAGGGCATTAGGGGTCACTGGGGCAGGGCCTGAAGTGCCTGGGGCGAAGGAGATGCCCACCCTCCTGGGTGAGCGGGCACGGGAAACAAGCTGAGGTGCTGCTGGGAGGGCGGTGCTGGTAGGGGGGTGGTGGCTGTACCTGTTGTTGGAGTGGGCACCGAGGTGTCCGCCACTGCCAGGGAGCATCCATCGGATGAGAAGTCGCTGTCTGTGGTGTCTCCTCCTGTCCTCGTTGTGGTGCTCCTCTTGCCCTCCATCCCACTGGTGCCCTCACCGTGGGTGGATTCAGCCTCCAGGCCCATGTGGGATGCAGCATCCTCCGTCGCTGGTGTCTCTGCTCCTCCGCCAGATGATGCTAATGCACACAAGGACAGGATGACAAAACAAAAAGGGGGGAGAGACAGAGGAGACACGTGGTCAACGCCAGCAACACCACCACAGTTGGCGTATAGAACACACATGGAGCAGCCCTTTTCACTAGGCCATGCACTACCAGTTACTAAGATAGTCAGCAGCCCATGGGGTACAATGCCTACCGCCAATCAGCTGCACACCTGAAACCCACAGGACCATGCCCAGTAGTAGATGCCCACCAACACCATTGGGGTAGGAGTGGTCCAGAGCCTGCCCAACAAGGGACCTACCCTGCCTTCTTCGCCCTGGCCTAGAGGCACCCACAGCCCACATCCCCCACCCAGGTAACCCTTAACGCACGCAAAGTCAGAATTCAGAATCTGTATTCACCCCCTTGTGGCTTCTGTGAAGCCTTCAAGCGCCCATCCAACTTCCGCTGGCCACCTCCAGGATGCGGAACATCAGGGGGGTCATGGTGCGACGGGCACCCCTTCCTCATTGGGAGGGCAGCCCTAGCTGGGCCTCCGCCGTCTTCTTTGCCGAGCGGCACAGGTCCTCCCACTGTTTGCATTAGAGGGTGCTCCACCTGTCAAAGACCCCCAGGATCAGCACCTTCTTGGCAATGGCTCGCCAAATACCCTTTTTCTGGTGGGTGCTGACCTGCATGGAAAAGACAGCAGAAAAGGGAATTAGTCAACCGTCCGGCCCGTCACACTCATGGCCCACTAGATCCCTCCCATCCCCAGACGCACCTACATTGACCACCATACATGCAGCACTCTGGCCAGGACGCCTCTGCCCCCCCTAAATGTGGCTTACACACACAGCAATCCCTACATTCATTGCCCACGCATCATGATCACAGTGTACTCACCTGTGTGTCTGGAGGACCATAGAGTAACGTGTACTGCGGTAGGACCCCATCCACCAGTTTCTCCAACTCTCCTGCAATGAAGGCAGGGGCGCCTTCCCCCGACACATGACACATTGTCACCTCCAGACACAGGTCACAGCAGCACTTGCAGTGTAGGTCCTCTCCTGTTGAAGGTCAGGTAGCAAATGAGTGAACAGATAGAAAATGGCAGTCACGTCCGCAGTGTTGCGTACTGTCACCCCCGGCGTACATCGCCATTGGCTGCTTCGAACACCTACCACAACGGTGCACAACGCCAGTGGAATAACCTCATTTCCACTTGTCCCTCCTCACAGGTCACAGGAGGGACCCCATTTCAGGGGGGCACAGGGCATGGCACCTAACTTCATCACAGCAGGCATTGGCACAGCAACTGATTTTTGGATTCACATACTGGTTCTGTAGAGGAAAAAATGCATCATTAGTGCAATAGATGTGTGAATATGACCCACTGATCACCATTTTATTCCATAGGCTTCAACTGCTGAGGTTGAATATGAGATGGCAACATCCTCCGGTGTACAGACCCCTGGTGGACCTTGCGACAATGGAGGACAGACACATTATCATAACATACAGACTTGATCGCGCCACAGTCCAAGAACTGTGTGCCCAATTGGAGCCAGACCTGATGTCAGCTATCCGCCAGCCCACAGGTGTCCCCCCTCTAGTGCAGGTCCTGTCAGTGCTCCATTTCCTGGCAAGTGGTTCCTTCCAAACTAAAGTGGCCATGGTATCAGGGATGTCTCAGCCAATGTTCTCCAACGTGTTGATCATAGTGTTGTCTGCCCTGCTGAAACACATGCGCAGCTACATCGTATTCCCCCAGGTGGAGGATTTGGCCACAGTGAAAGCTGACTTTTATGCCCTGGGACATATCCCCAACATCATTGGTGCCATTGATGGTACACATGTGGTATTGGTCCCCCCCCCCCCCCGGAGAAATAAACAAGTTTTCAGGAATAGAAAAAGCTATCACTCTTTGAATGTGCAGATGGTGTGTTTGGAAGACCAATACATATCCCATGTGAATGCCAGGTATCCTGGCTCTGTGCATGACACCTTTATCTTGAGGAATAGCAGCATCCCATATGTGATGGGCCAACTCAAGAGCACCGGTGTGGCTAATAGGTGAGCCCAAGGTCCCCACCCAGTATAAGTAGGTGTCTGGGTATGGGGTTGTCCCTAAGGGTTAGTGTGTGTCTAACAGTTGTCCCTCGATATTTGCAGGTGACTCTGGTTACCCCAACCTCTCATGGCAGTTCAAGGTGGACAGAGTGATAGAGTGGGACAGAAGGGTGACAATCAGGAGAATCTTATTTCCTGGCGCCGTCTTGGCAATGTTCTCTGGCTTCTGCCTGGATTGCAGGGACCGTTTGCAGGGTGGTTCTCCTTCTGGAGGGGGTGAGGTGCTGGTGGCCTGTTGGTCCTGTGGCGGGGCCTTCTGTCCACTAGCGCCAGTGAAGGTGGAGGGCTGTTCTTCAGTGTGGCTAGTTTCAGGGGCCTGTTGTTGTGCCACTGCCTCACTCCTGGTTTTGCTCATGTCAGCCAGCACCCCTGCAATGGTGACCAGGATGGTGAAGATGTTTTTTAGTTCATCCCTGATCCCAAGGTACTGTCCCTCCTGCAACCGCTGGGTCTCCTGCAACTTTTACAATATCTGGCCCATGGTCTCCTGGGAATGGTGGTATGCTCTCAGGATGTTGGTAAGTGCCTCCTGGGGAGTCGGTTCCCTGGGCCTGTCCTCCCCTTGTCCCACAGCAGTCCTCCCAGCTTCCCTGTTATCCTGTGCCTCTGTCCCCTGAACCGTGTGCCCACTGCCACTGACCCCAGGTCCCTGATCGTCCTGGGTTTGTGGGGTTGCCTGGGGTCCCTGTAGTGGTGGACACACTGCTGATTGACGTGTCCTGGGGACAGTGGCATGGGCCCGCTGGGTGGGTGCTCTGCTGGTTTTTCCTGAGGAGGGAGGGTTTGTGGTTGGTTGGGACTGTGGCAGGGTAACCGACTGTCCGTAGGTCCCTGATGGGCCAGGTTGGGTATCCTGATCCAGGTGTGCAGAGCTGCTGTCATCACTGTGGGCCTCTTCTGGGGGGGACTAGATGTTGCTGACAACTCCTCTCCGGTGAAGTTGAGTAGGGGTCCTGTGGGAATGAAAATGCAGTGTTATTGTATCTGCGTGTGCCATTTTGTGCATAGGCGTGTTTCCCTGTATGGTTGTGATAGCCCTGTCAGCTTTGCCCTGTGTGCGTGGTGATTTTTCCATGTGATTCTCTCTAATGGGCATGCTGTGGTGATGGGTGTCTATGCAGGTCTGTGATGGGGGTCAATGGATTGGTATTACATGCAGGGCTTGGTATTGGGATGGATGTGTTGTGATAGTGGGGTATATGTGAGGTGGTGGAGTGGTGAGGGTAGGGGCAGGAGTTTGTGATGGCATGCAGGTAGGGTGGGGGATATAGTAATAAAGATTTGACTTACCAGAGTCCAGTCCTCCTGCTACTCCTGCGAGGCCCTCAGGATGCATTATTGCCAAGACTTGCTCCTCCCATGTTGTTAGTTGTGGGGAAGGAGGTGGGGGTCCACCGTCAGTACTCTGTACTGCTACCTGGTGTCTTGCAACCACAGAATGCACCTTCCCCGTAGGTCATTCCACCTCTTCCTGATGTCATCCCTTGTTCTTGGATACTGTCCCACGGTGTTGACCCTATCCACGATTCTCCACCATAGCTCCATCTTCCTAGCAATGGACATCTGCTGCATCTGTGATCCGAATAGCTGTGGCTCTACCCAGATGATTTCCTCCAACATGACCCTTAGCTCCTCCTCTGAAAACCTGGGGTGTCTTTGGGGTGCCATGGATGTGGTGTGAGTGATATGTGTACGGGTGTGTGGTGCTGTGTTGGGGTGTGAGGTGCGTGTATGGTGTATGAGTCAGGTTGTTTTGTGGCTCTGATTGAGTGGGTGCTAATGGCTTCTATCTCTCTCACTTGCCAAAATGTTTGGGTCATAAAGGGTTGTGGGTAATGTGGGTGGGTGTTTTATAGTGGTGTGAGTATGTGTATGTGTGTCAGGTGTGTGTAGTTTGAAATGTCCAATGTGGTGACGTTTTGTTAGTGTGTGTGTATTTTGAGCGCGGCGGTGTGTACCGCCAATGGTTTACCGTGGTTGAAAGACCGCCACGGTGATTCGTGGGTCGTGATACTGTGGGCGTAATCCTGTTGGCGTAACGGTGTGGGTTTCGGTACCGCCAGTTTATCACTGATCTTTGGTATGGCAGACTTGTGTGGGTGTCTGAATTGTGACGGATTCCTCAGTGTGGGTCACAATACCTGTAGCGGAATACCGCCGCTGTCACTATATGTTGGCAGCCGTCAGCACTGCGGTAGGTGGCATTTACCGCCAGGGTTGTAATGAGGGCCATAGTCTTTTATAATTAATACTATTTAATTGTACAACACTCTACTGTAAGGTAACTCAGTATATTCTACTCCAATGTACATTTGAAGATTTAATCCTACTTAACTGAACAGTATTATGCTGAAGACTACTTACTCAAATTTGTGCAACTCCACTGTATGGAACTACACTTTATGCTACTCTAGTACACACCATCGCACTGTACCCTACTGCACTGGGCCCCTCCTCAATCCTTGTTAGGCTCTGGGGATCCCATCCCTGAGGGCCATTTTTTAAACTAATGGGGAGTGGGGGAAATTGGGACCCCCCATCCTCCTAGCCCCTTCTACAATTAATGGGGGTCACACAGCGCACCTCCTTGAGCCTTTTATTGCCCTAGGGACCCCACCCCCTGAGACCCATATCATTAAAGGTATGTGCCCTGGTGCCCACATAGGGCACAGACCATATCTTTGTTTGGGGCTGCAGGGGGAGCCTATAGGTCCCTCTGTCCCCAGCTTACTCCTTGCATGGTGCAGGAGCTGCCATTGCTCCAGCCAAGAATGAGCATTTACTAGTGCTGCTCCCTCTGGGAGGGAGAAATATTTTGATCTGTTTCCCTGCCCTCATTAATGTGGACAGGGAAACAGATGTAAAGCCTGCTATAAGCTGGTGGGGGCATTGTTAAAGCTCCTGCTAGCTGGGAGAAGAATGTGTGGTCACAGTTAGTGGGAGATTCAAAAATGTTCCCACCAAGCGAGAGCAAACACAGGTTTCCATGCCCATGCTTCTGTGGACTGGGAATCTGATATGACCCTAAGTTGGGATCCCTAGGTCATAGCCAGTTAGCTGGTCCCAGGGAATGGGTTCAGGGAGGGTGTCAGTGGTCCCCTTTTAATTACTTTAATGGCCCTGGGGAATAGGGCCTTTAGAGGCTCTGAGGGGGAGGTCACACAGCCACCTCCCCATGTTGAGTAATCTCTGCCCCGGGGATGGGCTCCCCATGGCCTTTGGAGGCTCAGAAAGGGAGGGTGCACAGCCTCCCTGTTAGAACTGGCATCCTTGGTGTGATGTCCCCTATCTTTTTTGCCTCCACTTCCTATATTTTGACTGTGTGCTGGTTTTAGTACTCTGGGCACTTAACCACTGCTGACCAGTGTTAAGTACAAGTGCTTCCTATGTATATTGCATGTGCAATTGGCTTTTCCATGATTGGCATATTTGATTTACTAGAAAGCCCCCAGTAAACTGCACTAGCAATGCTCAGGGCCTGTAAATCAAATGCTACTAGAGGGCACGCAGCACTGATTGTGCCACCCACGTGAGTAGCCCTGTAAACATGTCTCAGACCTGCCACTGTAGTGTCTGTGTGTACCCACTTGCCAGGCCCAAACCTTCCCCTTTTATACATGTAAGTCACCCATAACATAGGCCCTAGGTAGCCCCATGGGCAGGGTTCAGTGTATGTTGAAGGTGGAACATGTACTGATGTGTTTTGCATGTCCCAACAGTGAAATAATGCCAAATTCAGTTGTACTGTTGCAAGGCCTATCTCTTTCATAGGTATACACGGGGCTGCCTTTAAAAAACCTTTTAAGTACAGTTTCCCTTTGAGAGCAGATAGAGATATGGAGTTTGGAGTCCCTGAACTCACAATTTAAAAATACATATTTTGGTAAAGTTGTTTTTTAAATTGTCTGTTTGAAAATGCCACTTTTAGAAAGTGGGCATTTTTTTCACTTAAACCATTTTGTGACTCTGCCTGCTTGTGTATTTCCTGTCTGCCTGCTTGTGTATTCAGTCTGACAGTTGGGCTGTTTGTGAATCTCCACTAGACAGTGACACAAAGAGAGCTGGGGTGTTAGCCTGCATAGCCTGATGGGCTGTCTGAGCTAGAGTGGAGGGACGAGGGAGGAGTGGTCACTTACACCTGAATGGGCTATGCCTGCCCTCACCCAATGCATTCTCCAACCCCCTGGTAGGTGTCTGGGGCCTGGCCTGGGCAAGGTAAGATTTTGTGAACAACAGAGACATTCCTTTGAAGTTTGTCTCCTTCAAATGCAGAAAAAGGTATAAATAGTGGACCCAAAACCCCAGATGTTCAAATTACTTCAAGGATTTAGGAGGAGCCTCTGCCGGGAGAAGAGCTGAAGGAGAAGAGCTGCCCCTACCTGTGACTGTACTTTCTTGTGCTATCCTGCAGTTACTGCTTCTGCCTCAGAAAGGGGACAAAGACTTGACTTTGTGGATTCCTGCTTGACAGGTATCTTCCAAGACATTGACTGAGCTTGCCCGCTGTTCTGAAGTCTCAGGGCCATCAGAGACTTCCTATGCCAGTACCTGGACTATCTGCTGAGACTCTTGCCCTGCCAAGTTCAGGTGGTGCCCTAACCATTCCCTGGGCTCCTGAAAGGAGAAGCTGGTGGAAAATCAAGAAAAACCAAGTGTACCGACTTCGGACGATTCCGGACTGACGCTGCTGCCATATCCCGTGATGCCACCTGCAACTGAAGCTGTGGTCCTCGCTGGACTGGGACAACCCTGCAGGCCCAACACCACCACATCCTTGCTGAAGTCCATAACTCCACAAAAGCTTGAAGTGGCAGGTCACTGATGTCCTTGACACCTGACTTTCCCGCACCACGCCATGACCGCTGGATATTGCCTCCACCGGAAGTGCATGGATCCAACGCTGCACACCGATACTCCCTCACCTCCACAGCTCCGCAGCAAGGACCCAACGCCTCTTCATGATGCCTCTGCTCCTTCGATCTGCAGCACCTAAACCAAAGCCGCATGGTATCCAGCGAAGCCTCGATCTCCTACTCCGTGCACCAACCTGTTTCCTCATTTTCACAAGGTACTGCACCTAGGGGTCCGTGTGACTTCGTGACTGGGGCCATTAGCGATGGATTATGGGGAACAACTCTGTCAGTACGCCATGATATCACTTGTTTCTAAGCGCTATATGGAGGTTTAACCTTTTAAAAATTCATAACTTTGCCTGTGCATGTTGGATTTTTGTTGATTTGGTCTTGTTTTGTTCAGTTAAAGTTTGGCTATTTGTCTAACCTGGTGTTAAGTAATTTTTTAGTGTTTTCACTGTATTACTGGGTGTGTTGGTACAAATACCTCACACATTGTTTCTGGGTTAAGCCGTTCTGCTCCTGCCAAGCCATCATGGGGGTGAGCGGGGTTAACCAGATGTGTTTCTCATTTGCCCTGATTGGAGTGAGGGAACTTGCTTGGACAGGGGGCAACCTGACTGCCAACCAAAGACCCCATTTCTAACACACCCCATTAAAAAAATTGTCAGCTCCCTGGGCTTGTCACAGTTTAGGGGGTGGGGGAGGCTGCATGACTCTCTCCCCATTTTTAGACATTTCAACTCAGTGTGGGTTCCTTGTGGTCTCTAATGGCTCCCATATACATTAATGTCTTTTGGCCCCAGAGGTGGGCTTCCTGGGGCCAGTTGACTATGTGACAGAACAACTAGGTCCTAAACAACTATAGCCTAAACCACTACTTCTAAACAACTAAAAAGTCTCTACAACTAAGTACTGAACAACTACTGTCTAAACAACAATTGTGCCTGAATAACAATTGCCTGAACAACTAATATATATATATATATATATATATATATATATATATATTCTAAACAACTAATGAACCAAAAAGAAAACCTTACCTTAAAATTTGTTGTTCAGGCAATTGTTATTCAGGCACATTTGTTGTTTAGACAGTAGTTGTTCAGTACTCAGTTGTAGAGACTTTTTAGTTGTTTAGCAGTAGTGGTTCAGGGCTGATACCTTGGCATCATCTTGAACAGCAAACTATCTAAGAAGCAATAGGTGAACACAGTTTCATCTGCATGCTTCCACATCCCACGCATGCTCCTCAAGATCTTCTGGTGATTCTCAGTCAACACCAGCAAGCTTAACTACAGGAATGCTCTCTACGTAGGAATCACTGCACACCTCCTGAAGAGACTATAGACAACACAAAACTCAGCAGGAAGTCTTATCCTTGCCCTCCTCAGATGGACCCACATCACACCCTACCTTAATAAGCTACACTCGCTCCCAATCCAGAAGAGATGCCATTTTAAGATGTTGACCCACGCAGACAAAGCCTTGCACAATGTAGGACCAACATACATCAACAAGCACATGACCTATCACCAACCAAACAGACACCTATGATCTTCCTCGCAGATGCTCCCTGGATCTGGCGAACCAACAGCAGAGGACGCTCTTTTTCTCATCTGGTGGCCAATGTTTGGAACAACCTTTCCCTGCACCTTAGGACCATCTCATTGCTCCAGCAATTCAGGAAAGGACTAAGACCTGGTTGTTCAAGCAAGCTGATCACTGACCAGCAACTAGCTACTCCAGTGCTTTGAAACCTCACAGGTGATTTGCCATGCTTTACACATGACTGATTGAAAAACTACTGAACAGATATACACAAAAAGCACACTCTGTGTACCAAGATTGTGTGTCCTGCCAAATTTGGTGTGAAAGAAAATGGCCCTTGTTGCAGTTAACCTCCACATTTTGCCTGATATTGATGCTGGCTTGACTGAGAGTGTGCTGGGACCCTGCTAACCAGGCCCTAGCACCAGTGTTCTTTCAATAAAAATTTAAAAAATTGTCCACAATTGGCACACCCTTGGCAAACAAGGCAAACTTTTACAAGGCAAACCTTGTAAAAGGTACCAGTGGTACCACGGGCACTGTGACAAGGGAAGGTATCTAAAGGCTGCAGCATGTGTTGTGCCACCCTAAGGGACCCCTCACCTAACACATGCACACTGCCATTGCAAATTGTGTGTGTTGGTGGGGAGAAAAAAGCAAAGTCAACAGGGCATCCCCCTCAGGGTGCCATGCACACAAAACATGGCCTGTGGCATGGGTAAGACACCCCTCTAGATGGCCTTAAAGCCCTAAGGCAGAGTGCAGTATACCACAGGTGAGGGCATAGCTGCATGAGCAATATGCCCCTACAGTGTCTAGGTCCATTCATAGACATTGTAAGTACAGTGTGGCCATATGAAGTATATGGTCTGGGAGTTTGTCAAAACGAACTCCACAGTTCCATAATAGCTACACTGAATACTGCGAAGTTTGGTATCAAATGTCTCAGAATAACAAACCCACACTGATGCCAGTCTTGGACTTATTAAAAAAATGCACAAAGAGGGCATCCTAGAAATGCCCCAGCAGTTTACCCAAATCTCTAGTGTAGGACTGACTGGTCTGTGGTAGCCTGACACTAGCAGACAAGTTTCGGACCCCCTGGGGTAAGAGCCTTTGTGCTCTCTAAGGCCAGAAACAAAGCCTGCACTGGGTGGAGGTGCTTCACACCTCTCCCCTACAAGAACTGTAACACCTCGTGGTGAGCCTCCGAACAAAGCCCCACTTTTGGCGGCATGTCCAGAGGGATAATTAGGAAAAACAAGGAGGAGTCACCACCTCAGCCAGCACCACCCCTAAGGTGTCCAGAGCTCAAGTGACCCCCTCATTGTAGAATCCTCCATCTTGGTTTGGAGGACAGGAACCAATAGGGTTATGAATGTGCCCCCTCCCCAAAGGGAATTGGCACAGGAAGGGTGTAGCCACCATCAAGGACAGTAGCCATTGGCTACTGCCCTCTGACCCTTAAGAACACCCCTAAATCTTATATTTAAGGGCTCCCTGAACCAAGCCAGTGAGAGTCCTGATGATCTCAAGAAAAGAAGAAGGACTGCTGAGCTGACAAACCTGCAGAGAAGGAAAGGAGACAACAACTGACTTGGCCTCAGACCTACCGGCCTGTCTCCTGCTTCAAAGATACTGCAGAAGAAAGGTGACGCATCCTGCAGGTCCAGCGACCTCTAAAAAACCTCCAGAGGACTGCCTGCATCACAGAGGATCAAGAATTCCCATGGATAGCGGCCCTGTCCAAAGAAGAAACCTCTTCTAAAGGACTCCCACCTCACTCCAGAAGCGTGAGTCCTAACCACTCTGCACCTGACGCCCACGGCCCAAGCCCAGGTGGCCCAACCGACAAGAGAGGACCCCCAAGCAACAGCAACCAAGAGGCCACCCTGGGTTGACCTCTCCACTCCTCTACGATGAAGCCTGCAGAGGGACCCCTCTGACCGCGACTGCCCTGGACGAAGATAACCAACACCAAAAGACCCACTGCACCAGCAGCCCCCAGGTCTTGGAGAAATCGACAGCTGGAGCAGCAACGATCAACAGGTGGCCATCTTCCCTGTCCGACTGGTGGTGTGCCCAAGACACCCCCCTGGACCTCGCCTGCAGCGCCTGAGTGACCCCCAGGGTCCCCTCAAAGAGTTTCATTGGAAACCCAACACCCTGGTTGCACCCTGCACCTGGCCGCCCCAGTGCCGCTGAGGGTGTGGGATTGGTGCCTACTTGGGGCCCCTCCAGTGCTCCTCTAATACCCACTGGTCTGCCCTCCGAGCCGCGAGTACTTACCTGCTGGCAGACCAAATTCCGAGTACTCCCTGTCTCCATAGGAGCCCACGTTAAAATTGCTCAGATTTGACCACTGCACCTGGCCAGCCCCGTGTTGCTGGTGGTGGGTGCTTGGGGTTGACCTGAACCCCCAACGGTGGACTACATAAAATGAGGGGACTGGAACTGTAAGTCGTGTACTTACCTCTAAAACTGTACTTTATTTTCTTCCCTGAGGAACTGTTCTGAAAATGCACAGTGTCCACTATTAAAATAGATATTCTCTGTTTTCTTAAAAATTGTTTAGTTGACTAAAGTGAAACAAAGTTACTTTGATATGTATGCTAAGTACTTACCTACAACAGTATTTACTTCTGAACTGAGTCTTGTGGTTGTAGTATTAAAATAACAAAATATATTTTTCTATTTAAAAACCTATTTGTCTGAAATAAAGTCCCTTAGTCTGTGTTTCCTCTATTGCTTGTGTGTGTACAACAATGCTTAACACTACACTCTGATAAGCCTAACTGCCTGACCACACTATCACAAATAGAGCATTAGTATTATCTATTATTGCTTCTGTCAAGCCTCCTGTGTAACCCCTGGACTCTATGCACACTATGGGGGTCATTCTGACCCTGGCGGTCCATGACCGCCAGGGCCTGGGACCGCGGAAGCACCGCCAACAGGCTGGCGGTGTTTCCTGGGCCATTCTGACTGCAGCGGTAAAGCCGCGGTCAGAAAAGGGCAACCGGCGGTTTCCTGCCGGTTGACCCCTGGCCCAGGGAATCCTCAGCGCCGCCATGGGGATTCCGACCCCCTTCCCGCCATCCTGTTCCTGGTGGTTTTTACCGCCAGGAACAGGATGGCGGGAACGGGTGTCGTGGGGCCCCTGGGGGCTCCTGCACTGCCCATTTCACTGGCATGGGCAGTGCAGGGGCCCCTAACAGGGCCCCATAAAGATTTTTAGTGTCTGTAAAGCAGACACTGAAAATCGCGACGGGTGCCACTGCACCCGTCGCACCCCTACAACTCCGCCGGCTCCATTCGGAGACGGCTTCATTGTTGAGGGGGTTTCCCACTGGGCCGGCGGGCGGCCTTCTGGCGGTCGCCCGCCGGCCCAGCGGCAAAGCCAGAATGGCCGCCGCAGTCTTTTGACCGCGGTGCTGTCATTCAGCGGTTCCCTCCAGGCGGGCGGCTCCCGCCGCCCGCCGGGGTCAGAATGACCCCCTATATCTCATTTTGATATAGTATAGCCGGGTTCCTACATGGTGTAATTCTGTTTAGCAGTTTTTGCTGTAGCCTTCTTAAAGAAGTTTATGGAAAATGCATTGGGATCATGTGTTTTGGGTTCCCCTTTTTTTCTCTGCCCCCTCTTGACGAATCACCCCAGAACCCTTCATGCACAAACTAGTCAGAAAGTAGCCTCTTTTTGGAATGTTTTATTGAGATTCTTCAAACTGTGCCAAAGGAGTTAGCAACAATGGAACAGCTGACCTAACCTTAACTATTCAATATATATATATATATATATATATATATATATATATATATATATACACACCAGTCACAAGTCCAAGGGCCAGATGTATCAAGCTCCCAGTTTGCATTTCTTAAATCACTATTTAAGAAATAAAAAATGGGATGTATGAAATTTGCGATTTGGTAATAGTGTTTTCTTTAAATTTGCAATCGCTATTACCGATTGCGATTAGAGAATGGGACTCCATTCATCCCTATGGGCCTGTAGGCCCATAGGTGCAAATGGTTTTGCATTTCCCAATTTGCGAATTCCAGTTAGGAGTTCGCAAATTAGGTAATGCAAACCCCTGGGTGCTGGGGGCCTAAGTCCCCCTCTGATGGACCCCAAAAAAATAATTGCAGACATGTGAAGCACACACATGCCCCAGGGTTATGTGTGGGCAACATGTCATTTTTAAAAAATTGCACATGCTTACCACCAAATTGGATTTTGTGCTAATTGCATTTCCTAAATGCCCAATTCGCATTTAGGAAATTCTTGATACATGTGCTTTGGAAATCACAAATAGGAATTCCTTATTTGCGATTTCCTATTTAGAGAATCGCAATTTGTGATTCTCTAAATGGGGTTGCAATTTTAAGGAATCACTATTTTTGCGATTCCTTACAATTGCACAGCGAATGCCTTTCATACATCTTCAAAGGCATTTTTGCTTTCGCAAATGGACGAATTTTGCGATTCGAACCGTTTGCGAATGCAAAATTGCTTGATACATCTGGCCCCAAATGTCCAATCCCAGGCACTCCAGCTCAGATTTCCTTGAAACAATTTGATCAGATCACACCTAACTTAAAAAAAAACATTTGCCTTTTAAAGATGACAAAGAACTATGCTTGATCCACAAGGTTTTGCAAGAATAATATCTCTACAGAAACTGTCAGCTGTAAGATGCTTTCACAAGCAACCCATTCTGAATCTTGTTAACACCTTACTTTATAGATAATTAATGATATTTTACACAGTGATCATCTACTTTTATGCTAAACATTCAATAAAGATTTTATGAAGATATGGAGAGGCTTTGAGACTAATTGCTTCCAGAAAATATTTATTGATATTTCTACCATTATAGGTTTAATCACCTTTGTTTGCTAACATTGTGGAACAGCGAGCTCCAATTCAGCCAGCCCACAGTGCTTGTATAGCCATTTGTAACGTTCATTCAATGACTATCATATTAATTGTTGCTAACAATAATATCACAGATTTCCTGATTCTCCTTTAGATGTACTTCTGCAATCTCAATAGCCTCTCTGTACACTCATTTTGAGCTACAGTGACCTCTAGCTGCATATCATGATATACAAACAAATATTGATTGAGAGGTCAATATTATTTGGGCTAAGGTTTGGCTTTGTTCAGTTTCATGAAACAAACTTAGAACTTAGAGTAATACCAAAAGAAAGATAAATACTAAATCACAGGGTCCAAACATTCAACTGGAAACAAGAAAAAGGAAGAGGTTATCAAAGTAACTGTACAAACCTAATAGATCATTTTAGGAAATCTGCCTTTCTTAAGTGGTCACCCCTGGTTTGTGGCCTTTTGCTGGACTCTATTTTACTGCTAATATTTTAGACTTAGCACTCTGGGGCCGTGCTGTCTAGTGCCCAGTTTATGTGGTCTGACCCATAAAACATGAAGTAATTGGTTAATCCCTGACTGGGATATCTAACATTTTCATAAGTCTGGAGGATAAGGTGCAGAAATACACCTATAGCAGGAAATTGTAACTGTCACCTGTAGATTGCAACACCAATTCAATAGTGTAACAGAAGAACACATGGATTCGGGGCTACCATTGTAGCTTGACTGCTGCAGTGTAAACCCTGCAGTGTAACCTTTTAAAAAACCTCTTTTGACAGGTGAAAACCTCCTAAGCCTAGAAGCCCACAATGTAGGGAGCATGGTATTTAAAAGTGGGACATGTACAACGTTCATATTACCATTTTCCTACAGTGAGAAGTCCTAAAAAGCTATTTTCACTGTGGCAGGCCTAGCTATCCTAAACTGTATTATGTAAAAAATGTAATTGCATATTAAATACTAATATTGGCAACTCAGAAGAGGGACCAACTAGCAACATTATTAAATCAGTATCTTTGATAGATATTAAAATCCAATGCAAGGGTGAAATTTGATTTGCAGTAAATATTCAGCCAAAGTTACAACTAGAAAGTTGCCTTTTACCTGCTTGGAGTTTCTAGAGGCTAATTTCCATGAAGTGTTCAGCAATTCCCAGGCTATACATAGCCCAGGAATAGGTGTTAAAGAGCAGCAGTATACCTCACAGGAGCAAGAAATTGGTAGAAATTACTCCTCTGAACTTCACAGAATATTCAAAGTAGGGGCTCTGGGCATCCTGTGACACTATACTGTTAAATCCAGCTTGACAGCTCTGTGGTGCCACATTTACTTTGGGTAGAAGTGAACAAGTGAAAACAGGATGCCAGGACAATCCTTGTGAGGCCCCTGCCTGGTTTCTGAAGGTCCCTGCTTTTATCGTACCAGACTTCTGTTTGTTTTAGGTACAGTGCTTGTTTAAAATTGGATTTTAGTGTTAGATGTGGAAGGACACTAGCATTACCCCAGTATACCCTCCCCACACATACCCCCAGCCCTTAAAGCCCAGGTTTAGTGTGGCTGAAGATGTTTATCTTGACAACAACCTGGCATTGCCAGTTTACATCCTGTTGGCAGCAAGGCAAGCAAGAACTACTCAAAAAATGGGTAGGGTTGGCCAGGGGAAGCTCTTTCTCCTTGGTTAGGGAGGGCCCAGGTGTCAACCCCACCCACTAACTGGTGTCAGATATAAATATGACACCCCAAGGCACCTGGGCAGAACATTTGTTGTCCCTGTGGATTATCAGAAGAGAACTGGGTCTGCTCACTGTGACCTGAGAGGAGTTCTGAATGACTTGACCTGTACCCTCTTGTGTCCAGAACAAAGAAGTAGATTCCAAGTGTCAGTTGGCTGACCTAATGTGTGGCTACAGGGAGATAAAAAGCATTTTCCTTTAAAGCAAAATCTAAGCAAACTGCAATGATAGTAATTTGTACTAAACGTAATGAATTGCTGGAGCTACAGTATATAGAGTAAAAAAAAAAAAAATTTAAACTTTGTTAGTTCTATACGGTACTTTTTCTACACATATTTCTCTAGCCATATACTAATGATTAAATCCTTTATACGTTACCTTTAGATTTAATATATTGCGCCATACACATATTCTAGGCTGTAAATTGCCTTACCGATATTTTGTAACCTCTGTAATAAAGTGAGATTTACAGAAGGATGTATACATTTTTAGAACATGTATCCAATCGTTTTCCAAATTTTTCAAACTAACATACCAATGAACATAGGTGACTATGCATTAGGCGGTAGTTTAATCATAAGAAACATATTTTGCAAATGTTAAACAAAGTCCACCATAATAAAAATGACCTGACATCAGCCAAATGCATGCTGAACGCACATTTATTGCAGTGTTTTTAATGTTCCTTCGCAAGGCATTTTTATTTCAGTACAAAGTTCATGTGTGCGGATTCAATTTTGAGTGTAATGCAAGCTTTTGTTAGTAATACATTGTTCTTGCTTTATGTGGTTAAATAAGAAAAACACTAAAGGAAAACTAACGATTACTGTAGCCAAAAATACAGATTTTCTAACAGTAATGAAAAGAAACTTACCGCATCCGTCAAATGCAGTTTTCATCAAAATTATTAGTTCCAAGAAATCAGTCAAGACAGAAGTCAGAACATTACAGGATGAAATGAGTAATAGGATGAACCATGATGTAAAACTTACTGAAGTAGTAAATTAATTTCTTAACACTTTTGCAAGACAGGGCACTAACAACATATTAGCTGTCAGTTGCTGTTTATACATCATCCTGCACAGCTTTAAAGGCAGCGAGGCAGGGGCTTTAAAATGCTAATGAAGAATAAGGATCAAACATCTTTAAAAATATATGGTATTCAATACAAATGAATCCACTAGCAGCATTCATTTTAATTTTCCCGGCATCTTGTTTGTTTTCCCTGTCAGCCTCAGAATAATAAAAACGTGTTTTTCATGTAGCGTTTCACATCACAGAAGAAGGTCTTTACTATAGACTTGTTTAAAAGACTCAGGCCCTCATAGGTGGGCTCTTAATACCGATTTGGACAGAAACAGATCGGTATTATGAGGCCTGCGGGAATACTGTGTGCCGTATTACTACGTGCTGTAATAAAACCTTGTTTTCTGGGTCGAGCTTGGAGGAATTCGTCCTTGGAAAAGCCTTTAATTAGGTAGTGGCATGTGGAAATCAGTGTGGAAACACTATTTCCACTTATTAATCCCCATTTCATAGGAGCGTATCAAGGGGTTACTTGTAATCCCATGGTAATAGCGCAACACAGAATTACCAGTCTGGGGAGATGTGATGAGAACCATAGCTGGCTGATGTTTCAACACCAATTTTCGGCTTTGTCTGAAAATGTTTTCATATAAAAATGAAACAATAAACGATAACACCATGCAAAAGGTAAGTAAAATATTTAATTGGAGGGAAAGCACGTTTACAAGATGAGCAGTGAATTATGAAGCACTTCTGTGAGAAAACAGGGCTGATTGCAGAGGCTCCCTAACTTTTTTGCCCCCATTTTCCACTTTTTGCTGGTGTTTTCCTGACTCTGATGGTGCCCTGGGTACTGCTAACGAGTCCCAGGGCCTGTGCTCTGTGTAAAATCAATATGCAAATTAGGCTAATTATAATTGGCTTAGTCAACCTACCTATAAGTCCCTAGTATATGGTAGGGCATGTAGGTTTAGGGACCACAGCATAGGTAGTGCACCCATCGGTGCACTGCTGAGGTGTCCAGTGTCATTTTAAAGGCAGGCCTGCCTTGCTGGCTGCTTTAAAATTTAAGTTACATGAAAATTCGACTTTGGAATTAAAAGTAGTTCCAAAGTCTTAAACTACCTTATTTTTACATATGAGTCACCCCTAAGGTGTGCCCTATGTGCTCTAGGGCTGGGTGCCATGTAACTATAAGCAGAGACCGTATAAAAATAGTTTTAAAAGCCCTGGTGAGGTAAAAACAGCCACATTTGTTTTTCCCTCATTGTAGTGAATGGCCTTTATAGGCTAGAATGGGAAGACTTTATTTTAATTTTAAAAGTCCCCTTAAGTAACGGATGCCAAGAGTTTGGTATCAAATTAATTGTTATAATAAATCCTACAACTTCCAGTTGTTGGATTTAATATAACTTGTTCAGGTAAAGCGTTTTAAACTTTACCTGAAAAGTTGCCAATTTCAGCCCTGCATTGTTCTTGCTGCTGTGCTCTGATTGGCCAGCCTCTGGCATCCTGGCCAGGCTGCCTTGATGAGGTGTGAAGTGGAATGGCTTCACACAAAGAGATGTGCCTGTGGAGGGAATTTTCCCTCAGCAGATGGCGAGGGAGGAAGGGGGAGGGCTTCCAAAATGGTCTTCAAAGGCAGAGAAGGACATTTGGAGCACCCCAGCAACACCCCCACATCCTGCAACCCCAGACAACTAGGTGCCCCGTTGATTAGATTAGGAGAGGGCAGGAGAAGGGTGTGTTTGTGATTTTTAGCCACACCAGTGGGTGGGCTCAGCCAGACATAACCTCCAAAAATCAGATTCAGCCATGATGGATTTTTGAAGAATGTTGCCTCCTGGGATTGATTTTTGCCACACGTCCCAGGAAGTGGTCATCACAGGGGGAAGGACCCTGCACCTGATTGGAGAATCAGGACCCCCCTGTTTTTCACCCAGGAGCAAGGATAAAACTGGCAGACCTGCACCCACACCTCAGTTCCCTACCAGATCCCTACCGGGAAGAACTACAGAAGAAGAAGGACTGCCCTGCTGGACCCCTGGCCTGCATCTGGAACCTACACTCAGAAGGACTGCACCAGCTGCACACTTGGCTTCACCACAAGAAGGACTTTGCCTGGCTTCAGCTGGTTCAAGGAGAAACTCCCTGTTTGCTACAGGTGAAAAATTGCTAACCAGAGTCCCCTGCACCAACTCCTGAAGAAATCAACCAACTGACCACTGCCCAGTGGCCGAAAAGGAGTTTGCGCCAGGTGCATTCTGGGAGTTGTAGTCCGCACCCCAAGGATCATCTCAGAGCTTCTGGACCCTTGGGGTGAGCTGTGGACCCTAAAAGAACCTTAAAAGAATATCTGGGAGAAGCCTCAGACATTTGGAGAAGTTTGGAGTACTTTTGAAAAAAAGCTCCATAGAGGGACCGACCCGCCGCGGCAAATCTATCCGGCTTGCCTCAACCGCGACCCGGCCTGATTTGCAGGTTCGTCCCGGTAAAGAAAATCTCCCAAAAAGAGACTAAGTCCGAAGGTAAAAAGTTGACCGGGACCTCCCTGCCAGCGTATACGAGGAGGGCTCCAGGGACGTCGGATCAAGATCCAGGTTTGCCCCGGTCGAAGGATTTTCACCTAAAAAAAATGACTAAGTCCGAAGGTAAAAATCTCCACCGAGGGTTCCCGCGAAGCGTATCCGGAGAAGAGTTTCAGGAGGTCGGATTGGACTGGCAGGTTCATCCCGCTGAAGAAAATCTTCAGAAAAACGACTAAGTCCGAAGGTAAACTTCTGACCGAGGCCTCCCGCAAGATGTAGCCGAGCAGGGCTCCATCGCGGTCAGCCTTAAACTTTGACTTTGCCCCAGTCGAGGTGCGACCAGATTGGCGCTTTTTTTGTTTCTAGGCGCTAGAAAACAATAATTCTTTAAAAATTCATATCTCCGGTTCCCCTTATCCGATATTATTCGTTTATGTGTCATTTTAAAGATAAAAATACAATCTATTTTGTATCAATTGATTTTGGATTTTTAAACAGTTTCTTATGTTTTATTTAATTACTGTTCTGTGATATTTGAATGCTTTACACTCTGGGGGTGATTCTGACTTCGGCGGGCGGCGGAGGCCGCCCGCCAAAGTTCCCCCGCCAGAATACCGCAGCGCGGTCAAAAGACCGCCGTGGTAATTCTGAGTTTCCCGCTGGGCGGGCGGGCAACCGCCAGAAGGCCGCCCGCCCGCCCAGCGGGAAACCCCCTTCCACGAGGATGCCGGCTCCGAATGGAGCCGTCGGAGTGGAAAGGGTGCGACGGGTGCAGTTGCACCCGTCGCGATTTTCAGTGTCTGCTATGCAGACACTGAAAATCTTTGTGGGGCCCTGTTAGGGGGCCCCTGCAGTGCCCATGCAGTGCCATAGGCATGGGCACTGCAGGGCCCCCAGGGGCCCCACGACACCCGTTCCCGCCAGCCAGGTTCTGGCGGTCAAAACCGCCAGAACCAGGCTGGCGGGAAGGGGGTCGGAATCCCCAGGGCGGCGCTGCCTGCAGCGCCGCCATGGAGGATTCTTCAGGCCAGGGGAAAACCGGCGGGAAACCGCCGGTTTCCCTTTTCTGACCGCGGCTTTACCGCCGCGGTCAGAATTGGCCTAGATGCACCGCCAGCCTGTTGGCGGTGCATCCGCGGTCCCCGGCCCTGGCGGTCTATGACCGCCAGGGTCGGAATGACCCCCTCTGTCTCCTAAGTTAAGCCTTGACGCTCGTTGCCAAGCTACCAAGGGTTGAGCTGGGTTTAATTTACTGAGACCTAACTGGACCTAAGTGGAGGTTAGTGGCTTGTTGCTAAGTGTAGGTACCTACCTGCCCTTACCAATAACCCATTTTCCAACAACTTCTATACCTATACATCTATGTAAAATTGTCCCAAGAAAGACCAGAATATCTCTTTTGGAAATGACAACCAACTGTTGCAGCCGATCTCATATGGTGTTACACACAACATGGAGCAGAGACAGCTCAACTTATATTGGGGATGGTCCATTCTGAGCAATTCTGTCATCTACCATAAATTCACCCAGTCTGATGATCCGCAGTGGTGTTTGCGTAGAGGGTTACCTGAAAGCAAGTAAATGGTTCCAATTATTGTTGGAAGGCTGACCAGAATAAATGACCATGGCTTTTGGGACACATTCTGATATCCATCAGGTCCTTCTGTCCACGCTGCTCTAATTTCATATTACACCAATCCCTATTGTACATCATTACAGCTCCATAGTGCATTGCCATTAGTATGACTTAGGGCTTGATTATAATTTGGTCGGTTAAACCACCACAACTCCAGTATGGCGGTGGTGAGGTGGCCGTCAAGCCGGAAGCCTCACCGCATATTATTATGATGTTTCCCGCCGGTCAGCCTAGTGGAAACAGTGGAGCAGCATCGGTGGAGGCCAATGCCCTCACATACAACACCCCCGGAATGCGCACTGGCTACCATAGCAGACAGTGCACATTCCAAGGGTGCTGGCAGAGGGTCCCTGCACTGCCCACAACATGGTCATGGGAAATCATGATCAGCACAGCAGTGTCGAACTTAGTACCGCCGTGGCTGACTATGACTTCAACCACCACTATTCTATCAGGATCCTTGATCGCAGCGGCCTCCTGGCGGTCCAACTGCCAGGATCATAATCTGTCAGTCTGACTGCAGTGTCGGTCTGAGTCTCATCACATGGGTACTAGGGTAGGCTAATGAAAGGGAGAATACTTTTAATTTAATTCAAAGTTATTTTAAGTTGACTATAACATTTATTGGGAGTCAGTGGCCCTAGTCGGATTTTAATATTGTCACAGTGTTTAGTCCCAGTCTGATTCATGCAGCCACATTTTAGACTAGTTGGTGTGACTGTGGTTTGCTGTTCAGCATTTCAAGCATTCCAAGTCAAAATATGTTTCACCTAGAGGATGGCGTTTGACTGTTTTACTAGACCAATTGAAGAGACTACACATTGCTTCTGTATACTCAATTTTACTACAACCATAAGAGATGTCAAGAGAAGAGCCATATCTTTGATACACTGTCAACAACAAAGATGTATAATTTTTTTAACATGCATCGCCATTTATTTACTCTCTCAGAAAGCATAATACGATTTAAGACAGAAAAATGTCCAAATATTTAACTCTTCAGAACGTCCTTTGTGATCTGAATTGAAGCATAAGAAAAACTTAAATACCAAGGCCCATATTTATGCTTATTTAGCACTGCATTTGCGTCATTTTTTGATGCAAAAGCGCCGCAAACTTAGAAAATACAATTGTATTTTGTAAGTTTGCGCCGCTTTTGCATCACAAAGTGGCGCAAATGCGTGCTAAAAAAAGTATGAGTATCGCCCAATACTGTTCAGGTCTTACAGCCTCGGTTCATTTCATATTGTTTTATTTTACACTGAGTTATATCTACAGGAATTACCATTAACCAAAGTGAATGACTGCACCCATTGAGAATGAGGGAACTGTGCTACTTAAAGAAAGAGTACTTAGGTTGTTTCTAGTTTCAGAACACATGTCTTGACCTATTATATTAAAGTGGTGAGGTTTGCTGACAATAATATAGACTCAATTGTGACTAGTATGAAAAGTATGCTAAGGGCAGCTGCAATATGCCTGAATAAAGATCCAGACTTTTTTTTAATTTATTTTTTATTTGCAATGATTCCTGTCAATCCAGTCAGATAATCATATAGAGACTCAGATATGCAAGGTGTACATTTAACATATCACCAATAGTCGTATGCACCACTGCAACCTGGAAAATGAATGCCCTTGCAAATACACTTACCTGGGTTCCTGTATAATTCAGACATGAAGGGAAAGAAAATGTTGGCATACATTTGCTATCCATAATGCAAAGGAGCTCTGTATGAAAAGTTGCTGCTCTATGTTCAGGAAATGATAAAATAATTGCAAGGACAAATTTACCAAGGCTCATAAGTTAGTTATGGTTATCATATCTTAAATATTTATGTGTGTTCCTGATCATTGTGAAATCATTGATGAGGTGCAAACAGTTTAGACTTACACAGCTATATCATCAACACTGGTTCACATGTATCAGCATCACATCAATGTCATCAGTGACATTTACTTTGGCTGGGGGCCTATTCACAAACTGATTTTGTAGTGAGTAAATTAGTATTATCTTTTCTGGGTGGAATCTCCACCAAAGTAACAGAAATCTCTGCTACATAGGTATACCTTTTGGTAGTAAATGTGCAAGGTACCAGGGTGAGTGGCTGGAAAATGAAGAATAGTTACTATTAATTATGGGGGGGGGTTAAGAGAACATTTTGTAGGGGTTCCCCAGGACCATGGGGATGAGGCTTGTGCATTGATACCACTGGAGCACTGTGGTATCTCACGCTGGGTTATGTTGTGACTACCATGGTACTCTCATAACTTTCTTCTTTTTTTTATAGTCTTCCAGTGCCAAGGGGCCAGGGTGTCCATAACTTGCCTCTTTATATCTTTTCTAAATTCAAGACATAGGAACAGAGTCCCCGCGCCAGTAATGGTGGCCACAACATTTTTGTCTGGGTTGCCACCAACCAATGAGAGCTCAGTACCGAAGACGTCGACAAGAGAGAAAGCTCCCTTGGCCAATCTTTTGCTCAATTTTCAGTACCACGAGCCTTCATGGGACCAACCATTCAGATGACCTAACTTTTTTACCCCTTTTAACCCCTTCATGCCCACCTGCAGTAACTTTGTGTTGGAAAATGGGTTATTGGTAGGGCAGGTAGGTACCTACACCTAGCAACAAGCCACTAACCTCCACATAGGTACAGTTAGGTCTCAGTAAATTAATCCCAGCTCAACCCTTGGTAGCCTGGCAACGAGCGTCAAGGCTTAACTTAGGAGACAAAGTGTAAAGCATTCAAATATCACAAAACAGTAATTAAATAAAACACAGGAAACATTTTAAAAATCCAAAACCAATTTATAAAAATAGTTTATATTTTTATCTTTAAAATGACACAAAAACGATTAAAATCGGTTCAGGGGAACCGGAGATATGAATTTTTAAAGAATTATTACTTTTCTAGCGCTTAGAAACAAAAAGCGCCAATCGGGTCATCTGGTTGCACCTCGAACGGGGCAAAGTCAAACTTTCAGGCCGACCGCGATGGAGCCCTGCTCGGCTACAGGTCGCGGGAGGCCTCGGTTAAAAAGTTACCTTCTGACTTAGTCTTTATTTTGAAGTTTTTCTTCACCGGGACGAACCTGCCAGTTGAATCTGACCTCCTGGAGCCCTTGTCCGGATACGCGATGTGGGTTTCCTCGGTGGAGACTTTTACCTTCGGACTTAGTCGTTTTTTCGAGATGAAAATCCTTCGACCGGGGTAAACCTGGATCTTGATCCGACGTCCATGGAGCCCTTCTCGGATACGATGGCTGGGAGGTCCCGGTCAACTTTTTACGTTCGGACTTAGTCTCTTTTTCGGATGTTTTTCTTTACCGGGACGAACCACGAAGTCAGGCCGGGTCGTGGTTGAGGCAAGCCGGCTAGAATTTCCGCGGCGGGTCGGTCCCTCTTTGGAGCTTTTTTCCAAAAATTCTCAAATCTTTTCCAAACTTCTAGGGCTTCACCCAGATGTTCTTTTAAGGTTCTTTTGGGGTCCACAGCTCACCCCAAGGGTCCAGAAGTTCTGTGATGGTCCTTGGGGGGTGCGGACTTCAACTTCCAGAATGCACCTGGCGCAAACTCCTTTTTGGCCACTGGACAGTGGTCAGCTGGTCGCTTTCTTCAGGAGTTGGTGCAGGGGACTCTGGTTAGCAATTTTTCACCTGTAGCAAACAGGGAGTCCCTCCTTGAACCAGTTGAAGCCAAGCAAAGTCCTTCTTGTGGTGAAGCCCAAGTGTGCAGCTGGTGCAGTCCTTCTGAGTGCAGGTTCCAGGTGCAGGCCAGGGGTCCAGCAGGGCAGTCCTTCTTCTTCTTCTTTAGTTCCTTTCTTGTTGAATTCTGGAGGGGATCTGAGGTGTGGGTGCAGGTCTGCCAGTTTTATCCTTGCTCCTGGGTGAAAAGCAGGGGGGCCCTGGTTCTCCAATCAGGGACAGGGTCGTCCCCCTGTGATGACCACTTCCTGGGAAGTGTGGCAAAAATCCATCCCAGAAGGCAACAGTCTCTAAAAATCCAACATGGATGAATCTGATTTTTGGAGGTTACATCTGGCTGAGCCCACCCACTGGTGTGGCTAAAAATCATAAACACACCCCTCTCCTGCCCTCTCTTAATCTAATCAAGGGGGCACCTAGCTGTCTGGGGTTGCAGGATGTGGGGGTGTTGCTGGGTGCTGCAAATGTCCTTCTCTGCCTTTGAAGACCAGTTTGGCAGCCCTCCCCCTTCCTGCCTCACCATCTGCTGAGGGGAGATTCTCTCTCCCAAGCACATTCCTTTGTGTGAAGCCTGGCCACTTCACACCTCATCAAGGCAGCCTGGCAGAAGCTGCTGCAGGCTGGCCAATCAGAGCACAGCAGCAAAATCAATGCAGAGCTGAAATTGGCAACTTTTTAGGTAAAGTCTAAACTTTTTACCTGAACTAGTTATATTAAATCCAACAACTGGAAGTTGTAGGATTTATTACAACAATTAATTTGATACCAAATTCTTGGTATGCAACATTTAAGGAGACTTTAAAATTAAAAATAAAGTCTGCCCATTCTAGCCTATGAAGGCCATTTACTTCAATGAGGGAAAAACGAATTTGGCTGTTTTTACCTCACCAGGGCTTATAAATCTATTTTTATAAAGTCCCTGCTTATAGTTACATGGCACCCAGCACTAGGGGCACATAGGGCACACCTTAGGGGTGACTTATATGTAAAAATAAGGTAGTTTAAGACTTTGGAAGTACCTTTAATTTCAAAGTCGAATTTGCATATAATTTTAATTTAAAAGCAGCCAGCAAGGCAGGCCTGCCTTTAAAATGACACTGGGCACCTCAGCAGTGCACCTAGGTGTGCACCACCTATGCTGTGGTCCCTAAACCTACATGCCCTACCATATACTAGGGACTTATAGGTAGGTTAACTTAGCCAATTATAATTAGCCTAATTTGCATATCCATTTTACACAGAGCACAGGCCCTGGGACTGGTTAGCAGTACCCAGGGCACCATCAGAGTCAGGAAAACACCAGCAAAAAGTGGAAAATGGGGGCAAAAAGTTATGGGGCCTCTGCAATCAGCCCTGTTTTCTCACACTTTGCATTCGTAAATCCTGTTGTAGGAAGCTCCACACACTGATTTGAGGGTGTGGAGACAAGTAAGGCTACAACTAGAATGAAATATACACTGGGGAATGGTGCATAACAAAAAGGTGTAAAGTTACACCCAGGTAAAGTAGTAACCAATATATAATGCTTTGCTTGGCAATCATCCCCATCATATGAATTATACAGCTTCTTGAGCTTTTTAAAATTACATTACAGTACTCAAGCCCTTATCTCACGGTGGCACTTTAATGTAGCTTTTGGATGCTTTCATCTATTTAGCTTGGTCACTTTAACTTCTATACTATATACTGCATATTACGTTATAGTTCAAGTAGACAGTTTGAAACAATTGCACAGAATAATGGTGGTCAAACTGCTAGCATAAGTTTGAATAATTGGGTAAAAGTAAAGGCAAGTTGGATGAACAGAATTGGAGTTATGATGGTGCACCTTGTTGCAGACTAGAAAACTGTTCAAACGCAAAACATTTTAGACCATTGGCTAATTTAACAATATCCTGAAATTCCACTGGATATACACACGGGGACTAAAGGGCACAATATTTCAAATTCAGATTACAAAAATGCAGTCAGATTGAAACTTTGAGATAGAACCTGTTTCTGAGATAAATATTGTACTAACTCATTTGTGTCCATTTGAGCTAAGGGAAATTGAAAATGCTATGCTCTTTATGGTGAGCTACTATTATTCTGTTAACCCCTTCGCAGCCAAGGACTCAACAGTTACGTCCTTGGCTGCGGCAATAAGGCGCCAAGGACGTAACCATTACGTCCTGTTACCGGCTCATGGGAGGAGCCTCACCTCAGTGCCCCCATTGCAGGGATGGAAGGGGAATCGCTTCCCCTTCCACCCCCACCCCGTGGTGTCTGATAACATCAGCACGCGATTGCGCGCTGACCTCCTCAGAGGTCTGCCCCTCTGGATCGGAAGAGAAATGCTTTTGCATTTCTCTTCTGATCACTGGAGGGGCAGAGAAAGGCATGAAAGGAGAGGAATGGCCTTGCCTCTCCTTTCATGTCTCTCTCAGCATTTCTACTGCACGATTACAAAGCGATAGGCCAGCTGCAATGTCCACTAGGCACCAGGGGATTTTTTGTGTGTGTAATTGTCATGAGGGGAGCGGCCCTTTGGGCAAGGGCTGCCCGCAAGGGAGCAAATTATTTTTAGGCCATTTATTTCATATAATTAGGCCGCTCTGCCCTCAGGGGGGGCAGAAAACCCCTAGACACCAGGGATAATATTTTATTTGTTTATGTTTTATTTTTTAATATGTGGGGAGGGACCCCTTAGGCAAGGACCACTCCTCGGGGGCAAAATTATTTTTAGGCCAGATCTGCCCCCCGGGGGTAGATCGGCTTAATATAATTAGTCCAATCTCCCTAGACACTAGGGATAATTATTATTATTCTTTTTTTTTTCATATGTGGGGAGCGACCCCCTAGGCAAGGGTCGCTCCCCCGGGTGCCAAATAATTTTTAGACCATTTCTGCTCCCCCGGGGGCAGAAACTACTAGACAGCAGGGATTTTTTTTTATATACTTATGCATAAGGGGAGCTGCCCCTTGGGCAAGGGCCGCTCTCCAGGGGGGCAAAATATTTTTAGGCCTTTTCTGCCCCCCCCAGGGGCAGATCGGCCTATTATAATTAGGCTGATCTGCCCCCAGGGGGCAGAAACCTCTAGATACCAGGAATATATATATATTTTATTTACTTTATGTTTTTATGTATGAGGAGTGACCCCCTTAGGAAAGGGTCTCTCCTCTAGGGGGCAAATAGTATTTAGGCCATTTTTGCCCCTAGGGATTGGTGTGTGTGTATGTGTGTGTTTTGTTTGGGGGGCAGACCCTTGGGCAAGGGTCGCTCCCCATGGGGGCACATTACTGTTGGCCATATCTGCCCCACTTGGGGGCAGATTGGGCTATTTTTAGAAGGCCCATCTGCCCCCAAGGAGTGGCAGAAACCACTAGACACCAGGGATTGATGTATGTTTTTTGTTTGGGGGGCAGCCCCTTGGGCAAGGGTCGGTCCCCATGGGGGCTCATTACTGTTGGCCATATCCGCCCCCCTTGGGGGCAGATTGGGCTATTTTTGGAAGGCCCATCTGCCCCCAAGGGGGGCAGAAAGCCCACTAGAGACCAGGGAATAATTGTTTTTCAAAATAAGAGGGTGGGGTATGGCTATACCCCCACCCCAAATACATGGGGTCAAAGTTGTTCTGCACATCAGTGGGCAAATTGGGCAATTATCCCCGATCTACACCCTGCGGGCAGAAAGTCAACTAGATGCCAGAGAATGAAAAAAAAATAGTGGAGCGGTGGCTACCAACCAGTATGGGCCTGGTTATGTCACCTCCCCAACTGAAGGGGGTAACAGTCTTTCAGATTTACCCTGCACACTAAAACATCTTATCCCATGGCAAGCAAGAGGACATTTGATTATCTTGGGTTTCCGTTTTACATTTGGGCCATGAGAGCTTGGCTAACGTCCCACTTGGAATGGTGAGGGCTGCACTTTTTGGTCTTTGGGACGCTGCCATATAGAAAAATCCACAAGACCTAGACATATCTGAAAACTAAACATTTGGGTGATTCTAGGGTGGCGTGCTTCACATGCACCCGCACCATTTTCTTACCCATAATTCCCTGCCTCCAACTTTGATGGAAATCACACATTTTTCCCACATTTTTGTGATGGAACCTTCCAGAATCTGCAGGCATCCACAAAATTCCTACCACCCAGCATTGTCTCATCTATACCGATAAAAATTCTGCTGCACTTGTCAGTCTAATTTTTTTTTTTTTTCAAACTGCCCTTTTGGACTCGCTTTTGGCTCTTCCCTGTCACAGGCACCACCTACACAAGTGAGGTATCATTTTTACCGGGAGACTGAGGGGAATGTTGGGTGGTAGGAAATTTGTCCCGGTGCGGTGATCCCACAAAGAAATGAAATGTGGGAAAAATGAGTTTTTTTTAGCTAAATTGGAGTGTTGCTGAGGATTCTGGGTAAGAAAACATTGGGGATCCACACAATCCACACCTTCTTGGACTCCCTCGGGTGTCTAGTTTTCAGAAATGTCTGGGTTTGGAAGGTTTCCCTAGATGGCTGCTGAGCCCAGGACCAAAAACGCAGGTTCCCCCTCACCTCCGCAAAAACAGGTAGTTTTGTATTTGATCATTTTGATGTGTCCAGGTTGTGTTTTGGGGCTTTTCTTGTCACAGGCACTAGGCATACCCACGCAAGTGAGGTACCATTTTTATTGAGAGACTTGGGGAAAGACTGGGTGGAAAGAAATTTGTGGCTCCTCTCAGATTCCAGAACTTTCTGTCACTGAAATGTGAGGAAAAAGTGTTTTTTTGGCCAAATTGTGAGGTTTGCAAAGGATTCTGGGTAACAGAACCTGGTGAGAGCCCCACAAGTCACCCCATCTTGGATTCCACTAGGTGTCTAGTTTTAAGAAATAAGCAGGTATGATAGGTTCCCCTAGGTGCTGAGCTAGAGGCCAAATTATACAGCTAAGCACTTTACAAAAAAAATGTCAGATTTCAATGTAAACATGTGATGTGTCCATGTTGCGTTTCCTGTCGTGAGCATTCGGCCTACCCACGCAAGTGAGGTACCATTTTTATTGGGAGACTTGGGGGAACATAGAATAGCAAAACAAGTGTTATTGCCCCTTGTCTTTCTCTACAATTTTTTCTTCCAAATTTAAGACATTGTGTAAAAAAATAGGTCTATTTGAGAAAAGCTGAGTAATTCACATGCTAGTATAGGCACCCCAGAACTCAGAGATGTGCAAATAACCACTACTTCTCAACACCTTACCTTGTGCCCATTTTGGAAATACAAAGGTTTTCTTGATACATATTTTTCACTCTTTATATTTCAGCGAATTAATTCCTGTATACCCGATATATATGAAAACACATTACCAGGTGCAGCTCTTTTATTGGCTCTGTGTACTTAGGGTTCTTGATAAACCTACAAGCCCTATATATCTCACAACCAGAAGAGTCCAGCAGACATAACGGTATATTGCTTTAAAAAATCTGACATTGCAGGAAAAAGTTACAGAGTAAAACATTGAGAAAAATGTATGTTTTTTTCACCTCAAGTTCAATTTTTTTTTATTTAAGCTGTTATTTTCTGTATGAAACCCTTATAAGGTCTATACAAATTACCACTTTCTGAATTCAAAAGTTTGTCTACTTTTCAGAAATGTTTAGCTTTCTGAGACCCAGCATTGGTTTCATACCCATTTCTCTCACTAACTGGAAGGAGGCTAAAAACACAAAAAATAGTAAAAATGGAGTATGTCCCAAGAAAATGCCAAAATTGTGTTGAGAAATTGGGTTTTCTGATTCAAGTCTGCCTGTTCCTGGAATCTGGGAAGATGGTGATTTTAGCACCACAAACCCTTTGTTGATGCCATTTTCAGGGGGAAAAACACAAGCCATCTTCTGCAGCCCTTTTTCCACGTTATTTTTTTATTAATGACATTTTCGCTATATTTTGGTGAATTTCTTGGTCTCCTTCATGGGAACCCACATAGGCCCTCATTCTGACCCTGGCGGTCGGCGGAGAGACGGCGGTCGGACCGCGAACAGACCGGCGGTATTAAAAATGGCATTCTGACCGCGGCGGTCCCCGCCGCGACCGACCGCCACTTCTCCACTCCGACCGCCACGGCGGTCATGACCGCGGGGCTGGAGTTTGCGCACTCCGGCCCGGCGGTCGTCCCAAGACCGCCAAGGGTATTATGACCCTGCCTACCGCTGCGGTTTCTTGCGGGCGGGAACCGCCGTGCGAACCATGGCGGTAAGCACTATCGGGGCCAGGGAATTCCTTCCCTGGCACTGATAGGGGTCTCCCCCACCCCCCACTACCCACCCGAGTCCTCCCCCCACACCCTCCACCCCCCTGCCACCCCCCAGAGGTGGTACGAACCCCCTCCCCACCCCCACCCCGACATGCACATACATGCACCCCGACATGCACACACCCCCAACATGCACATATACACACCCCCTACACACACATACACAACGGGGACACATACCCGCACACATACATGCAGACATGCGCACCTGCCGAACAGCACACATTACCCATAGACACAGCAGCACCCCCCGCCCGCATACACGCACTCACACACCCCCTCTACACACTCACACGCACACCCCCATGCACGCCCACATCACACAACACCCCCCCACCCCCTCCCCTCACGGACGGTCAACTTACCTTGTGCGTTGGTCCTCCGGGAGGCGACGGGAGCCATGGGGAGGTGACCGCCAACAGAAGACCGCCAAAAGAAGACCGCCACACAGAAATGTGGGTCGTAATTCTGTGGGCGGTGTTCTGCTGGCGTGGCGGTGGAGGTTGACCAGTCTCCACTTTCCCGCCGACCGCCAGTGTGGCTGCTGGCGGTTTTCCGGCGGAACGCTCCCAGCGGTCAGAATGCGCACAGCGGTATACCGCCGCGGTCGGCGGTCTTCACCGCGGCGGTAACTCGGCGGTCTTGCGAAAAGACCGCCAAGGTCAGAATGAGGGCCATAGTCTGGGTACCGCTAGAATTGCTGGGATGTTGGTAAAAAAGGCCACAAATTTGGTGTGGATAGCTTATGTGGACAAAATGTTATGTGGGCCTAAGCACAAACTGCCCCAAACAGCCAAAAAAAGGCTTGGCACCTGAGGGGGAAAAGGCCTGGCAGCGAAGGGGTTAAGCTGATGTTATTATATGAATGTTTTTAAAACTAGCAATAATAAAAGAACACAGGTGGGGCAGGAAAGCAGGCACAGGTATACATTTGGAAGGCACAGAGTGACAATATGGTTTTAGAAAAGTTTAAAGCTTTTTAAAATACTTTTCCTACACTAACTGATTTTTTAAAAATTGAATGTACAGAAATGTTCTTTAACGCTAGATGATTCATTTGAATTTTATATCATTGATGGAGCATTCTGACATCTGAGAAAACATTTCTGTAATAATCGGTTGCTTGTGCTCTTGTTTATATTTATTAAATTGCGGCAGCCCCTGAGGTATATGTGAAAGGATCACCAGGGCATTTACAAATTGTAGTTCCACTTCTTGGCCGTAAAGTAAGAAACCTCTTAAATAATGGCCAAGTAGCTGACAGTTGTTCATTTAAGAGGGTTGGTGACAAAATACAGCCCTGCTGTTAGAAATGGGGTCTGTAGTTGGCAGAGGTCTAAACCCTTTTCCAAATAGGGACCACAATCCTAGTCAGGGTAAGTCACACACAATCCAAATTATCTTGTGCCCACCCTCTAATAGCTTGGCACTGAGCAGTCAGGCTTAAGTTAGAAGGCAATATGTAAAGTATTTGTGCAATAATCCATACAGTAACACAGTGATTACACCATAAAAATAAACCACACAGGTTTAGAAAACAATATGATATTTTTCTGGTTAAATTAAGCTAAAAATGGTAAAGATTCAACAAGCACAAGTTGAAATATCACTTTTGCAAGTTTAAAAAGAGTCTTGAATCTTAGAAATCAACAATTGTCTCTTGTTTGCATAAAGTACCTGGTTTGCGTCAAAAAAAGCATGCACGGAAACAGCAGAGGAGGAGATGGATGGAAAAATAGGGTGTGCGCTGGAATTTCCGGCACATCACACGCAATGCATCTTTTTTTCCACACTGCAAGGGGCTTTGCATTGATTTCCGGTGGGCAGCCTTGGTTCCTCCCTGCGATGCAGGGATCTTTTTGATGCCCAGGGATGATGCGTAAAAATCCTGGGCATGCGGGATAAAGGCAGAAGCATTGCATCGATTTGGCATGGTGCTGCATCAAATTTTCTGTACACGGCAGGCACTGCATCGATTCTTCACTCAAGAAGTTGGACTGCGTCATTCTCGTTCAGCTGTGCATTGACCCGGTAGGGCTGTGCATTGAATTTCTGGTTGCAAGGCAGGTGCAGCGTCGAATCTTCACTCGGGAAGCCAGGCTGCGTCATTCCGGTTCGACTGTGCTGCTCTTTTCTCATCACAAGGCAGACTGTGCATCGTTTCCGGCAAGCTGTGCGCTGATTTTCACCGCACAAGGAGTTCCTTGAAGAGATGAAGTTTTTTGGGCCCTGAGGCAAGCTCTATTCATGCCGTTGGAGAGCACTTCTCAGCAAAGTCAGAGGGCAGCAGGGCAACAGCAAGGCAACAGTCCTTCTCAGCAAAGCAGTCCAGGTGAGTCCTATGGGCAGCCAGGCAGTTCCTCTTGACAGGCCACTAGTTTAGGTCCAGAAGTGTCTGATTTTGTGGGGTCAGGGTCCCAGTTTATATACCCAAAAATGGAGCTGAAGTGGGGAGACTTGAAAGAGTGGTTTTGAAGTGCACAAGGTCCTCTTTCAGTAGAGGTCTGTCTGCCAGGATCCCAGCAGGGCGTTAGGCAGTCCATTGTGTGAAATGTAAGTGTCAGGCCCTCCACCCTTCCAGCCCAGGAAGACCCATTCAGTATGCAGATGAGTGCAGGTGTGACTGAGTATCCTGTGTTTGGGTTGTCTGGGTGAAATGCACAAGGAAGGTGTCAACCAGCCCAGCCAAGACGTGGATTGAAGAAAGTCTGTATTTAATTGCAGAGAAATGCTCACTTTCAATATAATATCCAACCTCACCAATAAGCAGGATTTTCTATTACCATTCTGGCCATACTAAACATGAACTGGTTACCCTTTTTCTGATCCGAATCTACCACTCAAACAGTATATGAGGGTAGCTCTAATGATATCCTATGAAAGGAGCAGGCCTCACAGTAGTGGAACACCAGTTTAGGAGTTTTTCACTACCAGGACATATAAACCACATGTACTTGTCATGTCTTTTAATTACATAGCGCCCTGACCTATGGGTTAGCTAGAGCCTACCATAGGGGTGACATATGTAGAAAAAGGGGAGTTTAAGGCTTGGCAGGTACTTTTAAATGCCAAGTCAAAGTGGCAGTGAAACTGTACACAAAATCCTTGCAATGGCAGGCCTGAGACATGATTAAAGGGCTACGTATGTGGGTGGCACAACCAGTGCTGCAGGCCCACTAGTAGCATTCAATTTATAAACCTTGGGCACATGTAGTGCACTTTACTAGGGACTTACAAGAAAATCAAATATGTCAATTGGGTATGAACTAATGTTACCATGTTTGCAGGGAGAGAGTATATGTACTTGAGCACTGGTTAGCAGTGGTAAAGTGCACAGAGTGCTAAAACCAGAAAAAAAAGTGTCAGAAAATTGGAGGGAGGCAGGCAAGAAGTTGGGGGATGACCCCCCTAAGGCTGTCAGGTCTAACACCTGCCTTAAAACCTTTCAAATGTTTTAACATTTACACATGTTATATATCTACATATACCATTAGTTTTCCTGTGAGCAGTTAAATGAATGTACACATAACAATATGGCGGACAGGATTTCCGTCACATTTGCGACAGAGTATCCCATCCACCAAGTTCGTAATAAGGCCCTAGGTGCTATTTGGGAGCAAAGTTCCATAGTGGGCCAAGAAGACCTCAGAAGATCGAAAATAGAAAATGGCGATGCTGACCAGGAAAACCCGTAGCACAGCATAGTTGTTGCTATGAATTATGGTCTGGTAAGTGGGATCTCACAGTTTTAATTTCAGTTTGGAGGAGAGCCTGAAAATATTCCCAGAGCAACCTAGAGCTTGATGAGATAAGAGAATAGAAACATGACGTGCTGGTGCTCATCTGGAAACAGTACGGGAATCTTGAAAACTGGCTACAGCTGACTGAAGGGAATACTCCAGTCATGCAGTTGCATCCAAATGACATTCGCTGTAAGGCGGTCTCCAACTGTAAGTTAGAAAAAGAACCCACTCAACAGCTCATGAAGTACAAATGGAGGCCGGAGGCAGTGTGCAGACCAAAGGAGTCAATGCAAAGATCCATCGAGCAGATTCAGCTATGCTGAAACAGTTATGAGAAGACAATAGGCAGCTAGTCACACACCAACAAGGGAGCTGATGTTCAGCAACCATGGACTTTTAGCAATCCAACAACACTGCCCCACCTGGAGCAAAGGAAAATTATTCCATCTGTGCTGTGTGATGGTGTCATTGTCAAAGCATCTATGCTATTTACATGGTACATTTTGGGAAACAACACAGCTAAATAATAAACACCTTCCCAATTAGCAGATAATTGAGATTAAACATCTTGTCCCCAAACACAATAAAATACCGGAACAAATGCGTATTCTCCTTTTAAAATGTGAACAGGACCTGCCAAAACTTCAAATGTGTTTTCAAATCAAATCAAATCATTAATATTTATAAAGCGCGCTACTCACCCGTGCGGGTCTCAAGGCGCTAGGGGAAAAAAGGGGGGGGGGTTACTGCTACTCGAAGAGCCAGGTTTTTAGGAGTCTACGGAATGCGGAGTGGTCCTGGGTGGTCCTGAGGCTGGTGGGGAGGGAGTTCCAGGTCTTGGCTGCCAGGAAGGAGAAGGACCTCCCACCCGCCGTGGAGCGGCGGATGCGAGGGACGGCAGCGAGCGCGAGGCCCGAGGAATGGAGGAGACGGGTGGGGGCGTAGAAGCTGAGGCGACGGTTGAGGTAATCCGGTCCCTTGTTGTGGAGGGCTTTGTGTGCGTGGGTGAGAAGTCGGAAGGTGATCCTTTTGCTGACTGGGAGCCAATGCAGGTGTCTCAGGTGTGCGGAGATGTGGCTGTTGCGGGGTACGTCGAGGATGAGGCGGGCCGAGGCGTTTTGAATACGTTGCAGGCGTTTTTGGAGCTTGGCGGTGGTCCCAGCATAGAGGGTGTTGCCGTAGTCCAGGCGACTCGTGACGAGGGCGTGGGTCACGGTTTTTCTAGTGTCGGCGGGGATCCAACAATTACTAATCCCAATATGCCTTTTTGTCACTTTGTTTCTTCTTTTGTAAAGAATCCTTTCCCTTTTTGTCATCTGTCTAATTTCAATTATTAGTATCCCATTTTCTTTTTATATTCATCTACCACTTTCTTCCAAACATTTTTCAAAATATCTTCCTGTTTCTTTTTTCTACAGAAAGCCTGAACTCTTCTCTTCCCTAATGTTAGAATGAATTTTGTCTTTATTGATCTAATAAAACAGGGGTAATATTTGTGTATGCCTTAACAATGTCTATAACTGTGGTTGATCTAAAGAAAGGCTATGCAATTTCCTGAACATTTACCTGTGGATTAGGATTTATTCTTTTCTGAAGTGGGACTTTTGAAAGAATCAAGTCATAATTGGAAAACTAATATTCAAAGCATTCTTATCTATAAAATAAGCTAAGCAAAATACTATGTGTAATTGCATAAGATTGTGGGATAAGGTGATAGGTCACTTCCTCTTCAGCTGAAGAAGATAAATATGAGTACACATAACAGTCTTTAGCTTTCAAAGCTCGAGTGCATTTCTGAACTCATGTAGAATAAACATTAGTTGAAAACTCTTCTTTTGCATAATCTTCAAATTAAGTTTTCAGTTTTACCTCATCTAATGTTTGAGCTGAGGTTGTACATGCAGGTGTAGACCAGTGGTGTAGCGTGGGGGGTGCAGGGAGGGCCGGCCGCACCGGGCGCAACATCTGGGGGGGGGCGCGCTCGCACTCACGAGTGCTAAAATCCACGGGTAAGGGCGCGCAAATTACTTGCCTTGCCCCGGGTGCTGACAACCCACGCTACGCCACTGGTGTAGACACAGGTATATATACCTCTGGTGTAAAGTTAAGTCCAACTAAAATTATTATTATTACCACAACCTTCAGTGTAACACCTACTGTGATTCTACATCCAGCTTTAGTAAGGAAACACATGGTTCTCTGCAGTCAGACCTTGAGTAGCATGTAGGAGCAGACATTTTCACTATTCAGCTTTTAACTTTTACTTGTGCAAATGAACAAAATAAGCTTTCGAAAATTGACTTGCAGTTATTTCATTCAACTTATGAACCATACTCTTCATGTGTCATCCCTAGCTCTGCTTAATCTTCTTCTAAATGTGTTATCCATGCACTTCTAGTACAACATTGGCCCTAAGGAATCATCTTATTGCTTTTCATTTGTTTTTATAAATTTTGTATTATCAGTTTCACTTCAGTCTCTTTTACTTTTAGATTTTTACACTCAGTTCAGCATTCATTGTCAATGTTTGCTTTCAGTCTCAGGTTTAAATAACCATGGTAAAGTACTTAGCTCTAAATGTTCCGGGTGAGTGCAGGGATGGTGCTTGCACAGGACTTAAACAAGATCGAGCGCTGATGCAGGTTCCAATGGGATATTTATGCTGGAGTGAGAGAGTGTTCCAGAAGGCACATGTTCCACATGAAAGAATGGAATATTCCAATGAACCTGGGAAAAATCACGTTGCACACAATATGAAAACCTGGACCATTAAGCATAGAGATGGAAGATAAATATCACTAAATTGCGAAATTGCTACCTGCAATTACCTATGGCCATTTAGCATTCCCTCGCAGATTGACAACCACATTAGAGAATGCACAGATGAGAGCTTACAAAAGGATCCTTAAGATCCCCAGACCAACAAGGCATGTAGGGATATGCCTGGAATTAGACATAATAAGAATGGGTAGAACATGCAAAATGGATATGATACAGCTCCATCAGAGTGTCTGCAAGGTGAATTAAGGTAGCCTCAGGGGGTATTTGAAAGCAATCTTCAAAGATAAAACGAGCAGTGGTGCCATCTATCTGACTCAGGCTGAGGAACAGTTCAACGTGGTTCCCTCCTACACTACAAACCCCTCTGTCACAAAAGCAGCGCTGAAGAAAAAATTGAAAGAGTTAGGCGTAAAAGCCTCCAGAGACAAAGATATCTCAATAGTAAGGGATATCAGCAGAGCCGATGACTTGCTTGAATCCCATGCCACCACCAAAGGTCAGCCTTTTTTAAAAGCACCCTTAGGAGGGCGAGCGTTCCAGAGCATGCTGCAGATGTGCCTTCTAACCCAACCTGCCTGGATTATCAACACAAGTGGAAGATGTCACAGGGGCACTCGCAGGAATGCACTCTGTGTAAATATCATACTGAATCTATAACACACATTGTATGCTGGTGCCCATGTTTGGCTTCAGAAAGACATCAACTTTTAAAACCTCTTTTCTTGAAACACGGGGTGAGAACATGTAATGAAGCTTTAAGACTCATATTCACTGCAGTGGTCCCCATGGAACTAGCCTGCTTTGGGATTTTTTTTTGACAAACTGATTCTGGCCCTACGTCAGGCAAGGGGTCGAATTAGAGTGGGTATTCACAGAATGGGGAGGCCTACAAAGAAACGGCTTTGAGGAAATGGCTCCTACCACCCAAAACTATCCCACATTTCTGCTTAATGGCTCTGGGTGCTGGAATGATGAGCTGCGAGAGGTTATCCACTCAGCTTCAGGCTCATGGTCACTTGCATCTGCACTCCCTCAGTACAAACCTAAGAGACCTAGTGGAGTCAGCACTGTTTCCTATATTAGCTTGATGAAGCTCATCGACCTGAGAATTTAGTAGCTCTTTGGCAAGCTCCACTGTGGTATGTACGTTGGGCTCACGGAATGTATTACCTTGTACTCCTATCCCTAAGAGATGAGCCAACCAGTGGGCCTCTGGGAACATTGGATATGGTATTGGGTGAATGATGGAATAATCAGTCAGTGCTTGAAAAGGGAGGGACAATGGTCACTTACTTAGTGCAACAGTCTGAATTTTGAGCGATTGCATGATTGGATTTTTTAAATTTATTTTATTTTATTCAGTCCGAAGGTTATACGATTTATGCACCCTTATAGGATCTATGTGGGATTATGTTGACTAAGAGCTTTAGTGCATGGAGGGCGTTCTTTTCTTTTATTGTAACCTCCTGCAATGATTTTAATTAATTATGCAATAAAGATTTTCATTCATTCATTTATTCATTCATTCATGTTACACTCAATGGATATGAGGCCTTACCGGTGCAAACGGCAGTTGGAAACCATTATTAACATGTAATGCAACCCCAAGTGCATGAAGGTTTACCCAAATTCATTCAAGTTTCCAAGTAACAGTGTGCACCAGGGTATCACCTTCTGGTCTTAGGTTTACCCCAAATGGTAAAAATAGCGCTTCCCAGTTCTGGGAGTAGCGCCCGCAGAATGCACTACCATTAATTCCCCAACCTGGGGTTATTTCATTTATTTTCCAAGTTTTCAAAAATTAATCGCATTAGATCCATAAATTGATAAATTGCAATCACATGAGTTTCATTATTTTTATTTTTGGTTTCCATATATGTTAATATCCAACATCTCATTGGGTTGTAACGTTGATATACAGCATTTATTTCTGTTGCAAATATCTGGTACCAATATTTTGAACCCAATGCATTTCTGTCATAGCCCTTCAACAGGGCATATTAATTTTGAAGACAAAACAAAATAAGTGAAAGTATTGTTTAACGTAAACAAGAGATATTATATACAATGAAAATGTCACAATTGAATATACGAAGCAATAATGATTGTTCATGAAGTATAATGCGTGATGTTTACCTTAATTGTCCTGCATTTATTAGAACCTGCATATTACAAATTCATTTATATCAGTACATGCACAAATGTTGCAATCACATAAGCGTGGCTCACGAATGCCCGATGGTATTCAGTAGTGCACAACTTCCCAAAAATAGAAATACTGCAAACAATTTCCAAAACATAGCACAATTAATAGCACAATAAATGTCTAATGTTCAATAGTATGTGTGCGATGTTAACCTAAATTAGCTGTCCTAGATACCACAAAAAATGTTAAGGACAGTCATAAATTCATCAATGTTGATAAAATCCACTGAGAACCTCGGCACGGTCATCAAATCCCCAATTACAGGAGTGCCATAAGTAGTTCAAGTATGCAACTAAAACTCAGAACCTCACAAAAAATGTATGCAGGTCTCAAATTTGCCAATATAGATCAGAGTCATGTCCTTTGAAGAAATTTCAAATCTCACTGACAAAGCCAATACATTTGGGCACAGATTTATGAAAAATGACGCACAACTGCGATAGCTCAGATGTGCGTAATTTTTTTTAATGCAAGCTACCATCATTCCCTAATGCCATCTATGACCATATTTAAAAAATGACGCACAATAGCACTAAGAAATGGTTAGTGTAAAAAAAATTACGACATGCCATGAAAAAACATTACGCTAATGCTGCAAAAGTGGCGCTAGATCATTTTGTGGCACCAACTTTTGACACAAAATGGATTAGCGCCATATTTAACCGCATTAGCGTAAAAAAGGCACAAGCAAGAAAAAAACATTTGGAAAGACAAATGGAGAATGCAGGCCAAGAGAGACCCCATGGAGAAACACTGGTACTATTGCAAGCGCAGGACTAAGGAGAAACTGGCCAGGAACCGATAGACAACACTGCAGACTGGAGGCAAAAGTCTTGCACCACAGGAGGACCTGGATGAGCTGGAGGTAATGGTAGCTTCGTCATCCTGGAGGAGCTGGTCACGGGAATTACAGGACAGGACAGGGCATACTACCAAGAACTACCACAAATACAGGGTAAGTTGCAGGTGGGGACTATCTGGAATCTTACAAATGACAGAAGGGGGAGGCACATAGGACACACTCAAAACATTGTAAAGAGTTGCATCAGGACACATAAGCCCTGAATCAAAACTCCCCATTACAACCCAAGCCACACTTGTACTGATGCTCTGATTGTGCAATGCACCCGACATATACACAATGTGGACATAAGCCACTCACTATGACCATACCCCACCATGTAAATATGCAGCACATTGATGGAAGGGGTGTGCAATTAGTGTGGCTGTGCCACAACAACACCCATTGTATTTTGTGATAGCCCCTGATCCAACACAACTTGCACATAAGAGACTGGGACGGAAGTCAATACCACCAATGCTTCCCTTCTTCCTTCTCCTTGTGTCATTGCCATTCTCATGTGTGCTGCATCCTGCAGCACACATTGGAATGTCAAGTTGCAAAAATAGCTCGAATATGTGCAGGAAGGGACACCTCCCTGCACATAAAGAATCTATCCCCTCAACGCAGGCACTCTTGATCATGTTGCAACAATGTCTGCGTTGGTGCAGGGAGAACAAATCTGTGCAGGTGCCGGGGGAATTGCAAGGGTGCATCGGATTCCTGTAAACATGACAGATCCCTTTGTTTCTAAACTGGTGCAGCGTCATGCAACAGAAACTGCTGCTGAACTGAGCTGTGCCAATTGAGAAAAAATCAGGCCTAAAGTGTTCAACCTGTGGAACACAAACCGCACATGTTGAACCAACAACAACTCAATGCACCATTTGGGACTGACCACAAAAGTCAACACAAACAACACATAGGACATGTCTGTGAACATCATATGTGCAGCTGTACATGTAGCTGCAATCTCACCATCTGACAAGATAGAGTGTGTTGTGTGAATGGTTGGTGCACTGCTTAATGATACAATCAACATGCACAAGAAATGGCACAGTGGCATCAATGTTGCACTACCGGCACAATGTCACTAACCTGTAATGCAACTGTATCATCATTCAAATAGTAGCCCATGTGGAACCAAGTGGCACATTCGCCTTGTGCCACATCTACAAAGTTACAAAATGCATGCATCCTTACACCAACACATGCCTGTTACACATATGTTGTGTGCAAGAAAATGGCCGAAAGTTACTGAGGGACAATCTAATGGGGGAGACAATCCATAATGGTTGCACTGTCCCTTCGAATTAGCACATGTGTGGGGCCTGCTAAAGGCAGATGAGAATGTCACACAAGCATTGTATGCAATGGACCTCCTGTTCTATGCTGAACTAGTACCATCATTCATGGTGCCAATGCATCATAGCACCAAAAGAGTGACAGCACACATTACACTGCTGTGGCAATGTCCACCATTTTGAATAGGAAGGCACATTACATGCCACCATGATGTCAGTGGCAGGGACGAGGGGCCTGCAGGGAAGTTGGTAGGGTGGAATCAAAGTACAAAGGGCCAGATGTAACAGTAAATGATGGTGTGCAGTGCTTCCTCAAATTTGGCAGTATTACACACTGTCATATTTAAAACTCAGGGATGCACAATATTGAATAGAATATGGGCACTCCTGTGTTACTCCCTGTGCTGGCGCTAAATTAACTGACGTGGGCCAACACAGCAACCCTTACACCATAGTGCAAGGATGGCTGCATTAAGGGGGAGATTTGTTTTTGTGCAGAAGGGAACCCCTTCCTGCACAAAAACATTTTTAAAAGGCCATTAGCCCTGTCTATGTGTGTTGCAAAATGCAGCACACATATAAAAAGTGAAAAATGAGGAAAAAAGGTGCATTTCACTTCGTTGGGTCTTGCTAATGCCACCCTTAGGGTGGTGTAATATTTTGGAAATGCTTCTGGTTTACAAAAACACATAAATCTGAGGCACTGTCAAAATGCAATGGATGTTGCTGTGGCACTCCCACAGCAACACCTATTGCACACCCTTACCACTCAATGTGCTGCATGTGAAGGAGTCCTTTTTACAAGATGGCCTTAAGCCACAATAAGTCACTTAGTGCCACCTTGTAAATCCGGGGCAGGGCATTGTATCACTGGAGCGTCACAAAAAAGTGATGCTCCAGTGCAGCTAGGGGCTCCTAACTATTCCTCAGAATACCTTGTGAGCTTGCCCCATGTTAGAAATGGGGTTTTTGGTTGGCAGTCAGGTTACCCTCTGTCCAAGCAAGAACCCTCACTCTAGTCAGGGTAAGTCACACACAATCCAAATTATCCTGTGCCCACCCTCTGGTAGCTTGGCACTAAGCAGTCAGGCTTAACTTAGAAGGCAATGTGTAAAGCATTTGTACAATAAATCATACAATAACACAATATAGCACCACAAAAATACACCACACAGTGTTTAGAAAAATATATAATATTTATCTGGGTATTTGCAGGTCAAAACGATCAAAGATGCAATGCGAATTTGTAAAGATATCACTAAAACGTGATATAAAGTGTCTTAAGTCTTTAAAAAGCAAACAAAGTCTCTTTCAAGCACAAAGTACCTGGTTTGGAGTGGAAAATCTCCGCAGAGGGCCACAGAAGAGGAGCTGTGTGGAAAAATGGTGTGTGAGTCGGTTACGCCCCTTCACACAAGGACTTGCGTCATTATTTTCCACGCCGGGAGATGTGCGTCGTTCTACGGGAAGAAAAATGGTGTGTGCGTCGGTTTCGCCCCTTCACACACGGACTTGAGTCATTATTTTTCACTCGGGAAAGACGTGCATCGTTTTCCGGCACGCGGAACGTCTCCTTCTGTGGATCGCGGGATTACCAGATGTCCCAGGGTCTGTGCGTGGATTCCTCGGCTTGTTTTCCGGCTGCACGTCATTCCGGGAGGCTGTGCATGGAATTTTCTTTCTCACGGCAGGCGTCGCGTCGATTTCCTCTCTGGAAGTCGGGCGGCGTTGTCCATGCGAGGCCATGCGTCGAAGTTCCAGTCGCACCGCAGGCGTTGCGTCGAGTGGCATCTTTCTGGATCAGCGTGCAGTGAATTTTTCACCGCGGAGCAAGCTGTGCGTCGAAATTTTAGGCGCACAAGGAGTCCAGTTGAAAAAGAGAAGGTTTTTTGGTCCTGAGACATCAGGGAACAGGAGGAAAGCTCTATCCAAGCCCTTGGAGAGCACTTTTGCAGCCAGACAAGAGTTCAGCAAGGCAGCAAGCCAACAGCAAGGCAGTTCTTCTTGGCTGGATGCAGGTTCTGGTTCAGGTTTCTTCTCCAGCAAGTGTCATAGGTGGTAGGGCAGAGGCCCTGTTTTAAACTAAATTATGGCTTTGAAGTGGGGGTGACTTCAAAGAGTGGCTAAGAAGTGCACCAGGTCCCCTTTCAGTTCAATCCTGTCTGCCAGGGTCCCAGTAGGGGGTGTGGCAGTCCTTTGTGTGAGGGCAGGCCCTCCACCCTCCCAACCCAGGAAGACCCATTCAAAATGCAGATGTATGCAAGTGAGGCTGAGTACCCTGTGTTTGGGGTGTGTCTGAGTGAATGCACAAGGAGCTGTCAACTAAACCTAGCCAGACGTGGATTGTAAGGCACAGAAAGATTTGAGTGCAAAGAAATGCTCACTTTCTAACAGTGGCATTTCTAGAATAGTAATATCAAATCCGACTTCACCAGTCAGCAGGATTTTTTATTACCATTCTGGCCATACTAAATATGACCTTCCTGCTCCTTTCAGATCAGCAGCTGCCACTTCAACAATGTATGAGGGCAGCCCCAATGTTAGCCTATGAAGGGAGCATGCCTCACAGTAGTGTAAAAACGAATTTAGAAGTTTTACACTACCAGGACATATAAACTACACAGGTACATGTCCTGCCTTTTACCCACACAGCACCCTGCTCTCGGGGTTACCTAGGGCGCACATTAGGGGTGACTTATATGTAGAAAAAGGGGAGTTTTAGGCTTGGCAAGTACTTTTAAACGCCAAGTCGAAGTGGCAGTGAAACTGCACACACAAGCCTTGCAATGGCAGGCCTGAGACAAGGTGAAGGGGCTACTTAGGTGGGTGGCACAACCAGTGCTGCAGGCCCACTAGTAGCATTTAATCTACAGGCCCTAGGCACATATAGTGCACTCTACTAGGGTCTTACAAGTAAATCAAATACCCAATCATGGATTAACCAATCAACAGTACAATTTACACAGAGAGCATATGCACTTTAGCACTGGTTAGCAGTGGTAAAGTGCCCAGAGTTCAAAAGCCAACAACAACAGGTCAGAAAATAGTTGGAGGAAGGAGGCAAAAAGTTTGGGGATGACCCTGTCAAAAAGCCAGGTCCAACACCCCATGTGTGATGCACAATGCTACACATAATATACAACTACAACCTTGGATCTGTAACATGTCACTGAGCCTCCAGTAGCAATTAAATGATGTGCCATGTCAAGAGCCAGCATAATCCAAGATTGGCATTTCACTATCCCTTTGCAGATAATGATGCCTTACCTCCTGCTGACATCCCTGTCCTGGATTTTATAGATGACATTGATGACCAGTTGTGGACCATCAATTAAGAGACTATCCAGGATATCCTAGGTTCCATCCAGACACCACCTCCAGTCACAGGGGGGCCACACAGCATTGTGGGGTCTCCACATGAACAACCCAACTACCATCACACAGCACCACCCATTCATGACACAGCCCTGGACTCCGAGGATCCAGACATCACCTTCCAGAGGACAGTGGTAGGAGTCCAGCGGGAGCTAGCCAAGCAGGTGTGGGTGGGGATGGGGACCATGGTTGGCAGTCTAGAGGGAGTGCAGAGGTGCCTCAGTCCAATTAAGTACAACTTAGCTGCCATAAGAGGCACTCACTCCCCCCCTTACATGGACTCCAGCAGTTCCAGGCCAACATAGCTGCTGTCATGAGGCAGAGCCTTTAACAATTGCCCTCCCAAAAGTGGCAGCAGCATGATACAAAACAGGCTGGGGGCTATACAGAATACCCTGGAGTCCATACAGCAGAAGTGGCCCCACTCAGGGAAAACATGATTGCCCACCACTGTGATATTGCTGCGGTGTTGAGAAATCAGCAGTTCCTCCTTACTGTAGTGATGCCTTATGTGTTCCCACAAATGGCAGCTGCCTGGACCTTTCACTCCACATCTATGTGTATGTGGCCCCTTCACTTTCAACAACAGCACCACCTGTGGCACAGGAGCACCACACACATAACAGTATGAAGATGTGGAAGGAACACCATTCACAAGGAAAACCACCCAGTATCACCAGTCTGTGCCACATGGCCAGTATCTCCTTAGATCTGTGCTTACGATCATGCCAGTGTTGTGACAACAGGCAATGTGGCCTCTTCTTTCAACCACTGTAGACTTGTCTGCTGTGTACTGTCATTGTCTCAAATCTTACCTATTGGCAATTGGACATCTCCTCACTAATGCACACTTCTCCTAACCATGTCTCAGGACATGACACTCACCCTTGGACTCTGATTGTTTAACTAATGGCTAAGGATCTCTCATGGGGTCTGTGAACTAGACATTGTATAGCACTGGGAATTTCACTTTCACTTGTAAATAAAGCACCTTGTTCACATGTAACATTTCTACATTTACTGTGATCAATCAAATCAGCTAAATGAATGCATTCTGTGAAGCCATGTCGATGAGCACAGAACATCATTACATTAGTTCATTACTGTCAGACAAAAAGCCACACACTAGGATCCTAACATGAAAAAGGTGAATGATGATGTTGTGGACAACAACCAACTTACGGAGTCCTCAATACATGCATTGAACAGATATCCTTGGAAGTTGAAATATGGCATGTATGGGTCTGAACAAAGTCTGTGGTAATATACCCAGGTGGGAGCACCAGTACAACTAATATGTGTGGTTCAGAAGAGACTAATCTAATCAGTGATGGGCAGCTGTCCGTGTTGCAGGACACAGTACCAAATTTGGCTATTATCATATGTGCCACACTGTCCAACAATGATACTGCTAGACCTCACCAATGACAGTTGAAGTTCCATACTTACCTGTCCAAGATACAGTTTACATTCACTATGTGAATGGCTGGAACAGTGGATGACAAATGTATTGACTAGTTGATGTTATTCAGCAGCCAATCTGACAGCTCCTTGGTCATAGGGAATGCAGATGGTAATCCATGGAAATAAAGACAGGAAGCATACCCTAAGCTATTCCTCCTACTTGACCAGTGCACGCATGAGAACACCCAAACACTCAATCACATGGACAAAAAATAGTCTAATACTAACAGGTTTTATTTCAAATATTTAAAACATTATGGGGGTCATTCTGACCGGATGACTGAAGCACCGTCAACAGGCTGGCGGTGCTTCAAAGCCCATTCCGCCGCGGTCGGAAAACCGGGTCCGACGGTTTCCCGCCGGATTTCCCCCGGCTGGGCTAATCCTCCATGGCGGCGCTACAAGCAGCGCTGCCATGGGGATTCCGACCCCCTACCCGCCAGCCTGTTTCTGGTGGTTTTCACCGCCAGGAAGAGGATGGCGGGAACGGGTGTCCTGGGGCCCCCTAACAGGGCCCCAGCATGCTTTTCACTATCTGCTTAGCAGACAGTGAAAAGCGCGACGGGTGCAACTGCACCCGTCGCACACCTGCAACACCGCCGGCTCCATTCGGAGCCGGCTTCAGTGTTGCAGGCCACCTTCCCGCTGGGCCGGCGGGCGCTAACAATGTTAACGCCCGCCGGCCCACCGGGAAGGTCGGAATGGCCCCAGCGGTCTTTCGACCGCAGAGCGGCCATATGGCGGTTCCCGTCTGGCGGGCGGAGGGCCTATATCTAAACCTATCCTAAAAACTACCCTACACTAAACTAACAGAAACTAACTTAACCTAACTTACACCTACACCTATTTAACCTATTCTAAACTAATCTAAGACATGTAAAGCCATACTCTAAACATTGTCCCACACACCCCGTAAGAGTCAAGATACAAGTAGGACAACATAAACTAAGGCTACACATGTACTAACTTAACCTATGTCCTAAACATATATATATATATATATATATATATATATATATATATATATATATATATATTTAAGTATTAAAAAATATTTTTTTATATTTTTTATACATATAGACCCCAACATTACCCCCCACAAAACACCCCCAAATAAAAAATGAACTAAAACCCACCCCAACTATACTTAGTTTAACCTATGCCTACCCTTCACTATTTCAACCTAACACTATCCATTTAAAACCCACTATAAACATCTAATAACAGTAAAAGGGAGAGGGAAGGAACTGGGAGGTTGCAGCACTGACACTTCACAATATTTTCAATTGTTTTACAGTACTTTAGCAACTTATGATTTTGGCACTCTCCTTCTCAACCCATTCCAATCTGGCCATCATGGGTGCTATGTCCCGTCTTATGTCTGATACAAAGGCCCATATTTATACTTTGTGACGCAAACCAGCGCCAGTGCTGGTTTGCGTCATAAAATTTACCGCCGGCTAACGCCATTCCTACGCACCATGCAGGAGCCTTATTTAAGGATTGACTTTTCTTGGTGCTGCGGGCTGGTCAGAGTAAAAAAAAATTAAAAAATACTCAAACCAGGCAGTGCCGGTGTAGGGGAAAATGGGGGTTGTGCATCAAAAAATGGTGCAAGTCAGGTTTGAGCAAAAAATCATGTCTCAAGCCGGAATTGCGCCATTTTTTGATGCACAACCCCCATTGAAATGGCTCCTGTCTTAGCAAAGACAGAAGTCATGCCCCCTTGCCCAATGGCCATGCCCAGGGGATTTTTGTTTTGCCCCTGGGCATGGCCATTGGGCACAGTGGCATGTAGGGGGGCCCAAATTAGGCCACTCATGCCACTTTAAAAAATTAAAAATGATACTTACCTCAACTTACCTCTACTTACCTAGGATGGGTCCCCCCATCCATGGGTGTGCTCCTAGGCTGGGCAAGGGTGGCAGGGGGTGTCCCTGGGGACAGGAAAGGGCACCTCTGGACTGCTTCCATTGTCTGAGACCATGGAAGTGAGCTCACAGGGCCCTTAACGCCTGCCCTCAGCCAGGTATTAAAAAACGGCACACATCAGGCTGTGCGCCGTTTTTTAAGGCCCACCCCCTCCTGTGCATCAAAATGACGCAGGAGTATAAATAAAGCACACAGGCCTTAAAGTCATTTTTGGACAGGAATGCCTACCTTGCATGTCATTAAGGCAAGGCGGTTTCCCTCATCCCAAAAATTACGCACACAGAGGTTTTTTGATGCCCGTGCGGTCGGGTGTCATAGTTTAAATATCGGGCAAGGGTTGCGCCGAATGTGCCGCAAAAGTTTTGACGTACATTCGGCGCAAACAGAGTATAAATATGCCCCAAAGTTTGATGTTGTGGCTGGAGCAGGTGGCTGTAGGGATGCCTGGCTTGAGACATGTGCAGCTCATATGGATGGGGTCAGACCCGCTGAGGCCCCCTTTCTCAATGTGGCCTGCTTTGTTTGTGGCTGTTGCAGTGGTCCCCCAAGTGGGAATGCATGCAATGCCCTGTGGCCTTCTCCTTAGAAATATTCTCTCCATTTTTTTTTACCCGGCATTCACCTCCAATATGTGCCTGTCAGCTTGTGGAAAGCATGCTGATCTGCTGGGGTCATATTGGCAGATGATGTATGACGAGAATAAAACAGTAAATACAGCATTGGGTGGAGGTAGAACAGACATGCAATGTACACAGCATTCTCAGATGACACATGCTGTCCACCACACATTCCACAACACTGACTGACACCAAATCAATAACTATTTACTACCCACCCATCTACGTTATCATGTCCATGTCACTGGGATACTGGCTATCGATTGGTGACCATCAGGGGCCAGAGATGAGTGGACTACTGCATCCTTTCTCAACATTTGTGTGAACAAACCAGTGAGGATCAAGTGGCAGAACAAGTCTAGCTTTTATGTGCCATTGTCAATATGCGGTGCTTTGTATGAAATCCACCACTTTGACATCCCTGGTGCTACATCAAGCCTGGCCCAGGCATCATGGATGCAAGGTGGGGGTCATCTGAAAGGTGGGCAGAAAACTTCACATCGGCAATTCTAATGTTAGGTAAAGAATCATTCAGAGTCCTGGGTTAAGACCTGCTCTGAGCATATGTTACAAGGGGGTACAACATTGAACATGATGGGCGCACATTTAAAATTAATGCAAAGTTCCCATATAGTTTGGGCAAAGCCTGAACAGCACACCAAAGTTGTCTACAGATTTCATAACTATTGCCCCCTACCCAGTGCTATGTTGTGCAAAATGCGTAATGCGGCTCACACATGGTGGCTGAATGGGTGCCCTGAGGGCCACAGTAAGATTGGTACTGCACTGGGTGCTGCTACAGTATTCCTATCTATTGAACAACATGTGCACATGCATGTCAAACATCACCTAAGTACCAGGTACACACTCACATTTACATTATATGCACATGTGATGTGACCAAGAATACTCACAAATATCATGATGAGTAGACCATGTTGGTAAATCTGCTGAGATCTAGCTTCCTACAATTCATAGACCTTTCCCACAACCATCTGAAGCTGAGTTGTATACCAATTGTGGACTCTATTCACTGTTGGTCAGCACAATACGGCTCCTTGAATGACTGCAGCCTCAATTTAAATCTGAAGAGTACTTAGGCACCAGTAGTGCAAGTGTTTTCTACATAAGCCATAGAGAACTCTGTACATTTACTTCATCTGTACCACTTCTTGAGTAACTGAAAGCTATGTGTGGTACACAGTGTTGTCAAAAGTGCTGTGACAAAGTTGTTGCCAACAAGCATGCTAATCACATAAACAGCAACTCTGACACCTATCATAATCAACATCAATGTATAAGTGGGAATGCTTTCCATTTCCTAACACCCACAATTCCATAGCAGCACACGTTAGCACTTGTGCAACAATCAAGCCATTCTCAATGCTCAACATTGCATCAGACATGATGGCAACATCCTAACTTAGATGAGTTCATAGCATTGGTGTCACAACACTTTTAATCATTGCATCGTACACATCAGACTGTCTCACACAAAACCCTGGAATGCCACACGTGACGCACAAGGTGATACTTACTGGCAGCATTGGGGTCTTCAAATCTGGACACCTCTCCACTGGTGTAGGGTGGAGGCCCACCTGCAGTACATGAAAAGAAAACATAGCTTTGTGATATTTGGACATTTCTGTGCATGGATGACAGTTTCAAAATCAACTTGTTAAGATGAGTGAGTAAGACACCCTAGTGGTAGATCAGAACATCTATAATCTGTCAGTCAGACATAGGATCAGATAATGAAGACCATGGCACCTACAAAGCATCACTTTCCCTGACACTCCTGGGGTGCATTTAACTGCATCAAATGTACATGGAATTGCCATGCAGTTGTTTGGTTGCTCTATGCCTCCATGACCATATGGGGCTGTATAACACAGTATGCTGAATCTGACGGGCATGCAATGGTTGTTGCAGTGGCCATCCCATTGTGACACCCATAGCTTTTGACCCTGCCCCAGATGTTGAAGACATCTAACTTATTATCACCTCTAAAAGACTGACAACTGCCCAGGTGTTACATGAGTATTGCATAGTATTGAGGAATGCATTGATACATCCGTGTTTCTTGTTTGTAATATGTGTGTGCCATTACAAGGCACACACACTGGAGCCAATATGTCATGGCAGTTCATTACTTATGTTCATTTAGTTGTCCCTACCTGCACATCAGCTGAATGTCATTACAGATACCTTGCCAATACTCTGTGGCCAGCCATTGTTGCCATGGTATACCGTTTATACTCCAGGAAGGGATATCAACATGCACATATACATTCCCCTCAACACAGACACACTTGCTCTGTTGTCCAAGGATGCCTGTGTTGGTGCAGGTTTCAGAGTAATGTGCTAATGCTGGTGCAGATCTGTAAGATGTGGTGGACTGTGGTACAAATTCAGCACATTTGTGTGGGGTAATAGACCGATTTTGGGGTGTATGTAATACATAATGTACAGGAAGATGTGCGTGTAGCCTGGACCTGGTGCATAGATAGGCTCCCTTAAATGGCATTGGCCATTGACACAAAGGGACAGAATTATGGAAAGTGGTGCTGCACCAAGTGCATCTCTACAGTTCTTGTGGCCCTTAGTGCACCCATTTCCACCGCCATATGTGCGCCTTATGAAACCTATGGCACAGCATGGTGCAGGCAGGAGGCAATTGCATAAAATTATATGGACGCAAATGATGTACTCAGTAGGAGTAGCAGCAAAAAGATTAGAATTACTTCTGCTGAGTACATACGGGCCCATCATATCCAATAATATGCCCCCTTTTAACACCTGCTCTGAGCAGCCTTTCAAAGTGCAGGAAATATGGCTATAGAAAATGTATAATTTTTCCCAGACCCATGTACTTTAGCTCCCTATACAGAGTAGGGCCTCCCTCTCATTCAGGATGCCTGACACAGGACTGATGTTGTGCTGGTCTAAACTGAGTGGTGCTATGCCTGCATCGCACCACTTTAGTATTGTGGTGCAGAGGAGATGGCCCTTCTGCCCTGGCTCTGCTGCATTAATGAAAATCACAAGGCCAGCCCTACGGTGGTGCTGGTGCTTTTAATACAGGCCCAAAACAACCTGTGCAGATCCCTTGACAAAACATGCTGCACTAAATCTTATCTCCGCCTGTCATGCACATGCAAATAATGGTGTTGCCATGCAAATGGGATACCTACCAACCTGTCCACCAATCTGACTACCCAGATGATCCAGTAGGTCTTGCTCCATTGAGATGAGGTCAGACCAATGGTGTTTCAGCCAGTGGTCATTGCGTTCTCCTCCAAAAATTCTGCTTAGGTGGTGGAGCACCTTGGCCCACCATAGCTTCCTGGCCTCTGTGGGGTAGAAGTGGCTAACACGGCTACCCAAAGCCAGCATCATTGGTAGGTAATGCTGCACAAGCCATATAAAGCCTCCCAGTTCATCAGCCATCATGTTTGACATCCTCCATTTCCCAGACATAATGACATTTTTGTAGACTGCAAATGTAATAGAACAAAAACAAAGTAAATATAAACTTACACTGCCTACCCCAAATACCCAGCAAACTATACTACCTCTAGACAAACACCCCACAGTACAGTGACAGATACAGTACAAAATCCCTACAAAAGACTGATGAGAAGACAAAAATGACACAACAGCATCAGGACACAGCACAAAACACTCCTGAAACTCCAATCCCCCAACAACACCAGCTCCCCACACCTTCACACAGTCACAGACAACAAGACTGTGAAGTGAAAGCGAAAGTGAACTCATTGTAACATGCATGCAGGCAGGATGTCCTGTTTCTTCACTACCTGGGCCTGTGCATCACATTTTCAGAAATGCGTTGTTGTTTTTTTTTAATGCATGACAGTCATGCGTCAATTTCTTCCCATTGTGCTTGACAAGGCCTGTGGACTTGCGATTGGCGCTAAAGGGCCAAGTGTCATTTTTCAGCATAAGTCAGTATGAAGTTTTGAGGTGTGCTTCTAAATTATTGATGCATGATGGTCATGCATGGTATTCCTTCGCATATGCAGGGGCCATCCATCATTTCTCTGGCCTTGCGGGGTATGGAATATAGCTGTTTGCATCATAATGCTTTGGCACATGATGGAAATGCATAGACATTATTTTGAAAGGCTTAGAGTGCACCCAGATTCACATACCATGTCATGGGGCTATGCATGTATGCAGTCAGTATGGTATGGCTACATGTGTCTGCATGTCCATTCATATTTTGACAGTGACATCAGTTTGTTTTACCTATATGTTTGTATATGTGTGTGATGCATGCAATGACTGATACTATGTACATATGTGCAGATGTAGCTAGACTGTGTCCACATACATGTTAACACATGTGTACTATAAGTGTACATATGTGTTCTAACACAAACTTGTGGGCATACTACATTGTAATGTCTGATATACAAATATACTTAAACCAACAACACAATATATGTGATGGGCTATGTTCAATACATGGTAATGCATGTGATAGCCATGATGTGCATGACTAATTGTACTCAGAGGATGTAGTGGACTATGGATGGGTTGAATTCACGTTACCCCAGTCAATGTGTGCATGTGTGCCCACTCTGTGGTGTGTAGTTAGGTTCAGCCTTCAGGATGCTCTGCTACATGTGTGACATATACTTCCCCATGCATCAGAGATGCAGGAGGTGGTGTACACGCATTTGATAATGAAGGTTGGTGTTGGAAAATGGGTTACTGGTAAGGGCAGGTAAGTGCCTACACTTAGCAATAGGCCACTAACCTCCACTTAGGTCCAGTCAGGTCTCAGTAAATTAAACCCAGCTCAACCCTTGGTAGCTTGGCAACGAGAGACAAGGCTTAACTTAGGAGACAGAGTGTAAAGCATTCAAATATCACAAAACAGTAATTACATAAAACAAAGGAAACAGTTTAAAAATCCAAAACCAATTCATAATAATAGATTATATTTTTAGCTTTAAAATGACACCAAAAAAATATAAAATTGGATAAGGGAAACCGGAGATATGAATTGTTAAAGAATGAATGCTTTCTAGCGCATAGAAGCAACTAGCGCTCAAAGGGTTAAAAAAAAGTCACGCTGGAAAGGAACAAAGTCCAGAGTTTAGGCCACCCATTAGGTAACACTGTCACACTTACTTTCAGAAGTGTTTGATTCAGGAAAGTGGTCCACAGCACCAGCCAAGGGTTCAGAGGCTCTGTTGTGCCACTTGGGGTCTGGGACTACAGCTCCCACAATGCACCTCTTCAACTTATGGAGTTGCTCCAAACGTCTCCAGAAGCTATGAGTTGCTCCTTGGGAGTTGGGACTACAATTCCCAGAATGCACCTGGTCAGAATCCGCAAATGGCCACTGGATGCTGGTCAGCTGGGCTCTGCTTGCAGGACTTGATGCAGGGGACTCTGGGTAGCTCTTTTGTACCTGTAGCAAACAGGGAGTCCCTTCTTGAAGCAGTAGAAGACAGGTAAAGCCCTTTTAGTGGTAAAGCCCAAGTGTGCAGCTGGTGCAGTCCTCCAGAGTGCAGTGTCCAGGTGCAGGTCAGGGGTCCAGCAGGGCAGTCCTTCTTCTCCTGTAGTTCTTCCTTGTTGGAATCTGATAGGGATCTGAGGTGTGGGTGCAGGTCTGCCAGTTGTATCCTTGCTCTTGGGTGAAAAACAGGTGGTTCCTGGTTCTCCAAGCAGGAGCAGGGTCCTTACCCCTGTGATGACCACTTCCTGGGAAGTGTGGCAAAAATCAATCCCAGGGAGCAACATTCCTCAAAAATACATTGTGGCTGAAAATGATTTTTGGAGGTTACATCTGGCTGAGCCCACCCACTGGTGTGGCTAAAAATCCTAAACACACCCCTCTCCTGCCCTCTCCTAATCTAATCAAGGGGGCACCGAATTGTCTGGGTTTGGAGGATGTGAGGGTGTTGCTGGGTTGCTCCAAAAGTCCTTCTCTGCCTTTGAAGACCAGTTTGGCAGCCCTTCCCCTTCCTGCCTCACCATCTGCTGAGGGGAGATCTCCTCCCCCAGGCACATCTCTTTGTGTGGAGCCAGGCCACTTCACACCTCATCAAGGCAGCCTGGCCAGGCTGCCAGAGGCTGGCCAATCAGAGCACAGCAGCAAAAAACACTACAGGGCTGAAGTTGGCAACTTTTCAGGTAAAGTTTAAAACACTTTACCTGAACTAGTTATATTAAATCCAACAACTGGAAGTTATGGGGTTTATTATAACAATTAATTTGATATCAAACTTCTGGTATCTGTTACTTAAGGGGATTATTACAATTAAAATAAAGTCCCCATTCTAACCTATGGAGGCCATTCACTACAATGCGGGAACAACAAATTTGGCTGTTTTACCTCACCAGGGCTTATAAAACTATTTTCATAAGGTCCCCGCTTATAGTTACATGGCACACAGCCCTATGGGCACATAGGGCACACCTTAGGGGTGACGTATATGTAAAAATAAGGAAGTTTAAGACTTTGGAACTACTTTTAATTCTAAAGTCGAATTTGCATGTAACTTTAAAAGCAGCCAGCAAGTCAGGCCTGCCTTTATAATGACACTGGGCACCTCAGTAGTGCACCTATGGGGGCACTACCTATGCTGGGGTCCCTAAACCTATATGCCCTACCATGTACTAAGGACTTATAGATGGGTTGACTGAGCCAATTATAATTAGCCTAATTTGCATACTGATTTTACACAGAGCACAGGCCCTGGGACTGGTTAGCAGTACTCAGGGCACCATCAGAGTCAGGAAAACACCAGTAAAAAGTGAAAAATGGGGACAAAAAGTTAGGGGACCTCTGCAATCAGACCTGTTCTCTCACAGTTGGTATGTGCAGTGTGTGTGGAAAGACATGTGTAGTGTCATTTCAATAACATATGACCACAGCAGTGTGTCCATGAGATATGAAACCCCACATATCTATCTTCCTGCATTGACACATATTGGACTTTGACAAATGCTTGTGTAGTTATATCAGTGCCACCTATGTGCCACTTATGTTTCTATATGTCGAAACATATGTCAAGGTCATTTTATTCTGTCAATGATTTTATGCTACATATGCACTTACATTTGTGAAAAGTTGCCTTTTGTGCAGACTCCAATATATATTACCAGGCCTGTGGCATTTAAGTGGTACATTAGTACAGAGATATCTGACATATGTGTGCATGCCACCAACTAGGTACTCACAATTGACCACGCCATGTTTGTTATGACTGTCACATACAATGGCATACCACTGTGTAGCAGTGTTGCAGTTTTCAAAGATGGCAGCCTACTCATCATCACCACTGTGGGAGTTTTTATGCCCACACAGACCCATGGTTACATGTTTAGGTGCAGTTTTATGGTGCTCCACACTACTCAGTCCACTGTGCACATGCATCAGGCCCCTGACAATGTTAATAGTCTATGTAACCTGAGAAGTGGGTTACGGTGTTTTGGGCCGGGATCTAGCCTCTTCATGATTGCTCTTCAGCAGAGCAATGCACTGTCCCCTGCAGACAGACACATGCACAATTGTGACCAAAAGGACTGGGATATTATTTTTCCTCTGGGGTACTTGATGTCAGCCTTGCCCTAGCACGTACTGAGGACTGGCTACTTGCACGTGTAAGACATGTCTCATCATTTGGCATGGTCTGACAGACATGATTATTTGTCCTCAGTAATTTGGCAGCTTGGTTAGGGCTTGTATCTCTGTTGTAACTTTTAATTTAGGAATGTTTCAGGGTGTCATCTCTCACTGCCTCCTGTCATGATGGTATGCGATGGGCAACTAACAGGTTTTTGTAAAGGGTTATGTACTGACCTAGCCATCCTCTCTGTACATATGATGGGTGATCACATGTTAGCATTGACATGTTTCACAGTCAGTATTTGTTTATGTGTGTACCTTCTCCATCTTTTACCCATAACTTCTTAGGAATGTATTGTGTACTACTTTGCTGCCAATCTTTAGGCTGCTTATTCTTTGTATACATCTTCTACACTAACATTGTCCGGTCATACATGGACAGGATGCAATGTTTGACTTGTGTAAATTGAAGATATACACATTTTCTACTACTGGCTAAATGATAGGTACCTTCCCATTGCCTGGCTTTGCGAGATTACGTGACTTCAATACACACATGGCATTACATCTGCCATAGCACTTGTGTTGTTTCCAAGTGACCTCCCACGTTGTATCTCCGAGTATCTCTGGGTATCTCTCAGCTGTCCATCTACATCCATCGTTGAACATGGGTATGCATTAATTCCTCCATTCCACAATCTATGTCACTCTTACCATGAATGTATGATGTTAATGTGTAACATGGAGACACTAAACCCTCTTACACAGCAAACTATGTTGTAACCATACTTGTAACTGTTGTGTTTCTTTCCTGCTCTCTGAGGTATGAGTTACATTCAATTGTATGTGTAGCGGAGAATGAGTAGACCATGGAGATTCAGGTGCTAAATAATTTATTGGAGATATTTACAAAGTGATTATATTTGTACAGTGACTATGTGTAGAGGTTCCGTACAATTTGTAGTCTCCTGTGAACTCCTGCAGCAGTGTTTTGTTGTTCCCCCTGCAAATGTGCTGCACTACTGTCATCCTCCTCCCACTTGGGGAAATCTACCTGTTCATCCCAGGGAACATTGGTCTGTATACATATGCAAGATTACACATACCAATTCCATCTTACATACCAGTGGTGGAGCATACAACAGGCTTCCTCCTGTTAGGGCCAGGCACCTGAACCTTGACTTCAGAAGCTCAAATGTCCTCTCCACTGCATTTTGTGTTCTTCTGTGCCCTTCATTGTATGCACGCTCTTCCGCTGTTGTGGGATTGCCAAATGAAGTCATCACCCATTGCTGTATGCTGCAACCTTGGCCAGCTGAAAAGGAATGAGAGAAGATGTGTTGGTAATGCTTGATAGTGGTTTGGTATGTACCTTGGCAGTTGTTAGTTTGAGGTGCAGTGCTGACTATAACTTCTGTTATAGTGCATGTACCTGTTTTGTGAAATGGTTTCATAGATCTGTGTTGATGTACATGACAATCTTAGGGTTGTAGCTCAGGGACCTGGGATTGTAATATTCAATCCATACGGATGTTCAGCCATTGCAAATATGTGTTGTTGTGTCCATATTTGTGCCAGTGTCCTATTTCCGGTGGAACCTTCCACCTCCTTGAACCACAGTGGTGTCATATTTAGAGGCACCATGGTGGCTCTCAAAGCTAAACTCTGGCCTCCATGTTAACATGTGGCACTACGCTTGCAGTGTGACATATAGTGATCCTTTGTGGCAGATGATGTCTGTGCCAGCCATCAAATGTACTGGGTATGAATCACACAATTGGAGGATGAGCAAACGTTAGCACATTGGAATCTCCTAAGTTCGTATACATCATTTATCAGAGACACTTTCAACACATGCACATTGCAGGTGTTGGGAGGGGACACACAATTCTTTTACATGGATGGGTCCCTGTGCATGAAAGGTCAGTTATGTCCTTTTTACTCCTTCAGAGTCCTACTATGACATCCATGATCTTTGCACAAATTGTGTACCATGGTGGGCTGTTTCTTGTATACGGCACACACATTGTGGCATTAGGGGGCGGTAAGGGGTGCATGTGAGGTAGCACTGGACTAGGTGATGTAAAACTTCTCTTCATTCTGCCCCATGATCTTTAATGACAGGTAGTTTTGTATTCATATGTGTGTGACACAATGCAGCAGACTGGTGAATGTGCACACTAAAGGTATGTCAGGTATGTATAGGTGATATGTTGTTGGTCATGGAAACACTTGGGTGGCATTTGATATTGGTATTGCCAGAGGCTTGAACCCATGACTGATGTGAGGCTGTGTCTATGTGTGAGTTTCTTTATATTGACATGGCCTATGCCATTCACATTGCTGAGCAACACATTATTAGGTGTAATGTGTGTGCGATGTATATTTAGGTATCAACCAGTGGACACTAGTAGTGGTTTAGGCCCAGCTTCTGTATGTAAAGGGGACAGGTTGCCACCTGTCCTCACGTGGTGTGCCAGTCAGGTTGTGGCTGTTTTATGTACATGTGAGTGGATATGTGTGTGTGATCTGCAATGATTGTGGTGTAGTGTGGCAGATGACATATGTGTTGTTGCCTGTACATCTGTGTCCCCCTGCCTATGTGTGTTTAGTGTGGTGTATGTCTTGTTTGTCCTACATGGTAGGTGTGTTGTCTGTGTACTGATTGGTATCATGGCTTACCTACGAGGAGGCCATTGCCATATTGCCCATCCTGGAACAGCTCGTTGATGGTGGAATGCCATATTATGTAGACATCATGTACGCTGACTGGGTATTTGGCAAGGATGTTTGAGAAGAGCCCATGGTGGTCCACAATGGCCTGCACATTTATGGAATGGGTATGCTTGCAGTCTAATTTAGGTGCTCCGTTGCTGCAGGTGTGACCAGTTGGACATGGGTGCAATTCATTTCACCCAGCACATGAGGGAACCCAGCAATTAGATAGAAACCTTGCTTGGTCTCCTGCTGCAGTTGTTGGGTGTTGGTGAAGCAGATGTGGTGGGGCATAAGGCGTATGATTGCATCCAGAATCTTTTAAAGGAAGACTGTCAAGGATGGCTGGGAAATACCTGCGACTTGTGCACCCCTTGTCTGAAAAGACCCTGACGCCAGCATATGGAGGACAGCGAGGAGTTTCGTCATGGTTGATATGTTTGTTGGAGTTGTCACCCTTGCATTGATGTCTGATGCAATGTGGTGCAGTAGGTGTACTATTGACTCCCAATTCATATGGTAATTCCTGATGACATCTTGTGCCCTGGGCCCAAGGATGGCTGTATGCTGTCAAAATATCCTTTCCCGCCTTTGTGATGCCTTTGTGGCTGCTGTGGTGGTGTTTGGGATTGCTGTGATGGAGGGACCTGTTGTCGTCGCTGACATCTGCGGCGTGTGCCAAGCTGGAGCAATAACAGTTCCATGTTCTCCAGGAGGTTGCTAATGCTCCTTCTGTGTGTTTTCCTTAAGTGGTGGTGTGTGGGCCTCTTTTTAACACCTCGCCTGACCAGGTATTTAAATTTGACGCAAATCAACCTTTGAGTGATCTTTTGGGTCTGCCTCCTTTCTGTGTGCTGTTGTTCCATCGGGGTAAATAATGTGCTGGAGGGCTAGCATTATTTTTTGGAAGTGAACGCCTACCTTGCATATCATTGTTGCAATATTACACATGTTGGATTGGAGCTCCCAATAAATGATGCTAACTCTCATATTTTGACGCTGGATGGTTCTAGCATAAATATATTAATATGGCGGTAGGTTTTCACCACTTTTGCATAAACAAATAGTGTTAAGGGGATGCAAACTTTTCATAAATATGAGCCTTGGTTTTTCTACTGATAAAGCACAACGTATCTATTCTCTAAAAAGCAAAACAGATTCTATTGCGACAAGAAGTAAGTCGATACAAAGCAACATTAAACAATTAATATATCTTGCAAGGAAAGAAATCAATCAGAGACTACATGCCTGTGCTCCTCTCAAGTATCACAAAGTTTAAGGCATTCCAAGAGGTCTCAAAAGTTCACTCAAACCAACATTATGCAAGAACAATCCAAAACTCTCAGAACAATGTTATGCCATCCTCAATAAATGCTCTTTGGATTTTATCTTACTCCTTGTGGAAGAGTTATTGAGGTTGCTCAACACAATTAATGCAGAAATCAGTCAATTGAAACATGAATTAATTAAAAGATTGGAACAAGATAAAAAGAACAAACTTTTAACTGATATCAATGTAGAACTTGAAGGATATACAATCAAAATTAATGAACACAAAATTAGAAAGTTCAAAAGATAGACAATTGTCTATAAATTGAAAGATTTGCACAATTGGGTGGACGTGTATGCCAAGAAAAGACAGAAATTTTTTAGGGTCAGGTCATCTGAAGTGGAAATTCCTCATCTGAAAGTGACCTAACCTAGAGATACAAATACCAATGGAAATGCCTCCCTACAACAGAGTAATGCAACTCACACTGCATTATGTAAGAGTGAGGTAAAGGGACTCATAAATATGCCCCTTAGTATCTACTATGTAGAATATTTGCCTGCCTTGTTGGAAATGGTTTCTGCACAGCCCAAAAAAAACTGTTGCGGAACATAGGAGACAGAGGTCATCAACTGTCATCTGCACACAGAGTTACTTTTAATATGAAGATTTATAACATAACTCTACACACCTATGATCTTTTAGAATCACATCAGTTTTGTATCCACTTACATCCAGTACATGTACACAGGCTCTGCTAAATTAAGAAGGAACAGAATGAAACAAACTAACACACTCATTGGATGATGTCATCAGTGAGGCCTTCAACAATGTCATTTGAGATGCCATCAGTGATGTCATAAATGATGCCATCGAAAATGTCATGAGTGATGTAATATGTGAGGTCATAATCAGGTGCAAGTTATAGTTAGCTGTGCTAACTATAAATAATGAATTTCTGTATTTTTTTAGTTGAAACACAGAATCATAAATATACAGATGGAACGACTAGCAGTAATAAAAATAAATAAATAAAATGTAGGATCAGGATGTAGGTAATCATATGGCGGTGGATTAGGCAGGATTGAAAAGTTGGGAAAGAGACCACAGAATAAAGCTAGGCAGAAGCATGGAAAAACAAGATGTTTGCACACTTGTGGGGCGGTGCTATTTCCATGGATTTTTCAGAGCAAATAGGCTACTGATGTGAGCAGTGTGATGTTTATGTTTTCACTCATTTGCGGAACTCTGCAGGATCTCACTGAGTTTTAGTAACTCCACGGAATTCTGCAGAGTGAGGAGTTGCACCAAACCCTAGTTTATAAATTAAAAAAGAAATACAGAATGCCACTGCACAGTACTACAGCTGTAGTATCTAGGAAGTACCAGTAAAATTGAAAAACAATATTTCACAATTCATATTTTACACAACATAAGGTTGGATAAGCCAACATTTCAGGTTTGAGAGGAAGATGCATATTCCATAGGTGATAAAGTGTACACCATCTATGCAACTCAACTCTATACCACTCCACTCTATAACACTCCACTATACATTATTCCACTGTATGCTGCTCCATTGCACACCACTGTACGACACTGCACTCTATGCTATTCCATTATATGGTACTCTGCCCTCTGTCACTCTACTGTATGCTGCTACACTCAGCATGATTCCTCTCTTCACCACTCCAATGTATACTACTCCACTGTATGCCACTTCACTCTATAGCATTCCATTCTCCACTAAACTGTGTGCTACTCCAGTCTATGCCACTCCACTCTATGCCACTCCACTCTGCCCAACTTAACTGTACATTATTACACTATATGCTCCTTCAGTCTGCCCCATTTCATTCTACCCCACTCCACTGTACAACAGTCCACTCTATGGTATGTCACTCTAAACCACTTCACTCTATGCCACTCTACTGTATGCTATTCCACTGTACGCAACCACACTTTACCTCACTGCAGTGTACTCCACTCTATGCCATTTCACTCTATGCTATTGCAGTGTATGCCAGTCCACTCTACCCAACTCTACTGCACACTATTCCACTGTACTCTGTTCAACAACACTGTAGTTCACTAAACAACATTCTACCCCCCTTCACTCTGACACACTATAATCCACTCTATAGCATCCCACTGTACAACACTGTACTGCTGTAAATGCCGGTCTACAGCACTCTAGTTTACTCTTTGGCACTCTATGACACTCTACTCCAGTATATGACTCTCCACGAAACTCCCTCAATGCCAATCTACCCCACTTTACTGTACTCGACTCTATGACACACCTCCACTCTAGTGTACTACTCTACGCCACACTACACTGCTCAATGTTACTTAACCCTGTTGTACTCTATGCCACCTCACTCTACCACACTGTACCACACTCTATTTTACACTACTCTACTATATAACACTCTGATCCATTCTGTGATGCTACACTGTAGGAAACCTTCCATGACTATATGACACACCAGACCACTCTGCTGTATGACACACCGCTAGACTCTATGACACTTTACTCCACTTCATACTGTGCCAGGCCTTTCTACTCCTCTCTTCTCCACGCCACTCTACATTACAAAATTGCACTCCACTCTATGACACTTAACTCCACTCTATCCTAAGTGACTCCACTGAACTCCACTTCACTCTACTCCACTCTACTACACTTTACGCCACTTAATGCCACTTAATGCCACTGTCTGACACTCCACTCAATGACACTCTCCTCCACTCCATGCAACTCTGCTCTACAAAACTCTACTTTACTCTGTGCCATTCTACGAGACTCTACTCCACTCTATCCCTGCAGACTCCACTGTACAGCTGTATACTCCACTCTATGCCAGCACAGTCTGCAGTATAACACTCTAGTCCACTCTGCAAGACTTTGCAACACGTTACAACCCAGCACTCCACTGTACTCTACGAGAGTCCACTCTAATTTATGCCACTTTATTCCACTCTACACTACTACACTATGCCACTCTACTGCACTCCACACTACTGTGCTCTAGGAGATATCACTCCACTGTATGACACTTTATGCCATTATACACAATTCCACTAAACTCTATTCCACTCGACTCTACTCCACTTTACAACACTACACTGTACCACACTCTCCTCAACTGTATTGTGCGACAATTTTTAAAATGGCACTCCACCTGACAACACTGGACTTTATGATTTGAAACACATTTTTATGAAAAGTAAAAAAAAAATTGTAATCCTAAGAAAACAAAAACAAAAGGTAAAACAGCTGAAGTTAGGAAAACTTTATTTATTCTTTCTAAACAAACCAAACTTAAACAACACAAACATGAGAAATTCTAAAGTTATAGTTGTACCTCAAAGTTCTAAGTTATGCACCACATTTACACTACTATTACTTTATTTCTTCTTTCTAGACAAACCAAACTTAAAGTACACAAAATGTAAACATTGAAAAGTTACAGCTATACCTTAAATTTATAATTCATGCACCACCTTCAGGTTATTATAACTAGTGCTGCTCCATACACACTGTTTTTAGCTCACAACCACACAACAATACCTATAACTCACCACTGTACCACGCACTGTATTTATAGAAATTATGGTATTTGAGATGTCATAAGTGTTTTTATACATGTTTACATTTCATATGGTGTAATTGATATAGTATGAAAGGGTAGAAGAACTGCATGGTATGGTAGAGTGGCGAGTTATCACGATTGTGTGCTTTTTGGGATTTGGTGTAAATCTGTTAAGTTGTTTTTGAGCAATTAAGGCTAAGATATGTTGCATTTATCATGGCACAGAAGATCCTCAGAGTCGACAGATCTCATGCTCAGATCTGATTGTCTGCCACCACATCAGGACTCGGGACAAATTCCATAACTGGCCTGAACTTTATTTTCCCATAAATGTAGAAATTACAAGGGTGGATGCAGCAATGATTACAGACAAATAATTAGTGTTTTCTCTCTGGAATCCGAATCCAAAGTGAACAAGGGCTAAACAGTTAACAGGGCTGATTCTCTGGAACATGAAGAGAAAGTACATACTCTGTGTACATCATCATCACCACTCTCTGTAGCAATTCCCCTGTTAAAAAATAGATTCACTTCAAGCTAATAATGTAATCCAAACTTCCTTCTTCAGTAAATATTTAACTCAAAATGGACTTGAAGTTGATTATTGGTGCCCAGCTTTAAAAACAACCAACAACCACATTAGCTAAAGCCATCTAGATTGTCCTCACAACATTTTGTTTAGTTGGACAAGATCTTGCTTACATGGTGTGCCACATTGATGTAACCTCAGGCTAAATGTGTCTCATCCATAAAGCGAAATGGTGGAAATTAGGTGAAGTTACTGAAGTAAAGAAAATGTAGCCTGGCTTTACGAAGCAGGATGACCCTAGAGTTGTGGCTCTCCCAACCAGGAGGAATAAACATTTGTAATGCCCCAGAAACATGATGGCATGAAGCTGCTACTTCTACCAATGATCAGGCCCCTTCAAGACCAGGCTTTTTAGCTACACCCATTGTCATAGCACCTTCTCCAAAGAGTGTCAATCCACAATATCAGTGGCCAACTTTGAAAATCACCTCTGCCACTCTTGAGCAGCCCTCTTGTGTGACTATACCCCACCCCCATACAGCACCATGGCTGATTTCCAGAAGGCCATGAGTCAGATACAGGCTGGACCTTAGTGAATCCGCATAGATCCTTCAGATGTGCTAAGTGCAGTCAAGAAACAGCCTGTCCAGCATCATTGTATCAGATCCTTTCATTCCTCTTGGACTGAAGTGGAACCATCAACCTCCATTTCTTCATTCTTAAACATACCTTTTCAATTACTAGGTAAGATCATTATTTTACACCTTCTAACACTAAGTTGTGCAATCAGAACTGGTTTCTATACTTTCAACATCTTTTTGTCTTATCAACCACCTAATACCTCAGTTTCTAATTCAGAAGCTGTAATGAACAAGAGCTAGAATTTCAGCATTAGCAGTAACTCTGCTGTGGCATAAGGTGATTTGCATTTTTGGCTCAACCAACCACAAGGTACCACCTTGTAATTCTTAACCATGACTGCTTTTAACATATTTCTTCTTAAGGTGGAACCTACTCATAAGTTTGGTGATCAGCTAGGTGCTAGTTTTATTTCTCCTGATTGGTCCTGCAACAATGAAACTACATTCCTTTACATGGGTTGAATAACTTGGCAATTTCTTGCCTGGTGGATTTAAAGAAGCTTCTTACAAACAAATAGAAACAAGTTCTGCTAGCATTCGAGATTGGAATCTCCTCCACCTGATGACATTCTTTTAGATGGCATTTCCCTTCCTTTGTTAGAAAAATTCCTTAACTCACATAATGATGATAATATTCTCTTTATTTGTTTTAGACAATACCCTTGTAGCTTATGTAGATTCAATTTTGACCAAAACAATCAACTGTTCTGATAACTTTCTGATTTCTTGAAATATGAATGTAACCTACGGTTCAATAATAAACATGTCTCCTTGAAACTTGGGCAGAAAGATGCTAGAGAGTCACATAAGAACATAAGCAGCTTTATCTCATTACACTATCTAAATACCAACAGGTGATCGGCTTGGGAAAATGTAAATACTGCACCTCTAGGACCGCATGTTCATTCATTCTACCTAAAGAACCTGCTTTTTGTTATTACAGATTTGTTTTCATCTTCACCTACTCAAAAATGTTCTGATACTCCTCGGATTATGTGTGAAACACTATTGTCATATTTCAAGAGGTAAATTCCTCCCAAATGCCCCTTGAATTTGCACTTCTTCGTTCGGTGAAGCAGCATGTTCATATTTTTATAAGAAGCAGTCAAAGAGGAGAACTTGCTACTATTAGATTTGCAAACATAGGGTCTCATTTACGAGGCCCTATGCCATCCTGTCCTCTCCCCCTGTGATGGTACACAAATTGCTGCATAGCGTCAATGCAAGCGTCCTTGCACCATGGTGCAAGGATGCCTGCAGTGTGGAAATGATTGTTTTTGTGCAGGAAGGGATGACTCCCTACACAAAAATAATCACAAGAGGTGTTTTTATTCTTTCTATGTGGGCTACATAATGCAACATGTCATTTTGATGCCACCCCAGAAGCGGCATAGGAATCTGACACATTCCCAGACTTGTAAAACTGGGAATACATCAGATTCCTTCCAGCTCCATGGGTGTTGCATGGGGACACCAGAAGCAACACCCATGGAACGTCGCTTTCACGCAATTTATGTGAAAAGGGTCCACATTTACAAGGCCATGAAAAACCATGCAAGGTGTCTTTGCGTGGCCTCATAAATATGGGCTGGCACACTGCACCACCGGTGCATCGAAGAAAATTATGCTCCAGTGGCGCAGTGTACCACTAGGGCCTCGTAAATTAGGCCCATAGTCTTCTATTATTAGGTCAAAAAGCAACTGACTTTTCAATGCCATTTTCAATTTGACTTAAAATCTTTCTGCTGTGTTTTTTGTTGTGGGGCTATCTTAGTGTAAAATAGCCTTGGGTATTGTGCTCTCAAGAAATACCTTTAATGTAACATAACCTATCCTTTCCCACTTATAGTGAGTCCCAGGGCCTCTTCCTTCATGCCCACATTCTACCCCAGTTTATGCTACTGATCAGTACCTGTCAAGGCCTGACCTGCACCCTGAATTGCTAGCTATTGAGAAGAAGCTTCATTGCGCTGAATTATCTCCTTCAGTCATGTTTACTTTCAAACAAGGGCAGTAGTTCAAAAATTGCATCCGGATTACTGGACTGACCTTTGCTTTATGTAGGACTCTTTGGATTTAAATATTATTTTGAGACTTTTGAACATATGTTGAAACTATAGTTGCGGACATGCTCCTTGTTTCCCTCTATTTTCTATTTCCTTTGACATTTCCTTTTCGTTTTTCCCCTGCTCATCCCCTCCAACTTGACTACACTTCCTTGGACTCAGGTTGTGTTTGCTTTATTGGCCCTTCGACATGAGCAGCCCTTGAGGGCTCCCTCACAGTCCCACATTGCCCGTAAAGGGCTTTAGATTAAAAATTAAATCATTTTTTTATATTTTTTTAAAAAGTAGGGGCTGCTGGAGAGCCCTTAAGGGCTCCCCCCTGCAGTACCTACTTTTTTAATATATTTTTTTCACTACAAAGCCCACAAAGGGCTAAAAAGCAAAGATATATAGAAAATATAACGAACGCAGTGTGAAGGTCACAGACCTTCGGGGTTCAAGTCCAGCTAGACTCTTTTCCCTGTATTTTTTTTATTTAAAAAATTGTGTTTTTTTAATTATATTAAATACATGTTTTTGTTAAATCTAACAAACATATCTCATTCTAACTATATGAGATATTAAAGCCTAAAAAAAACTCCCTTTCTCTCTCACTTTCTCTTTCTCTTTCTGTCTCTCTTTCAATTGATTTCTCACACACCCAGTTGGACACTTACGCACCTACTCACAGACTCACTCAGACACTCACGCTCCTACTCCCAGACCAACTGACCATCATGCAGCCACTGAGAGACTGCGCACACACTGACGCACCCACTAAAACACTGATGTACGCACTCTCACATCCAGATAGACAATCTGACAGCCACTCTCACCCCAGATACATCCTCTCACATCTATTCTCAAACCCAGAGATGCTGCGGCTAACCCCTGCAGTGCACGTCAAAAGGGCTGTGCACAGCGTGGGTTTGGGTGTTTGGGAGTGTTGGCCGCAGGGTCTGGCTGCAGGCCAGGTCTTGGGGGCAAACTCCTCTGCGCATGGATGAAGGATGTGCATGGTTGAGTGCTTATAGGGGTTTGGCCTTGGAGCCTGGCTGGCCAATTGCCACCACGCATGGCCAAAGGCCGTGGGCTGCGGTGGTTGGATTAATGTATAGTAAGTAAAATTACTATACATAAATAAAACCATAGAAATTCACTGAAAACAACAAAGGTTGCAAGGATGTTATAGTTAGGAAACATATTTTTTTTTAAACTGAGAAATTCACTGAAAAATCAAAGGTTATAGTGACATCACTGATTACATCACTGATGACATCATCCACACAGTCATACACCCACTCATTTGCTGAAACAAACTGTTGTATACCCACACACACACACATCTACTCACATACTTATTCAGAGATGCATGAGTAGTGATAAACAGACATTAATTCAAACAGCCACTGATACAACCACTCACTCACCCATACACTACTAACCAAGTTATTCACAGACTCATACAGTTACCTACACACCCACTCATACACCCACTGACACACCCACTCATACTCACGCAACCCATTAATAGATCACTATTCTAGTGACACATCCATTTAATTAGCTGTAGAAACACTGAAACACCCACACACTTACCCATAGAGTCACTGACAAAGTCACTGGCTCATTATTACAGTCACTTACACACTCAGTCACTCAACTGTACAGCTATTCACACACCAACTCACTCATGTGAACAGGCAATCACCCATAGAGCCATTCACACACCAACTCACTAATATACCCACTCAATCACCCATAGAGCCATTCACACAGCCACTCACTGACCAATACAAGTTCTCCCACATCCATTCACTATTCTTTAAAAGAAAACGGACTCAACCACTCAGTTTACGATAAAGCTACTGATACACCCACTGACTCTTGCATACAGCGATACACCAATACAGTGACACCCATTCACTTACCCAGACAACCACTCTGACACCCACTCACTCACACATGAAGCCACCCACAGACTCACTCACTAAATAAAATTGCACTGCTCACACAGTCACTTGCTCACCTATACAGCAACTTACACATCCATTCAGTCTCCCATACAACAAATGATTCAACCACTCATTCACCCAGAGACACACTCACACACCCACTCCACATCGACACAGCACTTACACTCACTGGATGATGTCATCAGTGAGGTCATCAGTGAGGTCATCAGTGATGTCATATGATATGTCATCAGTGATGTCATCGACCATGTCATGTGTGTTGAAATATGTGAGGTCATAAGCAGTGCATTACAGGAGCACCAGTTATAGTTAGCTGAGGTACCTATAACTGCTGAATTTCTGCAGTTTTGTATGAGTAAATTCAGAAACTAACAATAACATCCATGCAACCTTTTGTTGTCTTCAGTGAATATATATATATATATATATATATATATATATATATATATATATATATATATATGAATATATATATATACTGTATATAGACATATATATATATATATTTATATTTGTATACATAGTTTGTGGGGTTTGTTCATAAACATTTCGTAAATATCAACTCCACACCAACTTAAAAACCTACCCACCCATATCTCCACCTAACAAAATATCAGTAATAAAATGCTAAAATTACTGCTTCTAATCTAACCTATCCCGATGCTACAACCTATCCTAGCCTATGCTAAAACACTAGTAAGTAAAAACAATATATAACAAACAGGGGAAGGGCAGAAAGTCCAAGGGAGGATTACATCTGGTCAGCAATATGATCCACTGACTGCTGCAAAGTGTTCACCATTGTCATTAGAGTGGATATTTGTAGTTCAATGCCTGACACACATAGTTTTATTTCGGATAGGTTTTTAAGGGTTTGTTGTACGAAACCAGATGGCTGTCTTGGGGTTGTAGTCTGAAGCTGTTGTACTTGTGATGTCTGAGCTGTAGAGGTTCCTGGAATCACTGCTGGCCTGCCACCATCGGGCACATCAACTTCCTGGCTGGTACCTACCTTGTCTGTTCCTTGGTGTCCCTGAGGTCCAGACTTCCATGGCCTGGCTGTCTTCCCCTCAACATACGTATGGCCCGTCTGTCTGTTGGTCTGGGCAACATGTCTGAGGTGGCGGTATCTTTCCAGATGGATACCAAAGGCTTTTTCCTGGGCAGACCTCATGTCGTCTGTTGGAGAGGAATTAAATATGTATCAGAGAAAGCTGAACATGAACATGCTGTAATGAATAGTAGGCTTAAGTACCAAAACAGTAAATGTGGCATGTCCTGCCAAAAATAATAATCTAAAAATGACAAGCCATCATTAGAAACATATACTTCTCCTAATTTAAAATGCAAAGTTACTAATGTGCTGGCATTGTAGGTATATGAAATGTATGCCCAAATAAATGTATACCCATAATAATACTAAAACTGATTAGGACTGTGGTGTTGTGCACACATGGAATGGTACACATTGCACACCTAGCTACTCCCTGGAGTTTGTCATGCAGCATGCAAGAGGGAATATTCTATAGTTATAACCTTTGTGAAATGAGTAATGTCTAGCAAGTATAGGTATTTTGCCTCAGCACTGTGTAACTGACATGGCTAATGCACATGGCCACACACATTGCAGCATAGACTGACTCCGTGCCAGGTAGTTGAAACATAGATGGGGGTAGCTAGCTACCACCAATTACATTGTCCTGTTGAGCACTTCTCCAGTATTGACTCATGGAAATACATCGAACCCTAATACATAGCTCATATAATGCAATTCAAGAAATACCATGTGGCTTTCACATATCCTATATGTCCATACATGTCAGCAAGGAATGTTACCTTGAAGCACATAAACTCAAAACCATATCCATATGACGAGTGTGTGCATGAATGTTTAATGCTGTAGTTCTCAAATGTATCTTGTGCTGTACCTTGCAGGTATTTTAAAAAATGAATCAAGAGTGACAGTTTTTTGGGGAGACAGAATGAGTAACTCCACTAGTATGTGGACTGTGTAATGGTTATATGCTGACAACACAGTGCAGACATGCATATGGTACTTTACGCATCTTCCTTTTACCTCACAAAATACTGCAAAGGAATGATCATGTGGCGATTATAGGACAATGGGTACATGAGGGCAAGAGTCAGGTCATTAATTGGATTACCATGTGTCGACTGGTGACATATGCCACTTCTAGTCATACCTATTTTGTCTGCTCTGACGTAGGAATCCTCACATCCTATGTGTATTTGGCACACAAAATGTCCATACATTGCCATTTGTTCAACTACACTAGCAATATATATTAGACACGCAGATTGAGGTTTAACTGTCCAAAGGCATGTTCACATAAACTTTCTCTCCAGCATCCTTAAAACCAACATGGCATTTTGGAAATTGCTCTTCTGCTACCCCCTCTCACATGTCACCAATATGCAGCACTCTGAGGGATGCTCAGGAACACATGATGCCAGATGATAGTTGCCGCATATCATGATAAATGTGGTCTAAGTGGTTTATTCAAGTAAATGATTACTGTGGACAATGTACTTACCCTCTCACAGCAACACACTGGGATATGCCATCTGTCCACAGAATGTGCTCTAATGAATGATACATATTGAAGTTGCCATATTACAAATACATGTGCAGGATCTATACTAGGATGGAATCTTTTTTCGTTATACTTAGCCTGCTCACATGGTTGCACAAGTATATTGGATTTCAAAGTTTGGCAAGGCGTCTAGCTACTGGTAAATGTATGGATCCAAAGCTTTTTGCTGTTTGAATGGCATGAATGTCTGAACATGCCTTTAATCCTTCACACGGTAGTGATGAGAAATAGTTTCTGCATGTATGGGATGTATGGGCATAGTATGATGTGAAATCACATTAGGAGGACTATTGCATTTTAAGAGATGTTCATGGTGTATTGTTTCTCATAAACATGCATTGCTGACTATTGGTAGTGTTTTCCTGGATATGTGTTACATACCAACCACACCTGGGTCCTGCTCAAATTCAGACTTGGGCAAACATACGGTGCCTTGAAAATCTAAGCCGATTATCTCATGCAATTTGTCTCTCACATCATTTGTGAAAAGATTTGTTACTTTCTGTCCCTGTGGTCTAAGTGACATTTGAACTAATGACCATCTGTTAGTCTTGGGGTAGGTGATGCCACTTGTGCCATAAGCATCCACGGAATACCTGGCCAAACTTTACCACAGCAGATTCTGAGCCATCCGTTATATATGCCTGCATACATTGGCATTACATGCACATTGAAGTTTGACCACATTGATTACACATGCAACTTTGTCCTCTTTTCCCTGTGATGAAACATGTAATGAAAATTGTTTTCAGATGAATGATGAAAGTTCTACACATCTCAACACTACCAATATCAGAGGCCACACACAATCCTTACAGAGCACAATAAACATTTGGATGACACTCACTGGTAGCATTGGGATCCCTTAAGGTGTCCATCTCAGCATTCGTGTATGGTGCCGGTCCACCTACAAGACAAAAAACAAGGTACATTGCGCTTTGAATTTTGAATATGTACACTGAGTAGATATAAAGCACAGTACATTGACTTCACAAATGTATATTATTATCTGCACATTGGAAATGTAGCATATGGAAAAGTTGACATGGCTTAATGGTGAACATACATATGCCTTGTTGCAGTGTTCATAGATAATATCAGGGAAATGATGTCTCAGTTGCACAGAGTGCAGACAAAGTACAAAACCATCCTTCCTTGCTACATGGTGCAAGGGTGCCTGGCTTTGATGGCTATGTAAACACAATAAATTGACAGACCAGACTCTCTGTATTATTTTGCTCAGACTTTTTAAAATCAATACCTGTTCTGAACAATTCTATACACATTCAACAGTAACCATGCTTCTTTTTTTTCACTTAGCTCCTTACATTTTACTAGTGCACGGTAAATAAACACCCATTCATTGATACCCTGCGCAGCCTCAAAAAGGAATTGTGACCATTTTTAAATTAACATGTATAATAAATTGCTGGGGGTGCACCAAACAGCCTGTCCAACCTGTTGCCTGATGTCAGATGAGTGTGCTCCCCTGTAACATACAGGTGGAGTAACCCCCAAAGTTTGAAGTCAATAATGACCTAGCAGGCCAGGTGACAACACTCCATGTTATGTGCCGGATGGGTCTCCCTCTGGACCTTCCCTGCACTGCATGGTCTGTTTGGACTAGTGCCTGTGGCATGATTTTTTTAACAGAGTTAGGCTGTATCATGGCATACTACCCCAAAACTATATCTAACCCCTCCAGTGGAAAAAGCAATAACAGATTTTTGCTAAAGACACACAGCTACAACCGCATGGAATATAGTTACTTTCCAACAGGCCCACCAGATTCCATTGTGATCTATAAGATCTGCTTCCCAGCTAACCACATCTTCCCATCTATGCTTCAGTTGGTGGACAGTCCATTAAATGCTGCAGACATGATTCATGTGGAAGCGAACCTTCCCCCACTGCTCCTTTATCTCTTGGATAAGGTAACCCTGGCTCACCCTACCCCCCTTTGGCAATCACGTTGGGCAAATAGTGGATTAGGAGCCATAGGAGGCCCCTAAACTCGACGTCTGACAAATTCTTTGATCTGCCCCTCCCGACGTGTCCCTAGCAAAATTAAACACCCATACCTACAACTAAACTTAACCTAACTTTTCCCCTTACTCCCATGTGAGAAACTAGGGCTGATTGCAGAGGCCCCATAACTTTTTGCCCCCATTTTCCACTTTATGCTGGTGTTTTCCTGACTCTGATGGTGCCCTGGGTACTGCTAACCAGTCCCAGGGCCTGTGCTCTGTGTAAAATGGATATGCAAATTAGGCTAATTATAATTGGCTAAGTTAACCTACCTATAAGTCCCTAGTATATGGTAGGGCATGTAGGTTTAGGGACCACAGCATAGGTGGTGCACACCTAGGTGCATTGCTGAGGTGCCCAGTGTCATTTTAAAAGCAAGCCTGCCTTGCTGGCTGCTTTTAAATTAAAGTTATATGCAAATTCGACTTTGGAATTAAAGGTACTTCCAAAGTCTTAAACTACCTTATTTTTACATATAAGTCACCCCTAAGGTGTGCCCTATGTGCCCCTAGGGCTGGGTGCCATGTAACTATAAGCAGGGACTTTATAAAAATAGACTTATAAGCCCTGGTGAGGTAAAAACAGCTAAATTCGTTTTTCCCTCATTGAAGTAAATGGCCTTCATAGGCTAGAATGGGCAGACTTTATTTTAAATTGTAAAGTCTCCTTAAATGTTACATACCAAGAATTTGGTATCAAATTGATTGTTGTAATAAATCCCACAACTTCCAGTTGTTGGATTTAATATAACTAGTGCAGGTAAAACGTTTAGACTTTACCTAAAAAGTTGCCAATTTCAGCTCTGCATTGTTTTTGCTGCTGTGCTCTGATTGGCCAGCCTGCAGCAGCTTCTGCCAGGCTGCCTTGATGAGGTGTGAAGTGGCCAGACTTCACACAAAGGAATGTGCTTGGGAGAGAGAATCTCCCCTCAGCAGATGGTGAGGCAGGAAGGGGGAGGGCTGCCAAACTGGTCTTCAAAGGCAGAGAAGGACATTTGCAGCACCCAGCAACACCCCCACATCCTGCAACCCCAGACAGCTAGGTGCCCCCTTGATTAGATTAGGAGAGGGCAGGAGAGGGGGGTGTTTATGATTTTTAGCCACACCAGTGGGTGGGCTCAGCCAGATGTAACCTCCAAAAATCAGATTCATCCATGTTGGATTTTTAGAGACTGTTGCCTTCTGGGATGGATTTTTGCCACACTTCCCAGGAAGTGGTCATCACAGGGGGACGACCCTGTCCCTGATTGGAGAACCAGGGCCCCCCTGCTTTTCACCCAGGAGCAAGGATAAAACTGGCAGACCTGCACCCAAACCTCAGATCCCTACCAGATTTCAACAAGAAAGGAACTTAAGGAGAAGAAGGACTGCCCTGCTGGACCCCTGGCCTGCACCTGGAACCTGCACTCAGAAGGACTGCACCAGCTGCACACTTGGGCTTCACCACAAGAAGGACTTTGCCTGGCTTCAACTGGTTCAAGGAGGGACTCCCTGTTTGCTACAGGTGAAAAATTGCTAACCAGAGTCCCCTGCACCAACTCCTGAAAGAAGCGACCAGCTGACCACTGCCCAGTGGCCAAAAAGGAGTTTGTGCCAGGTGCACTCTGGGAGTTGAAGTCCGCACCCCCAAGGACCATCACAGAACTTCTGGACCCTTGGGGTGAGCTGTGGACCCCAAAAGAACCTTAAAAGAACATCTGGGTGAAGCCCCAGAAGTTTGGAAAAGATTGGAGAATTTTTGAAAAAAAGCTCCATAAAGTGACCAACCCGACGCGGAAATTCTAGACGGCTTGCCTCAACCGCGACCCGGCCTGACTTCGTGGTTCGTCCCCGTAAAGAAAAACATCCAAAAAAGAGACTAAGTCCGAACGTAAAAAGTTGACCGGGACCTCCCAGCCATCGTATCCGAGAAGGGCTCCATGGACGTCGGATCAAGATCCAGGTTTACCCCGGTCGAAGGATTTTCATCTCGAAAAAACGACTAAGTCCGAAGGTAAAAATCACCACCGAGGAAACCGACTTTGCGTATCCGGACAAGGGCTCCAGGAGGTCGGATTCAACTGGCAGGTTCGTCCCGGGGAAGAAAAACATCAAAAAAGAGACTAAGTCAGAAGGTAACTTTTTAACCGAGGCCTCCCGCGACTTGTAGCCGAGCAGGGCTCCATCGCGGTCGGCCTGAAAGTTTGACTTTGCCCCGGTCGAGGTGCAACCAGATGACCCGATTGGCGCTTTTTGTTTCTAAGCGCTAGAAAATAATAATACTTTAAAAATTCATATCTCCGGTTCCCCTGAACCGATTTTAATCGTTTTTGTGTCATTTTAAAGATAAAAATATAAGCTATTTTTATAAATTGTTTTTGGATTTTTAAACTGTTTCCTGTGTTTTATTTAATTACTGTTTTGTGATATTTGAATGCTTTACACTTTGTCTCCTAAGTTAAGCCTTGACGCTCGCTGCCAAGCTACCAAGGGTAGAGCTGGGATTAATTTACTGAGACCTAACTGTACCTATGTGGAGGTTAGTGGCTTGTTGCTAGGTGTAGGTACCTACCTGCCCTACCAATAACCCATTTTCCAACATAATTGGAAGCAGCGACGGGATCCTGTACTTGTGTTCAATATCACGTTACAGTTTTAGGTAAAACAAATTAAAAATCCTTTAAATTGTCCTAGTGCAAAAAAAAAATTTAATTTTTAATTTGGATTAATTTCAATTATTGAATTTTTGTAATTTTTCTAAGTTCTTGTTTCCAATTTTTGCAAAAAGTTTTTGTTGACACAAAACTAGGGAACCATGGAGCTTGATCTGGCTAGCCTACCCACACTGACAGTAGTCCAGCTTAGGGGGTTGTGTATTGAAAGAGGGTTGCCTGCAACCACTGATCTCAGGAAGCAAATCCTGATCACATCCCTGACAGCATGGGCTGAGGCCCAAGAGGTAGAGTCAGAAGAAGCTCCAGAGGAGGGAGAAAGAAGGGAGGATGCAAGCTCTAACCACTCAGGGGAGGGAAGGCATCTGAGCCCAAGTGAGGATGAGGAAGAACGGTCCTCAGTAAACACAGTCACTAGGGGCAGATCCAAAGCTAGTGGTGGGAAGGGGGTCCTTTCAGGAGGAGAGAACCCATCCATCAGAGAAAGAGAGCTGGAGGCCCAGCTAGCATACATAGCTTTGGAAGCAGAGAAGCTGGCCCTAGAAAAGAAAAAGTGGGCATACAAAGAAAAAAGAGATGGAAGCAGCGATAAAGAAGCTGAGGTGTCCATGGGTGGGGGAGTTTGCCCCAGATTACCCAAGGGGGTAGTTCCTGCTTATGTAGAGGGGGATGACATAGATAAGTGGCTGGGGGCCTTTGAGAGGGCACTCCAAATGAGAAGGGTTAGGCCTCAATACTGGGGTTCCCTTTTGTGGGAGTTGGTCCCCAACTCAGGGAGGGATAGGCTTCTGACCTTAAGGGGGGAGGAGGCAGATTCATACCCTAGTATGAAGAGGTGCTTAGCCAAGAAGTTTGGTCTGACCCCAGAGCAGTATAGAATGAAGTTCAGGGACACCCAGAAGGTCAGTACCCAGTCTTGGGTTGACTTTGTGGACATTTCACTAAAGGCACTAGAGGGCTGGATTATTGGTAACAAAGTAGATACTTATGAGGGGTTATACAATCTGATCATGAGAGAGCACATCTTGACCAATTGTACCCAAGAAAGGTTACGCCAGCATCTAGTGGACTCTAAGCAGACCAACCCTAGAGAGCTAGGGGAGGCAGCTGATGAGTGGTTGAGAACCAGGGTGGTTGTCAAGTCCCAGGGGGGAGACTCCAAGAAGGGGGGGACAGGTCCCCAAAAACCTAAGGAGGGAGGTGGTAAGCCCACCACAGAGACTCCCTCTGTACCCCAGAACCCTAAGAAGGAGGAGAGTAAATCCCACTCCCACTCTGACAAGCAGAGACAGGGAGACCCAGGGTTAAAAAAGCTCTTGGACAGTAGGGCTTGCTTTGACTGTCAGCAGACAGGTCACTTCAGAGGAGATGCAGCCTGTCCAAGGAAGGTGGTTAGCACTGGGCTGTCCAGTGTAGCCATAGAGGAGGATTCCTCAGATGATGAAGTCCTCCTAGCATTGAGCTGGGAGACAGGACCAGATGGTAAGCTGGTGATCCCTGAGGGTGGGAGTAGGCCCTTCCACCACATTCAAGTGAATGGGATCCCTACCACTGGCCTGAGGGACACCTGTGCCAGTCACACTATAGTGAGTGACCGGTTAGTGACCCCAGACATGTATGTCCCAGGAAAGACAAAGAAAGTCAGGATAGCCACAGGGGAGGTCACCTCCAAACCTGTAGCCATAGGGGGTCATTCTGACCCTGGCGGTCTTTGACCGCCAGGGCGGAGGACCGCGGGAGCACCGCCGACAGGCCGGCGGTGCTCCAATGGGGATTCCGACCGCGGCGGTAAAGCCGCGGTCGGACCGGCACCACTGGCGGGGTCCCGCCAGTGTACCGCGGCCCCATTGAATCCTCCGCGGCGGCGCAGCTTGCTGCACCGCCGCGGGGATTCCGACCCCCCCTACCGCCATCCAGATCCCGGCGGTCGGACCGCCGAGATCCGGATGGCGGTAGGGGGGGTTGCGGGGCCCCTGGGGGCCCCTGCAGTGCCCATGCCACTGGCATGGGCATTGCAGGGGCCCCCGTAAGAGGGCCCCTACATGTATTTCACTGTCTGCTGCGCAGACAGTGAAATACGCGACGGGTGCAACTGCACCCGTCGCACAGCTTCCACTCCGCCGGCTCGATTCCGAGCCGGCTTCATCGTGGAAGCCTCTTTCCCGCTGGGCTGGCGGGCGGTCTGAAGGCGACCGCCCGCCAGCCCAGCGGGAAAGTCAGAATTACCGCCGCGGTCTTTCGACCGCGGAACGGTAATCTGACGGCGGGACTTTGGCGGGCGGCCTCCGCCGCCCGCCAAGGTCAGAATGAGGGCCATAGTGTCCCTAGAGAGGGAGGGTATCCTTGACTGGATTAGGGTGGTAGTCAGTGCTGACCTTCCCCTAGATTGTATCTGGGCAATGACCTCCCAGAGGTGAGTCTGGTCACAGATGGGGTGGTCGCCCTGGGCGTCCCCCCAACCCAAAGTCCTGGGGAGTCAGTCCCTACAGTTAGGAGACAGAGGTCCCCAAGAAAAGGAAAGAAGAAAAGGAAGGGTAGGCCACTCTTAAAGAGAGTTCCAGGGAGCCAAGGGCCTTCTGCCCCAGTAGGGGGGGAGCCCAGAGTTGGCACTGGTGAGGCCTCACCTGACCCCAAGGAAGTCCTGAGTAGTCAGGCAGCTGTCCAGTTGCAAGGTGTTGCCCCTGCACTGACAGAAGGGAGAGTGGAAGGAGGGTGTCCGCCACAGGAGGTGGTAGCCCCCCACTCTAGACAGCAAGAGGGGTGCCAGGACCCCAAAGTTGCCCCTAAAGCAGCTCAGCCACCTGTCAGTGGAGAGCTTAGGGTGTGGTTCTGGGTACTGACAGCTGTCAGTAGCCTCTGCTGGGTGCTAGCCTTCCTGGCAGCACTGTACTTGGCCTGGGAGGCAGACCCCAGGGCCAATAGCAAAGTAGGCCCCCTGACCCTGTTGGTCATGGTGGGGTTGCTCAAGTGTTGGGTGACCTCTTTGGGTAAGCTAGGTGTTGCCCTAGCAAAGTTAGGAGTAGGGGAGGTGGGCACCTCACTACCCAAGTTGGCAGAGAGAGAGGAGGAAGACCCCCCTAGAGGGAAGTTTCAGTTTGAGTTGGGTCCTTTTACTGTTGGGATGGCTTCACTACCCAGAGGGAGTGACCCTGACAGGAGGATATAAGGCAGAGTAGGCCCTGCAAAGGGACAGCCAGTTTTCTTCACTGCCTTCCTCGCCTAACAAGCCAGGAAGACTCTCCCAGGGTTGGGCTGAGTCTCCTGGGCGTGTGGGCTGGGGGGGGGGTTGTGTGAGAAACTAGGGCTGATTGCAGAGGCCCCATAACTTTTTGCCCCCATTTTCCACTTTATGCTGGTGTTTGCCTGACTCTGATGGTGCCCTGGGTACTGCTAACCAGTCCCAGGGCCTGTGCTCTGTGTAAAATGGATATGCAAATTAGGCTAATTATAATTGGCTAAGTTAACCTACCTATAAGTCCCTAGTATATGGTAGGGCATGTAGGTTTAGGGACCACAGCATAGGTGGTGCACACCTAGGTGCATTGCTGAGGTGCCCAGTGTCATTTTAAAAGCAAGCCTGCCTTGCTGGCTGCTTTTAAATTAAAGTTATATGCAAATTCGACTTTGGAATTAAAGGTACTTCCAAAGTCTTAAACTACCTTATTTTTACATATAAGTCACCCCTAAGGTGTGCCCTATGTGCCCCTAGGGCTGGGTGCCATGTAACTATAAGCAGGGACTTTATAAAAATAGATTTATAAGCCCTGGTGAGGTAAAAACAGCCAAATTCGTTTTTCCCTCATTGAAGTAAATGGCCTTCATAGGCTAGAATGGGCAGACTTTATTTTAAATTGTAAAGTCTCCTTAAATGTTACATACCAAGAATTTGGTATCACATTGATTGTTGTAATAAATCCCACAACTTCCAGTTGTTGGATTTAATATAACTAGTGCAGGTAAAAAGTTTAGACTTTACCTAAAAAGTTGCCAATTTCAGCTCTGCATTGTTTTTGCTGCTGTGCTCTGATTGGCCAGCCTGCAGCAGCTTCTGCCAGGCTGCCTAGATGAGGTGTGAAGTGGCCAGACTTCACACAAAGGAATGTGCTTGGGGGAGAGAATCTCCCCTCAGCAGATGGTGAGGCAGGAAGGGGGAGGGCTGCCAAACTGGTCTTCAAAGGCAGAGAAGGACATTTGCAGCACCCAGCAACACCCCCACATCCTGCAACCCCAGACAGCTAGGTGCCCCCTTGATTAGATTAGGAGAGGGCAGGAGAGGGGTGTGTTTATGATTTTTAGCCACACCAGTGGGTGGGCTCAGCCAGATGTAACCTCCAAAAATCAGATTCATCCATGTTGGATTTTTAGAGACTGTTGCCTTCTGGGATGGATTTTTGCCACACTTCCCAGGAAGTGGTCATCACAGGGGGACGACCCTGTCCCTGATTGGAGAACCAGGGCCCCCCTGCTTTTCACCCAGGAGCAAGGATAAAACTGGCAGACCTGCACCCACACCTCAGATCCCTACCAGATTTCAACAAGAAAGGAACTTAAGGAGAAGAAGGACTGCCCTGCTGGACCCCTGGCCTGCACCTGGAACCCTCACTCTGAAGGACTGCACCAGCTGCACACTTGGGCTTCACCACAAGAAGGACTTTGCCTGGCTTCAACTGGTTCAAGGAGGGACTCCCTGTTTGCTACAGGTGAAAAATTGCTAACCAGAGTCCCCTGCACCAACTCCTGAAAGAAGCGACCAGCTGACCACTGCCCAGTGGCCAAAAAGAAGTTTGCGCCAGGTGCATTCTGGGAGTTGAAGTCCGCACCCCCAAGGACCATCACAGAACTTCTGGACCCTTGGGGTGAGCTGTGGACCCCAAAAGAACCTTAAAAGAACATCTGGGTGAAGCCCCAGAAGTTTGGAAAAGATTGGAGAATTTTTTTTAAAAAGCTCCATAAAGTGACCGACCCGACGCGGAAATTCTAGCCGGCTTGCCTCAATCGCGACCCGGCCTGACTTCGTGGTTCGTCCCGGTAAAGAAATACATCCAAAAAAGAGACTAAGTCCGAACGTAAAATGTTGACCGGGACCTCCCAGCCATCGTATCCGAGAAGGGCTCCATGGACGTCGGATCAAGATCCAGGTTTACCCCGGTCGAAGGATTTTCATCTCGAAAAAACGACTAAGTCCGAAGGTAAAAATCACCACCGAGGAAACCGACTTCGCGTATCCGGACAAGGGCTCCAGGAGGTCGGATTCAACTGGCAGGTTCGTCCCGGGGAAGAAAAACATCAAAAAAGAGACTAAGTCAGAAGGTAACTTTTTAACCGAGGCCTCCCGCGACTTGTAGCCGAGCAGGGCTCCATCGCGGTCGGCCTGAAAGTTTGACTTTGCCCCGGTCCTGGTGCAACCAGATGACCCGATTGGCGCTTTTTGTTTCTAAGCGCTAGAAAATAATAATACTTTAAAAATTCATATCTCCGGTTCCCCTGAACCGATTTTAATCGTTTTTGTGTCATTTTAAAGATAAAGATATAAGCTATTTTTATAAATTGGTTTTGGATTTTTAAACTGTTTCCTGTGTTTTATTTAATTACTGTTTTGTGATATTTGAATGCTTTACACTTTGTCTCCTAAGTTAAGCCTTGACGCTCGCTGCCAAGCTACCAAGGGTAGAGCTGGGATTAATTTACTGAGACCTAACTATACCTATGTGGAGGTTAGTGGCTTGTTGCTAGGTGTAGGTACCTACCTGCCCTACCAATAACCCATTTTCCAACATCCTAAAATTGCAAAACTCATAAAATAGACTAATATTCAACAATACAGTGGATAAAACAATACAAAATACAAATACAATACACAGATAACACTTTTGGGACACAACAGGGACAGCACAGAAACCAACAAGACAAAAAAACACAAGCAATCAACCAAGCACACATCAAACACCTCCACCAGCCAGCACAGACAAACAGACTGTAAGTGAATAGTAAAGTAACTTCACACATCCTGGTTTGCAGCATGGCAGAGCCATTGCACCCTTTGCTGCGTGGATGAGACACGTTTTCTGCAAATGAGTTTTTTTTTCTGGCTCATTTTTGGAGAAATAGCAATGCGTGGGTAGCTGCTTAGTACTTTATATTATACAGATATAGCAGTCCTATGCAAATGTGATACACATTGTAATACATGGTAATGCCCAAACTTGAAGAACATACTATCTGTATGCATTCCGGCCATAGAATGTGTTACGGATGCAATACAGACTCAAGGAATGACATACACTGGCTGCTTCAGCCAATCTACAGTGTATGTGTCATTTATGTCACAGACTGACTGTCCAGATATGAAAGTTATGTGGCTAAGCCTACATGATACCTGTTAATATGTGCAAGACATCATCTACTGGACGGTAATATCCAATGACCACCATATAATGTTGTGGTACACACAAATCTGCTGTCTGGGCTTGGGGTCTGAAACAACATAGCCCATATTTATGGAACATTTGCACTGCTTTAGCACAATTTTTTTTACACTAAAGCAGCACTAGCTTAACTCCATAGTTATATTTTGAAGCTAGACCCATCTATCATCAACATATCTGAGTTAGTGTAATTTTTGTCATTTTTTTGAGGTGCCAACTCACCTTACGTCGCATTGCGACAATGATATGCAAGGTAAGCACGCCCGTTCAAAAAATTACGCTAGTTTTCTAGCACCATATTTATCATCCGAAGAAAAATATCCGCACACTAAGGCCCATATTTATGAAAAATGACACACAACTGTGCTAGTACAATTGTGAGGCAAAAAATATAGCACAAGCCATCACCATTCCCTAGCACCATATTAAAAAAAAAGATGCACAATGGCTCTAAGGACTGGCTAGCATCTGAAAAAAGATGCTAGCCGGTGCAGCATGGAGTTAAGGAAAATGACGCTAGCGGGCAAAAACTGAAGCTAGACTGGTTAGTGGCAAAAGCTTCGCCGCTAGTCAGCCTAGCATAATTTTTGGCCCACTAGCAGCCAAAAAATGACACCTGTCAAAGTATTGACAGGAGCCATTAGCATAACTCCAATGTCCAACACTCGGGACAAGTGTCCCCAGGACTACCCCAACACAACCAGTGACAGCCAGGGGGCCTGATGTAAGTGGCCCCCATTGGTACACAACAGACAGATACGTAAAATTACCTGGGATGGGCTCCTTCCCCCTGTAGTGAACCTGTGGTGTGGGTGGTGGTGATGTTGGGGTTGGACACTATGGCCCTCATTTCGACCCTGGCGGCTTTTTGACCACCAGGGTAAATGTGGTGGTCCCACCACCAACAGGCTGGTGGTGCAGACTGCAACATTATGAGCGTAGATCTCCACTCATACTGCCATAGCGGTCGGAGAGCCGGGCCGGAGATGATCATCCCTGACCTGGTGGTCCACAGAAGACCACTGGCAGCATTAGGAGCCATCTTTCCACCAGTAGCATTGCCATGAAAACCATGGTGGAAAGGCAACCGGTGAAAGGGAATGTCTTCCCTGTCACCAGTAAACGTCTTGCTCACCTTCCCCAGCAAGCACTAGAGCCCCCTCCCTCCTTCATCCACAGCACCCCATCTCCCCACCCCATCCCCCCTTCAGCCACAGTGCCCCCACCCTCCCTTCAGCCACAGCACCCTCCTCCCCCACCCCATTTTCAGCCACAGGACCCCTACCTCACACCCCTACCCCCCTTCCTCCATACATGCACACAGACACCCACATGCACCAAGCATATACATATTCACCTACACTTATATACATGCATTCACTCACACGCATCCATGGAAGCATTCACAACAACATCAATACACACATTCACAACAACATCGATACACACATTCATAACAACATCCATACACACATTCACAACAACATTCATACATGCCTTCAAGCACGCATACTCACACCCATCCAAACACACATACTTACACGCATACACACTTACATGCGGACACACATTCACTTCAACATTCAGACATGCATACAACTATGCATACACACATTCATGCACACATGCAGACACCACACACTCATACATGCACACAACACCCCCCACCCTCCTACCCCCTCCGTTGCTGGACGATCAACTTACCTGTTCCAGGGAGAAGGTTGTCTGGCAGGAAATGGGAAGGAATGCTTCCACCACCGGCAGCGCTCCACCAGCAGAACACTGCCAGGCCATGTTATGGCCCTTTATATGGCAGGCAGTGTCCTACTGGCAGGGCAGGACCAGAGCACCTCCGCGTGCCAGCACAACTACTGCTGAATTTCTGCCCAAAGTGTGGAGGGAATCCAGCAATACCTGTGATATGGTGAGCGAAAGACCGCCAGCACTGTAATGAGGGCCTATGTGCCCAAAACAGAGACATCATGGTGGACCAAGGAAATGTGCCTAACAGCATTTTAATGCCTGGTCTGACCCAACATTAAATTTTGGCACTAATAGGCCCACTAGCGTAATTTTCACTAGGCCATTCCGCACCGGCTAGTGTCTTTTTTTCAGACGCTAGCCAGTCCTTAGCGCCATTGTGCGTCTTTTTTAAAATATGCTGCACAGAAGGCACTAGGGAATGGCGTTAGCTTGCGCTATATTTTTTGATGCACAACTGCGCTAGTGCAGTTTTGCATAGTTTTTCGTAAATATGAGCCTATGTGTGGCACATGCACATTAACCCTGCAAAAAAAGTGTTTGCCTATATTGATCATTAAAAGACCAGCTTGAGTATCCAAAACAAGTATGATGACTTCCAAGTAAGAATATGTTTACCATTACCCTGCATCACAATATTTAGCAGCAGAGAGTTTTATGAGGCACACACACTCACACTCATTTTTGTCTATTTTAGCTTAGGTTTGAGACCTGTGACCCTTCACTGAGTCACTTGCCATTTTAGTTATTTTATTATGTTAGTGAGGCATCATTTTAGTAGTGATGTTTTATTATTCTCATCTATTGTCCGTCTCTGCTGAATTTTCTTATTCATTGTGTTGCACAACATTTCATTCTGTGCTTGCATCAAGTCTACATATGATAGGTTCCCAGCTATTGCTGGCTGAGAGTACATAGTTTTCCTTACAGAGAAAGGGATGTGTTGTCACGTCAGGGCAGTTCCTCGAATAACACAATGTTTATTATAAAACATCTGGCTGCTTAGTATTCTTAGAGTGGACATTCCAGTAAGATCACCATCTTATGCTGCCAGTCGCCTTTGCAGTTTTAGCAGAGACTTGGCACGTCCTCTTCTATCAGGGAGGAGGATTTTCAGCAGACCAACTGACCACTGGTTTACCTACAACACAAGTCTGGGGCCTGCGCTACACTACTGGTACTAAATGGAGGGACTGTTTTTATGTTTCACTTTGTGTTCACTGTTGTAATAGTGTCCGATTTCATTCTTATTGTTAGAAATGGGGTCTTTGGTTGGCAGTCAGGTTACCCCCTGTCCAAGCAAGGACCCTCACTCTAGACAGGGTAAAGGAGAATCACCCTCAGCTAACCCTCGCTCTTCCACTTAGTAGCTTGGCATGAGCAGGCAGGCTTAGCTTCAGAGTGCTAGGTGTAAAGTATTTGTACCAACTCACACAGTAACTTAATGAAAACACTACAAAATTACACAACATAGGTTTAGAATAATGGATAATATTTATCTAAACAAAACAAGACCAAAACAATAAAAATCCACAACACAACACACTAGTCAAGTTATTAATTTAAAAACAAAAAGAGTCTTCATGTAATTGTAAACACAAAAGGGGCTTGTGATGCATCAATATCACTCACGAGCAAGACCGTGCATCGTTTTTCCTTTGGTCGGGTCGGCGTGCATCATGTCTTCTCTCCTCAGGAGAGCGATGTGTTGATCCGAACAGCACTCTCGCGTCCGGACAGGCCTTGCGTCATTTTTTCACGGCCAGTGATGTTTGCATCGGAAATCCTGCTGCACGATGATTAGGAAACCGCGCAGCGTGGTTTGCAATCTCACCAGCCTCCGGAAGTGATGCTTCATGTCGTTTCTCCAGCTGCGGGCGTCGATCTTCCAGTCGCGCTGCAGGCAAGCGTCGATTTTTAGCTGCGAAGCCGGCAGCGTGTCAATTCTTCAGCCGCATCTCTGAGTTGCGTCAATCTTTTCCCCGCAAGACACTGTGCGCGTGGATTCTTATTCTGCCAGCTTCTCCTTTCAGCTCCCAGGAACTGGATGGGCACCACTTGGCAGGGAAGGAGTCTCAGCAGAGGCTTCAGGTGCTGCCAGAGAGAAGTCTTTGCTGTTGCTGAGACTTCAACAACAGGAGGAAAGCTCAATTTCAAGCCCTTGGAGAGTTCTTCAGAAACAGGAAGGCACACACAGTCCAGTCTTTGTCCTCTTGCACAGGCAGAAGCAGCAATTGCAAGATAGCTCCACAAAGCACAGTCACTGGCAGGGCAACTCTTCTTCCTCAGCTCGTCAGTTCTTCTCGAGGCAGAGGTTTCTCTTGGTTTCCAGAAGTGATCTAAAGTCTGTGGTTTTGGGTGCCCTTCTTATACCCTTTTCTGCCTTTGAAGTAGGCAAACTTCAAAGGAAAGTCTCACTTGTTTGTAACATCCTGCTAGCCCAAGCCAGGCACAAGACACACAACAGGTGGTTGGAGACTGCATTTTGTGAGGGCAGCAACAACCCTTTTAGGTGTGAGTGACCATTCCTCCCCTCCCTCCCAGCACAGATGGCTCATCAGGATATACAGACTACACCCCAGCTCCCTTTGTGTCACTGTCTAGAGGAGAGGTGCAAACAGCCGAACTGTCAAACTGACCCAGACAGGGAATCCACAAACAGGCAGAGTCACAGTCACAGAATGGTTTACCCAAGAAAATGCCTACTTTCTAAAAGTGGCATTTTCCAACAAACAATCTGAAAACAAACTTTACTAAAAGATGTATTTTTAAATTGTGTGTTCAGAGACCCTAATCTCCACATTTCCATCTGCTCCCAAAGGGAATCTGCACTTCAATAATATCTAAAGGCAGCCCCTATGTTAATCTTTGAGAGAGACAGGCCTTGACAGTGAAATTCAAACTTGGCAGTCTTTCACTGTCAGGACATATAAAACACATTAGTATATGTCCTACCTTAAACATACACTGCACCCTGCCAATGGGGCTACCTAAGCCTACCTTAGGGGTGTCTTACATGTATGAAAAGGGAAGGTTTAGGCCTGGCAAGTGGGTACACTTGTCAGGTTGAATTGGCAGTTTAAAACTGCATACACAGAAACTGCAGTGGCAGGTCTGAGCTATGTTTACAGGGCTACTCATGTGGGTGGCACAACCGGTGCTGCAGGCCTACTAGTAGTATTTGACTTGCAGGCCCTGGGCACTTCTAGTGCACTCTACTAGGAACTTATTAGTAAATTATATATGCCAATCATGGAAAGCTAATTACACATACATTTTACACAGGAGCACTTGCACTTTAGCCCTAGATAGCAATGGTAAAGTGCCCAGAGTATCAAAAACAGCAGAAATAGAATCCAACACACATCAACAACCTGGGAAACAGAGGCAACAAGTTAGGGGAGACCACGCCAAGGATGCAAAGTCTAACAGTACCATAAAACAGTGCTTTGTTCATTTCTTCTAAACACAATGAGGGTAAAGTCGTCTAATTACATTTTGCATTTTTGATTGATGAAAAGCTAACGTACGAAAATGATGAAATGTGCTTGTGCACACTCTCTTTGATAAACATGCCAATCAGTGCCCTTGTAAATTAGTGTATTTTCTCCCTTAGCATGGATTTAAACTTTGCAAGATTGCAATTTTTCGTTTCATACTTTTACATGGAAATCCACATAGAAAACATTTTAATACATCAATTTATTCCTGCCAAACACTACAAATACTATTGCAGTCCCATTTATACAAGAAACATGTCTATGTCTACCTTATACATCTTCAGTTATCTCTTCCTTTACATTTCATGGAACCATCTCCTCTTTTGTATTGGGAGTACTGTCATTTACTTCATAACATCGTCCAGTTGTTTCAACTGCATGGACTAATGTGTTCTCTTGTAAGTAGCTTTCTTCATTAAAGAAAGTCATAATGCTAGATGTATGTTTCCATTCTCTTTTGAAAGTTTTGCAAAAGTTACTTTTATTAATGACCCTTTTCTTTGGACGTTTTCCCTTCAAACACAACACTATTTCATTCAGTGTTCACCCTGTTCAGTATCAATCTAAAGAGGGCCAGATTTACAAGGCCCTTGCACCTCTTAGCTCTACATTTGCTGCAAAATTGTTGCTGCAAATATGATGCTAGTGAGCCACTAGAATAGCACCATATTTACAAAGTGGCTTAAACTAAGTTTGTACCACCTTGTAAACCCTTTGCACCACATCCTGCGTAAAATATGCATGATGTATGAAAAGGGGGCGTTCCCTCAATAGAGGGTAGCTAAAAATGGCGCAATGGAATCTATTCCATTGTGCCATTTCTAGTGAGATTTTTAACACCTGCTTAAAGCAGGCATTAAAATTAGGCTCCCATTGATTTCAATGGGACTCTTAACATTATACTGGATTAGCGTAATCTTTTTTACACTAATCCAGTAAAGCATTACAATAGAGTCAAAAAATTACACTATTGCCTTTAACATGTGTCATGGTGTGCTCTATTGTAAATACGGTGCTACCATGGTGGCATTGGGGGTGCTAGTGATGCGCCACTTTCTTCTAAACATGCCCCATAGTTTTCGCTCCATGGTAAACGCTTTATCAACCACAATTTTGATATGTTGTTTTTGCTTCAATGCTGTTTTTCTTCGCTTACTTTCCCTCAAATGTCAGTAGGTGAGTAAATGGATGTGATCTTGGTTTTATTGATGTCCCTCTTAGTGTGTAAGTCTCTATCTAGCCATATCGGTTGTGGGTAAATAAGTTCCTTATTGGCATTGTAATTGAGTGTATGAGTGCCTGTCTGACTGTGTGAGACGTTGCAAATTATATACTATTAAATTATACAGAGTAATCAATTACCCACATCTACTTTCAAACACATCCATTCATGTGTTGCAGCATAATAACATAACTATATTTTCTCTTCAGATATTTGTATTCCTCCTTTGTTGCTCACTATGGTTTTCTTAATATCATTATCTACTCTCCCTTTCATTTCACAGTTGTGTATCAGTCTCTCCACAATTGACATACCTTTTATATCTTTTTGTTGTTCTACATTTTTTGTATTAGTATCAGTTATAATCTCTTGTTAGTGAAAATCTGAAGTCAGAAGTACAGGAATCGTATACCACTCTCAGTACAAAAGAACCATTAATTGTAGCCCTTCCCAGTTTGCTTTCAGTGACTCTGATGTAGTAAGTAAATCACAACCTTCCTTTCATATTATATTTTTGTAATACCACTTCTGAATGGTCATTTTTTTAACCTTTTTTAATTTGGTAGTGGTTTTGCAGGCATTCATTGATCAGCTGTGGTGCTCAGCGCATCACCCCATATAAAAGTGATACAGATCCGCTAGTATACATGGGAGCCTATAAGACCATTTAACAATCTGTTTTTAACACCTGGTATTTATAGTTCACTTTGTTAAAAGTACTGAATTTGAACCCAAACACTCCCTAATGAGGAATAATTCCATATAACTCTGCTTTTCAGATTAACAGTAGAGTCCTTTTGCTACCTAACCCCCACACATGTTTAGTTCCATTTTCATAAAAACATGTTTGGAACATTCTCTGCTAGCATTATGTCAGACGTTCACAACACTTTCTGTGAGCAGCATACTAGGTTCAAATTAAATGGTAGCAGGTGTGGTTGTTTGGAATTATATACATATTCCAAACAGTATAAAATGTTCCTAATATTTACAAATATTTCAAATATTTCATATGTTTCAGACGGTCTGCTTTTACATTTCAAATTCCATCATATTTACCATCATGCTCTCTGTTTAGCATAATTTTCAAGCTATCTTCCGAAATTTCTATACATATAGCATTATCCTTCTATTTTACCAATCTATTTTACAAATTATCTTAACCCAAGTGGGCAAATACAAATTCTTACATTCCAGAAACATATCTCTTTCTTCTAATTTAGGAGACCTATCCTGTATTTCTATCTTGTTCTATATATACAACATATACTCAAAATAAAACAATACTTATGCAAAAAAGAACAAAGTTCACTAGCCAACCTTTTCGCCTTCAAATGGCCTTTATATCATATAGTAGCTCCTTTGCTTTTTGACGACCGTCATATTTTTATTTTCTATAAAAAACACACAAAAAACATATATTAAAGTCACACATTGAAAAAACACTTCTTGAAAAATCCATCAAAATATCTAATGTGGACTTTATTCCAATTATAATTCTACATTATGCATGATCTCCGAGCAGGTTTCATTTCACTCATATTCAAATAGTATCATTTAGTACATCAAATGAACAGCCAATTCCTCGTCCTTATTTAATCCTTCAGGTTCCATGGCATTACACTCAATAATTAGACGGGATTCCAATTTTTTTACTTCTAATGTTCTATGTCCTACTCCTATATTCAACATAACCCTATCCAGTACCATGAATTGTAATTTGTTCACATTGTTATCATGATGGTTTTTAAAATGCCTGGCTACCGGATATGACTTATCCTCATTTTTTATTGCTCTAATATGTTCTAATACTATTTTTTTCACCATGTGTATAGTGCTCCCTATATAATATTTATTGCAGGGGCACTTCAAAGCATATATACAATAATCTGAATGGCATGTTACATGTTTCCTGATTTTATAAGGTCTCTTAATACCTGGAAAATGTATTTCTTTACAATTTTCACTGTATTTACAGGCTTTACATTTTCCACAAGTAAAGAAGTCTTGAATGGGTTTTGTATTTCCCATTACTGGTACCAGACATTGACTTAATGTATCCTTTAAGGATCTACTTCTTCTGAAAGTGAATGTAGGATAATCATTAATCACCATCGCTATGTTCTCATCCATTTTCAATACTGGCCAGAATTTGTTAAACATCCTTTTTATTTCTCCTGTCTTATTATGATATGTTGTAATAAATCTTATTTGTTTATCATCATTTTTATCTGTTCTAGGTTGGGTTACTAATAAGTCTTCTCTTTTAACGTGTCTATCTTTCTTCAATGCCTTTTCTACAATACTTTGCGAATAACCTCTTTCTCTAAATCTTTTAGTCGTAAGGCTAGCTTCTTTTTCAAAAGTTGTATCCAAAATACAATTCCTTTTAGCCTGTAGTAGTTCCCCATACGGAATACTTTGAATTAGGTTCTTTGGGTGGTTGCTTGTGGCGTGGAATAAGCTTTTACCAGCCGTATCTTTTCTAAACAGCTCATATTCCAACTAAATAACTACCACACTCACTTTCACATCCAAAAGTACCAGCTCCAAATGATGTACTTCACTATCAAATTTCAGATTTAGAGACTTGTCATTCAATGTTGTCACAAATTCTATGGTGGACTCTTTACTACCTTTCCAAATGCAGAAAATATCATCTCTATAGCTCACCCAGAGAACTGCCTGACCTTCAAAACCAGTGATGTTCCCGACCATTTGTTCCTCCCACCAGCCAAGGTACAAACCCACATAGCTGGGAGCAAAACAAGTGCCCATCGTAGTCCCCTGGTATTGACGGTACAATGTATTTTCAAAAATGAAAAAGTTATTCATTAAACACATATAAACCATATCCAGCAACATCTCTGTATGTAGAAGATGTGACAAGGACCTTGCTCTAAAAAAATATCTTAATGCTTTAATGCCATTGTCATGAGGTATACATGTGTACAGACTGGTAACATCAAGACTCATTAAAAGTTATTCTTCTTTCCACATGATTCCATCAATCATCCTCAAGAAGTCTCTAGTGTCCTTGATATACAACGGTAATGCTTCTACAAAAGGACGTAGAAAAAAATCTACATATTTGGAAATATTTTCAAAAAGGCTTCCTATTGATGACACTATAGGTCTACCAGGAGGATCATCAACATTTGTATGTACTTTTGGTAAAAAATAGATTGCTGCTGTCTTGGGAAATTCAACCTTAAGGAATTGATATTCCTCCCATTTGATGAGTCCCTGATCTTTCCACTCATCCAATTTTTTAAACAACTTATTTTTAGCTTCCTTCATTTCATCTCTACTGGCAATTAAATAGTTGTTTTTATCCTGTAGCTGCCTCAGTCCCTTCTTAATATACTTCTCTCTTGATAGTATCCCTACATTGCCACCCTTTTCTGATCTCTTTATTATGATATCTTTATCTTTGCGTAACAATTCAATCACTTTCATATGTTTTACCTGCAAATTATCATATTTGGACCTCTTCGCATATCTTAATATTTTCATTGCCTTGATTATATCTTTCTCAAAAACATTTATCGCATCACAGTTAGCAGGTGGAGAGAAAGTAGATTTTGGTTTAAAATTACTAGGACATTTTTCATCAATATCAATACCTAATTGCAGTAAAATCAAAACAGGATCAGGACTTGCTTCAATATCCTCATCCAATTCACACATAGTATGCAACATTTTTATGTCTTTTATCTCTAAATTGGAAGGCATACATTTAATATTCATATTTTGATATTTTACTTTAGTTCCAAACCTTTTCTTTAACTTCAGTTTTCTGATAAATTAAAATAGATCGATTTGACTTTGGTTATAATTAAAGTGTGTTATCGGACAAAAGAATAATACCAATGATAGTACTTCTTTTTCTGAATTGGACATATACCTGTCCAAAAGATTCATCACCGTCATTTTCTCCATTACTTTGTTGTCATTTGGCCCCTCGTTTGCATTCCCGTCGGCCTTTCTTTTGACTCTCCCAATCCTCTTTTTGCTCTTCTTCCTCTTCCTTGTCCTCGATGAGATTCTCTTCTTCTTCCTGCTTGTCCCATTGATCTCCCTTGGGCTATCAGGTCGAATTCCTTTAAAATATTGTCTTTTACTCCTCCACTGTCAGATTGTGTGGATACATCACACTCACTGTCTTCACTTTCTCTCATTTCCTTTCATACTTCTGTTTGTATTTTTTCTATGTTTTCTTTAGTAAAACTGGTAGTAATGAATCTTTTCCTAGATTTATTACTAACAACATCATATTTTCTTCCAAACATCAGCATCTGCCCTTTCTCATAGTCTTTCAAATCTCTCAAAAATGTTTGTGGTTTCTTTACTTTCAGAATTTCCTCAGCTTTTCGTAATTGTTCATTTACTTTCTCCATTACTTTTTCAAATTCTTCAATAGAGTTCCTTTCTTTCAATTCTTTGGTGATCTTTTCAATTTCTGCATTTAACCTATCACGGTTTTTCCATGCATATTTTACCAGTATTTTCAGCATATTAGTACCACATTGGTGATTATTTTCCATCCATTCTACTACCATTTCTGGATCCGGATTCTCAAGGGTGGGAACTTCAAAAATCCTTAAATCTCTGTGAATTCATCCCCAGTCAATATATTTTTGTAATGTAACTGCTTCCCACCATTTGGACTGTTCTTTCTTTGAATTATTCCACATCATATCCCATAATACTTTTTTACTTTTACCTGTCCTTCCAAGATTCATATCTGTATTTCCATTTCTCTCAGTCTCTTTATGATCTATATTCTCAAAAAGCTGCTCTGCTGCTGCACAACGTAATATTTCTTTATCTGTTGCCATATTTATTTAATCCATTCAGGATATCTGCCCTACGATATTATCTTATCTTAGTGCTCTCTGTTGCCCCCATTAATTATTTTATTCTTTCTTTTGAAATGGAACTTCATATTTTATTGGACTCACCGATTGTTGCTTAGCAGGGTTCCCATCCATCCTTCGACCGGTGTTCTTCCTGCTGCATCTTAATTACAGGCTATTCAGATGTTTATCAGTTTCAAGCTTCCTTGTTCGTGCTTTGGCACCGCTTTTAAATCCTTATGTGGGCTGTTTCGATATTTATCAGTTTCAAGCTCCCTTGTTCGTGTTTTAGCACCGCTTTTAAATCCTTATGCTGGCTGTTCCAATGTTTATCAGTTCCAAACTTCCTTATTCGTGTTTTGGCACCGCGTTTATATCCTTTCGTGTGCCTGGAGTCCACAGGGGGCGGACGCTGACTCTTCACAATTTCACAGTCTTCCTCCAAATCACGCGTCAGTCTGCACCCTCACGGCAGACTGAGACGGGGTCGCGAACCCCCTAATTCTTTATCCTTATGTTTCCTCTAGTAGAAGCCTCAGTCGCACGATGTCACCTTTCAAGTTAATTTATTATGGCAAAATCAGCAATCACCTGATGCGTTTCGGGAGTCTAAGCTCCCTTGTTCACGAGCAGCATTAGTCCATATTTCCATTTCTATATCTTACCCTACACCATTTCACCAACATCAATGATGGTCAAAAGCATTCCCCATAATACGGCAGCCATCTTTGAACATGTTTTTCATTCAGTTGAACAATCATTTCACAATATTTCAATACGGTCTATTGTTGAATCATAGAATCTTCACTTCTTTCATAGAATCTACATTTTTTATCTAAAACAATTATATTCATTTTGTATTTGTATTTGTTGTCAATTATTTTCAATATTACATCAGATAGATTCCTAATATTTACAAATATTTCAAATATTTCATATATTTCAGATGATCTGCTTTTACATTTCAAATTCCATCATATTTACCATCATGCTATCTGTTTAGCATAATTTTCAAGCTATCTTCTGAAATTTCTATCCATATAGCATTAGCCATCTATTTTACAAATTGTCTTAACCCAAGTGGGCAAATACAAATTCTTACATTTGTATTGCTACATGCACCTCATGCAAGGTGAACAGTGGTACAGGGTAAGGGCAATGAAATATACGATGGACCATTGGCCTATGCTTACGTTTTGCATTGGCTCACAACTCCATTTTGTCTGGTTCTGTGCGTGAAGCACTGTTCTGTGTTTTTCCACAAGCTTCTGCAAGCTGCAGGGTGGGGTGTTTTTCTGCTCAACTTTGCTCCATCTGCCTGGTACGAAGGGCTCTATTTACATTCCACGAGCTATCAGTTAGGACAGGGGGATGCGTCTGTACTCAAGGAGGAATGCAAGCTTCACCTTGGAGCCCTCTTCTGGGAACCTGGCCAATTCCGAGGAGATGCCTCAAAGGGTGAACAAGGTACCACTGATTTCACAATTTGTAAAGGAGGGGGTCTTTTTCTAGAAAAGACTCCTGGGCGTTAGTAAATACTATCAAGGTCAGGAGCCCTGATGGACTGGTTTAGGAACTCTCTTCTGGGTTGGACACGATGCCAGGAGGACTGATGGTCCCGAACGAGACTCCCTTCGCCAGTCTATTTGGGTTCCCCGGCTTGGTGTACGGCGGAGGGATGCAGAATCTCTTTTCCGTGAAGCCTTTCAATTTATAAGCATTGAAGCATATTGTGTGTGTGTGTGTGTAATATGCACTTATTCTTGCAGCTATTTTCATGTTATTTTTCATGATATCACAAAGTGTTTATATTCTCGCAGTTATCCTCATGTTATTTTTCATGATATGTTAGTGTGGTCAGTTTTGCTATATGAGAACTTGCCCCATAAATAAACTTGATTATTCTACTTATTAAGGTGTTTGAGAGTGATTGTTTCACATTGTGCCCTAAACTATCCTGAAGTGCATACTTCTGTTATTCTGAAGAGTAAAGCAACACAACATTCCAGAAACATATCTCTTTCTTCTAATTTAGGAGACCTATCCTGTATTTTTATCTTGTTCTATTTATACAACATATACTCAAAATAAAATAATACTTATGCAAAAAAGAGCAAAGTTCACTACCTTCAAATGGCCTTTATATGATATGGTAGGTCCTTTGCTTTTTGACGACCATCATATTTTTCTTTTCTATAAAAACCCCCCCAAAAAAATATTAAAATCACACATTCAAAAAACACTTCTTAAAAATGCATCAAAATATCTAATATGGACATTATTCCAATTATAATTCTACATTAAACATTATATCCGAGCAGCTTTAATTTCACTCATTTTCAAATAGTATCATTTAGTACATCACATGAACAGCCAATTCCTCATCCTTATTTAATCCTTCAGGTTCCTTGGTACTACAGTCATTAATAGATGGGATTCCAATTTTCTTAATTCAAATGTTCTATTTCCTCCTGTTATATTCAACATAACCCTATCCAGTACCATGAGTTGTAGACATTGTTATCATGATGGTCTTTAAAATGCCTAGCTAACGGATATGACTTATCCTCATTTTTAATTGCTCTCACATGTTTTAATACTCTTTTTTTCACCATGTGTATAGTGCTCCTTATAGAATATTTATTGCAGGGGCACTTCAAAGCATATATACAATAATCTGAATGGCATGTTACATGTTTCCTGACTGAGGCATTTTTTTCTGCTACTGGAGGAAACAGAAGGATAAAGAATTAGGGGGTTCGCGACCCTGTCTCAGTCTGCCGTGAGGGCACAGATTAATGCGTGATTTGGAGGAAGACTGTGAAATATATATATATATATATATATATATATATATATATATATATACATATATATATTTGTGTGTATATATATATGTATATATATATATGTATATATATATATATATTCCAACACAACAAAATAACACAAAATAAATATATTTGGGACAGTCCAGGTTTACTGTTCTAACTCCATTCCCAAAAATACTTGGGAAAATGCATATGCTTTGTGAGAGGGGCTAATTTACTGCTCTAACTAAACTATCACTAAAATTGAGAAAGGGCTTATTGAATAGTGGTTATTTTTACTATTCTGAGTCCAACTCCAAAAAATTGGAAAAATGTATATTTGTATTTGGGGGACATCAGATTTACTATTCTTACTTCCGACCCACAAATAATAGGAAAAATGCAGATAATTGGGGTGCAGAAGCATCTGATTTGTTATTGTAACTAAAATCCTACACAGAGAGAGGAAAGGATATATATTTGTGGGAGGTCATACTTACGATTCTAAATTAATTCCCACAAACAATGTGAAAGTGCATGTATTTTAGAGGGATAAAATACTGAGATATATTTATTAAGCCTTTCCACCACTGCAAACACATAGCACATCAAAGTCTTGAAATGGTATTTACTGCCCAGTGCAAAACTTTTTTGTGATGCAAATGTGCAATATTTTTTAGCACAAGTAGGGCCTCATTTACAAGGCTCTTGCACCACTGAAACATCACTTTCGCCCATGTTCCGATGGTGCAATGCCCTGCACCATATTTACAAGGTGGCATTAAAACACTTTTTTGTGGCTTAGCACCGCTGTTAGAACTGGAGTCTTTGGTTGGCAGTCAGGTTACCCCCTGTCCAAGCAAGGACCCTCACTCTAGTCGGGGTAAGTCACACACAATCCAAATTATCCTGTGCCCACCCTCTGGTAGCTTGGCACTGAGCAGTCAGGCTTAACTTAGAAGGCAATGTGTAAAGTATTTGTGCAATAAATTACACAATAACACAATATAGCACCACAAAAATACACCACAAATATATAATATTTATCTGATAAGATGCACGTCAAAACGATTAAAATGCAATAAGTATATGTTGTGATATCACTGAAAAGTGATATAAAGGGTCTTAAGTCTTTTAAAAGCAAACAAAGTCTCTTTCAAGCACAAAGTACCTGGTTTGCGTGAAAACCGCAGAGGAGGAGATGAGTAGAAACAAAGGGGTGTGCATCAATTTCTCTGGCTGCACATGGCGATACGTTGTTTAGTTTTCACACAGGGACGGCTGTGCGTCAATTTCCGGCACTCGTCGTTGAGCCTCTGCGGGTTGCGGGGTTTTCAGACGCCCCGGGGACGATGCGTGGATATCCGGCACTGCTAGGATGAAATCACGGGAGATGTGTCGATCCAGTAGGCGTTGCATCGAATTTTCGACCGCACAGCAGGTGCTGCGTCAATTCTTCTCTGGAAGTCGGGCTGCATTGTTGTGGCTCAGCTGTTGTTCGAGACAGTGCGGCTGTGCATCGTAGTTCCGGTCACTACGCTGGCGCTGCATCGATCTTCTCGCTGCAAAATCGGACTGCGTCGTTCTGGCTAGGCGTGCAGTGAATTTTCACAGGGGGGAAGGCTGTGCGTCGTTTCTGGCAGGCTGTGCTTCGAACTTCGCCGCACAATGAGTCCTTCTTGTAGAGATGAAGTCTTTTTGGTCCTGAGACTTCAGGGAACAGGAGGCAAGCTCTATCCAAGCCCTTGGAGAGCACTTGGAGAGCACTTCTTGACCACAGCCAGAGAGCAGCAAGGCAGCAAGGCAGCAGGGCAACAGCAAGGCAGCAGTCCTTCACAGAAAGCAGACAGGTGAGTCCTTTCAGCAGCCAGGCAGGTCTTCTTGGCAGGATGCAGGTTGTGGTTCAGGTTCTTTTCTCCAGGAAGTGTCTGAGCTGGTAGGGGCAGAGGCCCTGTTTAAATACCCAGATGTGCCTTTGAAGTGGGGGAAACTTCAAAGAGTGGCTTAGAAGTGCACAAGGTCCCCTTTCAGTTCAATCCGGTCTGCCAGGGTCCCAGTGGGGGGTGTGGCAGTCCTTTGTGTGAGGGCAGGCTACTGTCCTTTGACATGCAAAAGTCATGCCCTCCACCCTCCCAGCCCAGGAAGACCCATTCAAAATGCAGATGTATGCAAGTGAGGCTGAGTATCCTGTGTTTGGGGTGTGTCTGCGTGAATGCACAAGGGAGCTGTCAACTAAGCCCCGCCAGACGTGTATTGTGAGGCACAGAAAGTTTAAGTGCAGAGAAATTATCACTTTCTAAAAGTGGCATTTCTGAAATAGTAATATTAAACCCAACTTCACCAGTCAGCAGGATTTTGTATTACCATTTTGGCCATACTAAATATGACCTTCCTACTCCTTTCAGATCAGCAGCTACCACTCAAACAATGTATGAGGGCAGCCCCAATGTTTGCCTATGAAGGGAGCAGACCTCACAGCAGTGTAAAAACTAATTTAGGAGTTTTACACAACCAGGACATGTAAACTACATAAGTAAATGTCCTGCCTTTTGCCTACACAGCACCCTGCCCTATGGGTTCACCAGGGCACACCTTAGGGGTGACTTATATGTAGAAAAAGGGGAGTTTTAGGCTTGGCAAGTACATTTAAATGCTAGGTCGAATTGGCAGTGAAACTGCACACACAGGCCTTGCAATGGCAGGCCTGAGACAAGGGTAAGGGACTACTGAAGTGGGTGGCACAATCAGTGCTGCAGGCCCACCAGTAGCATTTAATCTACAGGCCCTGGGCACATATAGTGCACTCTACTAGGGACTTATAAGTACATTAAATAGCCCAAATGGGTATGATCCAATGTTACCATGTTTAAAGGGAGAGAGCATATGCACTTTTGCACTGGTTAGCAGTGGTAAAGTGCACAGGTTCTAAAAACCAGCAAAAACAGTATCTCAAAAGTGGAGGGAGGCAGGCATAAGGTTAGGGGTGACCACCCTAAGGCTGTCAGGTCTAACTACAGATTTACAAGAAATTGTAAACCTGAGACAGCGGCAAAAACTAATGCCACCCCTGGGATGGAGTTATTATGGTGTAATAAGGAGAAATACTTTTATTACTCCTCATTTTTGCTTTTTCTATGTGTGCTGCAGTATCATGAATGATTGTTTATGTGCAGGAAGGGACACCTTCATGCACATAAACAATCATTCCTGGCAGTGCAGGCACCCATGCACTATATTGCAAGGGTGCCTGAGTTGGCGCTAGACAGCTAATTTTAGCACCAGAGCTAAGGGAAACACAGTACTGCACTGCATTTTTCCCAAATATGGTGCATCCCTGCATTTCTGAAGTGATGCAGTGCAGCGCTGCCAATTATGGTGCAGTGCCACGCTGCACCACTTTGTAATAAATGAGGCTCAAAGTGCCTTGTGCTGCTTGCATCATAAGAGTGCTCCATGAGTGGTACTTAGGCATCCAATGCCACTAGCCATAGATGTTGACGCAAAGTCATATCTACAAACATTGTCAGGAATATCTTAAAAAAAAAAAAAAGAAACTCCCCCAGACAAGTGCAAAGTCAAACTAATGTTTGATATCTACTAATATTCCAAGAATAATATATATACTGCACTATACAGCACACACATCTCTTGTGTGAAATATATTAAAGTTGTTTATGCATATGCTTTTTGACTTGAAGTTTTGTCTTCCAGTACAAAAGCTATGCTAGACAGCAATCACTCACCTTTGCACTAAAGTGCTGCCTATGTGAAAAAGTGTGTGGATGGAGCTAGACAGCCTTAAGGAATGCCAGAGTAAGGTGAGGGAGCAGCAGCAGGTCATGTGTAGTAAGTATGATCCACCTCTGCTGAACTCTCTCCATAGTACAATGTAATGCAGAAACTTTGGTTATTGCACTGCAATGGGCTACTTTTTTGTAAATCTGTCCCTTACTGTTGTAACTGATTTCCCACAAAACTAAGGGGCAGATTTAAGAGCCTCCGCACTTCCTTACAACACATTAGCATCATTTTCTTTGCGCTAATGTGGCCCAATGAGGCCAAATCCCTCTCCAAATTTACAAAGTGGCACTATGCATGCATTGCACCACTTTGTAACACTTTGTGCTACATTATGCCTGTGCCAGGGATAAGGTATGCAAAGTAGGCATGCACCTGTTGGGGGCGGGGGGGCGAAAAATGGCACAAAGAAATCTAGGTGATGTTTTGGCACTTTTAACGCCTGCACAAAGCAGGCATTAAAAGGAGGGACTCAGTTGTTTACAATGGGCCTCAATGGGCTTTGCAGGATTAGCATCAAGGGCCAGATGTATGAAAACATGAGCTTGCGAATCGCTAATAGCGATTTTTAAGAAATCGCTATTTCCGAGTCACAATTGGCCATGTAACAAAATTGCGATTCGGAATTAGCGATTTCTTCAAAATCGCTATTTGTGGTTTGCGAGACCCATTTACCGAATCGCAATTTGCATTCTCGCAATTTGCGATTTTTTTGTGATTCGGTAAAAAAACGCAAATTGCGAGAAAGTTCGAGAATGCACACCTGGAGGAGCCTGATGACATCACCAGCAGGAAATGAGTCATCCCAGGCAGTTTCAGGTGCCACACCCAAACCAGCATCCTGAGAGAGAGCAGCCCAGCCACACAGAGCAGCACTCAGCAGGAGCAGAAACACCTGAGCCAGGATGGAGACCCCAGGAACATCACAGGAGAAGCAAGAAAGGAAGCGAAAGCTTAAATTTAGTGAACAGGAGTTTGAGGTCCTGACTGAAGAGGTGGTGAGGAGGCATGACCGCCTGTTCGGGAAAGCTTCACTCCAGATTCCTGAGAGCGAAAAAAGAAGACTTTGGCTGGACATTCAAGCTAAAATCTGCGCCATTGGAGTGGCACAGCGCTCCATAGAGGAGATTAAAAAAAGGTTGTACGACCTGCGCTCCCGTGCAAAGGAGAGGATGGCAAGGAGACTTGCGGAGACCAGGGGTACAGGTGGCGGACCACCAACCGAAGCACCATCCACACCATTGGAGGACCTGGTGGAATGCACACTCCTCCCTGAAGCTGTGACAGGGGTCACAGACATCGACACCTCCGGTACACCGAGTACCAGCCAAGGTAAGTGCAATGTTGTTTGTGAACCCGATATGTGTATGTACAAAAGCCCCTTAGGAATTAGCATGTAATGTGAAGCAGTGTGTGAAGTAGTCCAGGCCACATCTTAGAACCAGCACAACAATGCATTATGGGAGTTGCGGTCCACAAACTAGTACAGACAGTAGCATAACAATGTAATGAAGTATAGTGACACCCAAGGTAACACAACACACACAACACTGTGTAGAGCAGTACCTGTACCTTTATTGCCATTTTCTGACAGATAATGTAACATCCAGAACTGACATGCTGCATATTGTTGTTGCAGGTGGGCCAGGCCCAGCAGCCACACACAGTCCATGTGTAGGGGAGACGGACACCCATCAGCCCTCGGACACCAACACCAGTGGGTCCCTCCACATCTCCACTGTCTGCCGCAGGCCCAGGGCACTACCACTGCCAGAGTTCAGCGGCGACTCGGATGTGCAGCAGGAAGGGCCAAGCACACCGTGTGCACCAGACAGGCGCAGCCAGATTCTGGAGGGCAGGGGTCAGCCAGCACCACGCAGGATTGCAACAGAGTCCCAGCAGCAACCTCGTGAGGCAGGTGAGGGTCCGTCCTTGTTCGGGGGCCTTGAGGCTGCTATGTTGCAGCAGCAGTGCCTGCAAAACAAGCGCATACTTAGTTTGGACCGGAACCTGCGACTGCACAACCGACACATGATGGGCCTGCATCGGCAACTGGACGCACTAAATAGCAACATTACACAGCTGCGTGAGGGACAGGTGCAGGCCTCTGAGGACACCAGGGACCTAACTAGTGCAGTCCGTGACCTCTGCCAGGAGCTGCGCCATGAAAGGGTTAGCCGGCGCAGACAGGAACACAGATTCCGGACAATGTTTGGCAGCTACTGCAGGTCCTCCAACAGGATGGCGAACTCGACAGCACTAATCGCCCGTCGTGCAGTGGCAACACAAGTGTAGGCTGCACACACCAGCAGGGACGTTGTCCAGGGACTTGTGCACATCACAAATGTGATTGAACATTTAATGGGACAGAGATCTGCCACTCCCAGTGAGGTAGCCTTGGGGGACACTGAGGACAGTTCAAGCCTCAGTAGTGTTGCCGTACCAGCAGCAGACACCAGACGGCGCAGTGCCAGGCGCAGCACTGGCACTGAAGGTGACAATCAAGGTGCCAGTGACTTAACTGGGCACCCGAGTGGTGTGCGTGGGAGGAGAAAGTGACTCTTGCCGCCATTACACTGCTGTTGCCACTATGACGGAATAGTGCATGACTCTGTTCATTTGTTAGTTTGCGTTTATAACATCACCTGTTTACTTTAGTTATCACTCATTCATTACCTGACGTAAGGTAATAAATTCACATCACTACAGGTACAGTTGTCAGTGGATTTTTGACATTCATACTCATGTCTGAAATGGTTGTGTGTGATGTCGGCCCGCCTTTGCCTTCCCTCTTCTGCACTGGTCCTGTCTGCTGGTTGTAGAGGTGGTATGGGATCGTCATCCTCATCTGATTCAGTGTCACTGATTTCTATAGGTATGCCCCTGGTTGTAGCTATATTGTGCAAGATTGCACAAGTAGCCACTATTCTACATGTGGTCTCTGGACTGTACTGTAGTGCCCCTCCAGTTTTGTGGAGGCACCGGAAGCGACTCTTCAGCAGTCCAAATGTGCGCTCCACCACGTTGTGGGTTGCCCTGTGTGCTGCATTGTATCTCCATTCTGCTGGTGTTGTGGGATTGAGGTAGGGCGTCATCATGTAGGTGCGCACTGCGTAGGCACTGTCTCCTGGAAGGGACAGAAGGTGTGATGAGTAACTGAGCCATCTGACATGGGTTCGCCGTCTATGCACCAGTGTACAGAGTGACATTACCTAGTAGATATCCTTCACCAAACTCCTCAGCTAGCCGTCTTGTGTGAATGCCGCTGAGGCGAAAGATGTACGAATAATAGGTGCTCCCTGGGTACCTGGCCACGAGATCAGTTATGATATAGGAGGCATTGCATATCACCTGAATATTCATGGAATGTTCGTATTTACTGTTTCGGTACACATACTCTGTGGTTGATGGTGGACATATTGCCACATGTGTGCCATCTATGGCACCTAGGACGTGGGGGAACTGTGCTATCTGGTAAAACTCTATTTTTGTCTGCTGTATTTCCTGTGGGGTGTGGGGGAATCTGATGTACTGTTGGAATTTGCTTAGCATGGCGTTGATAAATGCATTGAAAAATCTGGAGAGGGTACTCTGTTAAACCCCCCCAGCCGCTGCTATGACCCCTTGATAGCTCCCTGACGTGAGTAGGTGTAGGGAGCATAATACCTGCACATGGGTGGGTATGCTGTGAGTCCTTAGTGTTCTGCGCTGACGTATGGGTTGTAGCTCAGCTATCAGATCAAGTATCATGGCTGAGTTCAACCTATACCTCTCAAATATGTCCTCCTCTGTCAGGTCAAATAGTGTAATGCGCACTCTGAAAATGCGCTCCTGTCTCCTCCTCCCTCTCCTCAAACCTGCCAAGATCCTCATCCTCCTCGCCATGACGTAGAGTGCAGCCATTGTGGAAAAGAATCTGAGGAATTCTGGGCCTCTTTATATAGGTTGCACCTGGTTACCACCTGGTTTCACTTAGTGGTATTTTGCATGTGCAAAAAACCATTCTGCTAAAAATCGCAAATTGCGATTTATTGATGCATCTATTTGTGACTTGGAATTTGCGAATCGCATTTTGCGCCTCGCAATTTCCTACTGGAAATACCGAATCACAAAATGCGACTCGCAAAACCAGGTCGCAACGCAAAAAATCGCAATTTTTGCGATTTCTTATTTTTGGTATGCGAATGCCTTTCATGCATCGCAGACCACGTTTTTGCACTCGCAAACAGCCGATTTTTGCGATTCGCACCGTTTGCGAGTGCAAAAACTTTTCATACATCTGGCCCCAAATGTTTTATGCTAATCCTGAAAACTTCTGAACTAGCAGCAAAAATGTTGATGCTAGTTCCCTACTGCCATTGTGATGGAGCACACATGGTGGCGTTAGGTGGGCACTAAGGTGAGCAAGAAAGGGGGCGCTGCACTGGGTTCAGCACCACTTTTTGTAAATTTGGCCCTAAGAGTATGCAGATATATTTTGGGTGGGTCTGACTTACAGACCTAATTCCAATTGTATCAATGTTATAATATAATTAAAGTTTGGCATTAAAGTATGTGGGTCACTTTTATTGATTGAGGTCCATTTCAACAAACGTATATGAAAGTACAAACAAGTTTTGGAGATTTATTATAAATTCAATTATTGTAAATCTAAAATCAATTCTTTTAAATACTTTGATGTTTTATGTTAATTCATATATTATTGGCGTTTTTAAAATGTTTAAATTTTCTTGATGCAAGAAAAAATGTGTTTTAAAAAAAGCATTTCACATAAACGTTATATAGTTTAAGTGAGGAATGATTTTCAAACTGAGCAAATAGTTAAGAAATGTGAGTGGAAATGAATGAGTAATAAAATAACTACCAAACTACACAAATATTATTATTTTAATTATTTGTAATTATAATTTTTGAAAGACTTTATAGTAAAACATTTTTTTCAATGCATTACATATGATGAAGGTATCATTATTTGTAAATGGGTATATGAGCAAAACGGAGTAATTAATTAGCACACCTTAATTTTATATCAAAATAATATATATTACAAAAGAAATGTGTATATTACTAAAAATAAAATATGTATATTAACACAGACCAGTTACCCAATTAACTGCTTATGTACTGCGGATGTAATGGTTATGTCCCACGGAACAGTGCTTCCCCTTCGACCCCCAAGCTCCCCCATCTAATGAGGGTGCCGGTCGCTTTGGAAGCCATTTGCTCCCAGCGCGTCTTGGAGAAACAGGTGATTTTCTCCTCCGGCCGGGGGGATTCGTAAAAAAAGAACCATCAGGGGGAAGGAAAGGGTTTTCCTTTCCCTCAATGTCTCTTTTAGCATTCCTGCTGTCCAATTGCACCGCTAGACACCACGGATTTTCTTTTCTTGTTTATTTTAGCACAGGGGAGTGGCCCCTTAGGGGGGCATGATATTTATAGCCATTTCTGCCTATATTTTTTAGGCCGGGGATTTGTTTTCTTTGTTTTTTTTCAGTGTGGAGGCGGCCCTTTGGGAAAGGGTTGCCCTCCGAGGGGGGCATAGAACTGTTGACCATTTGTGCCCCCCTTGTAGGAATATCTGCCTATTTCTTTACGTCCATCTGCCCCAAAGGGGGAAAGAAGCCACAAAGACACCTGGGATTGTTTTAGTTTTGTTTTTTGTGGGGGGGTGCCACTTGGGCACAGAACTGTTGGCCATTTCTGCCCCCCTTGGAGGCAGATCGGCTTATTGTTTTAAGCCCATCTGCCCCCAAGGGGGACAGAAGCCACTAAGCCACCAGGCATCGCATGTGTGTTTTGTTTGGGGGGCAACCCCTTGGGCAAGGGTCACTCCCCCTGGGGGCACATTACGGATGGCTATTTCTGCCCCCTTGGGTCATATTGGCTTATTTTTTTTAGCCCCGTCTGCCACACGGGGGCCGAAGCCACAAAGACATCGGGTATTTTTTTTTTTTTTTTTTTTTTGGGGGGGCGCCCCTTGGGCAAGGGTTGCTCCCCGAAGGAGGCACTTGACTGTTGGCAATTTCAGTCACCTTTGGGGTCAGATCACCCTAGTTTTTTAGGTGCATCTGCCCCCGAGTGGGGCAGAAACCACTAGACACCAGGGGAAATTTCTAAATGTGTAGTGGTGGGTGTTTGTCAACTGGCAAAGTATTTACATTTGTGATTATAACGGTTTAATTATCCTTTTTGTCCTAGTTCAAAGCTTTTGCTTCCTTTGCTGTGACTCCTTGCAGTTTCGGCAGTGGTTGACCTGCAGTTTGCGTAGTTGCATGTTTTAGGTAAGAAAAGACAATTTACTCCAAACGAGTATTGTTGCCATGCTTGAAGAACATTTCTGTAATTGGTGTACTAAATGGAGGATTGTGTGTGAAATTGTCTTTAGATATGTGAATGATGATATTTGTGTTGTCTTATGTCTAATATTCCTTTTTTTTTCTTTTTAATGAGATATCATTGGTGATTGATGTGTCTGTGCAGAGTAGTTGCTGGTGAGTCTAGCTTTTTCAGGCAAGTGAATGGTATATTGTTTGAGTACATAACTCTTTGTGAAAGAGCCACACTTTGTTTATTACTTATCTTACACAGTGCTGGTTGTTGGTGGTGCATTTGTCCAGTTAATGTTTGTTGGAAGGATCGTGGCTAGCCACAAGATGACTGCTCACCAGGTTGTTGGTATGCTTTTTGAGTCGTCTTCTGATTATGATTATGACACTGACTGTGCATCCGAGGCAGAGGAGGAAGTAAGAGATTCTGGCAGTGAATTCTCTGTCTGAGAGGAATTTTCTGATGATGAATACACACTCAGTGCAGATGAAAGGCCTTTTTTAGAGGAGGACACTGGGGCTGACAGGTTTCCCACTGGAAGACCTGAACTCTGGGTTGTCCCAAACATGGAACAGTGAGAGTTGCCTGCCTTTACTGGTCTCTCGGGGTGTAGAGTGAATATGAAACATTTTTTCCTATCAATTTCTTTCAGTTGTTTATGGACGATGAATTTTTGGAAGAGATTGTTGAGAAGACTAATTTATATGCGGAGCAGTATTTGAGGGACAAGCTGCCAGACTTAGGCCACACTCTAGAGCTACCCAGTGGATTCCCACAAATTTGGAAGAGATAAAAAAGTTATTGGGTTTTACTTTTTTGATGGAGTTGATAAGGAAGTCGTCACTTACTTCTTCTTGGTCTACTAATCCCTTAATGATAGCGGCTACATTTCCTGCAACCATGAGTCGTAATCGGTATTTGCTTCTTCTTCGGATGCTGCATTTTCTTGACAATACTTCAGTCTTGCCACAAGATCACTTTCCCGCTAAGATTTGTAGAGTCTATGCTCGAAGAGGGATCTGGAGCGAGAATCATATGTACTGCCCCAAATGTCCTTCAAAGCCTGGGATGTGTGTGGGTGGCTGTTTCAGGAGTTACCACACTCCAAAACATTATTGTGAACTACTGTGAGCAGAAACTGCCTGTTTTATATTTTCAAATGTACAGTTTCACAATTGGCATAACTGTCATGTATTTAGTTAGAGCTTTTGTCTTTGTAGTTTTGTACTTATTTACAATTAGTTAGTAGTTTCTTTGTTTAAAAAACAAAAAAAGTGATGGCAGTGTGCATGGAGTGGCACTTGGCTGGTGGTGTGCATGGAGAGGCGCTTGGCTGGCGGTGCTAGTGTTTGCCATGTGCTACACATGACTTCTTCCAAGTGAGACTATAAATAGGCTCACACAGGTCAGGAAGTGCTTGGCTTTGTTTCCTGTTTCTGTGGAGCTGAGGTCAATCGGGTCAGCCAACTCCTCCAAGCTTCTTTATTGTTGTCAGGCAAGCAGGGAGAGGACTAAGCTGAGTTCAAGAGCCAGCCCAGCAGAGAATTCTCCAAGGCTTTTTCACTAGTGCTCGGCAACCAGGATCCAGGACTTCATCTAGTAAGGCTACATGACAAAATAAAAGGCACTCAGAGTAGTGTGAATGCTTTTTAAATGCTTTTGAACTAATCCTTTGTGTATTTTTAAACAAAAACGTTTGGTGATTTTCATTTCAGAAATAGAGACATTGAAGGTGGTTATCAAGAATATCTGAAAGACTGTTTAGCCTTTATTATTTTTGTTATTGCTCTTATCCAATCACTTGTTGTCTTTAACTTGTGACCTGTGAAAGAAAGCTACACATCTAAAACCATGTTCTAAGAATATAAACCTCATTAATGTTCGTGTGCCACATGTTACTAACAAAATCACAAATTCCTACAAATCATTTTCAGCATTGATCCATACTCAGTGTCAGTGATTGTCACAAAAATGAACATGGGGCAATCATGTTTTGAAAGTCTTCTGAGCTTTATTGTTCAACCAGTGCTTGTGCATATTTGTTTGTGGGAAGAAAATATTCCTGCTTTGTGTGTTTTAGTTAAGCTGCATGTTTAGTGTACAACAACGTCAAGAGTGATTACTTAACACGATATAGGACAGAGAGAAGTCCCAGGCAGTAGCGGTGCATTCCTGCCAGCCCTATGGAGTGGAGAGAAAGTACAAAGGAAGTGAGTTGAGTGACAGGTGATTATCTGGGGGCCTGAGTGAGCGTGTCAGTTGTTAAGTGGGCAGTATGTCACTCATACCTGCTCCTTTCCTGTATAGAACCTGACTCCTCAACAATGCAGTGACACCGACCACCTGGACCCTCAAGAGTAGGATCCTGGCTGGACCAGGCAGCAGTGGCATCATCTCTCTCTCTCTCTCTTTGTGTCATCCAAATCCCCCCTCTTTGGGGACACCTGCCAGGACTCCCATTTTAAGATCAACAGTGCTGAGAGGTATCCTGGGAGAACGGACAAACAGTCATCACCCCTGCAGATGACCTGCTTGGTGGAGCTCTCACATGGAGTGGCGCTGGGCTAGCGGTGTGCGTGGAGGTTCGCTTGGTTGGCGGTGTAAATAGTGACTTGTTGTTGGCCACTGCAACACACTGCTCGACAAATGACAGTCCACACACTCCCATCAGCTGGCGTGATTGCTGTGTGAAGCATGTGGGCATATAAAAGTGATGGGCCCTTGAATAGCGCTATCTGTTGATGCAAGTGTTGTAATGTGCTGGGCCTGCAGCTGACAGTGTGAATGGTCTTGTTCATGTCATGTATGAAAGGTTTGTGAATGGACTGTAAAGCGGTTGGTGCCTAGTTGCGGCTTTACAGCTCACAAGCTTTGTCATTTGTTCAGTTTTATGGCTTTTCAGTTATTAACAGTGCATTTCATTTTTGTGAAATCTCTTCTTCATAATATTTGATCTACTGAACCATCACTCATCCTCGTGCCAAATCCAACCAGTATGTGTGGTAAATATGAAAAAATCTGCCCTGCTTTAATCAGGCATTGAAGTACACTGTAACATACTAGGTGTCTCGGGTGGGACCCCGATGATGAAGCATGCCACCAACTTGGTTGGTGGTGAGGAGTCTTTTTAACATAACCTAAGTGCATGTCTTTTCACAGTTTTAGCATTTGTAACATCACAGAAGGACATAGGCACATCAAAATGATCTATTACAAAACTACCTGTTTTTCTGGGAGTGGGGGGCACCTGCATTTTTGGTCCTGGAAGCGGCGGTCATCTAGAGTAGCCCTACCACACCCAGACATTTTTGAAAACTAGACACCTGGAGGAGATCAGGGAGATGTGGATTGCGTGGATCCTCCAAAATGTTCTTACCTATACTCCCTTCAAACCTCAAAATGTTCTTAAAAAGCATATTTTCATCACTTTTCTTTGTAGGATCACCACGCCAGCACAAACTTTCCTACAACCCATTGTTCCCTTCAGTCTCCCAAGTATAATGATACCTCACTTGTGTGGGTTCCCAATGCAGAGTCAGCCTAAAAATGTACAAAAACAAAATTGTGCTTATCAACTCACTGTGCTATCCCCTCAATCTCTACATGTTTTTGGCCTTTTCCTGTTGCAGGCACCTGGGCCACTCACACAAGTGAAGTATCATTTTTATAGGCAGACTGAGGGGAAATTGGGAGGTAGGAAATTTGTACCGGCACTGTGATCATACAAAGAAACATGTGGAATTGTGATTTTTTTTAGCTATATTTGAGGTTTGCAGAGGAGTCTGTGTAAGAAAATGTTGGGGGATCCGCGCAAGCCCCACCTCCCTGGACTACTCATGGTATCTAGTTTTCAAAAATGTCTAGGTTTGGTATGTTTCCCTAGATGACCGCCTCACCTGGGACCAAAAACGCAGGTGCTCACCATACAAAAAACAGGTAGTTTTGTAATAGAACATTTTGAGGTCTCAACGTTATGTTTTGGGGCATTTCCTAACGCGAGCACTGGGTCTACCCACACAAGTAAGGTACCATTTTTATCATGAGGCTTGGGGGAGTACTGGGTAGCAAGAAGTTTGTGGATCCCCTCAGATTCCAGAACTTTCCAATACTGAAATGTGAGGAAAAAGTGTTTAGTTTTTTTGCTGAATTTTGAGGCTTACAAGGGAATCTGGGTAAGAGAACTTGGTGAGAGCCCTCAAGTCACCCCATCCTGGATTCCACTTGCTGTCTAGTTTTGAGAGACTCACAAGTGACCACATCCTGGATTCCCCCCCCTAGGTGTCTAGTTTTGAAAAATGCACAAGTTTGGTAGGTTTCCCTAGGTGCCGGCTGAGATACAGGCTAAGATCCGCAGCTAGGCGCTTTCCAAAAAACACATCAGATTTCAATGTCAAAATATGATGTATCCATGTTGCTTTTCCTGTCGCAAGAATTAGGCTTACCCATGCAAGTGAGGTACCATTTTTATCAGGAGACGTGGGGAAACACAGAATAGAAGAACAAGTGTTATTGTCCCTTGTCTTTCTCTACATTTTTTCCTTACAAGTGTAAGACAGTGTGTAAAAAAGACGACTATTTGTGAAATGACCTGTAATTCACATGCTAGTATGGGGGCCCTGGAATTCAGAGATGTGCAAATAACCTCTGCTTCTCAACAGCTTATCTATGCCCATTTTAGAAATACAAAGGTTTCCTTAATACCTATTTTTCAATCTTTAGATTTCACCAAATGAATAGCTGTATACCCGGTATACAATGAAAACCCATTGCAAGATGCAGCTCCTTTATTGGCTCTGGGTACCAAGGGTTCTTGGTGAACCTACAAGCTCTATATATCCCTGCAACCAGAAGAGTCAATCAGATGTAATGGTGTATTTAAAAAGTTACAGACTAAAATGTGGAGAGAAATGGCTGTTTTGTTCACCTCAATTTCAATATTCTTTTATTTCAGCTATTATTATCTGTAGGAAAATCTTGTAGGATCTACACAAATGGCCACTTGTTGAATTCAGAATGTTGTCTTCTTTTCATAAATGTTTAGTAGTCCATGATCCAGCATTGGTTTCACACCCATTTCTATCACTAACTGGGAGGAGGCTAAAAGCAAAACAAAATAGTAAAAATGGGGTATGTCCAAGTAAAATGCCAAAATTGTGCTGACAAATGTGTTTTTTTGATTCAAGTCTGCCTGTTTCTGAATCCCTGTTTCTCTAATCTATACTTGAAAACAATACTCAATTGTGACCCTAGAAGAATGTCAGAACAAATTTAAAAAAAAGGTCAAGAAGGAGATTTATATTAAAATTAAACATTTTAAGTACATAATCTGTGTAATCTCCTGTAACATAGAACCATTGCTTCTTTCGTGGTCTTTAGTCTATAGTTCACGAACAAAGCGCGACAGATTTCCTACCAAAAATCTAGTATTGTTTCCGGGCGGCCCACTTTGTTGTTGTGTAAGCCGCTGTTGCTTCTTCTGAAAGATCGTTTTGTGATAAAGGGTTGCAAATACATAATTCCAAGTCTAAAATTTAAATGCAAAGATCGTGCAGCTTCTGGCAGAATTACATCTAGGTAGGATTAAAAACCTATTTAGGTTTTTATTGCCGAGTATTGTTCCAGTATAGAACCTTCCTTGACGCTGATGATCTTGTAGGTTCGGTGTCGAAATTCAGAAACCCTACCATTGAAGGGTACTACATTACACTTCACATTAAAGGGCGGTGTGAATATTTGGTAGCATATGTGCCAAAAATGAATATTTTATTTTCTGGCTGCTAATTACTGGTTCTCCGGTTGTTGGCTTGAAAACATTGCAAGGACTTAATTATCAATTTGTATTCTACCACTTTCCTATTCTGAAATACAAATGACATACAATTGAAATACTTTTTAAAACAATAAAACGATAAATAATTATTTTGTTAAAACCACAAACTCTTCTTACATGTCATTTACCTGTACAGCAAGACTGGCAAGCTTCCAATCATTCTTGAAATCACAATTTACTAAGCTGTTTGATACTTCTCTGTGATGACTGGTACAAAAGGAGAAACATCTTATCAACCTATTCTCTAGTCCTGCCAGACTACCAGCACTGATGGGACCACCCAGAGTTCCCAATGAATCATACATTTTCAGCTTGCCTGTGAGTTATATTTAAAATCTGTGTTCTTCGGTATTCTTGTACAGTGCTTTAAATAAATTTTTGGCTATGTAAATTTCATGTATATAGCTGTACGGATGGTGCTAAGTTGGCTTTTGTCTCTTAATGTTGGAAATTGGTTGCATGGGAGTCTCCGCACTCATGACAGGCACCTCCGCTACATGGGGGGTGGGACAAGCAAAGATCTCGAGCCAGATATTTGTGAATAGCATTCGTGAATTCATGGAGTAGGAGTACCTGAGTATTACTACGCTACTCAAGTTGCTTTTGTGAATAGGCCCCAATCAATGCGCATGTAGTGCTTCTGTTGGTTTCTACTGATTGCAGGGTTACTCGTCAAGCAGTCCTTCCCTTTGAAGTATTTTTCGTGAACGCTGAGCTCTTCATTAGCGAACCACATCAAATATTCAGCCACTCCTGTGATATCAGCAGGGTAGAGACGATATGGTAATTGTGACCCTTCTGCCACATCAGTACACAGCAGGCAATCATTCAGACAATTCTAGAGAGCTTCTTCCCCTTTGAATATTTTTGCATATAATGTTCACCAAACAATAAATAATAGAGGGCCTGCCTACACTGCTGACCTTAGCTTCCATTATCCTTTCTCACCTGTGGCATTCTCCTTAATCAGCAGTTGAAGCGCAAATTCTTTCTTGTGGTTGACTGATACTTGAACTCTGCCCTATTTCTACCTTTGCCCAGTTTAAATCTCTTGACTCAGGAATCTTGCATCCCTCCTGCTCCCCAGGGGGCATTCACATCTTACTGACACATTCAACGGGTTCCACATCTCTTACAGTAAACCTGAGCAATACAGTCTTCTGGGGGACGTAAGTGATGGTTTTAAAAGCTAAATCGCCAGGTGTCATTCGGTCAAATGGAATTCATTGCAAGAGTAGCACGTTTTCCTATAGTTTGTTCCAGCCACGAGATTTTTAATGCAGCGAGAATAGAGCTGCTCCTCTGGGAAAAGCGGATTTAGCAGCATAGTTCACAAAACCATAACCGTAGCCTTCTATTGAACATTACCAGTGTTGTTTTAAGAGAGAATGCATTTTAGACTATCTGTACTCTTCTACTGTGCACATGTATGTACTCACAAAAATATTTTCCTAGACGGATAGAATAGTATATTTGTTAAAGTGCATAATGTAAACGAGAACAATGGGTGAAATCCTCAGCATCCATTTGTCTCTCAAGAGTTGGGCAGAAAATATTTAGGCTGGGGTAAATGGGCACTTGTGGAGGAATAAGTATAGAAATAGATGTATTGTTCTACCACTTAAAATCATTACTATTAAACAACTATTGACTAAAATGCAGAGGGAACACAAAAGGTCACAAAATATATACTTAGAAATATTGCTCGTGTGAGCTGTTCATTATATCAACATGCAAATTGCATTCACTGTATGCTAAAACCCATTCAGAGGCACAGTGCAAGTTTACACTCAAGACCTGGTGTATCAATAGTCTGTAGTATGCCCAGGCAAAATAAGAAACTATATAAAAGAGTAAATGAAGTTCACTATGCCCAAATGTAGGTCTAGGGATTAGTGCAAATGTACTCTGTGAAAAGGCAAGCCGAACAGTTCTACTAATGGGTGTATCATGTCAAGGCTTGAAAGGTAGGCTGATCATATGAAGTGTAGATGAAAATGGGTGGTAGGCTAGGCTTGATGGCAAGTGGGTGGTATGTGTACTGTGCAAGTTCTCTATGAGACAAGTTATTATACCTTCCTCGATGCCCACAGTGGGCCAAATGGATCTTGCTTTGCCTATTTTCTGAATAACTTGTACTGTGGCTCGTTCTCAAGAGGGGTCCTGACTTCTGCTATGGTGCTATTTTACTGCATGAGTGTGGTGGTCATGTATTCCAGGAAGCAAGCAGTTAAATTACTTAATTCTCTCTTAAGGCACCACCCTACTGTTTTTGAACACATTAATGTATTCAGCTTCATGAAAATAAGATGGAGTCATTATTTCTAAAGGCTACGAAGTTTTTCTCATGAACATCCTGTATTGACCAATGTTTAAGGAGCAGATCTGCTCAATCAGCTGGTTGAACCTTGATCACTATGTAGCCTTCTATACCAATACGCTGTTAGGGAGATCAAGCCAAATCTTAACCACATTAAGGTAATCTTTATTAACCAAGTTGCATCGCACTTGCACCAGGCAATGTGGAGCATGCACAACACAACTAAAAAATTAGATTTATGAAGCCAAGCAAAGCCACCTTGTGTGATCCTGAGTTGCTTCATAGATCTTGAGTAAAGCAATGCAGCGCAAATCACTGCATTGCTTTACTCAGCCATTCCATGGGTGTTGCATGGCCGTTCCTATGCAGCATCCAGGGATTTTGATGCATTACCAGATTGACCAGAAGTGGTAGATCTAGGAATGCGCCAAAAACCTATGCCTCCCCAGCTGAGGCATAATAAGGAGAAATTTCTTTATTTTTCCTTGTTTTTCCTCTTTTTCTGTGTGCTGCATTCTGCATAAATATGGTCCTTAATCTTTTTTTTAACTTTAATGCAAGTGGACATTTGGAGTAGTTTGTGGGGTCTATATGTTTGTATAAAAATGGTAGCACTATGTTAATATGAGCGTTGTTACTGGGATTTACTATATCTTGTGTTGAATATTGTAGGAAAATGGCTCTCTGTTGCGCTTACCCCCCACTTTTTGTCTCATATTGATGCTGAATTGACTAACAAGTGTGTTTGGACCCTGCTAACCAGGGCCCAGCACCAGTGTTCTTTCACTAAAAATGTACCATTGTTTCCATAATTGGCACACCCCTGGCACACAGATAAGTCCCTTGTAAAAGGTACCAGTGGTACCAAGGGCCCTGTGACCAGGGAAGGTCCCTAAGGGCTGCAGCATGTGTTGAGCCACCCTAAGGGACCTCTCACCTAACACATGCACACTGCCATTGCAGATTGCGAGTGTTGGTGGGGAGAAAAAGGCCAGCCCCTAAGGTGTCTTGAGCTGAGGTGATCCCTGCCTTAGGAAATCCTCCATCTTCTTTTGAAGGATTCCCCCCAACAGGATTAGGTATGTGTCCTCCTCCTCACAGGGAGGAGGCACAAAGAGGATGTTGCCACCCTCAAGGACAGTAGCCAATGGCTACTGCCCCCAGACCTAAACACACCCCTAAATTGAGTATTTAGGGGTGACTCTGAACCCAGAAAAGCAGATTCCTGCAACCTGCAACAAGAAGAAGGACTGCTGACCTGAAAGCCACGCAGAGACACTGGAGATGACAACTGACTTGGCCCCAGCCCTACCGGCCTGTCTCCAGACTCAAAGAACCAGCACAGTGATGCATCCAGCAGGACCAGCGACCTGTGAGGACTCAGAGGACCGACCTGCACCTAAAGGACCAAGAACGGAGGACAGCGGCTCTGTCCAGAAACAGCTACAAAACAGCAACAAGAAACCAACTTTAAAGAGACTCCAACTTCCGGCCAGAAGCGTGAGTCTTCACACTTTGCACCTGACGCCCCCGGCTCGAATTTGGAGAAACCAACACTGCAGAGAGGACTCCCAGGCGACTCCAAAGATGTGGACACCCTGAGTTGACCTCCCTGCACCTCCACAGCGACGCCTGCAGAGATGATCCAGAGGCTCCCCCTGACCGCGACTGCCTGGTAACAAAGGACCTCGACGCCTGGACCAAGCACTGCACCCGCAGCCCCAAGGACCAAGAGGAACCACCTACCAGTGCAGGAGTGAGCAGCAGGTGGCCCTCATCCTAGCCCATTCAGTGGCTGGCCTGAGAAGCCCCCCCTGTGCCCTGCCTTCATCGCCAGAGTGACCCCTGGGTCCCTCCATTGCTTTCAGTACAAAACCCAATGCATACTTTGCACACTGCACCCGCCTGCCCCTGTGCCGCTGAGGGTGTTTTGTGTGCTAGTGTGTGTCCCCCCGTGCTCTACAAAACCCCCCTGGTCTGCTCCCCGAGGACGCATGTACTTACCTGCTAGCAGACTGGAACCGGAGCACCCCTGGTCTCCTTAGGCGCCTATGCGTTTTGTGTCCTCCTTTGACCTCTGCACCTGACCAGCCCTGTGTTGCTGGTGCTGTGGCTTTGGGGTTGCCTTGAACCCCCAATGGTGGGCTCCTATGCCCAGGAGACTGACTGTGTAAGTGCTTTACTTACCTGAGAAACTAACGATTACTTACCTCCCCCAGGAACTGTTGATTTTTACAGTGTCCACTTTTAAAATAGCTATTTGACATTTTACCCAAAACTGTGTGTGCTACTGTTTTAAATCAATGTTCTATACTTACCTGTGTGAAGTACCTTGCAATTTATGTACTTACCTAAAATTTGAATCTGATGGTTTTAAAAATACATTTAAAAAATGTATTTTTCTATATAAAAACCTATTGGCCTGGAGTTAAGTCTTTTAGTGTGTGTTCCTCATTTATTGCCTGTGTGTGTACAACAAATACTTAACACTACCCTCTGATAAGCCTACTGCTCGACCACACTACCACAAAATAGAGCATTAGTATTATCTAATTTTGCCACTATCAACCTCTAAGGGGAACGCTTAGACTCTGTGCACACTATCTTGCACTTTGAGGTAGTATATAGAGAGCCAACTTCCTACAAATATTATTTTGACTTGTGTTTTTTTTATTAGCCTGGCTAGTTCCTTGGTCGAAAACCCCATCTCCTAAACATTTTTGCTATCTATTTAGCTGAAGGTGATTACAGAAATATTCACTATAGAGATGAACCACTGGCTATCGTCTGCCATAAATAGCTTTTCATTGTTTTAGGAGCTGCAGCTTTTAGCTTTGTGCAATATACCAGAAAACTTCCCCTAAGTGATAGGCTTTGTCTTGTTAGTTAAGACAGTAAGGGGCATATTATACTCCGTCTGCGCCGATTGTGCGTCAAAAATGTTGACGCACAATCAGCGCAAAAGTTGCCCCGTATTTAAACTTTGACGCCCGAGCCCGTGGATGACAAAATTCCGCTGTGTGCGTCATTTTTTGGATGCGGCAACCCACCTTGCGTTAATTATATGCAAGGTAGGCGTTCCCGTCCCAAAAATGGCTTAAACGGCCATGCGTCGTATTTATGCTTTCAGGCAAAAATTACGCACAGCCCGATTTGTGTCAAAAATTAACGCCTGGGTCAAGGCAGGCATTAAAATGGGGCAAACACACCTGTATTTAATCAGAACACACAGAACAAACAGCAGAGCAGCAGAGCAGCAACAGGGAGCCATGGAGGTGATACTAATCCAGCGTGCACGCAGATGCAGAGCCCAGCAGCAACAACACCAGCTACAACAACACAAGCAGGGACCCCAAAGGCAGCGCAGGAGGCAGGAGAGGATATTCCGCCCAAGAACCACCCTTCAGGGCATCAAGGAACACAACATCATACAGAGGTACCGGTTGAACTGGCAGGCCATTCAGCAGCTGCTGCGCAACATTGAACAGCAGTTGGCCCCCACTTTGGTGACACCCCGCACCATCCCAACAGAAACAAAGCTGCTTGCCGTACTTCATATGCTGGCAAGTGGCTCTTTACAAACAACTGGTGCCCTGGTTGGCGGAATATCACAACCATCATTCTCCGCCTTTTTTCCCAAAGTACTGGATGCCATCATTCGACTGACACCCCGTCACATCTGCTTCCCTAACGCACTGCAGTAGCAGCAGGAAACAAAACAGCGGTTCTACCTCATCAGTGGCTTCCCACACGTCCTTGGTGCAATCGACTGCACACATGTACGCCTTGTGCCACCTGCTGCAACTGAACACCTCTACCAAAACAGGAAGCACACACATTCCATCAATGTGCAGGCCATAGTCGATCACCAGGGATTGATCACCAGCATCGTGGCTAAATATCCTGGGAGTGTACATGACTCATACATCTTCCGTCACTGCACCATCAATGAACACTTCCAGGATGGACGGTATGGCAATGGACTACTTGTTGGTAAGTACAAAAACCTACTTATATACACACTGCACAGCAACCCTCTAGGACACACAACACATACACCACAACAGCAACGTGAACAGGAACACACTGAGGTCGTGACATCGCTAGCCATGTTTCTTAAGTCACCATTGAACCTGTCACACATCGGAAATTACTGTACAGCCTATTGTTAAGACATCAATGAGTGTGGTTGCCTAAATGTCACCTTGCAAATTGTAAGTGTCCCAATGACCTTTACATTAATCCATTGCATAAGTTTCAAGGTATGGGATGTCCAGGGTACTTTGATATGAACGTGTTAACAACACTTTCAATTTTAACTGTGCATGGAACTATCATCTCACCCCCAGTGAAGACACACGGACACCTGTATCACAAGTCACAATGCTAGGGAGGGCACACTGTACTGCAAATCCGAAAACATACTGCTGACAAACGGTTAGCAGACAAACACTCGTTCAGCCAAGGAAACAACACAATGCAGGCGGTACAGCCTACAAGCATAGGATGCCACATTAGTATACAAAAGAGTCACAGACAACACAAGACAACTACTGCCATGAAAGGTCTTTTAAATAGTGCCAGCTACATCAACATGATCCCATTCATTTTCTCTTGCAGCTGATCAGGGGTATGGCATCCAGCCATGGATTATGACACCATTTGGCAACCCAAGTACTGATGCAGAGTGTGCATACAACGACGCCCATAGGAGGACATGCAGCATTGTCGAGCGGACCTTCGGCATCCTCAAGTCAAGGTTCCGCTGCCTCGACATCACTGGTGGTAGCCTCCTATATTCCCCCGAGATGGTCTGTAGGATCATCCTCACATGTGCAATATTGCACAACATTTGTATCAAAAGAAACATTCCCCTCCTGGAACTAGAGCCACACATGCCTGAAGAGGAGGAAGAGGAGGATGCTGGCCTGCAACAGGAGGGGGAACTTCAGAACACAGCCGCTGGTATACGCAGGCTGCAACAGATTGTAAATCATTTCTTCTGAATATGATCACCTTCACAACTTTAGTTAACGAATTTAAATAAACACATTTTAATCACCATATCATGGTCTGGTTACTCCTTTTTGCACACCTTCATCTCTACTTATCAGAATAAGAGTGTTGCCTCATGGAGCATTGCCGAGATACTGAGTAGGACACAGAACATCCCAGAGCTAATGTGATGCCTAACATACAATGGTCACATACACACACACTCTTAATGACATATATCATGTACATATCTCCTTTGAAGGCCAATAGCAGAGGACCACCACTATTTCACACATACATGTAGAAAGCAAGGTCCAACGCAGCATATGGCACACAACTAAGACACCATCACTCAATAAGGGGAAAACAAGCCTCAGCCTCATACATGAGGCAGTCAATGTGCTTTGGTATCAGTAACAGGAATGCCTACCAGACCCTTGACAGCAGTAAGTCCAACTGCATCCAATATTTGCAAGGACTATCAGTGACTAGAGTTCCCTAGAAGCAGAACAAAGACAGCACAAGTGCCACACATATGACATGCATTGCGCACAAGACATTCCATGTACATGTCAGCCCATTTCCTAACTCCTGACACACCCATGCACCTGGTCACAACCCACCTGTCGAAAGAGGTCCCTGGAATACTAAGATGTGTACCCTGATATTACCTCCTCTACACACACAGACCAACATTATCAAACCAGTGTGCTACACCCTTTCCTATGGTATGCCATTGTCATAGAACATCTGACTGCAAGGACGTCAGTTCAATTTATACACTGTCTTCTAGTTTCAAAGCCCTGTTAGCACATGTAGATTGCTTCCCCTTGTGAAAATGTCTGTTGACCCTTAGAATGCAAGTCTCACCTACAGGACTGGTGAGAAACAGATGCAGCCCACACCTGCGATCACCTCCATGCACACCACCCATTTAAAAAAGCACTGCCCCTGATGATGCCTGGAACAGCATAGGAGTTGCCATTATGTCAAATACACCGTCAAGCATTGATACTAATTAAGCCGTGTAACACAGCCCTTGGGTTCATTTGTCACCTTCAAAAACACAGGACGTACACAGTTAGACATGTCAACGGTCTAGTTTGTCCTCCAAATAGTCTCAGTCAGACCACTGATTACGTAACTTGTCAAGTACCTGGATCCTGAATCACCTTGCATTTTGTCAGCCTGACTGGCAACTGTCTGTGCATCACACTAAAGTATCCCTGTGTCTACATATGTACCACACTTCCGTTAGCAAACCTCTCATTCATCAGGGGGCATTGGGCATGGGCTTCTTCCATGCATACCCAAATACATTGTATAGCATCATCTGCCTTTTAACTGTACCATTTGAGTTACATCCTCTTGGAAAAGCAAAATTCATGGCCCATCCCTTGTCTGGGTTTCATTTATGCATGAATGACAAAGTGTGACAGTGTCCCAGGCCCGTAGGCAGGGACTGGGTACGGGGCTTTCACCACAACCAGCAACCTCTGATAATGTCCATGAATAATACACAAATGTCAGGACCCTGACAGTTCACACACAGCATAACAGTGCGCACAACATAGTGATGGGCCGTGTGTGGTGAATAGCTCCGAGAATAATCAGCACAGAGGCTATGATGTTCCCAGATGCAGTGGGAAGTGCAGAGGCCAACCTGTGTACAAATGTTGTAATGACACCTGCCGAAACATGACACCTGAGACATTATGTCACTAAGCACCCCAAGGTTGCCCTGTTGACTGTCTCATTACACGTCTTTAGTGACAGGGTGGGACCATCCACATGTTGGTTCACATGTCCACATCTACTTTACTCACATTGATCAACCAAGGATACTCAGTAGATACAGGAATAGCTGCCACTGACTCATGATGAGTCCTGGACCGAACCGTGACAAATTACACCCCTAACAATCTATAGGATCATCATTGGACCACACACATGAACAAGACACCTATGTGCAATTGATCACTGGAAATAAGTGGACACGTGCTGTCTTGTATGCTGGTCCACCACAGCCACTTGATAGTTGGGGCTCACTTCTATGGCCTCAACTGTGGTGTCATCATACATATGAGATTCACCCTTGTCTGTCTGTGCAAACAACATGGTACCCACTTCCTCAATGCATGTGTATGACTCACTGTGGGATTCTCCAAGTAGTGCCTAGGAAGCTCTTACCAATACTCTAGGACATAGGATGTAGAAAATGTGGACCATTGACATGAACAAGCGTCTGCCATCCATCTGGTGCATGCTATGTCACATGTGGTGTCTACGTGACCCTAAAACTTGGAAGTACACTTTACGGGTGTTGTTACATGTATGACTAACACATGCCCTCGCTCATTTTCAATTTGACTTGCATCTAAGGATTGGACACATGGACGTCACATTCATACAACCATGTGTACAATTATGCTTCATGTGATACACACACACTTGGTCAACCAACACATTAGTTGTCAAAGCACACATTTTGAGCCAAAGGCATTTAGGTATTGTACATATGTGCGTCACATTGCTATCCTCTCCTTATGCCAAACATGCACAATTTGTGCAACACATATATGTAGGCCACACTTATGGCCATCTAGTGCGTCAGCCAACTGTAAAAATACTGTGAAGGGTATAGTGGATCACGTTCCACTGCAGTATGATGTCACACATGTGAACATACACCATCAACACCATACTGTCTTCAATTAGCCAATCTCTGATGTGTTCCAAATGTAAAATAACCAAAAAACAAGTAAAAAAGCCCCAAACCAGTTAATTCACTGTAATTTTGACGTCCCCAGCGTTGTGCGTCATTTTTTGACAACCAAAACTGTATTTGCGTCATTTTTTTTTACGCACAGGAGTTAAATTTAGCTCGCATCCAGATATTTGTACAGTCCATGTATCATTATGTGGATACGGGTTAATATTCACGTCTGTGCATCCAAAAAAATGACGCAAATACAGTTTTGGTAAACAAAAAATTACGCATAACGTGAAAAAGGCGGGACTTTTCATACAGGAAGTGATGTAATAGGATATCCTGTTTACAGATCATGTACAGTGGGTGTACTTTCACTTTCACTTTGCAGTCTATGATCCTTCTAGACTGTGTGGCTGTGTAGAGAGTGTTGTCCTGAGATTTTGTGCTGTTTTTGTCCTGTGTGCTATCTGTGAAGTCCATTTGTGAAATAAATATTGTTTGTGTATGCTGTAGTACTGTGTTTTGTCTACATTTGTCCATTTATCTTGTGTTTTTCTTGTTTGTGGGAGTCTGTTGTGGGTAGTGTTAGTTTGGGGATAGTTGGGCTCTTTTAGTGTTTAGGTTTACTTTTTTTCTCTCTTTGTACCCCTACTTTCCCCCTTTTCCCCTTTCGATTTTTTTTGCCCTTATTCCATATCATCACTTATAAGTATGTCTGGTAGGCCACATCTTGGCAGGATGGGGGAAGAGGTGTTGGGGGGCTTCATCTGTCTGGTGACGCATTTCTTGCCGCTCATGATCCAGGCAGGGGGCAGGGTGATACAGGGGTATCCAACAGAGGCGCGCAAAATCCGGTGGGGAAAGGTGGTGCATCACCTACAGCGTGTGTATGCCAGCCAGAGGAGTGACCACCAGCTGAAGCACCGGTGGGCTGACCTCATCACCAGGGAGCAGGATCTCTTAGACCACCTGGGAATCATGATTGGTGACACTGTTGGTGAGTACGAATTGCGTTAATGTGCACGATTAAATGCTCTGTAGTGACATCAGGGGATTAGTGCAATGTCTGCCAGCTAACTTGCTGACTGTGTGTAATGCTGGGGAAATATAAGGGGATCATTGATGTACTATGGCAAGGATCACAATTGCTAGCTGTCAGGTAGCACGTGCTCAGCAAACTTACAGGTTACTTTTCCATGAAGGAAATTGGTGTGGCCTTTTTGTCAGAACAGCTAACAAAATATGAGCCAATCATATCTATATAGGGTACTATTGACAGAGAAGTACAGATGTACCAACATTTAGGCCAACTATGTTGACGCAATTGCTAGACTGACTTTAGAATCACTACATGATGCTGAAAATGAGTGCTGCCTTCACGTCAATTGATAATAGCAAAGTGGCTCAGACATATGTCTCATGTGAGTCTGGTGAGTGTGGAAGGAAAGCATTCACAGATGTACTATGAATGGGTGGGATTATTGTGTTCCTTGATCTTTTTGGATTCATGTCAGTTCTTGATTTGAAAACATCGTGAAAAGGTGTAAGGTGCCCTCAGCTAACATCTTAAGATGTTTGTTGGAATTAGTTGAGCCACAATCCAAATATGGATGGCAGTTCAAGTGTATGCACATGGCCTCACATCTCCATGGTTGGTGCAAATCACCATAGCTGGGCCACATCAATTGACTATACTGTAACAACAGGGTGGCTTACACAAGTACCTGCCCCTCCCTCTGTACATTGGGCCTATGTGCAATAAATGTGTCATGGCCACAAGGCATGTTTGACTGGTAATGCAGTCCTCAAGTAACCAGGCTTTGGATGTCTCTCTTGGATGCACATGATGAGACGATTACACTCCATATTTTTTACTGCTCACCAATTATGGGGCATGTTTGCAAACACATGATAGTTAGGGCCAATGTATGTGTGCAGATATGTGTGTAACTGTCCCAGGAGACCCATGCTATGTACAAGTTGGCCGTGATATATCAGATCCAGTACCATCATGTCTGAATGGCTGCCATTTCATTATTAAGCCTACACATTGTAAATGTTCATGAAATTGTTGCACTGTGCACAGATTTTGAGCACATTTCTTCCTTCCATACCTTACAGGTGGACCGGTACCCTACACTGTGGGAGAGGTGGCGACATTTGAGGACCCCGACCACTCCAGTATGTGTTGATATGTCTGTTATGTGTTGTGTTTGCTGGTTATGGACTCGTGTGAGTTGGATGCATAGCAAGGTGTGATGCGTTGGGCAAGCTTTTCTCTTGTTCCATGAGTGGGAATGCAGTTCTCACATGTTTTGAGTTTGCCAATGCGTATCCAATGGTATCATGTAGGGATTGTAGGCATCCCTGTAGGCCCCACTGTGAGTACAGGGGATAGTCATGTGTATGACACTTGTATCACCAAGAGTCGCAATGGAAGTCAGCCCCAATTTAGTCAGCCTGTCAGACCCACATTCTCTAAGATTGGTAGAGCTAATAGCTTTCCAATAGACATCTGCTTCCCTACTTACCTACGTTATTTTGAAACAGTAGGTAGAACCTCCTAGCACCATGTACTTCCACATGTAGTGCAACAAGTCTGTGGAACCTGAGTGCAATGGCCTAGGTGTGCATTCAATTCATGATCATGGGTGTTCTAGCAACTCTGTGTCTGATGTAAGTCAGGCCTCACTCGAAGTATATGTTGTGTTCCAAGTTCTGCATTTCCTGACATGTGTGGCCCTATGAGTGCTCTAGGGTTTTCTGACTCCTAATTGTAGATAAACCTTACCTGTGGTGTGTCTGTAGAGACAAACATGTGTGGAGTTTCCAATACACTCCTCGGTGTACATGTTGTTGGCAAATTATAGTTGTGTATCCACCGCCCCCCCCTCAAACATGGCCATGGGTTTGTGAATGGGGTACCTAGTACTGATGCTACGAGTATGTTACACATAGTTGCATACTAGTATACACTCTCAGGTTTGGCACTTGGTACTATACTGGCAAGTCCAGTTACAACTTGCAGACCATGTGACTTTAGTTTTGCTTTCCGTACACTGACATTTGTAGCCCAGCTCTTGGCGGAGGATATGCAGCATGATTCTTAGATGATAACTGTCAGAACTCAGATTGCAAGTCAAAGCCAGTTATTACCCATCTTGTAGGTTATGGATGTGCTTTGTGTAATGTGACCTTTGTAGTCTGGCCTGCCATATACTTCCTCAGGGACATTCAATGCTCTGTATTGTGATATGAGCTGTTACAAGTACAGTAGATGTAATGTCTGATTAACTTGCTGTGCCATTTCACACAATGCAGTTACTAATGTAGAATATCTTCATTTGTCTTCACAGCTGCTAAAATGACTCCAGACCAGGTCCCTGAATTTCAGCGGCGGGCCATGCGGTATCAGCACATCCTGCTGGTGGAGTCGGGGTTCCGGAGGATGGCCCGGCGATATCGCCATGAACGGGCCTCCGGGGCATGGCGAGCCTTCCCACAGGGTGGGCATACTTTGCCCACCACAGCCACCACCAGCACAACCACCAATCAGAGCCAGGTGGCCCCACCCACAGCTGCCACTGTTGGTCCAACATCTGCTGGACTTCCTGGCCCCAGCATTGCCACCGGTGCAGGACAGCCCACTAGGCCTGGCACCCCACAGACCTCCTCCACCAGTACCCAGACTTCCACTGCTCCATCTGTTGACCCTGCAGCCTTCAACAGAATGGAACATAAGATGGACAAAGTGCTGCGCAAGTTGAGCCACCTGAGCCGGGACGTGCGGCACATTAACCGGCGGGTCAAGGACATTAAGAGGACCCTCCGGAGGGCCAACCTCTAGACACTTTTTTTGATGGACATGATTCCCTCCCCTCCCTCCTCTTTCCTTGTTCTTATAGTTAGTGGGCTTAGGGGGCTTAGTGTTAGGTTAGTATAGGCTGTTAGTTTAGTTAGTGTTGGTGTGTGGGGGGTCCTCATTCTTTATATTTTTACTTATTAAGTGTGCGGGTGGTGGTCAATGTTGGGGTTCTTGTGTGTTAAAAAAATATAAATATATTTAAAAAGACAAATACCAAAATAATATATATTTGTTTAGGATAGTATAGTATGTGTTTAGGTTAGTATGTGTTATCCTCCATGTGTCCCGTCTCATAAGGGGGTAGATGTTTAGAACATTTAGTTACATGTGATAAGTAAGTGTAGCTTAGGTTAGTTAGGGACAGTTGTGGGTAATGAGTAGTCAGGGTAGATTAGGGTAGGTAAGATTTTTCCCTCAGTTTCCTCATCTGTGGTTAGCATTTAATAAATATTTGGTTACCCCTTAATAGTATGTGTTGAATGGTACTTGATCGTGGGTTTGGATTCAGTGTACATCAATTTGGTACTATAACATCTGTGTCCTATGCTACAAACAAATCCCAACTGAGCTGTACGATTGGCAGCTAGCCCAGAGCTACCTTGCAAAGTGTCAACCCTTTGTTGCAACCACCAATCACAGTTAATATGGATCCCAATGTGTTTCTGTTGATAAGTGTGTTTTCAAAGTCGCTAACAGTGCTTCCAGACTTGATATTGGGGAAACAGTTTTAGGTCTGACTGCAGTGTGATGATCATGCACACCCTTATAAGATGAGTTCTCATTGGCAATCTTGTATTCTTGTCTTCATGACCCTCATACATCATTTGTGACACAGTTTGGCATGATTACCTATTTGTATGTTAACTCAGACACCTTCATTTGTGCAGTTTTTGTAGTGTTTACTTAGATTAGTGTGGCATGTTTATTGTGTTATTTTTGCATGTTTACAACATTTTGCAACCACTCTTTGATGACTTAGTTATCCCCTGAGGAAGCATTCTTCTGTCCAACACAGCATGGTGGTATTAGGTTTCTCACTTCATCCGATTTGTCCCTCAGGAAGGGCAGAGTATGATGCAATCATGGGCACTGTGCAGAATTCTCTGACTACATATTTTCAGGACAGTTGTATTGACAAGCTACGTAATTTGACAGTAGGCACATTTCAGTTATCTACTTCACAGTTGATATGTCACATTACCCAGAGACAGATTTGTTGTGTAAGTGCTATTTATTGAAAAGTGCTGTAGTGCTATCTGTACATTGTCCATGATTGTGAGTCCATTATAGTGACATTTTAAATTGGGATCCAACACAAGGGGTTACGGAAATGCTTTTGACATGCTGGTGTTGATGTTTCAGACAGTGCAGAGGGACAGCATTAGGCAATGAGTAGGAGAGAGACAACCACTGGGCTGGGTGACAAGATATACAGTGGTTTGCAGAACAGTGCTCGAGTAAAGTTGTTGCAAGACTGGCAAGGACAGGACTTGCAATGCGCAGGACCTTGGTAAATGTGGGCCATGAGGCAGGGACTAGTGCTTCTGGGTCATTTTCCTTGTTAATGTGATCTGTTCCATGTCTTCTTCTTCTGATGTGTGTGTTGCCTCCTCTGTTCTTGGTGGTGGTGGTTGTGAAGGGGCAACACACACCTCAGTGTTAGAAGACGTGGAGTCAGACATCCCGGTCGCTGCTCCCTGTGAAGGTCTTAAGGGCAGTACTGCAGCAAGGAGGGTCTGCTGGTTCTTGAGAATAGCAGCCACATCACGATGGTAGGCAGCCAGGTCGGCCATGAGGGAGTCATGAAGGCATTTGTGCATGCAGTGGAAGGTTTGGGGTGCGAGGTGTTGTGGCAACTCCCTTACTGCTGTGGTGAATTCCTTGACAGTTTCTTGTAGTCCTTGCAGTATAGATGTTAGGGCTTGCATAGCTGCTGCCTGATCTGCAGATGACATCATGCACGAACGCACCCCCTCAAGGCTGGCTGCCATAGTTTGCATCCCCACCCGCACCTCTTTGGCCAGCTCCCTCTGTACTCCAACTACAGTTCTCTCAAAGCTGGTGCCAGTGTCGTCAGAGTCCTCAGCTGTATTTGAGCTGGGAGGTCTTACAATTGGGGTGGTGGGTGGATGCTCTGCAATGGCTGCTTGTTCTGTGCTCCTCCTTGTGACTGAAGGTGGGGTCTGGAGGGTTTCAAGGACCTTTTGGATAGTCTCCTGGGGAATGTTTATCGGCTCGTCATCCATGTCATCAGGGAAATCTGGGACAGGCATATCGGCAGGAGATCCATCTTCCTCTGCAATGAAACAGGGTACAATTAGTGTGTCTGTGTTGTGGCAATTTTGATGTGACGTGCCTGCCTTTTGATGAATTCACTTTGAGATCTTGTTTTGTGTTAATTTCTCCAGTCCTTCAGATGGGCATTCTTCCAGGCCTATGGCCAACCTGTCTGTCACATGTATGTTATTGAGTTATCAGACTTGTCAGCCTCATCGCCTCTAGGTGTTGATTTATGCCAAATAGAGAATTGCCACCTTCTTTTCCTACTCGACCCTCTGTGTACATCCATTCTCATGGTGAGACCTTTCACTGGCTGTGGGTGTACTGATGGCCCTGGCAGCACACTTAACAATCTGGACCTGCCCCAATCTCTGATCGTTCACATCCACTTAAATGTCATTGACATGTGGCATATCCTATGCATGGCAATGTTATGATCCGATATGGATGTTGACATTGTTAATGTGTCTTGCTGATGTTGGGGAATGTGTGTTACATTGGATTGCCCTGATAGTCGTATCAGTGTCCTATTTCCTCCTCTGACTGTGCAGGTATATTTTAGTGACCAGTTACATGTGTCCCCTCCTCAATGCTGTTGTCTGAGCAGTATGACATTTGGGATGTTGCCTTGTTACCCAGGCACAGGATGGACCCTGACATATGCAGCATGGGTGTGTCCTTAGTGCTGTGTAGCTCCTATTGTTGTTTAAATTGGCTGATGTTTGCGACAACTATGGGCATTGACATTTGAGAGTACTGGGGTCTCTGTCTTGTTTCTGGGGATTGTTGCAGTTGTCATCCTCACCCCCTAATTTAGGTGTGTATGATACATGGGGAGGTTACTGCCATTGGCTATTTGAGCTGCACACAGAGCAGAGGTGGTAGTGGCAACTGTTGTCGCAGTTACATTCCAGTTGTCGGTATGGCTAGAGGATTCCTAATAGGGCCCTAGTTAATGTAGGGGTTATGTTGGCTGACATGTGCCGGGATGTCAGTTTGACGTAGTGGCCTTCCCTCCTGTCGTGGCTTTCCCTTTGCTCCATCGTTGCCCCCATGGGACTGTTGTTGGTGTTGTGTAATGGTGTGCCCCAGGTCTTCTCAGAACTGGCCATGCCCCCCTGCCGTGCCCCTTTACCCATGCCACTCCATGTATATGATGACTTCCATGCATTTAGTGGTCGGTATCCCCCCTCGGTTGTAGATAACATTATTGCATTTTAATTCCTCATGCGACTTACCCTGCATGTGCGTTGTCTCCTGGTAGTCTGTGCTGTCCTGTCCTGTCCTTGAATCCCTGTGACGATCTCCTCAGGGATGACGGCTGCGACCATCTCCTCCATGTGGTCCAGGGCCTCCTGGTGTGCTGGACTCCCACCTCCAGTCTGCAGTGCTGCCTTCCTGTTCCTGGCCATCTTTTCCTTGGTCCTGCGCTTGCAGTCATGCCAGCGTTTCTTGCACTCGATGACTGTTCTGCGTACTTCAGCCACACTGTTAATCTTGTCGACAATTTGTTGCCATATGGCCTCTCTCCTACTGATTGGCAACTTTGATGTGACAAACAGTTGGTGCTGGTGTTCCGTCACCTCTTTAACCAGAATTTCCTGCTCCTCTGCACTAAAGCAGCACTTTCTTTTCTTCTTAAAAGTGTCCTGGTTCTTGTGTGGGTCCTCCTGGCTGGTTCCTGGTCTGCTGTCATCTTCCTGGGGTCTGTAGTGGCATCTGGGATCCATTTTGGCTCTCCTCTGGTGAAATGGCTGTGTTCGGTGTTTTTTTTTACGCTATTGCGTAAAAAAAAATGGCGCATATCCGGTTTGCGGTGTCATAAATCGACCCACAGTCATTTCCGCCGCGTTAACGTCGTTTTCCTTTACGACTTGACGCCGCGGTGTGCGCAAAAAATATTTTTACGTTTTTAGCGCCGTCTTTGCATAATTTTTTGACGCAAAAGCTGTGCAAACTTACAAAATACAATTTTATTTTGTAAGTTTGCGCCGCTTTTGCATCAAAAAGCCATCCAAACGTGGTGCTAAAAAAGTATAAATAGGCCCCATTTGCTTCATTTTTAGACCTGAGGGCCTCAACTCTGTGTGAGGAGGAAGAGGGGGCTCTCAGCACTTCAAAGAGCCCTCAGAGCACCAGATAGCACCCACGGGTGTCCCAGGATATGGGGACAAAGGAGGTGCAAAATGCAGTTGGTACAGCTCTACAAAGGAGGGTCCCACGCTGCCGGAGGTCAACTCAGCAAGTTGAGCATTGCAGGATAGAGTGCTGGGGACCTGGGCCAAGCTGTGCACGAAGGAATTTTGCAAATAATGCAAAGAGGCCTCAGGAGGTGAAGAAGACATGATGCACAGGGGTACTGTCATTCTGGGGCAAGGCAAGGTCTTACCTCCTCCAAATTGTGACAGCAGGACCTCTGTAGTGTTGATGGGGTCCATCCTATGTATTCCAAGGAGCATGCTCGTCACCAGGAGAGGAGTCCAAGAGAACCGGTCATTGACTTAGAAGGTGCCTGCTTCAGCAGGGGAGTGACTCCGTCACACCACGGAAGATGTCTTCGGTCCTTCTGGTGCAGAGTGAAGACAGGGAGTCATCGGATTGTGCACACCTTGACAACTGTTGCAGTTGCTGGCTGGAGCTGAAGTTGCAGAGGAAAAGTATCCCTTAGAAAGCTATTTAAGTGGGTGACACAATCAGTGTTGCAGGACCACTAGGAGCATTTAATTTACAGGCCCTGGGCACATGTAGTTTGCTTTACTAGAGACTTAGAAGTACATTAAATATGCCAATTGAGGATAAACCAGTACTACCATGTTTAGAGGAAAGAGCAGAAGCACCTTATCACAGGTAAAATGCATAGTCCTAATACCAGCCAAAAGGAGGTTAGATACGTGGAGGAAGAAGGCAAAAAGTTGGGGGGGAAGCCATCCTAAGGCAGTTGGGTTTAGAAATAGTATTGTCTAAGAAAAATATGAAAAGTCTACGAAAATGAGATTAAACAAATCACGTTTTATGGTGATGTCTGGGCTCCACATCTTCAAACCAAAAATTATTTACATTCTTCTAAAAAACTAATAACACAAAAATATCTAACTCATTATCAGACCATACTGAGGCCACAAAGAAAAATATAAAAATGCAAAAGCATTCACCAGCTCTCAGCTCAATTCCAGAGTCATCTCCTAAAATTGCTTATAGTAGCAACTTTAATCTTTAGTTATAGAGGTAATGACAAGCACAGCACAATGCACACATGAGGAATTCAATGCAAGATTTGAGCATCTTTTACATCTTATCCCTATTAATACCCCCATTTATCAAATCCAGTATTGGCATTTGCAATAGGCTCTGCTCCGATGTTCAACCGCTGACCTTCATCAGTCTCTACTAAGAACCAAAACACAATATGAGCAGCCAAAACCAAATTAAAACACTCACAGAGATATACAATAATAACACCACTCTGCTGCACAGTTGACAACAGAGGAAAATGAATCTCTTTCTTGAGAAAATCCTAGAAGACTCTGTAACCTCCTCCCAGATCACAATAACATTGAATTTGAAGACAGTGTAGATATCACCTTTAAATTGCCAAGAAGTGGTGAAATACGTAAACTGAAGTAACATTTGCCAACAGCACCGTCTGTAAAAACATTTTATTCCCATACAGATCACCTGTCCCAAAGGGGCATTAAACTAACCACACTAGAAACAACAAAGTAAAATCAAAATCAACCACCCCAAACTTGAACAGGGCCATGGGCTCCAAAAAGAACATCTTAGTCAAGCAAGCTCCGACAATTTCCTGCACAATCAATGACAATACTGAAAGATCACTTAGTATTTATCAGCAATGGAATAACAGTTTGCCTTGGTTACCAAAGGCCCTGCAACATCAAACCTAAAAGGAGCAGAAACAATGAGTACACTGATTTATCTTTCTAAAGAAGAATACGAGGCCTCAAAGCATTCTTCTAAAAGCCGGGCACACTCAACTTTACACCTTTTCAAATTGTATGCCTACAAGAAAGCTGGTCTCTAAATTCAGCTCTATTACCAGATTACAGTCAATATTTTCACCAAGCGAATAAATGGCACCAGGGAGAGTGAGAAAGTAGCCTCTTTCTAGCATGGTTACCCCCACTTTTGACCTGTTTGTGAATGTATGTCAGTGTGTTTTTACTGTGTCACTGGGATCCTGCTAGCCAGGACTCGAGTGCTCATAGTTTGTGGCCTAATGTGTGTGTTCTCAGTAGTGTTTAACTGTGTCACTGAGGCTCTGCTAACCAGAATCCCAGTGCTTATGCTCTCTCTGCTTTTAAATTTGTCACTACAGGCTAGTGACTTAATTTACCAATTTCAATTGGCACAGTGGACCCCCCATATAGCTCCCTAGTATATGGTACCTAGGTACCCAGGGCATTGGGGTTCCAGGAGATACTTATGGGTTGCAGCATTTATTTTGCCACCCATAAGTAGCTCAGACAAACCCTTTCACAGGACTGCCACTGCAGCCAGCTTGAAATAGTGCACACATCATTTCACAGCCATTTTCACTGCACTTAAGTAACTTATACGTCACCTATATGTCTAACCTTCACTTGCTGAAGGTTAGGTGCAAAGTTACTAAGTGTGAGGGTCACTAGCACTAGCTAGTCACTAGCAGGGGTGCCCTCACACAGTTCAGGGCGATTCCCCGGGACTTTGTGAGTGCGGGGATGTCATTCCACGCGTGGCACTACATATAGGGCAATACCTATATGTAGCTTCAAAATGGTAACTCTGAATATGGCCATGTAAGGTGTCTAAGATCATGGAATTGTCCCCCTATTCCAAATCTGGTATTGGGGAGCCAATTCCATGCATCCTGGGGGCTCCACCATGGTTCCCCAGTATTACCAAACCAACTCTCTGAGGCTTGCAATGCAGCTACAGCTGCTGCCACCTCACAGACAGGGTTCTGCCCTCCTGGGGTCTGAGCAGCTCAGCCCCAGGATGGCAGAAAAAGCATTTCCTTTGGGAGCAGGGTGTTACACCCTCTCCCTTTGGAAATAGGCGTCACAGGCTGGGGAGGGGTAGTCTCCCCAAACCTCTGGAAATGCTTTGAAGGGAAAAGGTGGCATCCTCCTTGCATAAGCCAGTCTACACCGGTTCATGGACCCCTTGTTCCCTGCTCTGGCGCAAAACTGGACAAAGAAAAGGGGAGTGACCACTCCCCTGTCCATGCCCACCCTAGGGGTGGTGCCCAGAGCTCCTCCAGTGTGTCCCAGACTTCAGTCATCTTGCTTTGCAAGGTGTGGGGGCACTCTGGAGAGCTCTGAGTGCCCAGTGCCAACAGGTGACGTCAGAGAACCCTCCTGATAGGTCCTTACCTGATAAGGTAGCCAATCCCCCTCCCAGGCCTATTTAGGGTCTCTCCTGTGGGTTCTCTGCAGATTCTACTTGCAAGTTTCCAGCAGGAATCCTCTGCAACTACTACTTCATCCTCTGACCTCGGATCAACTGCAGCCTGCTCCAGGAACTGCTGTAACAGCATGCTTGCTGGTCCCACAACTAAGCAGGGACTTGTTCCTTTATTCCTTCCAGGATGATTCTGTTCAACACTTTGCCTGGGGTTGATAGAAGAGGTATCTATCCCTCTGCAGTTTGTGCAGTTAATTTATAGAGCTACTGTTATCTATATTCTTGTCTTGAATGTTATCTTTCATTGTTGACTCATCCTGTGTTTTGGGCCCTACAAGCCTTTTGGGCAATGTTAGAACTTTGTTTTCAATTGATGGATTGTTGAGTGGAGAATAGGTAGAGAATTATTGTTAGACACCATTCGGCAATTTTTTGTTTCTCTAATTATTGCTACTTCCCCTTTTAAATCGTGGATAATAGAATACATGACCTCTGATAAGCAGGCTAATTTGCCAATTATAAGATTGTGGGTGTGCATCTCATTGGATGTTTTGCTCTCTTTTTGTACCCAAAGAATTACATTTTTATCACTATCCAATTTCATAACTAAGGGCATTGTTACTGATGATCACGTTTGTAGAACTGTAGACTGAATTTCCAGTTTATCAGCATGTAATTGAAATGCTTGCTCTATTTAAGCTACTGAATTGTCCAAGTTGGCCCAGCCTGGGTGATGATGGTGGCACTTATCTGTTACCTTTATTCCACATGGTCCAATTGAAATTAGCTTCTTCTCCTCTTTGCACTGTGCTATGCGGGGTCATCACGGTTTCCTATGTGTTTATCTTCCCTGAATCTGCCTGCTCTTCTAGTCTTGGAACGGGATAGACTTATATGTCATCATTGGACCCCTTTCCTAGCATTGAGTGGTGTGAAATTGGGTCATTGAATTGTCTAGGGAGCATCTGTCCGGATGAAGACATTTTGCTTCTCACGGGCATCCTTGGTTCCTTGGTTTGTTAGATCCGTGTGTGGTATGTCCAGTGGGCCTCAGGAAGATGTTTCTGGTAACTATAATCTTTGGTCATTAATAATAATAGTTGCAGAGGATAATGGAATCGCTCAAAGCAAGTGTATCTACTTGACATATTTGTTGTATGCAAGGAGAAGGCAAAATGTCTATTTTGTAATTGTTGGAGTCTATCATGTTCATAAAGTTTTCATTCTTTTCTGTTAGGCTGGGGGTATTTTTCCCCAAACTGGGCATTTCTGTTTGTCCATTTTTGCTGCAGATTGTACTTTTCCTTCTCTTTTTATGTTTACATCATTGTGTGAGGGGATAGTCACCTTAAACTACACTGTTATTTGCGTGCTATTGATTGAGACGTCCCTTTAATCTTTTGGGGCAGGCTAGTCCTCACTCTTAGCAACAACTCTTCTATTTGTTTACTTGTTTGTGTCTGCAGCAGTGGCAAACTGGGTGTTATGATTGAAATACCAGTTGCTCTCAATTCATATGCTTCCAACTTTACCTCAGGTCTGATTAACTGAGTTGAAAAAGCAGTGTAGATGTGTTTTTGTGGTTGTTAAATGATACTACATTACCTCTTGCCAAACTTTAAGGGCTTATTTGGACAGCCAGTACTTCAGGTGCAGGGGAGGCAAGAACACACCTCATGCTAGGAAGCGGTGCAATACAATAACATACAGTAAGAAGGAGAACTCAGTAGATCAGAAGTAAGTGTGGGCTGTGATTGGATGCCCGGGTAGGAGGTAGGGGAACCTGGAAATGCAGACCTTGGAGCAAAGCATTATGTTCAATGCCTTGTGCATGTAATAGGCAGACTTAATAGAGAATGGTAGTTTCCATCATTCCTCATAGCATCAGTATTCTTTAGAGTCACTCTATCATAGAAGGATTTTCATTACCCATACAACCCTACATAACATTTTCTGGTGACTATAGGCATCATTCACACTCATTCCTGGAAGCAAAGGCATGCAGTGAAAATTGCCACACCCAAGAAAATACACTTCAAGGAATATCAAAAATCTGCATCATCTGACCTTTCAGCGATGAGTAATACAAATATTTAATGGTATCCATTTTTAAATGCAGCAAGAAGACTAAGGGAAATGCAAGATGCAGACAGAAACAGGAAGTCTCTGAATTCCTAGCTCAGACCTTACTTCACAAATATGCAGTTAAGGTGATGAGGAGTGGGTCCAGTGCAGTCCTACATATATACAAACGCCAGTATTTTTGTCAAGAAGAAGAGAGATGCTGTGGGGTTTGCTAATCCAACTCTATTGTTTCTGAAACTCTCAAGATTCTAGAGAATGCTTTTCAGGTAAAACTATCCTGACCATTTTAGGAATAATGCTATCCAAGCCCAGGGTTGCTGTTGTTGGGTCATCATTGCAAAGACACCTAGATTGATTCCAGCAGGTTATTAAAAACTAGTCTCTATGCAGCTACACTACATAATCACTTCACATGGCTATCTGGGCTCTATTTCAAGCTGTGAAGATTGTTGCTGAGTGTACAGGACTCGCTGAAGTAATGGAGAGCGAGGTAGAGTTCATGTAAGACCCAGCCTTTATTGCAGCCTGGTCCTGTCAACAGTTGCTTTCTTTGCAACAGGGCACCCAGTTGAGCTTAGGGATTTCTCACAGAGGCTAGGGACAGATGGTTCAGCCTAAGATGCTATTCCAAATGGCCTGGTGATTTACAGATCATTTGCCAGACAAATTAGATATTTGTTCAGGGAAAAGATATGCATTGAACTTTAGAGGGCAGCCCATCAACTTTCCTCTTCATCTAAGTCTGTGCCATCCAGGAGTCAATCCTTGACTAATTATGAGCAGAGATTGAGTAGAAACAGGTAGGAGTCCTCCCAGAATCACTCCTTTCCTTTTAAAGAGCCATCTGTCCCAATTTCCTTCTCCGTGCTTCCTGTCAGATGTTGCCTACTAGAATTCCTAGAAGTTTGGTATTAAACGGTTTCCACCCTTTTGGTAGTTGCCATGAAAAGGATCAGATTAATGCATCAAATGTTATTATCTTCATTGGGATATAGACTAAATAGCATATGCCAGACTCATTGAAGGGGTTAGAAGGATGTGACATTCAGAGGGGCCTGGTTCTGCCTGGGCCAGAGAACTGTGCTCCACCCTGAACAGTTTTTTTCCGCAATCTCTTCTTGCCAACTGGACATACGAGATGTTGTCACTGTTGTGCCTTGAAGGGCATGGACACTTGGCATTATCACAGCTTTTTACCTACCTGCACCTGATTAAGCTCCATAACATCAAATCTGTGAATACAGCATTGAAGTACATCAAGGATGCTAAAGCCAAGAAACTTGAAAGGAAGAACTGCCTCACTATTTCCCCCATCTTGCTTCAGTCATTGTAGATGACAGCAGTTTAGGTTAAAGTGACGCTTGAATAAGGGAAATCCTAACTCAGAATTATGGCGGTTAGCCAATTGAAAAGAGCTGTCCAGCGTCTTCTGTGAACTCTAGGGCTTTCTCCATCAGTGAGAGGAAGGTCAATTTAGCGGCGTATGCTTACATCAGACAGTGAAATGAACACGTTCCTGGATGCTGGCCTAACAAGGATTCCAGCTTGTCTTTCGGGCAGAGACACATTGCAGGGGTATTAGCTGATGCAAATATCGTGTTACTTAATGTTAGAAAATGTTTAAAAAATCATGTGGTTTCCTAACAATATTTGGCCTATCTGTTTAGTTGACATTAGAAAGCTGCACACTTTACCCTTGCTAACCCACTGTATATAGGGCCTATGCTCCCAATTTAAGGATGTTGAAATTGCCTTTAGCTTGATTGACACAACTCACTTTCCTCTAAGGCCATAGTATATGGTGCAGAAATACAACCCTGGCATCAAATGCCAAATGAAACCTGCGATTGCAGCACCTATTATGCCATCCACTACATTGGCAGTGAAAATATGACTTCTGGCCTGCCCTCTGTAGCTTGACAGCAGCAGCTTGAACCTTTCTGTGCACACCTGTCAAAATCATTTTTTTTGACAGGGAGGAAAACCTGATCTTAAATGCTAAATATGGCATTTCAAAATATGCCTTGCTGCCAACATGGTTTAATAGGTCATATTTAAGAGTGGAAAATACATGACATTAGAGAAGACTTGTTACTCCAGTGATTAAGCCCAAAACAGAATTGTCAGTGCTCATGCTGTATCCGGTACATAGGAAAAATAAAACTATAGGCTACTAACTTTAATTTATAATGTTTGACCTGTACCAGCTATAGACTCAATTTAAAGACTTAGGCCCTCATTATGACCCTGGTGGTAAATCCTGCTTACCGCCACTCTGATGGTCGCCAACTTACTGCCGCCACCGTGGATATCCTTTCACCACATTATGACACACAAACACACCAATCCAAAAGAATTCAGCCACAGACACAAATCCGCCAGACAAAGGTTAGTGATAAAGTGGCGCATCAAAACCAACACCGTTACACCAACAGAACAACGCCCACCACATTATGATCCACGAATAACCACAGCAGACAGTCAACTGCGGTAAACCATTGGCGGTACATACCGCCGCGCTCACAATGGACACCAATATACAAAACAACACCACATTGGACAATTCAAACAACACACACCTGGCACCCACACACACACCACACCCACACCATTATAAACCACACACCCACAGTATTCAAAACCCTTTATGAATACAAATCATTTGCACGAGACTGACACCAAGACTACTGACACAACTACATACACACACCACAAACACCCATACATCCTCACACACCCCACTTCACACACCCCAACACATTACCCAACACACCCTCACCAACACACATCACATAACACCTATGGCACCACAAAGGCACCCCCGCTTCACTGAGGAGAAGTTGAGGATCATGGTGGAGGAAATTGTCAGGGTAGAGCCACAGCTATTTGGAGCACAGGTGCAGCAGATATCAATAGCCAGGAAGATGGAGCTACGGCGGAGAATCGTGGACAGGGTGAATGCCGTGGGACAGCACCCCATAACAAGGGACGACATAAGGAAGAGGTGGAATGACCTACGGGGGAAGGTATGTTCCATAGCAGCACGACACAAGCTCGCTATCCAGAGGACTGGCAGTGGACCCCCACCTCCTCCCCCACAACTCACAGCATGGGAGGAGCATGTCTTGGCAATACTGCATCCTGAGGCCCTGGCTGGAATTGGAGGAGGACTGGACTCAGGTAAGTCAACTCTCTACTATTATCACCCACCTACCTGCATGCCATCACATACCCTCACCCTCACTCCCATCACTCCACTACATCCCACACACTCCACCATCACATCTCTTTAATCCCAATGCCAAGCACTGCATGCTGTACCAATGCATTGACACCCCTCACAGCCCTGCATGGACACTCATCACTAAAGCATGCACAGCATAGAGAACTAACAATCCCACCACACACCAACATACACAAGTAAAAGCTGGCAGGGCAATACCAACCATAGAGGGGAAGCCAGTGATGTACAATATGTCATACACATTAACCATAAGACATCATTTACATCCCCACAGGTACCCCAGCCAATGTCGCCGGAGAGGAGATGCCAGCACTATAGAGTCCCCCAACTGAAGAGGCCCACAGTGATGACAGTATCTCTGATCTTCAGGATTTGGACGATCTACATGGCCCATCAGGGACCACTGGACAGCCGGTTACCCAAGTCCAGTCACAGACCACCAAAGAGCCTCCCCCATCAGGAACCAACATCACAGCACCCAACCAGCGTCCCCAAACCTCTGTCCCTGAGACACGTCAATCAGCAGTGTGTCCACCTGTAGAGGGACCCTAGGCCACACCTCGCACACAAGACAATCAGGTACTGGGGTCAGAGGCAGTGGGCACACCATTCAGGGGACAGAGCCACAGGCCAACAAGGCCACTGGGAGGACTGCTGTGCACCAGAGGGAGGATAGGCCCAGGGAAATGACTCTCCAGGAGGCACTCTCTGAGATTCTGGGAGCCTATCAACATTCCCAGGACACGATGGGCCAGATCCTAGACAACCTGCAGGAGAATGGGCGGCTGCAGGAGGGACAGTATCAGAGAGGACTTGCAGGCCATCAACAACACCCTGATCTCCATAGCAGGGGTGCTGGCAGACATAACCAACATTATGAGGGAGGCAGTGTCACCTCCACACTGCCTCCCTCCACTAGCCAGTCATCTGAAAAGCCTTCCACTTCCACTGCCACTAGTGGCCAGGAGGCCCCCCCATAGGACTCACAGGCCACCAGCACCCGTCCCCCTGCAGAAGGTGAACCACCCCACAAAAGTTCCCTGCGATCCAGACAGAAGCCAAGACCCCCACCAGGAAATTAGACTCTCCTGATTGTCCCCCTTGTGTCCCACTCAGTCACCCTGTTCATCTTGAACTGCCATTTCTCCCCTTCCTGTATCCCCATGGACAATGCACCTGTGCTACAGACAGACTGGAGCAATACCCTGGACTTTCCTCCATCATCACCCCATCCCATTGCACTTTCCCCTCTATATGTTAGCACTATAATAAACAACCTTTGCTACAAATCGATTTCGAGTATGTCATGCATTTCAAAAATGTATTGATTGAAACAGGTACAACCATTGCAAATGAACTGTACAAAGAATGAGCATAGAATTAACCGCTTCAGTGCTCATGTGCCGGGGACGTAACATTATACCCTCGGCACTGAGCTCAGAGGGCGCGCTTGCGCTCCCTCTGTGGGCTTCGCCCCCACCTCCCCAAGGCAGGGATGGAAGGGGAAGCCCTTCCCCTTCCACCCTCCTACCCCCCATAATAACGTTCATTTGTGAAATTTCAAGAGTCAGTGATAGAGAGCCTTATTGTGGTGGAACAGGCCAGAGTTCCTAGAGAAGCAGTGGTGGAGGATGTGGCTAGATTGAAAGATCGCCACTTTGCTGAGCACATTCCTCCCACACCCAAAAAAGACTTTCCAGCTAAGAAATGTAGAGTGTGTTTTTGAAGAGGTATCCGGAGGGAGACTCGAATATACTGCCCAGATTGTCCTTCAAAGCCTGGGCTGTGTGTGGGTGGTTGTTTTAAGAATTACCACACCCAGAAGAATTACTGGGAACAACCATGAGTGTAAACTGTCTGTTTTGTATTTTCATGTGTTCAGTTTCATGGTTGGCATTGCTGTCATGTACTTAGTTAGAGCTTTTGTGTTTGTAGTTTTGTAATTATTTCTAATTAGTTAGTGGTTTCTTTGTTTAAAAAAATAAAAAGTGATGCCATTGTGTGTGGAGTGGTGCTTGGCTGACGGTGTACATATTGACTTGCTGTTGGCTACTACAACACACTGCCAGCCAAACACCAGTCCACACACTCCCATCAGCTGGTGTAATTGATGTATCAGGCATGTGGGCCCTTGAGCGGCGCTGTCTGTCGGTGTGAGTGTTGTAATGTGCTGGGCCCGTGGCGGCGTGAATGGTCTTGGGCATGTCATGTATGAATGGTGTGTGAATGGACTGTAAAGTGGTTGGTGCCTTGCTGTGGCTGTGAGTCATTGGTTCAGTTTTTTGGCCTTTCAGTTATTAACAGTGCATTTCATTTTTGTGAAATCTCTTGTTAATAAAATTTGATCCACTGAACCATCACTCACCCGTGTGCCAAATCCAACCAGTATGTGTGGTAAAAATGACAAAACCTGCTCCGCTGTAATCAGGCGTAGCAGCACACCTGTGACACACTAGGTGCCTCGGGTGGGACCCCGATGATGAAGCATGCCACCAACTTAGTTGGTGGGTGAGGGGTCTTTTTAACATAAGCTAAGTGTGTTTCTTTTCACAATTTTAGTGTTTGGAACATCACATAAGTATGTGGACACACCAAAATGATCTATTGTAAAACTACTTGTGTTTGGGGGGGCACCTATGGTTTTGGTCCTGGGTGCGGCCTTCATCTAGGGAAACCTACCAAACCCAGAGGCCTACCCTCACAAGTGAGGTACCATTTTTATCGGGAGACTTGAGGAAACGCTGGGTGGAAGGAAATTTGTGGCTCCTCTCAGATTCCTGAACTTTCTGTCACCAAAATGAGAGTAAAAAGTGTTTTTTGGCCAAATTTTGAGGTTTGCAAGGGTTTCTGAGTAACAGAACCTGGTCAGAGCCCCACAAGTCACCCCATCTTGGATTCCCCTAGATGTCTAGTTTTCAAAAATGCACTGGATTTCTCAGGTTTCCCCAGGTGCCGGCTGAGCTAGAGGCCAAAATCCACAGGTAGGCAGTTTGTAAAAAACACCTCTGTTTTCTGTGGAAAAATGTGATGTGTCCACGTTGTGTTTTGGGGCATTTCCTTTTGTGGGCGCTAGGCCTACCCCCACAAGTGAGGTACCATTTGTATTGGGAGACTTGGGGGAACGCTGGGTGGAAGGAAATTTGTGGTTCCTCTCAGATTCCAGAACTTTCTGTCACCGAAATGAGAGGAAAAGGTGTTTTGGGGGCCAAATTGTGAGGTTTGCAAAGGATTCTGTGTAACAGAACCTGATCAGAGCCCCACAAGTCACCCCATCCTGGATTCCTCTAGGTGTTTAGTTTTCAAAACTGTGCAGGTTTGCTAGTTTTCCTTAGGTGCCGGCTGAGCTAGAGGCCAAAATCCACAGCTAGGCACTTTGCTAAAAACAGCTCTGTTTTCTTTGTGAAAATGTGACGTGTCCAGGTTGTGTTTTGGGGCTTTTCATGTCGTGGGTGCTAGGCCTACCCTCATAAGTGAGGAACCATTTTTATCAGGAGACTTGGGGGAATGCTGGGTGGAAGGAAATTTGTGGCTCCTCTCAGATTCCAGAACTTTCTGTCACCGAAATGAGAGGAAAAAGTATTGTCTTGGCCAAATTATGAGGTTTGCAAAGGATTCTGAGTAACAGAACCTGGGCAGAGCCCCACAAGTCACCCAATCTTGGATTCCCCTAGGTGTCTAGTTTTAAAAAATGCACTGGTTTGCTTGGTTTCCCCAGGTGCCGGCTGAGCTAGAGGCCAAAATCCACAGGTAGGCAGTTTGTAAAAAACACCTCTGTTTTCTGTGGAAAAATGTGATGTGTCCACGCTGTGTTTTGGGGCATTTCCTTTCGTGGGCGCTAGGACTACCCCCACAAGTGAGGTACCATTTGTATCGGGAGACTTGGGGGAACGCTGGGTGGAAGAAAATTTGTGGTTCCTCTCAGATTCCAGAACTTTCTGTCACCGAAATGAGAGGAAAAGGTGTTTTTGGGGCCAAATTGTGAGGTTTGCAAAGGATTCTGAGTAACAGAACCTGATCAGAGCCCCACAAGTCACCCCATCTTGGATTCCTCTAGGTGTTTAGTTTTCAAAACTGTGCAGGTTTGCTAGTTTTCCTTAGGTGCCGGCTGAGCTAGAGGCCAAAATCCACAGCTAGGCACTTTGCTAAAAACAGCTCTGTTTTCTTTGTGAAAATGTGACGTGTCCACGTTGTGTTTTGGGGCTTTTCATGTCGTGGGTGCTAGGCCTACCCTCATAAGTGAGGAACCATTTTTATCAGGAGACTTAGGGGAATGCTGGGTGGAAGGAAATTTGTGGCTCCTCTCAGATTCCAGAACTTTCTGTCACCGAAATGAGAGGAAAAAGTATTGTCTTGGCCAAATGTTGAGGTTTGCAAAGGATTCTGAGTAACAGAACCTGGGCAGAGCCCCACAAGTCACCCGATCTTGGATTCCCCTAGGTGTCTAGTTTTCAAAAATGCACTGGTTTGCTTGGTTTCCCCAGGTGCCGGCTGAGCTAGAGGCCAAAATCCACAGGTAGGCAGTTTGTAAAAAACACCTCTGTTTTCTGTGGAAAAATGTGATGTGTCCACGTTGTGTTTTGGGGCATTTCCTTTCGCGGGCGCTAGGTCTACCACCACAAGTGAGGCAAAATTTTTATCAGGAGACTTTGGGGAACGCTGGGTGGAAGGAAATTTGTGGCTCCTCTCAGATTCCAGAACTTTCTGTCACCAAAATGAGAGGAAAAGGTGTTTTTTTGGCCAAATCTTGAGGTTTGCAAAGGATTCTGGGTAACAGAACCTGGTCAGAGCCCCACAAGTCACCCCATCCTGGATTCCTCTAGGTGTTTAGTTTTCAAAACTGTGCAGGTTTGCTAGTTTTCCTTAGGTGCCGGCTGAGCTAGAGGCCAAAATCCACAGCTAGGCACTTTGCTAAAAACAGCTCTGTTTTCTTTGTGAAAATGTGACGTGTCCAGGTTGTGTTTTGGGGCTTTTCATGTCGTGGGTGCTAGGCCTACCCTCATAAGTGAGGAACCATTTTTATCAGGAGACTTGGGGGAATGCTGGGTGGAAGGAAATTTGTGGCTCCTCTCAGATTCCAGAACTTTCTGTCACCGAAATGAGAGGAAAAAGTATTGTCTTGGCCAAATTATGAGGTTTGCAAAGGATTCTGAGTAACAGAACCTGGGCAGAGCCCCACAAGTCACCCAATCTTGGATTCCCCTAGGTGTCTAGTTTTCAAAAATGCACTGGTTTGCTTGGTTTCCCCAGGTGCCGGCTGAGCTAGAGGCCAAAATCCACAGGTAGGCAGTTTGTAAAAAACACCTCTGTTTTCTGTGGAAAAATGTGATGTGTCCACGCTGTGTTTTGGGGCATTTCCTTTCGTGGGCGCTAGGACTACCCCCACAAGTGAGGTACCATTTGTATCGGGAGACTTGGGGGAACGCTGGGTGGAAGAAAATTTGTGGTTCCTCTCAGATTCCAGAACTTTCTGTCACCGAAATGAGAGGAAAAGGTGTTTTTGGGGCCAAATTGTGAGGTTTGCAAAGGATTCTGAGTAACAGAACCTGATCAGAGCCCCACAAGTCACCCCATCTTGGATTCCTCTAGGTGTTTAGTTTTCAAAACTGTGCAGGTTTGCTAGTTTTCCTTAGGTGCCGGCTGAGCTAGAGGCCAAAATCCACAGCTAGGCACTTTGCTAAAAACAGCTCTGTTTTCTTTGTGAAAATGTGACGTGTCCAGGTTGTGTTTTGGGGCTTTTCATGTCGTGGGTGCTAGGCCTACCCTCATAAGTGAGGAACCATTTTTATCAGGAGACTTGGGGGAATGCTGGGTGGAAGGAAATTTGTGGCTCCTCTCAGATTCCAGAACTTTCTGTCACCGAAATGAGAGGAAAAAGTATTGTCTTGGCCAAATGTTGAGGTTTGCAAAGGATTCTGAGTAACAGAACCTGGGCAGAGCCCCACAAGTCACCCGATCTTGGATTCCCCTAGGTGTCTAGTTTTCAAAAATGCACTGGTTTGCTTGGTTTCCCCAGGTGCCGGCTGAGCTAGAGGCCAAAATCCACAGGTAGGCAGTTTGTAAAAAACACCTCTGTTTTCTGTGGAAAAATGTGATGTGTCCACGTTGTGTTTTGGGGCATTTCCTTTCGCGGGCGCTAGGTCTACCACCACAAGTGAGGCAAAATTTTTATCAGGAGACTTTGGGGAACGCTGGGTGGAAGGAAATTTGTGGCTCCTCTCAGATTCCAGAATTTTCTGTCACCAAAATGAGAGGAAAAGGTGTTTTTTTGGCCAAATCTTGAGGTTTGCAAAGGATTCTGGGTAACAGAACCTGGTCAGAGCCCCACAAGTCACCCCATCTTGGATTCCCCTAGGTGTCTAGTTTTCAAAACTGTGCAGGTTTGCTAGGTTTCCCTAGGTGCCGGCTGAGCTAGAGGCCAAAATCCACTGCTAGGCACTTTGCTAAAAACAGCTCTGTTTTCTTTGTGAAAATGTGACGTGTCCAGGTTGTGTTTTGGGGCTTTTCATGTCGTGGGTGCTAGGCCTACCCTCATAAGTGAGGAACCATTTTTATCAGGAGACTTGGGGGAATGCTGGGTGGAAGGGAATTTGTGGCTCCTCTCAGATTCCAGAACTTTCTGTCACCGAAATGAGAGGAAAAGGTGTTTTTGGGGCCAAATTGTGAGGTTTGCAAAGGATTCTGAGTAACAGAACCTGATCAGAGCCCCACAAGTCACCCCATCTTGGATTCCTCTAGGTGTTTAGTTTTCAAAACTGTGCAGGTTTGCTAGTTTTCCTTAGGTGCCGGCTGAGCTAGAGGGCAAAATCCACAGCTAGGCACTTTGCTAAAAACAGCTCTGTTTTCTTTGTGAAAATGTGACGTGTCCACGTTGTGTTTTGGGGCTTTTCATGTCGTGGGTGCTAGGCCTACCCTCATAAGTGAGGAACCATTTTTATCAGGAGACTTGGGGGAATGCTGGGTGGAAGGAAATTTGTGGCTCCTCTCAGATTCCAGAACTTTCTGTCAACGAAATGAGAGGAAAAAGTATTGTCTTGGCCAAATGTTGAGGTTTGCAAAGGATTCTGAGTAACAGAACCTGGGCAGAGCCCCACAAGTCACCCGATCTTGGATTCCCCTAGGTGTCTAGTTTTCAAAAATGCACTGGTTTGCTTGGTTTCCCCAGGTGCCGGCTGAGCTAGAGGCCAAAATCCACAGGTAGGCAGTTTGTAAAAAACACCTCTGTTTTCTGTGGAAAAATGTGATGTGTCCACGTTGTGTTTTGGGGCATTTCCTTTCGCGGGCGCTAGGTCTACCACCACAAGTGAGGCAAAATTTTTATCAGGAGACTTTGGGGAACGCTGGGTGGAAGGAAATTTGTGGCTCCTCTCAGATTCCAGAACTTTCTGTCACCAAAATGAGAGGAAAAGGTGTTTTTTTGGCCAAATCTTGAGGTTTGCAAAGGATTCTGGGTAACAGAACCTGGTCAGAGCCCCACAAGTCACCCCATCCTGGATTCCTCTAGGTGTTTAGTTTTCAAAACTGTGCAGGTTTGCTAGTTTTCCTTAGGTGCCGGCTGAGCTAGAGGCCAAAATCCACAGCTAGGCACTTTGCTAAAAACAGCTCTGTTTTCTTTGTGAAAATGTGACGTGTCCAGGTTGTGTTTTGGGGCTTTTCATGTCGTGGGTGCTAGGCCTACCCTCATAAGTGAGGAACCATTTTTATCAGGAGACTTGGGGGAATGCTGGGTGGAAGGAAATTTGTGGCTCCTCTCAGATTCCAGAACTTTCTGTCACCGAAATGAGAGGAAAAAGTATTGTCTTGGCCAAATTATGAGGTTTGCAAAGGATTCTGAGTAACAGAACCTGGGCAGAGCCCCACAAGTCACCCAATCTTGGATTCCCCTAGGTGTCTAGTTTTCAAAAATGCACTGGTTTGCTTGGTTTCCCCAGGTGCCGGCTGAGCTAGAGGCCAAAATCCACAGGTAGGCAGTTTGTAAAAAACACCTCTGTTTTCTGTGGAAAAATGTGATGTGTCCACGCTGTGTTTTGGGGCATTTCCTTTCGTGGGCGCTAGGACTACCCCCACAAGTGAGGTACCATTTGTATCGGGAGACTTGGGGGAACGCTGGGTGGAAGAAAATTTGTGGTTCCTCTCAGATTCCAGAACTTTCTGTCACCGAAATGAGAGGAAAAGGGGTTTTTGGGGCCAAATTGTGAGGTTTGCAAAGGATTCTGAGTAACAGAACCTGATCAGAGTCCCACAAGTCACCCCATCTTGGATTCCTCTAGGTGTTTAGTTTTCAAAACTGTGCAGGTTTGCTAGTTTTCCTTAGGTGCCGGCTGAGCTAGAGGCCAAAATCCACAGCTAGGCACTTTGCTAAAAACAGCTCTGTTTTCTTTGTGAAAATGTGACGTGTCCAGGTTGTGTTTTGGGGCTTTTCATGTCGTGGGTGCTAGGCCTACCCTCATAAGTGAGGAACCATTTTTATCAGGAGACTTGGGGGAATGCTGGGTGGAAGGAAATTTGTGGCTTCTCTCAGATTCCAGAACTTTCTGTCACCGAAATGAGAGGAAAAAGTATTGTCTTGGCCAAAAGTTGAGGTTTGCAAAGGATTCTGAGTAACAGACCCTGGGCAGAGCCCCACAAGTCACCCGATCTTGGATTCCCCTAGGTGTCTAGTTTTCAAAAATGCACTGGTTTGCTTGGTTTCCCCAGGTGCCGGCTGAGCTAGAGGCCAAAATCCACAGGTAGGCAGTTTGTAAAAAACACCTCTGTTTTCTGTGGAAAAATGTGATGTGTCCACGTTGTGTTTTGGGGCATTTCCTTTCGCGGGCGCTAGGTCTTACGCCACAAGTGAGGCAAAATTTTTATCAGGAGACTTTGGGGAACGCTGGGTGGAAGGAAATTTGTGGCTCCTCTCAGATTCCAGAACTTTCTGTCACCAAAATGAGAGGAAAAGGTGTTTTTTTGGCCAAATCTTGAGGTTTGCAAAGGATTCTGGGTAACAGAACCTGGTCAGAGCCCCACAAGTCACCCCATCTTGGATTCCCCTAGGTGTCTAGTTTTCAAAACTGTGCAGGTTTGCTAGGTTTCCCTAGGTGCCGGCTGAGCTAGAGGCCAAAATCCACTGCTAGGCACTTTGTAAAAAACACCTCTGTTTTCTGTGGAACAATGTGATGTGTCCAGGTTGCGTTTTGGGGCATTTCCTTTTGGGGCGCTAGGCCTAACACCACAAGTGAGGCACCATTTTTATCAGGAGACTTTGGGAAACGCTGGGTGGAAGGAAATTTGTGGCTCCTCTCAGATTCCAGAACTTTCTGTCACCAAAATGAGAGGAAAAAGGTTTTTTTTTGCCAAATTGTGAGGTTTGCAAAGGATTCTGGGTAACAGAACTTGGTCAGAGCCCCACAAGTCACCCCATCTTGGATTCCCCTAGGTGTCTAGCTTTCAAAAATGCGCTGGTTTGCTAGGCTTCCCCAGGTGCCGGCTGAGCTATAGGCCAAAATCCACAGGTAGGCAGTTTGTAAAAAACACCTCTGTTTTCTGTGGAATAATGTGATGTGTCCACGTTGTGTTTTGGGGCATTTCCTTTCGCGGGCACTAGGCCTACCCCCACAAGTGAGGTACCATTTGTATCGGGAGACTTGGGGGAACGCTGGGTGGGAGGAAATTTGTGGCTCCTCTCAGATTCCAGAACTTTCTGTCACCGAAATGAGAGGAAAAAGTGTTTTTTGGGCCAAATTATGAGATTTGCAAAGGATTCTGGGTAACAGAACCTGGTCAGAGCCCCACAAGTCACCCCATCTTGGATTTCCCTAGGTGTCTAATTTTCAAAACTGCACAGGTTTGCTAGGTTTCCCAAGGTGCCGGCTGAGCTAGAGGCCAAAATCCACAGCTAGGCACTTTGTAAAAAACACCTCTGTTTTCTGTGGAACAATATGATGTGTCCAGGTTGTGTTTTGGGGCATTTCCTGTTGTGGGTTCTAGGCCTATTCACGCAAGCGCGGTACCATTTTTATCGGGAGGCATGGGGGAACACAGAATAGCAAAACAAGTGTTATTGCCCCTTGTCTTTCTGTACATTTTGTCCACCCAAATGTAAGACAGTTTGTAAAGAAGACGTCTATTTGAGAAATGCCCTGTAATTCACATGCTAGTGTGGGCACCCCGAAATTTAGAGATGTGCAAATAACCACTGCTTCTCAACACCTTATCTTGTGCCCATTTTGGAAATACAAAGGTTTACTTGATACCTATTTTTCACTTTTTATATTTCAGCAAATGAATTGCTGTATACCCGGTATAGAATAAAAACCCATTGCAAGGTGCAGCTCATTTATTGGCTCTGGGTACCTAGGGTTCTTGATGAACCTACAAGCCCTATATATCTCCACAACCAGAAGAGTCCAGCTGACGTAACGGTATATTGCTTTCAAAAATCTGACATCGCAGGAAAATGTTACAGAGTAAAACATGGAGAAAAATGGCTGTTTTTTTCACCTCAATTTCAATATTTATTTATATCAGCTATTATTTTCTATAGGAAACACTTCTGGATCTACACAAATGATCCCTTGCTGAATTAGGATTTTTGTCTACTTTTCAGAAATGTTTAGCTTTCTGGGATCCAGCATTGGTTTCTCACCCATTTTGGTCACTAACTGGAAGGAGGCTGAAATCACAAAAAATAGTAAAAATGGGGTATGTCCTAGTAAAATGTCAAAATTGTATTGAAAAATTGGGTTTTCTAATTCAAGTCTGCCTGTTCCTGAAAGCTGGAAAGATGGTGATCTTACCACTGCAAACCCTTTGTTGATGCCATTTTCAGGGAAAAAACCACGAGCCGCCTTCTGCAGCCCTTTTTCCCCATTTTTTAAAAATAACTAAATTTTCACTGTATTATGGCTAATTTATTGGTCTCCTTCAGGGGAACCCAGAAAGTCTGGGTACCTCTAGAATCCCTAGGATGTTGGAAAAAAGGACGCAAATTTGGCGTGGGTAGCTTATGTGAACAAAAAGGTTATGAGGGCCTAAGCGAGAACTGCCCCAAATAGCCAAAAAAAGGCTCGGCACAGGAGGGGAAAAGGCCTGGCAGTGAAGGGGTTAATGACCTGTAGCTGGCTGTTGCGATCACACCAGGAGTATTTGTCAACTCATCAACATCTGCAAAATGAATAGCCAGAGGGAACAGTAAGTGGGAATAGAAGTGGGAAATGCCAGCATGCCAATGCCACACAGAATACAACCAAAGTCATTGAAATGTAAAGTTGCACTGTCTCACCTGTGTGTCATTGGAAGTACTGACGGATTACAGATGTTCTGTTGTCCACATCCTCATCCTCTGCCGCCTCCTCATCCTCACTGTCCACAGGGGCATCTCCAGTCTCCTCCTCCTGCAGGAAAGGGACCTGGCGTCTGAAGGTCAGGTTGTGCAACATGCAGTATGACACCACCATCTGGCAGACCTTCTTGGATGAGTAGCACAGGGATTTACCTGTTAGATGGAGGCCAAAGGTCCTTTCAATTTTCCTTCTGGATCACCCATGTGCCTCATTATAACGTTCTTTTGCCCTTGTCCTAGCATCCCTCACAGGGGTCAGCAGCCATGATAGGTCTGGGTAACCAGAGTCACCTGCAAATATTGAGGGACAACATTTAGCACACACTATCCCAAATGGCCAACACCATAAGCATACAATAACATATACTGGGTGGGAACCAGGGCTCACCTGTTAGCCACACCCTGTGCCTCTGTAGTTGGGACATCACATTTGGGATGCTGCTTTTCCTTAGGACAAAGGCATCATGCACCGATCCAGGATACTTAGTATTGACGTGGGAGATGTACTGGTCCGCCAAGCAGACCATCTGCACATTCATAGAAACTCTTACGATTCTCGAACACCTGTTCATTCTGGCAGGGGGGGGGGCAAATGCAATATGTGTTCCGTCAATCGCCCCTATTATATTGGGGATATGTCCCATTGCATATAACCCGGCTTCACATTGGCCAAATCCTCAACCTGGGGGAATGCAGTATAGCTGCACATGTGTTTTATCAGGGCAGACAACACTCTTGTCAGCACTATTGAGAACATTGGCTGTGACATTCCTGCTGCCAAGCCCACTGTCCTTTGGAAAGAACCAGTTGCCAGGAAATGGAGAACTTATAGCACTTGCACAAGAGGTGGGATCCCAGTGGGATGACGGATAGTAGAAATCAGGTCAAACTCCAATTGGGCACACAGCTCTGTGTTTGTGACCCTGTCCATTCTATAGGTGAGGATAATGTGCCTGTCCTCCAGTGTATCCAAGTGCACCAGGGGTCTGTACACAGGGGTATGTCTCCACCTCCTATTCATCCACCGCGGTAGGTATCTAAAAGACAAAAGAGTGAGGAGGCTGTCACAAACTGAACAATGGAGCCACAAAAGTAGTCTGCAATCTGTACACATGTTATGGGACAGTGTGATTTGTCAAGTATATGCCTATTTATCCTGTGACGCAGCATTATTCCCTAGGCCTACCCCCCTGAAATGGTGTCTGCCTGTCCTGTGTGCAGGTACGGGTGCAAGTGTGCGCCATGGCGGGAGGCAGTCGGGAACCACTGTGCAATTCCTCATTGGTTTATATTGGTTCCTATAGGGTACAGTGGCCAATGGTGATCTATGCCGGCGGTGACGGTATGCACCGCCATGGACGTGACCCCCATTTCCTATCTGATTGTCAAGGTCTTTTACTTAAGTCTCTCATGCCTCAAATTGAGTGTTCAGTGCATAACTGAAGTCTTTAATGAAAAACAGGACTGCATCACTCCCAACACTGCTGGTAGATTGTAGGACACCAGTCATACATAGATATTGTTTTATAATGTTTGCATCTCAAGGGTTTCAGTTCTTGTAGGATTACCACATTCCAAAGATTACAAAGAGCAGATTTACCAAGGCTTTGCATTACTGTAAAGTCACAAAACATGACACAAACCAATGCAGAGTATTGATAAACCAGTGTAAAACCTACTAGTTGTTCAAAGGTAATGCAAATAGCACTTCACACTACTTTGGGTTATATTGAATTCAGGGGCCCTTTCAAGGGTGGCACATTGGCACTCTTGTGCACCCATCCATGGATTTTGACACAAAGCCCTATCTTCTTTGTGGCTGATATGTCAGTCCTCCGTGGCACCTACTGAACCATTTAACTGCAACTATTGCTATGTGGCTCTCATCACTGATCAGCCCTCATTTCTCTAGCTGCTGAGAATGCTGGAGCTTCCATAACCCGTGGAGTTGTTGTTTACAACAGCTAAGTTGGGGAGAGGGGAGGGGAGCCCTACATTTCTTATTCATGTGCAATCTTAGCCATGCCTTCTATTTGAATTTAGACTTAAATTTAGATACTGGCCTCTCTTATCTCTGATATAAAAGTCCTCTGAGAAGAACACATGGATTTGGGACCAGCATGTGCACAAATTAATGGTCACGGATTCAGACTGGCCAAATGACATTACTAGCCACTGACTCATGGCAATAAATCCAAGGCTCTGGGCGAGAGTTGCCTTGGACATCAATAATGGGAAACTATACCAGACCCTCAAAGAGATGTTGACAAAGTCAATCACACAGACAATACAATGACAGCATGGTAGTTAAAGACTCAGATCACAAACCCATCACACAGAGTGCAGGAGATTGTAATGATCCCATAGCAGGACCTTTGTGGTAGAATTGTCCTGAAGGTTCCTTGATGTTGGAGAACTTGGGTCAGATTTGCTAAATTTTTATGCAAAGCAGCAGAGCAGCCAATAATTGTGCACTGCTTTGCATGAGGAGTGAGTAGAAGAGCACCGGATCTACAGAGATATGACTTTTTCCTTCCCTCTCTCTAGTGCCGGCACAGAATTTTTCTGCTGAGTGTTATACACACATACCTTTGCTCTATAGTGCAAGGGTATGTGTGCATGATTTTAGCATTTATTTTGTACTGGAAGAGTACATTTCCAGTACAAAATACTATACCTAGACAACTTTTGGAACTTTTCCTACTTTGTAAACTCAGAAACAAAAGGAGAAAGGAAAACGTTTCTCCTTTTAATGTCTACTTTCAATCGACGTTCATTTTTGATACAAAACCCTGTCTCAAATATTTGGTAGATAGGGTTTTGCATCAAAAAGCGTGGGTGGTTCCATCAGAACGTTCTACTTTGTAAACTTTTAAGCAATTTCGAGCACAAATGTTGCTCTGGAAAGTTAATAAAAATACATTTTGTGCTGATTGAATCACTTTATGACACAAACACAGTGCAAAATATTGCTAAATCTGGCCCTTGGTGTGAGACCTGCAAGTGTCCAGCAAAGAGATAAAGGCTATGAGGTACCAAGTGTTGTCCCCAGAGGATACTGGTTATGAGCATGTAGAGGAACAGGAATCATCAGGAGCTGATCTTTCTAAAAGTTTAAAATATAAACCTTGAGGCCCACGCTGAGGATTTTGAGAACTGTTACGTGACAACATGAGAATCAGGAAGGTGCTATGAGAGTAGACAAAAAGGAGAAGGATAAGTCCATTTTAACGTAATCTACTACTCCCACCAGCAGAGGAAGCAGAATTAACTGAAAACAGCGGTGGTATCCCTTGCATAAACAAAAGTCTCATCTAAAACATTGACATGGGTGCACCACCTCCAGAAGATATAGAGAATAATAATGATGGGGAAATGATCTTTGAAGAAAATAAAGGACCAGATGTATCAAACTATTTTGCATTCACAAACTGTGCGAATCACAAAAATCCACTGTTTGCGAATGCAAAACAGCCTTCCATGATTTATGAAAGGCATTTGCAGTGCATTTTTAAGGAGTCACTAAAATAGCGATTCCATAATCTACAACGTCAATGCACAGCATGTCAGTCATAAAGTATTTTTTTCATTGTATTTTCTGTCTGTTTGGTTGTAAACAATACTGCAATGTTTGTTCTAGGTGCACTGTTGGGGTGTGGACTTCCACTCCCATAAGGCATTGGTGGGTAGCATGGAAAATGTGACATGGGCTATTTTTCACAGTGTATGGTAACAGTGCATTCTTCTAAGGGACAATTGTACATGGACATATGGTGATTTAATTCATTACTGCCCTTACCTTTGCTGGTGCCTAGTGTGCCTGAGGTGTCTATGTCAGTGACACCAACTACTGCTTCAGGCTGCAGTGTTGACTCCACCATGTCCACCATATCTGGGTGGATTGTCCTCCACCAGTGCTCCTTGCCTCCTTCAGCCTGCTTGCTACCCTCTCCTTGGCACACAACCATAAGTCATACCAGCACTTCCCAATCTCCTCAGTCATATGCACAACACACACCTGGCTGACTGGTTGTAGCCTGGATGTCACTCCACATTTTTCTCTTCTCACTTTCCGGAACATGGAGTGAGTTTTTGCCAAAACACTTATCATGGTTCTTAACAACCTCTTCTATGAGCAGCTCCAATTCCTGCTCACTCTACTTGAGTTTTCTCTTACTTCCTCCTGTGTCCTTGCCATTCCCTTCAGTGGCCATTGTGTCTTATGGTGCAGGCTGACTCTCCTGAGACCCTCCTTAGTGCTGTGCTAGGTATGTCCGCCTGCTCCTGTGGCTGAGGCTTCTGGAAACAGCATGCTCTGACTCACTTCTTGGTTGTGATGTCATCATTTTGCTCCATAATGCAATACTCAGTTTGTGATTATCAAATACCAATTCACTATTTTAATGAATCGTTATTTGGTAATCACTATTTGCGATTGCGATTTTTTGGTAATCACAAATTATTTTGCGATTGCCTTGTTACATCGCATTTTGCGAATCCCAAATAGTGATTTGGTAAAAATCGCTATTTGGGATTTGCAAATGAGGGCCTTCATACATATGGGCCAAAGTGCTTCTGTTTTATGACCTTTCAGAGGTGATGCTACAACATGATGCTCCTTCCTCCATCTGTCAGAATTTCTCCACTCCATTGTGGTGGCCTACAAAAGGGGTCATCTATTCTGCCTTATATTTCACTGGAGAGATGACCTGTTCCAGATTAGCTCTTTCTCAGAGTCAAAGCTGATCCTTGACATGGACATGATAATCAGAGAATTTTTATTATTGAAATTTTGTGCTATAACATGATGGGAAGGGCGAGGCTGAGCGCATGGGTGAGGAGGAGCTTGGGACCTTTGTGTGGTTGGGTTGCCACTTTCTTCAGATGATGCTGGAGTTGGGAGGCCATATGATACAGGGGTATCACACGGAGGCAAGAGGGCTGTGTTGGGCCAAGGTCCTCTTCCACCTGAAACGTGTGTTCAACACCTCAAGGAACGAGCACCAGCTGAAGCATCGCTGGTCTGACCTGGTGGCCCGAGAATGGGACCTGCTGGACAACCTGGGTGTGGTGATCGGTGGACCTGTGGGTGAGTATCACATTGACAAATGTGTATAGTAGAATGCTCCTGAGCGACTGTAGCAGATGTCTTGACGTGCTGCATGCAATGTTTGTGGCCATGTGGAATGCAAGTAGAACAAACTGTTAGTGTACCAGTACAGATATGTATTACACATGTTTATACATGTTAACAATGCAGTCCAGACATTCGTTGAGCCATGTCTGACTATTACTTAGGGCCATATGTACCAAGCTATTTATAATTTTCACAAACTGCCTAGTTTCCTGAATTTTTGTGTTTACGCCAGGAAAAATATTCATTAAAATGCACAACCCCAATTTTGCCATTCTGCTATCACAGTGCCCAATCACAAAACAGGGTTTGCTAGTGGCATTTAGGAATGGGCGTCCCTATCCTATTTTCGAGTCGCAGGCTGCTGATTGTTTTTTCTTGGGTACAAATGCTGGCACTAAACAATTGCAGTTACCATCCGTTTCAAGTTGGTGCTAACACATTTGCAAAAGGGAAGGGGTCCCCATGGGATCCCTTCCCCTTTGTGAATGCATGGCAAAAGTTGATTCTGAGCAAGAAGTTGAGCCACGGACCACTGACTGCTTCCAAAAAAAAATTGCAGTCATAATATATGTTTTTGAAATACTTTCTGTTTACCCCTGCTGAAACGAATATTTACATCCCTATTTGGAAGCAGTCACAGACATGGTGGTCTGCTGAGCCCAGCAGGCCAGCATCCCTGTGAGTGCTGCCATTCCCAAGGGGTTTGCAAAATGAGACCAACCTCATCATTAATCATGCGGTAGGTCATTTGCTACCCCATTTTTGATTTGCAAACAGTGTCATTGAGAGTATTCTACCTCAGATCATCCAACTTGCTAATTGCTAGTTGCTAAGTTTCGCAATGTGTGACTCACAACACCTGATCTTGGTACATTTTACCCTGAGTAACACAATTCAGGTGCAATGACAACACCTGTGTCCATGCATACTGTCAATTTTGGTCAGCTAAGGCACTGTCAGCATACCATATTTCATTGTTTTGGGACAGCAAAGTGGGCTATCCATGTTTAGCGCTACACTGTTATCATTACACACACATGATCCTTACCATCATGTTGGCATAGGGGGCATATAGGCTTAGGGGACACTGCCAATGGGGCATTTGTTACCTACATACAACTGTGCCACATCTGTTATGGACCACTGAATGCACAATAATTGTCGACTGAAAATTGACCCACATGTCCATCACACAGTTAATCATTGTCCCTTGATGCACAAGCCACAATACCTGAGTCACTTGTATTGCAGTGCACCAGGGAAGTGCCATTGCAATTGTTAACCGATTACGAATCATGACATGGAGTACCATCTGAAATGGATTAGCCACAAATCTTTGTAGTCAGGTTTCGCACCACATGATTGTTAGGCCTAGTGCATGTGTGCATATGTGTGTCTATCACTCACTGGAGTGTCAGCGCCAATGCAAGTTTGCAGTGGTATGTCTGTTGGAGTGTCTACATGCAGGATCAGCAGCTCACTCATATAAAATGTCACACACTGTGATATGTTGTCCACACGTTTGTACAATGATCAAACATTGAGCACATATTTCCTTTTCATGTCTTACAGGTGGACCAGCCCCCCATACCATTGGGGAAGTGGCTCGATTTGAGGACCCTGACGTATCCAGTAAGTGTGAAAATGTCTGTCCTGTGTAGTGATTGCAGCTGTTGTGTGAGTGACTCTTGTGTGCTGCACTCACTGCAAGATCTGATGAGCTCGCACGTGATCTGATATATTACCTGAATGGAGGTTGATATAGTGTTCCATGCAAGGGTTAGACATCCACAGGCAGAGAGTCATATGTTGGGAGTCTTGTGCTGCGCAATAGGCAGCAGCATGTGAACAAGGTGATTAGTAGCCACATGTAGGCCCACATTTGATTTGGAAGTTCTCCAGTGTCAGAATATTGTCAGCAAGTCATACCCTCATTTTCACATGACAGTGATGCATCAATTTTCAACACAAAATTGTTCATACCTGTATTGTAATGTACATGTAGGACTGTATGGGTAACTGTCCCCCAGAATCTAGCCCCACATGTTGTACTCCATTCATGTGACACTTATGTGGTATGCTATTGGCGTACATGCAGGCCAAGGCCAGATGTGTGCTGGCATCAATGTGGGTGATTTTGGAAATGTGTTGGCAGATCAGGTGTTGATGGTTGTCCACAAATGGAAACATGAATGTAGATGTGATTGACCAATGGATACCTCACTCCTAGTTGGCAGGCCTCCTCACATGTGTTCCACTCACTAAGTCCATGTACAGGTGGGCATGGCTTTGTGGTTGTCCTTGACAGTTGTGATAATGTACTGCTTGCCCATCCACCCTGAGGCACATGGGTAGGTGGAGAACATATATATAGGTAGGTGTGATTTTCACAGTGTAGATGACAGTCATCTAATTCAAGCATGCATGTGTCCCAAACAACACTGACCCCTAATGATTGGCAACGGCATACCATCCTGCCAATTACATCTACAAATCGCTGGTCTTGGGTGCCTTGAAGTTGATCCAGATGATAGGGATTAGTCGGCCTGGCACATGTTAAGTACGTGCTGCATTTGCATTGTGACACATTGCACTACATAAATGCACCCTTGTTGTGCTTTGCTGTGCTGTTAAATACTTGATGGTTAGGCAGCATTGCCATGCCATTCCTCAGGGACAATATATCATCTGTACTGTGATTCAGACTGCATGTGCAATTTGAGGGAGAGTGTAAGATTATCATTTGTACATGCATCACTCAATGATGACACTAATGGTTGCCTGTCTCATTTTTTCAGCTGCCAGCATTAATGCAGCGGAGTTAAGGGATTTCCAGAGGCGGGCAGTGAGGTACAGGCAAATCTTGGATGTCAAGTCTGGGTTCTGGATGATGGCAAGACGCTATCAGAGGGAGAGAGCCAAAGGAGACCGGCATTGGCCACAACAGGTGGAGCCACCACCATGACTGCAGGCAGTAGCACAGCAGCCACCAGTTCATCGGCCCCACCTGCTACACCCTCAACCTTGGGACCAACACACACAACACCTGCTGCACCTTCCGTTCCAGCACCCGACCACGACACCTGCAGGAGCAACTACGTCAGGGACACAGACCACCACAGCAGCTGTTTTGGACAGTCCGCAATAACACAGCTACAGAGGGACATGAGGAAAGTCCTAAAGAAGCTTGACACTCTCCAGCGGGACGTGGACAGGAATAGCCGTAGGCTGAAGGCAGTCAGAAAAACTCTGAAGAGGGCAAACCTCTGAAATCCTGCCTTACTTCTCCTCTAATTCCGTCCCCTCCCTCTTCTTTCCATATCCAGTTTTTTAATGCGTTTAGGGGGTTTAGTGATAGGTTAGAGTAGGCTAGTAGTTTACAAAAGATAAGTAGGTTGTGGGTGAGGGGGCTTCATATTATTACATGTTAGTTTGTGGGTGGGTGGGTTGTGGTTAATATTGGGGCTTTTGTGTATTCTAATAAACAAAAATACAAAAAAAAAATAAAAAAATTAAACAAATGCTAAAAAATACATATTTGGTTAGTATTAGTTAGTATCTGTTTAGGTTAGTATATGTTGTCCTACTTGTGTACCGTCATATAAGCGGGGTGGGGGGGTAAATGTTTAGAGTGTTTAGTTAAATGTAGTAAGTAGGTTTAGCATAGGGTTGTTAGGGCCAGTTGTGGGTAATGTATAGTTAGGATAGGTAAGGCTAGGATAGGTGTGTGACGTAGTTTTAAGCTTTCTTTTATACATAGTTATTAAAGTTTTAGATACTCCTTAACGGCATGTGCCATATGCTTGGGGATCTGGGTCTTTGCATGAGTGTACATGGCCAATTTTCTGTTGGCCTGTGTATTCCGTCCTGCATCTACATCCCACTCTTGACATGTTGATTCCCACTTGCAACTCAGCTGTCACATTGGCAGCTACAACAAATCTAAATCTCTACGCGTCTGCCATCCACTGTACCCACCACTCAAGGTGACCATGATTCCCATGTATTGGACAGGTAGGTGTGATTTTAAAGCTGTCATCGTTTGGGTCCTGTGTTGAAGTCTTGGGCACTGTGGGACGTCTGCCTGCAGCCTGATGTTCATGTGAACACTACTAAACTGAGTGGTGTCAATTTCTGATGAGGTCAAGTATACAAAATTCACGCCTAGGTATTTTAATTGTACTCCCAGCTGACGTTATTGGCCAAACACTCTTACACAGCCATACCTGCTGTATGTTGTGGGTGTGGCATGTAGGTTTTGAGGCAAATGTCACATACACAATGACTGTTTTGTAGAGGATGTGGCCAGCATTGAGTTTCATCTTGTAGATACATTGGGCCTGAAATATACTATTATTACAATGCATTTGCCTAATTTTTTAATACAACAACAGCACAAATTACAAATTACAATGATATTTTGTAAGTTTGTGCTGCTTTTACTTCAGAAATGAGGCACAAGCAGCACAGAAAATTTAGAAGTCCTGGCCCTTGTGTGTAAATATCTGCCCACATTATTTCTGCACTCTGGTATTGACACTCTATGACCATTGACATGTTACATGTATCACAAATCTCCAGAAAAGTAGATGTGTCGCATTACACAGAGACAAAGTGACTGTGTAGGTGCTGTTTATTTTAAAGTGCTGTAGTACAATATTTACATAGTCCAGGTTTGTGAGCCCATTGGTATAAATCATTCCATTGTGACGCAACACAAGTGCAAGATTTTCGGGTAATTTCATTGAACATGCTGGGATGAAGTGTCATTCAGTGCAGAGGAACATGAATTGCCAATTGGGTACTGACAGACAATTGCAGTCAATAGTGGTAAGGTTAACAGTGTGTAGGTGAAGAGTGTATGTCACCAACTGTAGCAACACTGGCATATTGTCAAGCACAGGACAAAGAAAAAACAGTGCCCATGTGACATGGGCTGGTGCTACCGGGTACTCCTACGGGCGAAGATGATCTGTTCCACATCTTCATCCTCTGATGTGTGTGTCGTCTCCTTTGCCCTTGATGGTGGTGCTGGTGAGTTTGAGGGGGCAACACACACTTCAGTGGTTGGAGAAGTGGACTCCGAATTCCTGGCATCTGCCATCTGTGGAACTAGATATGGCATAACTGCAGCAAGGAGGACCTGCTGATTACTGAGTATGGCAGCAACATCCCTGTCGTAGGCAGCCATGTCTGCCCTGAGAGAGTCCAGCTTGTTGTCATGCATGCAGCTGCAAGATTGGGAGGGCAGGTGTTGTGGCAACTCCCTCACAACAGTGGTGAGGTCAAAGTAATTGGGTGACTTGTATGGCTGCTGGCTGTTCTGCGGATGTCGTCATGCATATCCCCTCAAGTCTGGCTGCCATAGTTTGCATCCCCACCCGCAACTCCTTGGCCAGCTCCCGCTGCACTCCCACAACTGTCCTCTCAAAGGTGGTCCCAGTGTCATCAGAGTCCTCAGCTGTGATTGAACTGGCAGGTCGTACAATTGGGGTGGTGGGTGGGTCGTCTGGGATGTCTGCTACATGTATGCTCCTCCTTGCGACTGGAGGTGGTGTCTGGAGGGTTCCCAGGACATCTTGGAGGGTTTCCTGGTTGATGGTTGTCAGCTGGACATCCGTGTCATCTGGGTAGTCCAGGACAGTCAGATCCACAGGAGATCCATCGTCCTCTGCAATGAGATATTGTACAGTTAGTGTGTCTGTGTTGTGCCAGTTGTAATGTGACGTCACTGACTTCCTATTGGTGGTACGTTGTAATCTGGGTTCCCATGCATTGTTCCTGTCATTAATGTTTGCAGTCTATCAGGCCTATGCCCCACCTGCATGTCACATGTAGTGTGGGCAGCTGAGCGATATGTCTGCGTCACATCTTCTAGGTGTGGTTTCTGTCCAAATTGTGGCTTGCCACCTTCTTGTCATAATCAATCCTCCCTCTGCTACCATTAGCACAGTGAGGCCTTGCACTGCTTGTTGGTGTGCTGATGCCACATGCACCACACATAACAATTTGACCCTATCCCAGTCTATCATTTTTCACATACACCTATACAGTGCTGAGACCTAGCACCATTCCATGTATTGCATTTCCATGAAACAATACAGGTGTCACCATTGGTAGTTTCTCATGTTGATGTTTGCGTATGTGTGCTACATTGCATTGCACTGATGGGCCCTGGCAGAGTTCAATTTCCTCTTATGACTGTGCAGGAGTGCTTTTCTAGCTACACACATATGTCCTCTCCCTCAATGCAGTTGTCTAAGTACTATTACACCTGAGAAGTTGCATGGTGGAATTGCAGCTACTGTGACACAGACACAGGGGTAGACCCTGGAATGGGCAGCATTGGTATGAGATTACTGCTGTGTACTTCATAATGTATGTGACAGTGCCTGATGTTTATTGAGTCTATGGACATCAGCAGTTGACCGGATTTGTACTTGGATAGGGATTGATGGGAATTGATCAGGTAGGCATACTGATCACTCATTTTGAGTGTGTTTGTGCCATGGACACCTAACTGCCATTTCCTAATTGACCCGCACACACAGTACAGGTAGTAGTGGTAAGTGTTGTCAGTGGTAAATGTGGCTTTGACCAATGGCCTGAGATGGGCATTGTCCTCTAGCTTACATTCTGACAATACCAGCTATCCTGTGACAGCAGCCCAGTTTTACATTCTTCCCTACCCTTCTGGTCTCCTTCAGAATTTCCAGCAGCCTTGGCATGGCAGTGTACCCCCATGCAAAGGTTGTTGGTGTTGTGTTGTGCTGTGCCCCTAGATGCTCCTGCAGAGCACATGAAACCGTGCCTTGCCCCTGTGCCCTTTCCACTGCCTGATTTTCAGGGCTGACATGCATTGTGTAGTAGGTATGTGCCTCCCCCTTCTTGCACTTGACATTTAGGCATTTTGGTCCTCCTATGCAACTTACCCTGCATATATGTTGTTTCCTGGTAGTCTGCGCTGTCCTGTCCTGCGATTCCTGTGACGATTTCCTCCGGGATGATGGCTGCAACCATCTCCTCCATCTCGTCCAGGTACTCTTGCGGTGCTGGACTCCCACCTCCGGTCTGCAGTGCTGCCTTCCTGTTCCTTGTCATTTTCTCCTTTGTCCTGTGCTTACAGTCATGCCAGCATTTCTCACACTCAGTGACAGTTCTCCTGACCTCTGCCACACAGTTAATCTTTGCCAAATTGCCTCTCTCCTTCCAATTGGCAATTTAGAGGTGATGAATAATTGATGCTTTTGCTCCGTCACCTCTCTGACCAGGATTTCATGCTCCTCTGCGCTGAAGCGACACTTCCTCTTCTTCTTGTCTCTCCCCTAGGTCTTGTCTGTGTCCTCCTGGCTGGTTCCTGGTTGATTGAGGTCTCCTTGGGGTCTCTCCTGGCTTCTGGGATCCATTTTGGGGTGCCTTAGCACTGTTTGTTGCATTTGCATCACTTTTTGACACAGTAAAAAATGGTGCATATCCGTTTTGTGATGTTTTTCCATGTTGCAAACTGGATTGGAGTCATTTTTCCTGCGTTAACGTCATTTTGCTTTATGACAAGGTGCAATGCTTAGCATCAGAAAAAATTACTCTAACCCGCTATTAGCGCCACCGTGCGTCAAGGTATAAATTTGACGCACGGGTGGTGTGAAGAAATGGCGTTAGCCAGTGCTAACATTTTTGACGCATAACTGTGTTTGCCTAGTTGTGCATCAAAAAGTATAAATCTGGCCCTAAATTACTTAGATCCGGATTTATTGAGCCAATGGCAGATCGATCCTCTAGAATGTTCTATGAAATTAATGAAAAAATTGATTATTCATGCGGGAAGGGAACTCACTAAGGCTGTGGAATGTATAAAGGAATTTGAAGAACGACTAGAACCATTGAAGGATCAAGAAGATGTTAAAAATGCCATAACTGCAATGGAGATGAAACTGGAGAAATTAAATCATGATAGGATTGATTACGCCACCGAGATAATCTACACCTTCACTAAAAAATGAGAGTACCTATATAACAGACGTACAATGGAACAGAAGATGGGCACGGATGTGACACAAATGAATGTGGAGAGCCCAGAAGTCAGCTCGGGGAACAAGGGGCCAACAACTTCGGGCCCAGATTGGATTTTCCAGAGGAGGTGAGGTTATACCAGATGGTGACGTGAATGAAAGGAGGAGTGGCACCAGTCAAAGGAACAGCGCCACCACCAGATGGAGAACAAGGAGTACAAGGAAGCCCAAAAGGAGGAGGTAGAGGACAAGGTTACAAAGGCAAAAGAAAGTAATCATGGCAAAGGATAAAAATTGAATCATGAATCTCTCAAATAAAATACTGATTGAAAAACACATCGAGTTACTGAATAAAGGCCTAATGTTTTGTCCTCTGGTGGAGATTAATCTGGCGAACACCAGAATAGATTTGTACAGTTTTTGTGGAAAGTTAAAATTAAAGAAACATTTTGTAAGGAAATATAACCATAACTAAGGAAAGAAGCAATACCATCTTGACCTTTACAACAGAGGACTTGACCAATTTAAGATCTCTGACATTACTGGCTATGGAGGCAGATGACACGTCCATGCAAGGAGAAATAGAAAGTATGTCAGACTCACAACTTAGTAAAGTTTTGGGGATCTCAGTAATGGAAACAACATTGAGTGGATGCAAGCCTAAATCCAAGTTCTGCCCTCAACTCCCACCAGGGAATAAGATAGATATGTTCCAGTAAATAGTAACAGAGGGTCTGCACAGAATTAGTGAAAACACTACAAAGAAAAAGAGAAGGAAATTGGGCAACATGGTGGGCACTGAGAGAGCTGCAAAATTATAAGGATATTGTTATCAAGGCCTCTGACAAAGGGGGCAACATTGTCATTTTAAAGAAGGAACAATATGAGGCAGAAGCCAAACGATAACTGAGGAATTTAGCGTACTATCAGAAATTGACAGAGGATTTTACTACAAAGCTTAAGGAGGAATTCCATCATAAACTGGAAAGTTGGCAAGAGGAGACACTTCTGGATGAGGAAGAATACCAGTATTTAAAAATCAACCATCCAGTCACTCTGATGATATTCTTCCTGCCGAAAGTACATAAAGATAAGACCAATCCACCAGGAAGGCCAATAGTGAGTTCAATTGGAGCCCCCCTCACAATTCATTGACCTCTAAAAGTGACCATTTGCGACTACACTGCCATCTGATCTCAGGGATTCGCAAGACTTCCTCAATAAATTAAAGGAATACCCAGGAAATCAAACTATTGGATGGCAATTCAGGCATTCAGATGAGATGAGAACCTGTGAGTATTTTCTGAAGTCTTGATCAGTGTCTTTATTGGAACACTCCAGAATGATAATGGAAATGATGGACTTCTGCCTGCGACTCAATGTGTTCCTATTTAGCAATGAGTTCTAACTCCAGAAACAGGGCACGGCCATGGGAACATCATTTGCACCAACCCACCCAAACATCACAATGGGTTGATAGGAAACAAAGATGGAGTGGAAGACTGAGAGCATGGATCAGATTATCATGTAGGTCTGCTACATTTATGATCTCTTCCTGCTACGGGAAGGTGAAAGAGAGGTCTTTGAAGAATTACTAGGTCCCTAAATAACAACCCACAGGAGTTATAAAGTTCACATTTGAGGTCAGTAATACAGCAATAAACTTCTTGGATGTTAATGTGTACATAAAGGATGACAGGTTGTGCACTACGATCCACAGAAAAACCACCAGTACTAACAGTATCATGCATGCCAATGGTGGGCACCCATGTGCCCTCAAGTTGATTGTACCCAATGGGGAATTTCTCCAAACAAGGATGAACTGCTCAGAATATGAAGATTTCAAAGTGCAAGCACAAGAGATGTACCAGCATTTTCAAGTGAGGGGGTATCCAGTAAAAGCGTTGGATGTGGCACTCCTGAGAGTCAGAAGCAGGAAAAGAGAGGAACTCTTGGCAGTAAAACCAAAGAAGGAACCTGTGTGATAAGGAGGCAGGAGGGCCTGTGAGGTACATTACAGAATTTAACATGTCCTACAAAGAGATAAGGGACCTCTTAAGAACTGGTGGATCCTCAACTTGGATGAGATTGTGAAAGGTGCAATCTTACAACCTCCAAACATTGCCTATACACATACTTGCTCTTGGTGACAGACTAACAAACAGCTACATGCAACCACAGGAGAAGAAGGGAGGCATTAGCATTGAGAATGGGCTTGCCACAGAAAAGAAGGGATTTTGAATGGGTGAAAAATGTAAAGCTTGGCCTTTTGCCATGAGCAAAACACAGTTTGAGACATCAAAGGGCAAAATGTGGAAAATCAAGAAATGGATAACATATAATACCCCATTTGTTATTTATGTGTTGGAGTGGTCATGCCGACTGAGATATGTTGGGGGCAAAGTGAACAAGTTAAAACTCCAAATCCTCCAACACATTAGAGTTGTTAAGTATAAAGATTTTGCATATTCAGTGGCTAAACAACAGTGGGAGGCCCAGGATGGTGATATGAAGCATTTGCACTTTTCTGGCATCCAGAATGTAAGAAGGAATCCCCATGGTGACCATAAGGAACAATATCTATGGAGGATGGAGTTGAGATGAATAATATTACTAGAAACAACTAGAAACAAACTAGAAACAAAGCAACCATGAAGTTTGAACTGAGCTGCGGAGTTGCATGTACACCTTTGAGACATTATTGGATGAAAGCATGTCATGCACATATTTTTAGTGATGGTGGAGAAATGACTGAAACTCTCTGGTGACTTTGCCCCAGTTGTATACCTTGAGATATCAAAACCTGATTTGAAATATTGATAAGAGCATCTTATATGCATACATTGCAGAAAGGGATTGGATGAAATGGTTTGGGTGAAATAGAACAACTATGGTTTTGAAATCAGAGGGTGAGTTGCATGTACATTATGAGACATTACTGGATGAAAACATCTTTGTACATGCACTTGAGAGATGAACAATTGCATTGATTTGATGACTATGTCCCAGTTATAGACCTGCTAAGATTTGAGTTATGAAACCTTCCTGGTTAGATTAATGTTATCAGTCGTTCTTGTTAATTACAAATGCATTTTAAAAAGGGGTTTCAATAGGTATTGGGATTTTATGATCCTCTAATAGGAGGCACTCATGAGTTACATCCACATACATCTTATGAATCATAGTAGAGGAACTAATTAGTGTTAATTGCGTCCCAGAATGTTGAAGGTGCAATGATCTATAATTTATATGTTCCTTAGAAAGTAGCCTGGGGAATAAAAAACACCCCTGGCACATGCAATTTAGACAGTGTTCTCAATAACCCTTGGCATTTTGTGATCCTCCGAAAGTGCTCTGGATAACCCTTGGGATTTTGTGATCGTCTGAAAGGAGGCATTTATGTAATATATGCACATGCACTTTATGAATCAGTGTAGAGTAATTCATTAGTATGCTGTGCCCCTTTTAAAATTTTGGAGCAGTTACTACTGTATACATTTGCACTTTACCACTACATGCACTTTAGAAAGTGACTTGAATAATAAAAAGCACTTTATGTACATGCACTTTATATAGTGACCTGAACAACCCTTGGGATTCTGTGATTCTCCACAGGAAGCATTTATATAACACAAGCACATGCACTTTATGAACTAATGTAGTGTGCCGTGCCTCTTCAAAATTTTGGGAGGCGTGAATCACTTTTGGGAGTAGTAAAATACTGCATGCATGTGCATTTCACTGTGATACTATATATATATATATATATATATATATATATATATATATATATATTTATGTATGTATATAGATAGATATATATACACACATATATATACACACACGTACACACACACACACATATATATATATATATGTATATATATATATATATATATATACAGTATATATATATATATATATATATATATATATCCCTGGCCCAGACGACAGCCATCCACGTTCGGGTGTGACCATAAATTCCAAACACAAAAAAAAATCCCTTGGCCAGTAAAGAACACGTGCACTCTAAAACTTGCACTTAATGGGTAATCAAGGTGCATCAATTGTCAAAACACAGTGGGGAGTCTGCGTGCTACACCTGTTTATGTCTGTGGTGATTGCAGTAAAGACTTGAAGTGCAAGCAGTTTTGGAGTGTGTGTGTTCTTTCCTGGCCATATACATATTGTTAGAAATGGGATTTTTGGTTGGCAGTCAGGTTACCCTCTGTCCAAGCAAGAACCCCATATTCACTGAAAAAAACAAAGGTTACAGGGACATTATAGTTAGGAAATAGAATTAAAACATAGAAATTCACTTAGAAAAACAAGGGTTACAGGGACTTTATAGTCAGGCTCACATTTTAAACACACAAAACTATAGGAATTCACCTGTTGGAGTTATTTCATGTAACTATAACACGTGCCCTAAGGTAGCTATAATTCACTCCCCCCACCTTGCAGTTTTTTTGTAAACATTTTTACTGCATATATCACATTGATATAATCAATGATGTTATCAAAGATGTCATGAGTGCTTTAATTTGTGGGGTAATTAGTTGTCCAGGGTGATGGCACTAGTTATAGTTACCTTAAAAAGTGAGTTATGGTTACTTGATATAACTCTAATTATAACAGTTCATTTCTATGGTTTTCTACGTTTAAAATGTGAGCCTAACTATAACGTCCTTGCAACCTTTGTTTTTTTAAATGAATTTCAATGTTTTTTAATGTAAAGTCATTTTTATAACTATATGCTAATCCAAACACCATCACCCATTGTGCTGAGGCTAGACCCTGCAGCCAACCCTCCTAACCACCCAACCCCATGATGCGCATGGCCTTTGGCCGTGCATGGAGGAAGCTGGCTGCAGCCTGTCTCTCTGGGTGTGAGAATAAATATGTGAGAGGGTGTATCTGGGTGTGAGAGATTCTGTGAGAGTGTCTGTCTGGGTGTGAGAGTGGGTGCATCGGTGTCTTAGTGGGTGTGTCAGCGTCTGTGTGAGTCTGTGAGTGGGTGCATGAGGTTTTCAGTGCGTCTGTGAGTGGGTGTGCAAGAGTCTGAGTGGGTCTGTGAGTGGGTGCGTGAGTGTATGAGTGGGTCTGTGAGTGGGTGCGTGAGGGTCTGAGTGGGGATGTGAGTGGGTGCACAAGGGTCTGAGCGGGTCTGTGAGTAGGTGCGAACGTATTACAGTCAACCCACGCATGTGATTGGAAAGAAATGTGAATGTTCCCTCACTAGGAAGGTTTAACATTAAAAACACTTAGTAAATAAACAAACACACTGCCAAGCAATACTAGGATTTGAACCTTCACCCTACTGTGACAGCACAAGACCTTGACCATTCAGCCAGACGTGACTCCGTTCCACTCTGCATCCAAAGGTAACTATAACATTCGTACCAAATATCTTGCTAGTCTTACTCTTTGAAGTCATTGTCTGGAGAGACCATTCCAATGACATTCTCTTTTTCTCTCACTTCCATCCCATTATAGGATGGAAGTGAGAGAGAGAAAGTGACAGGACCGGGGGGGGGAACCTCAAGGCCCTCTTGGTCCTTGCCAGCTCCCCGCGTCCTGCAGGAGCTGGCATTGCTCCCACAAGCTGGGAGCTGCTTTAAATAGCAGCTCCCTGCTTGCAGGAGCAATGTTTTCATCTCTTTAGCTGCATGTATATTTGCGTGCAGGGAAGCAGATTAAAACTCTGCTTTCTGCCAGTGAACTTTGGCCCACATTTATACTTTTTGATGCAAACCTGAGTTAGGGCAGGATTGCGTCAAAAAGTATAGAGTCAGCTAGCGTCATTCCAGGATGCCAGCCAGGCGCAATATTTAAGGAATGGTGCGAGCCGGTGCTAAGGCCCGGTTAGCATCAAAATACATGACGCTAACCAGACATGGGAGGCGCAGGGAAAACTGGAGGTTGTTCAGGAAAGATTGGCGCTAGTCAGGTTAGAATATAAAAAATTACTCTAACCTGACTAGAGTCATTTTTCTGGCACACAACCCCCATGGACATGACTCCTGCCTTAGTAAAGACAGGAGTCATGCACCCCAGCCCAATGGCCATGCCCTGGGCATGGCCATTGTTCACAGTGCCATATAGGGGGGCCAAAGTTAGGCCCCCCTATGGCACTTAATTTTTTTAATCAAAAATACTTACCTGGACTTACCTGGGATGGGTCCCCCCATCCTTAGATGTCCTCCAGGTGCCGGTGCGAGTGGGTGGGGGTGTCCCTAGGGGCAGGGAAGGGCACCTGTGGGCTGTTTCCATGGTCTCTGACCATGGAAAAAGGCCCACAGGTCTATTAACGCCTGCCCTGACCCAGGCGTTAAATAATGGTGCTAAGCAGGCTTTGGAGGATAAATGACGGGCTATGGCCTTTGAGTCATTTTTTGCCCAGGAACGCCTACCTTGCATCTCATTGACGCAAGGTAGTTTTCCGCAGGCAGAAAATGACTTAAACTCCAATATTTTGGCACTAGACATGTCTAGTGCCAAAATATAATTATGGAGTTAAGTTTGCGCCAGATTTGCGTTAAAAAAATGACACAAATCCGGCACAAACAGAGTATAAATATGCCCCTTTGTAAAAGCAAACATCTATTTCCCGGGATGGGCAACACAGGAGATAGCAGGATCTGGCCCTGAGGGGTGGCAGTTCACAGGGCCATCATGGGCTCCTTGAGGGGTCCTTGAGGGGAGCCATGGAGCCCCCTCCAACAACTATTGCCCCAGGGAATTGGTGGTCCCCAGGGCCATGGAGCTGAAAACGTCCCCCTTCCTTACCATATTTTAGCCCTGGAGAGGTGGTGGTCCCGAAGCTGTGGTGGTGTCCAGTGGGCCCCCGCATTCTATTTAAACTTGACCCAGGGGTTGGCTGTCTCAGGGCTGCAGAGGAGTTGGGCAGCTGCCAGGCTTTGGATTAAAACTTGTGCCCTAGGGGGGTGGTGGTCCCCAGAGGAGCAGGGGTGACGGGACCCCCCCCCCCTTCATTAGATTTAAACTTGGCCCCAGGAACGTGGCAGTCCCAAGGGCTGCGGGGGGCCAGGCACACATCCATTCAGAATTTAAATGCCCCTGGGACCTAAGAACTAAATAGCAAGTTAGTATACATGGAGGTATCAATAGTAAATATATGCTTACCTTGTGATGTAGGGTAGGCAATACAGTGCATGCAATGCCTTTATAGGTTACTAATATAGGTTCATAAGAATCATTTATAGTGGCATGCAACCGCTTATACCAACACAGTATGTAATAAAAGATGAAACTGGCTAAATATCAGATGAAAAGTCAACTTGTTAAATTGACACTCATTCTTCGAGGTCTCATTCCTGCTGCGACAAACCAGAAAAAATATATCATCACACTTTAAGCTCTGCCTCCAGCCTCCATCAGCCCACACCCCTTAACCTGCCATCAACTATATCCATGTGACAAACACAGCATGTCAGAAATACAATAGAAGCACCATGCATTCGCAGTGAGGCAGCGTCTCCAAAGGTATTTTTGACACTTGTCCTGATCAATATTCTTGCATCCTCTACACAAAAAGTATCTTCTTGAACATTTTAGGATGTAAAGAGTCGCGGAGCATAGTTCTTTTTGGTGCAGTAGTAGAGATAACAAGAGTCCTCTTTTATCAGCAGAGATGACAGAAATCAGTTCTCCGGATTAAGTGTGACCTCTGGGCCCAACCGCGCTTGATTTAGCACATAGGTGGTTGTGTCTTGGGTTCGGCTGTCATTGGATCCACGTGGGGGTCACTGAGGTCTCTTCTTCCCTAGAAGAGAAGCTACATCTTATTAAAGTTTTATTTTACCATCATCCAGTTCCATGCAGTTTCCTGCTGTTTTTAGGAAAAAATGAATCAGCATTTCAAGCATTGCACCTTAGCAGTCAAGGGGTATTTTAGCACCAGAAGGAAATCTGAGTAGCACACTAAGTTTAAACACTTCTTAAGAAGCATTATGAAGTCTGATTGCACAAAGGAGAATGTTTGCTGGCAGATGTTAAGAGAAACACTTTGTCTGCCAGCACTGCCATGTCAAAGTTCAGGTATCAGGCATTAGGCATTCTGATAAAAAGGCACGGCAAAATAGCTTCCTGATGAAAACATCAAGGCGTTAACTTTAAAAGCATATCTACAAAGCCATTATTCGTGTATGTTTTAGTAAAGAAAATACTTTTCTGGGTGCTTTAAACAGTCGCGTTACTTAATTGTTTTCCAGCTGTATAGTTATTACGGATTCATTGACGCATTTTCGAAGCAGTTAATCGAGATTTTCATTTTGTGCGTTTTCTTCTAAAAAAATAATAATAATTCTTCGACCTTGAAAATAAACAGGCGAACAAAATATGGTTACTTAGTTGTAATCATCATTGCCCAAGAGCAGATATTGTTTTTTGCAATATTCTTTGCAATCCCCAAGTCCTCTCCTTTAATTGCAATTGCTGAGCTCTGTTGACTCCAGCCACAAAAAAAACATACACTACCAATCGATACTCCAGTATTCCTCTGAAATCCTTTACATATATTCACAGTTAATTAGGATATGTGACCACTCATAGAATCTATATTACCTAAGCCCGGATACTGGTCAGAGTCTTCTGCAGGCAGAAGGCCAGACGGGATAAGCAAGCGTAATTTGAAAATCCATATAAAGACAGCTGCTCTAATCCTTGTATATCTATTCGACTTGAGACCTGCCATCAAAGCCCGAAGTGTCATTAATGTGAGAACCAGGCCCTAAGTGATAGATTTCCAAGAGCATGATTTTTGGCTCCATTAGGCCTATCAGGGTTTTTGTGGTTGCTAGGATACCAAGAGCTGGGAAGGAAACTGTGAGATAACAGAAAATGCAAGGAGGCAGACACTATTATCTTTTTCTAGCTGAGCCTATTCCATCTTCCTCCTTATTATCGTGATAATCAGCATTATTTTCAAGAGTTCATATCTGTTTCTCTCCTGGATGCTGAATTGTTACTCTGCTTAAATTGCTTGTCTGTGGACCTTTTTTTGTCTATAGTCACTGAATTTCGGAAAGCTCGGAAATCGAATTACTAAAGAGGATCACATGCGGGAACTATTAATAAATAAACCTGCGTTTTCATACTTTAAGTTGAATCTTCAATTTTGGAATGAAATCACCCTTCATTGATTTCAAGTTGAATATATTCTATAATAGAACATTCAGTTCTCTGCAAGAGACATTTAAATTAAATTTTCATCTGCGGTAACTGCTCTTACAGAATTGTACAACAGAGGTAATGCTTGACATTGCCAGTTTATAGCTGTCATAATTTAACTTTTTACATCCCAGGCCTGCAAATTGTGGCATTTTAGAACGAAGTGATATAGTCTAGAAGTTTACAAAAAGACTACAAATGATATTCAATGTATTGTTTTGAAATAATACCTCAAAAGTAAAATACACTGAACTTCTATAGCACACATGCATGCCAATTTCAATATCCTGGGGTCAACGTAACAAAACTTGCCCCACGCACCGAACAAACGGTCCATCAGCTGTTTTCCCGAATTGGGCAAAGTTTGATACTACAGAAGGAGCAGCAAGCAAACGTTCAAATAAGCGCATTCCTATATTTGAACTGAGGTTTAAAATCACGCAGACTGAGCAACTAGATTTGCCCACGCGCATTCTTTTACTTAGGTTTTTACCCTTACAAGAGGCATGGAGGATGGGATTAATAGCAGAGATTTAGGGCCAGATTTACCATGGGCTTCTGTTGCCCTTGCATCGCGCAAAGTGTTGCAAGAGCAATGCTAGCTTTTAAGTGAGATTTACTTAGCCATCAGAATCACCTTGTTTTGGTGGGTCTGGCATAGTAAATCTAGAGTAAACAAACACAGTGCAAGTTGCTGTCTTGCTTTACTATGCCCTGGAAAAGCAGTCCATGGGTGGAGCATGGTCTTTCCATTCACCCACCCATAGTTGTTGGCGCATTCCCAAATTTAGTAACATTAGTAATCTTGGAGTGCATCAAAATGGTGCACCTTCCCAGGGAGGGGTGTTTTTTAAAAACTTTGTTTAATGGTATTTTCAAAAGCAATACATCGCATAATCAATGTTGGTATAGTATAATATTTGTTTCGTATACAAAATCCAATAGCGTTTCAGGTTTATATATAGAGTCCAATTTAGACATACAGCATGCATGCACCCACGGATCATTACAATAGGGGTGTCATATCTGAGATCAATTATTCAGCATTATCTTGACATTACCAAACATAACTTTAAACAAAACTTTAAACATTGGACATAACGCCTAAGGGACACATCTTTTGGGGTGTGTGCAGGGTTATTTATGGTGTGGTGGGGCGTCCAGTTGGTGGAGCCAATGTCTTTAGTTCTCGCAGTCTCTGGTAGCATAGGCAGATCCCTCTAATTAGCTATTGTGCATTTAGAGCCTGAGCGTATAGCTAGAGCACTTCTCATCAGTGCTCCACTAGCAGTTTCCAATCATCCGCCTCTGCTGGTGCTCGCACAGACTGGTGTTAGCAGTGTGCTTGTTAGGTGTTTCCCTCTCCTAGGCTCTCATCCACGCATGGGTTGGGTCTGGTTCTAATCAGGTTATATGCACCCTGTCCTCCATTTTCCGGCCGTCCTCTCACTCCTGCATGTCCCACAACCCCAGCAGCTTGGACAACAGGGGGGCAATGGGACGCACACGCACTCTTCTTGCCTCCTCCCTCTTCAACGTGCGCATCTCTGCCGGTGCCCACAAATCTCACTTCCAGTCCTCCAAGGTCGGGCCTATGGGGGATCTCCAGGCTATAGCTATCTTATCTCTAGCCAGTACTAAGGCTAAATCCAAAAACCTGTTGCCACCCTTCCTGGGGATGGGTCTGGGGAATAGTCCTAGCAGGCAGAGAAAGGGGCCAGGCGTCAGGGGCTGGTTCAAGACCTCCGCTGAGATTCCCAGGGCCTTGCACCAAAATTGCTGTACTCTGGGGTACTCTCATGTCACGTGATCGAAGTCTGGGTCCAAAGCATTGCATCTAGGGCATCCCCTGGGCTCCCCGCCATATATTGTTCTGAGTCTGTGTGGGGTTAATTATGTTCTATGGACGTAATTATACTGGATGTATTTAAATCGTGAATTATGGGATATCCTGTCGCGGTAGGCCTGCACCCTCTGCCACTCAGTATCTGTTAACTCCCCTCCCAGTGTCACCTCCTATTTGGGTCTCAGCGCTTGCAACAATTTCTGAGTCATCTCGTTGAGGAACTGTAGAGCTAGGTAACTAAGTGAGCACCCTCTCCCATTGTCAGTAAGAGCTGGCATATCCTGTGCACATCAGGTTCTTTGTTCACCGTGCTCCATAAAACCCTTGTAGCATGCATCAGCGCTCAATAGGTGAGAACTGCCCCACTGGTACTCCAGTCTCTGCAGCAGTTTCCACAAATGGCATTAGGACACCAGCCTGGAAGCAATGCCCCTGTGTCACCACTCCAACCTCCGTCCAGGACTGCATTTGACAAGCCGCGAAAGGGCGTACCGGTATTCCATAAGGTACACCTGTCAATGGCAGCTCGGGCTCCCCTCCCTGTCCTCCTACAATTCTTCTCATCCCCACATGCTTCTTGACTCTCGAATGTTTTGGATCAAATACACTATCTCCTTGCCTCTCGTTCATGCATCATTTTCTCCACGAGAACATGTAGTCTCACTAAATAATATAAAGGCAAGTGCTAAGTTATTATCAGCTCTAAATCTTCTGACAATGCACTCCACCGCAGGATCTGAAAATCTAGAAAGCTGTTTGGAAATTGGATTGCAAGACAGTCAGCAGTATTCAGACTGCTATGCTCCTGAATCTCTATGCTTCTCTGTTCTGTACGTATAAAAGGTGTGGTGTGACTGACTGTCCATATAAAAGACTATACCCTGAAAGGTCATAAAGTCATGTACTGATAGTGTTATCTCACTTTACAACCATGCCAATCACGCTACCTTTTTTCTCTCTAGCCACGTCTTTCTACCTTGCTATATCATTCAGTTAAGCTCATCTTTCTTTTCCTTAACTCGATCCCTAGCTCACAAATCTCTCTGCTTCATCTCTATCTACTATATCCCACAACATAACCTCTCTCGCTAATCCAGTCTTTGCATACCCCTTTTTCTGAATTCTTAACATACAATTCAGTACTTTTGTGCATCATAAGAACTTGAATTATATGAAAATGGGTAATAAATTAATAGTTGCCCTGGAAAGGGGTTCCTAAAATGTGACTTGTCAAGGGCATGAAAGATATTTAAGATGGCGTTACCTTGGCAGGAGCTCCTCAAGCTTTAGGGACAGCAGTGAAAGGGACATTTACATTTTTGATTCTGGATGAAATGCATTTGTATTATAGGCTTACATTTAGTTTTAGGCTATAAGTCTATGAGGCATTTTGTCAGTGTAAACTCCTGTTTGGCATTTATAGGGAGTTGAAGTTTAATCTCATATTAGGATTACTATTCGACACTAATAATGATTGTGGGCCAACATTCACTCCTGTGAATGTGGTCTTTGATGGGTAGAGCAGAAATCACAGATGAGATGAACAGGGATCTGTGTTTTGGGGTATTTCATCTGAAATGGTGTTGTGCCATTCTGGTTAGTCGTTTTTCAAGTCTAGAGGGAGCTGCTATTAATCACACTCCCATAGATGTGTGTCAACAGTAAATTGGTGGTGACCATGCCTGGGTGTGCTAGTCATTCACTGAGTGGCTTTACTCACAGATCGAAAATAAGGGAGGTTTAGCTTGTGATTTGTGGGTCTCTGTAGGGCAAAATGTAGAACAATAGATTATTTAAACTGTCTCTAAAGACGTCGTGGTCTACTATTAAGAGAAAGCAGGGAGCATCAGAAGGCTGTCATTTCCTTTGTCTAGGATTCATAGAGTATCAACCATTTGGAGTGTTCAATTTCAGTATTGCGACCTGGCCTGAATCTAGATTAGTAATCACTAAACAGATTGCTAACTGAGCTATTTCTCTTGAAAAGGGATGTCATGCAACTCTGTTGCAGTGACGAAAGCTAGTTATACTCTCTTTTGGTGTCCCCGAAGGGTCGCCTCCGTTCCCCCCCCACCTTTTTTAAAATGTGTATATACGTCCTTTAGTTCATTCTTTAAAAAAAAAGATGGTGAGAATTTACAATTATGCGGATGAGTTGTATTGACAATATTTCAGCTTCTAAAACAATGTTTCAAAACACAATGCTTTTCATTTGAGGTTGGATGAATAGTAATCAACTTAAATTATTTTCTGATAAAATGATTGTTAGAAATGGAGTCTTTGGTTGGCAGTCAGGTTACCCCCTATCCAAGTAAGGACCCTCACTCTAGTCAGGGCAAAGGAGAAAGCCACCTGTTGAACTCCCACTCATCCCCTTGGTAGCTTGGTACAAGCAGGCAGGCTTAACTCATAAGCAATGTGTAAAGTATTTGTACCATCACACACAGTAATACAGTGAAAACACTTCAAAATGGACACCACACCAGTTTAGAAAAATAGGTAATATTATCTAAATCAAACAAGACCAAAACAACAAAAATCCAAAATACACAAGTCAAGATAGGAATTTTCAAAAGGTGATTCATTGTGAGAGGGCAAGCAGAGCCCATTCAGGTGTAGGTGACCACTCCTCCCTCTACTCTAGCACAGATGGCGCATCAGGATATGCAGGCTACACCCCACCTCCCTTTGTCTCGCTGTCTAGAGGGGATTTACAAACAGCTCAACTGTCAAACTGACCCAGACATGGACTCCACAAACAGGCAGAGTCACAGAATGGTTTAATCAAGAAACCCCCCCCTTTCTAAAAGTGACATTTTCAAACTAACAATCCAAAAGCCAAATTCACTAAAATATGTATTTTTAAATTGTGAGGGCAGAGACACCAAACTCCCTTTTCTATCTCCTCTTAAAGATAAGCTGCACTTTAATTATATTTAAAGGCAGCCCCCATGTTAACCTATTAGAGAGATAGGCCATGCAGCAGTGAAAACTGAATTTAGCAGTATTTCACTGTTAAGACATGTAACAGACATCTGTACATGTCCCACCTTTAACATACACTGCACCCTGCCCATGGGGCTACCTAGGACCTACCTTAGGGGTGCCTTACATGTATAAAAATGGAAGGTTGGGCCTGGCAAGTGAGTACACTTGCCAAGTCGAATTGGCAGTTTACAACTGCACACACAGACACTGCAGTGGCAGGTCTGAGTCATGTTTACAGGGCTACTCATGTCGGTGCTGCAGGTCCACTAGTAGCATTTGTTTTACAGGCCCTGGGCACCTGTAGTGCACTTTACTAGGGACCTACTAGCCAATCTTGGACAAGCCAGTGACCCATATATTTTACATAGGACACTTGCACTTTAGTACTGGTTAGCAATGGTAAAGTAGCCAGTGTATCAAAAACAGCAAAAACGGAGTCCAGCACACATCAACAACCTGGGAAGCAGAGGCAAAAGGTTTAGGGGAGACCTCGCCAAGGATGCCAAATCTAACATGTGTCCCCCCAGCTGAAACTGGGGAGAAACTACCCGACGTCATTGGAGTTCTCATCACTAAGGAGGAATAATCTAGACAGACCATCAGCATTTGCGTGTTCTGTACCAGGGCACTGTTCCACCATAAAGTCCATCCCCTGTAGGGAAATGGACCACCTCAACAGTTTTAGGCCCATATTTATACTTTTTTAGCGCTGCATTTGCGTCGCTTTTTGACACAAATGCGGCGCAAATTTGCAAAATACAATTGCATGTTATAAGTTTAGGTAATTTTTGCGTCAAAAAGCGGCGCAAATGCACCACTAAAAAAGTATAAATATGGGCTATAGATTCTCACCTCTCATCTGCATTAACCATCTGAGGAGCCTGCAGTCGGTCTGAACATGTAAGTGAGTCCCAAACAAGTAGGGTCTTAGCTTCTTCAGAGCCCAGATCACAGCAAAAGCTTCACGCTTTATTGTATTCCACCTACGTTCCCTGGGAAGTAACCTCCTGCTAATGAAGGCTACAGATTGATCTGGGCCCTCTTCATTTAGCTGTGAGAACACTGCTCCTATACCATGCTCCAAAGCATCAGTTTGCACAACAAACTCCTTGGAGAAATCAGGTGCCTTCAGCATGGGTTGCTTAAAAGAGAAGCACAGGGGTCCAGACGGAAAACTTCCTGTAAAAAATGCCGTTTTATAAGGCTGTGGGAACCTGTCACCGGAGGGCCTGGGCCCCAGCCCTCCTCAAGCAGAGATACTGTACTATAGACTGGTGAGATCCCACTTAAAGAGTACCATAAGTCAAGTTCAACACGCTATTTATTGTGAAATATAGGAATTTGAAGTGAGTTCGAGAGTAACAATTTCTTCTTTATATTAGTTCAGAATTTGGAGTGAGTTTGTGAGTAACAGTTTCTTCTTTAACACATATTAATTCAGCCAATGTTCATCGAAGAGTCAGCCAACACGTGTTTCGCCCCTTATTGCAGATACGCCAGGGCTTTCTCAAGGCTGTGAAAAATATATGTAAGAGAGTATAATGAGGCACAAAGTAGAGCAAATACTAACTAAAGGTACTACCAAGAATGTGAATGGTATAGAAACAGACTGATAAACAGACCAACCATGCCTGTTGTGCTACCCAAATAGTGGGAAGAAGATGCTAATTAAAGGAAAAACTCTTAATAGAGTTCAGAGGCAAATCAGTATTACTAAAGCCCTCATTACTGGGATTATTAGTCTGAGAATGGTGGGAAAAGAGTGCATAATTACTATTAAAAAGGAAGAAGAAATAGTAGGCTAGACTGAAGATAATCCCTTTTGGAAAGAGTTGTGTAAAAAAGTGAATACTTAAAGGAGTGACACCATAAATTGATATGTAACTGGCAAGCAAGTGAGAGCATGCTGGCACAATCGTGATTTTAGTAAAAAATAGAAATAGTTGAGAAGGTGACTAGATGTAGTATAAAGGAATATAAGTATATGTGAAAATAAGTACAATACGATTGCATACCAAAACATTTAAGGTAGGAAAATCCTCTGATACAAGAATCACAATTGTTGATAATAATCTGGGTACAAAAATGTAAATGACATTTAGGAAAACTACTTCGCTAACTTAAATGTAAATAACAACTGCGTCATACATAGGAAAGACCAAGAGAAAGCAGGTAGTGAGGTACGAGGTCAAATACTAAACAGTACATAAGGGAATGTTTCAAAATCAGTAGTCAGTTCGTATATGAAAGGATTCGTAAATGAGAGGAGAACAACAGCGGAATTCAAGTTTAGCGAGTGGGGAAGAAAAGGTACAGATCACTAGACACATAACTCCTTAAGATATGAGTGAAGACCACAGAGCAGCTATCAGTTTTAAATATAGAACTAGCTGGTGTAGAGAAATGTTCTTACACAAACTACTGCATTAAAGTGATAATAAATAATGACTACATCCTGCATTGCAAAGACCAAGGGAAAACAAGTCATTAACTACAGATTCGAACATAAAACAGCACATGAAAAAATGGTACACTATAAGCTGTTCGTTCGTATGTAAGAAAGTTCGTAAGTGAAAGGAGAGCAGCAGTTTGACTCAGAAATAACGAGGGGGGAAGAAAGCGGTACAAATCACAAAGCAGTTATCTCTTAACTCTTAGCGCGGTAGGTTACGACCACGAGGCAGCCTTCAGTTCTCAATAACGAACTGGCACGAGTGGAGAACTATTCTTACCGGGTTTCAGGTTGGAAAAAGTCCTTACATCGCGTCCCGCGGTAAATCGCTAGGACGCGATGGAGATCCCCGCTTTTAAATGGTTATAGTCCTTCCTCAAATCAGTATTACGAAAACAGAGGAAGGACTAAAAATAATGAGTGTCAAGGGAAATGGTGCCGCCATTTAAAAAAAAAACGAAAGGTAGCGCGTAGCACTTAAATTTAAGAAATTATACTGAATTAAGGGCGGGAAAGGAAAGAGAGGAAAAGGAAAAAAGAAAAGAAGAAAAGAAGAAATGCCTCCAAAAAATGTTATACATTAAAATATGACACATTGGAAAGGGGCAATACAAATAATCAAGGGGATCACAGAAAAGTGATTACACTTTATAAGATATAACACATTATAAAGGGGCTGTTCAAATGATTAAGGGGATCACAGAAGAGTCAAGGTAACTCAAAGAGACCTAAGGGAGACAAAATGAGCAGAAATAAGCAGAAATAGTGCCCTGCCTGAATACAGAGTCAGGTGAGTAATACACATCCAATATGTAGGCGGCAAGGGGAGTTGAGTGCACATTAAAACGAGCAATATATAGTGAAAAGGAAAGCAAAAGAGAATAGAAAGACAGTACAAGGGACAGAAGTGGTACATTATAAGCACTTCAAATTATAGCAGCCAATAATGCCATTCATGGTCCTGGTTTAGGCCTTGATGCACTGTATTATAATGAATGATTATTCGGCTTTCTTCTTGACGTAGGCGCAGATGTAGATTGCCACCCCTTGGGGACATTGTAATACGTTTAAGGCCACAAAAGGTAAATTTTCGTTCACATGGATGGAATATTTTGTAATGTTCCACAAGAGGTGCCTTGGATTCCAGTTTTAGGATGTTGCGGTAATGTTCTTGAATTCGGATTTTTAATGGTCGAATAGTGCTTCCTATGTAGGCTTTTTGACAGGGACACCATATTGAGTATACAACATGAGTACTCTCACAGTTGATGAAATCTTTGATCCTGAATTCTTTGCCGTTGAGGTCGGTTGTCGTGGATCTGTTGAGCCCTAATTTGCAAATGGAACATTTGGTACAAGTAAAGAATCCCTTTAGTTGTGGAAAGAATGATCCGGAAGGTTTTGGTCGGAAAAAGGATGGGCAGAGTTTATCCCTAAGATTCGGGGCTCGACGGAACCCTATTTGTGGGTGAGAAGTAATATATTGATGGATGGAAGGGTTGTTTTGAAGTATGGCTGGGGGTCGCGTAACTAGTTCAGCATGGGTGCTGTGCACATGGATGCCTTCAGTGCATCAAAAGCTGTCTGTCAAAACCTTGTCCAGATCACCTTCTTTTGTTGCTTCTTGGAAGTCAACTCATTCAAGGGAGCAACAATGGTGCCATACCCCTTGACAAGCTCCTATAATTGCGAGTGAGGCCTAAAAAGTCCCCTCACCTTTGTCTGGGTGTTGGAAGGCTCACAAGCTAGAATATTGTCAGTCTTGAGTTGTAGGGGTGGCACCTGGCCACTCCCCACCAGGTGTTCCTATTACACCACCGAACCCTGCCCTATTTGGCACTTACTAGCCTTAAGAGTGATGCCTTTCTTTTGCAGGGCCTCCAACACTTTTCAGAGGTGCTGCAAGTGTTCCTCCCAAGTAGAACTGAACACAGCAATGTCGTCCAGGTAGGCTGCTCTGAAGTCATCCAGCCCATCCAACACCTGGTTGACCAACCTCTGAAAGGTGGCAGGGGCATTTTTCATCCCAAAGGGCATTACTTTAAACTGTTAGTGCCTATCTGGGGTAGAAAATGCTGACCTCTCCTTGGCCCCCTCAGTTAAGGCAATCTCCCAATACCCAGACGTCAAGTCAAAGGTGCTAAGGTATTTGGCAGCTCCCAACCAATCAACGAGCTCATCAGCTCAGGGGATGGGGCGAGTGTCAGTCCTAGTGACCATACTGAGACCACAGCAGTCCACACAGAACCGGAGTGGCACCAGGAACAGCTGCCTTTGGGACCAAGACCAATGGGCTGGCCCAAAGATTACTGGAAAACTCAATTACCCCTGGGTTAACATCTTTGACACCTCATCTTTGGTGCTAGTTCCAACCTTATCAGTCACTCTGTAAACCTTCCTTTAACACATCATGAGTACACAAGTGTGTGACACCTGGGATCAAGGAGAACAGGGAGGCAATCTGACCCAACACCTGGCGACAGTTCCTCTGTTGTTCTGAGGTCAGGGAGGGGGAGAGGTTCACACCCTCCACAGACCCATCATTCTCCTTAGCAGACAGGAGGTCAAGAAGAGGCTCACTCTCTTACTCCACCCCATCATCTGTTGCTAAGAGCATTGTCAATTCATTTTGCACAAAGTGCGGCTTGAGGCAGTTCACATGCAGGACCATCAAAGGGTTCGTGGGAATCCACAAGTTCACCAGGTAGATGACTCGATCTTGCGCTCCACCATCTCAAATGGCTCAGCCCACTTGTCCTGGAGCACCCTAGGCTCCACTGGCGCAATCACCCAAACTTTCTGGCCATACTGAAACTCAATCAGAGTGGAATTCTGGTCATACCAGCGCTACGTGTCTTCCTGGCTTGCTTCTAGGTTCTCTTGTGCGAGAGCCCTGAATTGAGCAGTCTGGTTCCTTAAAGCCAGCATGTAACTGAATACATCCTGGGGGTGTTTACTGGGGGCTTTCTCCAACCCTCCTTTACCAGACTCAAAGGTCCCCTGACAGGGTGGCCATACAGTAACTCAAAAGGACTAAATCCAAGCCGTTCTTGAGGCACCTCCCTGTAGGTGAACAGAAGGCATGGCGAAAGGACGTCCCACGTATGCCTCAAGGGCTCTGACAGGGCCATGATCATGCCTTTCAAAGTACGGTTCAACCTTTCAACCAGACCATTACTTTGGAGTGGTAAGGAGTGGAGAACTTCTATATTACCCCACACTCCTGCCAGAGAGACTTGGCGCTGAGACCCTTATCGGATACCACTTCATTGGGGAACCCCATGCGGGTCAAACCCCCCATCAAAGCACGTCCCACCACAGGGGAGGTTGTTAACCTCAGGGGAATGGCTTTCGGGTACCGGGTGGGATGGTCCACCAAGACCAGGGTTAACATGTTGCCCATGAAAGTCTTGGGATCCAGAGGCCCCACAAGGTCAATACCAACCCTTTCAAAGGGGCTGCTGTTAGAAATGGGGTCAGTATTTGGCAGTCGGTTTGCACCCTGTCCAAGTAGGGACCCTCACTCTAGTCAGGATAAGGAAGGTACCCGCTAAGACAACCCCTGCTCATCCCCTTGGTAGCTTGGCACGAGCAGTCAGGCTTATCTCACAAGCAATGTGTAAAGCATTTGCACATAACACACAGTAATAAATTAAAACACTACAAAAGGACACCACACTAGTTTTAGAAAAATAGCCAATATTTATCTATATAAAACAAGACCAAAACAATAAAAATCCATCATACAGTAATAAATCTATGAATTCTGCAAGATTTACTCAAAAATACAGTTCCTTGAAGTGGGTAGCTCCACCCTGGGCTATCACGGTGTCGTGATCAACAAAACCAACAGTTCAGGGCAGCCAAGGCGTCGCGGGCCAGCTACGGTGTCAGGAAGACCAGCAAACAGTACCTTTGGAATTGCAGGGTGTCGTGATCCTCACAGTGAACTCCAGAGAGTGGCGTCTCTGGTGTTGCGGTGTCGGTTCCAGAGTCAGGGCGGGAGTCGTCGGGCCCTTGAAGTCACACGCCTTGTGGGTTGAACTCCACACTCATGAACTCAGGGGCACTGGCATGGATGGCATCGGGGTTGCGCGCAAAGCGGAATGATGCAATGTGCGTTGCCCATAGGTCATGGTGCAGGCAGCTGCTCAATGACGGTGCCCTACAGCGTCAGTGAGACCAGGGCTGCGGTGTGACGTAGGGCAGTGCGATATGCAGTGTCATCAGGTCACAGTGCAGGCAACGGTGTTGTCGTTGCTGAGGCACTGTCGTCTGTAGGCCCAAGCCAGCGGTGCGGAATGGGATGGTGCTTCCTGACCCTCACAAGCAGTGTCCACAGGCCACGGTGTTGGCAGGGATGCCTCGTGACGACACTGGGGTCGATGGTACTGGTGTCGGTGGACAGGGGCTGCGGTGTGGGACGGGACGGTGCTCCATGTACCTCACGAGCGGTGTCTACAGGCCACAGTGCAAGCAGCGGTACCGGTGTCAGCAGGAGCATCAGGCTTGCCCAGGCTGCGGTGTCAGCAGGTATTGCCGAAGTGTGGGGTCCACAGGTTGCGGTGCGAGCAGCGGCTTGGTGAAGTCGTCTGATGATGGCATCAGTGAGACCAGGATCGCAGTGCGATGCTGAGCAATGCAACTCTGTGCGGTGTTGGCAGGTCACGGTGCAGGCCAGCAGCTTTGTTGGAGTTGTTGCAGTGGTTTCTCCTCCTGAACAGCACAAAACACAAAGTTCCCAGTGCCACAGGTCGAGGAAACTGAAATCTTTGGTGTCCCTGAGACTTCCAACAGGAGGCAAGCTTTACTCTAAGCCCTTGCAGAATTTTTTCCAAGCAAGGCACACAGCAAAGGTCACCCTTTGCACTCTTGTCAGGCAGAAGCAGCAACTGCAGGCCAGTCCAGCAAAGTAACACTGCAAAGGGACAATACTCTTCCTTTAGCTCTTCAGCTCTTCTTCTGGGCAGAGGTTCCTCTTGATTATGGAAAGATTCTAAAAGTCTGGAGCTTTGGGTCTTCTTCTTATACCCCGTTCTGACTTTGAAGTTGGCAAACTTCAAAGCAAAGTCTCAAGTGTTTGCAAGATCCTTCCTTGTCCAGGCCAGGCCCAAGACAACCCATCAGGATATGCAGGCTACACCCCAGACCCTTTGTGTCACTGTCTAGAGGGAATTCCCAACAGCCCAACTGTCAAACTAACCCAGACCAGGAATCCATAAATGGACACAGAATGGGTTAATCAAGAAAATGCCTACTTTCTAAAAGTAACATTTTCAAACTCACAATCTAAAAACCAACTTCACTAATAGATGTATTTTTCAATTGTGAGTTCAGAGACCCCTAACTCCATATTTCTATCTGCTCTCAAGAGGAATCTGTGCCTGGCAACGGTGAAACCTGAGTCTGACAGTATTTCACTGTTAGGACATGTGTAACACACCAGTACATGTGCTACCTTTTAAATACACTGCACTTTGCCCATGGGGCTATCTAGGGCATACTTTGGGGGTGCCTTACATGTACCAAAAGGGAAGGTTTGGGCTTAGCAAGTGGGAATACTTGCCAGGTCGAATTGGCAGTTTAAAACTGCACACACAGACACTGCGGTAGCAGGTCTGAGCTACGTTTGCAGGGCTACTTATGTGGGTGGCACAATCAGTGCTGCAGGCCCACTAGCAGTCTACAGACCCGCCCCCCAATGTGCCTCAGGGACCAGGTTCATACAGAGAGCAGACTCATAACCCTTGAACCACAAGTATATGTCATCTTCCCTCTTATAGTCCTTCACTGAGTCCTTAGAGATGTGTATCCTTCTCTCAGGCTGCACTGAGGTACTGCTGCTACCATCCCTACTGGACTGGCTCCTCTGATCCAGCTACCTCAAACTGAGCTAATGAGCAGCAGTAACTTTTTATCTTCTATGGACATTTTACTCTCCTCTATTTCCCTCTCCATTTTCATCCTAAGCTTCTCCAACTCCAACTGGTGTACCCTCTCTGCCTGTCTATCCTCTACCTCTTCAGGGGTCAGACACTTGGATGGCACACTGCTACCTGACCTGGCGACCCTCCCCCCAGGCATAACAGGTCCATCCACCACATCATTGTGCATTCTCTGCACCTCCTCATCCTCCTCTTCTGTGTGCCCCCCAGCCTCTTTGGTTGTCACTCAGGCCCTCAGTGTCCTTTGCAGCTCCTCCATCCTTGTGGAGCCCTAAATGGGACAGACAAGATCTTTACAGAACTGTTTCAGTTGAGAAACTGAGTAACTTTCCAGTTTCCCTAACTCAAAAACAGCTGCAGCTGGTGCATCTTCAGATTGAGACATGATGGCAAGTCAAAAAGTGAAAAGTTGCAAGGCAGAAAAAAGATTTCCGAATGAGAAGTTAAAGAATCAATGAAAAGATCACCAAAAATATGGAAGCAGGGAAAAAAAGTCTAAAGAGAGGAAAAGCAAAAACAAGTAGTATGTGGTCACGTAATGGTCTGTACTGAAAACAGTAGTGTATACGTAATCACTGTATGTCAAGTACAAATACAAGTCCAATCCTCACCGCTGATCACCAATGTTAGAAATAGGGTCTTTGGTTGGCAGTCAGTTTACCCCCTGTCCAAGCAAGGACCCTCACTCTAGTCAGGGCAAAGGAGTAAAACACCTGGTTAACCCTCACTCACCCCATTGGTAGCTTGGTATGAGCAGGAAGGCTTAACTCAGAAGCAAAGTGTAAAGTATTTGTACCAAAACACACAGTAATACAGTGAAAACACTACAAAATGGACACCATATCAGTTTAGAAAGATAGGTAACGTTTATCTAAATCAAACAAGACCAAAACAACAAAAGTCCAACATAACCAAGTCAAGATATGAATTTTCAAAAGAATAAAAGTCTTACTCAATACAAAAGAATGGAAACGTTGATTTTGCACAAAGTACCTGGTCAGCATCAAAAATAAAGCCGCACGGGTGAGCGTGTATCGGAAAAGGCAGCAATGCGTTGATTCCTTCTTCACAAGGGAGGCTGTGCATTGCTTTTTTTCTTGTCAGGCTGGCAATGCGTTGTTTTTCTCCCTCGCAAGAGAGTGATGTGTCAAATTCCGGACGGGGTACCTCAAATCCTCGCAGATTCAGGATGACTTTGACTCCCAGGGATGATGCGTGGAGAATCCGGTTGCACAGTGTTAGAAAACCACGCTGCATGTATAAAAAGGGAAGGCTTAGGCCCTGCAGCTTCAAAAAAATTAAGAAAATCTGTAAATTGTTTAACCCCCAAGCTCGTATCCAGGTCATCCCTGCAGTAGTCATCTCATGGATTGACTATGTTAATTCACTCCAATGTAGATCCCCCTTAATGTACTAAACATAAATTACAGCTGGTTCAGAATTAGGCTGCTAGATTAATTTACTGCCAACCTAGGATATGTCACATCACCTGCCTAATGAGGAAGCCACACTGGCTGCCAGTAAAACAGTGATCAGCTATTAAGATGGGATATATTACCTTCAAATCTCTCTAAGGCAATTGTCTAGAGTTTGTCTTCTCTTTTAAGGTACACTCCTATCCGTAGTTTGAGGTCTACTCACTTGAATCTTCTTTCTACCCCTTCCTCTAGGAAGAAAAGAATTGGAGGTGCCAGATGTTTTATATTAGCCCACCGCTTCTGAAACTCTCTTCCATTGGACATCAGACCAACCTCATCCTATTCTAGATTCAGACAACTGAAAACATGGCTTTTCGTACAAGCATATGTGTGATCTATTGAGCATCAGATTATGTTCCTGTACTCAGCGCCAAGAAACTGGCAGGTATATGTCCACTGTATAAATAACTTTTTAACATAACATAGGTTGTGTGTTGATGGTTGTTAAATTCATGCAGGTCAGCACTGACATTACCGAAGGGCTTAGGCTAACTGAGTTGAAGGCAGTTTGGGAATTACCAATGATATATAGCAGTGTTCACTAGGCATTTCTTCATGATTGTCAATGTGACAGGTAATGGGCTGTTTGAGTAGCTAGTGGGGAGCAAGCCCCAAAATCATCTGAGTTGTGTTATTTTGAAAGACTAGATAGAAGACTATCCAAATAGACAATGAGTTACACAGCATAACAGGAAACTTGATGAGCTATAAAAGGAGTGCAAAGTCATAGCTTATACACTGAAACAATTTCACAAAAAAGTTAGCAAACTCCTCACATTTGACAGAGTAGTCAGTATAAAGAATCATGGGGGAGGGACTGGTGTCCTGCACAACAATGTCAAACCAGATCTTTTTGGGGCAGGATTAATATGAGGCTCTATAAAGAATCCTTTGGTACAAAGGAACAAGCCAGATAGGGTACCATTTCACACTGTTTGCACTTTGACCATGCAGGCCATTCAGAGCACTGTCAACCTTTTTGTGCTGACAGCCAGTAATAGGTTTTTGAGCTGGTTGGAAGCAATAGGAAGCCAGCATTTTCAGTCAGAGGTCATTGGATACACAGGCTGAGACGGTTTAAACATTTCTGCTTTCTACAAAGTGACTTTGTTGGGCCTGGCATCCATGTTTTTTCCCCAACTATTTGCCTTTAATCATTCTGTTTTTGCTGACTTTGTGTTTGCTGGTCTTACCACTCTACACGCTTTATCATGCTAATCGATGCTAAAGTGCTTGTGCTCTCTCTCCCTAAACCATGGCAACATTGACTCACACCCAATTGGCACACTTAATTTACTTGTAAATCCCAACTAAAGTGGTACTACCTGTATTGAGGGCCTGTAAAAAAAACACTTATAGCTGGCCTACAGAACTCATTGTACCATCCAATTAAGTAGCCTTTCAAACATGCCTCAGGCAAGCCATTGCAGACTGTGTATGCAGTTTTACACTGCCATTTTGACCTCAACAAAACCTTTTGGCAGGCCTTAAACTTCCTTTTTTTCTGATAAGTAATGCCTAGTGTATGTCTTAAAAAGACTAGATGACAGGGTACAATATATTTCAAACGTTGGACAGGCCTTCAACTTTTACATGTCCTTGTAGTGGGAAAAATCCTCTTAAATTTGTTTTTCACCACTTCAAGGCCCACCATAGGAAAACATTTGGTTACCTTGGTATATTTAGTAAGTGATTACTTTTAATTGGGTACAAGTAGGAATGTTGAGTTTGTAATAGTCTAAAATAGCATTTTGAGAAACCCTTTAATGGTTAAGCAGGAATTTAATTCATAGTTCTGAAAATGCCACTTTTACAAAGGCCCTCATTATGAACAAGGCAGTCCATACCGTGCCACCGGCGGTGGCGGTAAAAACCGCCAACAGAGGAGCGGGCCGGACTGCCAAATAATGAACCAAACGAAACACAGGCATCCAGAAAACCACCCACCACCAGTAGAGGAGTGCCGACGACGACGGCAGAGTCCGCCCACAGGCCGAAAGAAAGGCCCAACCCGCACATCAAATAATGAACCACCAGTCCACCACCAGTTCCGGGGCGGAACCCACCACCACGCAAAGCCAGGCGGAAATGAACCAAATCCAATGAAACACTCACCGGAGGCCCTCACAACGCGCCAAAGCAGACATAGATATAGAGCTGCAGATCATGTCAGCCCTGCTCCTTGCCATATACCTCCACGACCGAGACCGCAGACGAAGACGACTACGGTAAGTACCGCAACCTACGGGAGGAAAGGGCACAGTTACATACCCACCCACTCCACCTACCCTACAACGCCCGCCAACCCTTCACAGCAGCAAAAATCATACACCCCACAGCAAGAGGTACTTACCCGACACAAGGCAAATCAACTTGACCATAGTACATACAAATGCCCCACACACATAAACAATGAAACGAAAGACCAGGGTTCAACAGTTTGCCACCAAAACACAGGCCACACAGAAATATTTTATTTAAGCTCACAGAGCCAAATACTCCAAACAGGGCCTATGGCCAGTCCGTACTTTTACAAGTGCCATGGGCCACAACGGACCCAAACTGACTCCCAAAAGTGCATGGTACTCCACCTAATGGGGCAACAAAGGGGCATCCAGGCAAATCACGGAACGGGGGCAGAGGGTGGTGGGGGTGAAGATTTGCGACGGGGTGGACCTTGGACTTTCGTTTGGAAGGTGGAAGGGGGGTGGGCTTGTACTTTGAAGGTGGGGGCTGTTTTGAGCAGGTGGAGCCAGATGGAATAGGCTCTGCCCAGGCCTTTTTTTCTATGGAGAAGGGGCACGGAAATGTGAAGGGAGGACAGGGGTGGGCTGTGGAGTGGAAGGAGTGGAAAGGGCAAGGAGGTGAGCACGCTTAGGGACAAGACGGGGTGGGCCAGTAGATTGGAAGAGGTCAGCACTGGAGAGGAAAAGTTTTTTCGGACAAATTGGGGTGGTCCTGGATGAGGGTGTGGGAGTGGCGGCATAGGCACTGGATGTATGTGGTATAGGGGTGCTTGTAGTGGGTGCAGGTGACTGGACAGTATGCTGTGGTGTGGTGGATGTGTGAAGGGTGGGTGTCTTGGTGCGTTTGTGTGTTTTTGCAGGGAGGGTGGACACAGAGGGAGAAGACAGACAGCCACTATGGATGTATGTTGTGTGGGTGTCTGCAAGTCTGGTGAGTGTGCTGCATGTGTCAACTACAGTAGTTGTGGTGAGTGCAGGTGTGGTGAATGGGGTGCATGTATGGAACGGCTGCTATTGTGGTGAGTGCAGTAAGAGGAGCAGCAACAGTAACTGAAGGTGCAGTGCATGAGGGTGTGGATGTAGAGGGGTCAGACAAGGAGGCGGAAGAGGTGGGCACACTGTGGGAAGTGGATGTTGTTGTGTGTGCATGTGTGTGTTGGCTGTGTGAATGCTTGTGGTGCGAGGTGTGGTGCTTGTGTTCAGAAGTGTGCTTCTTGTGTGTTGATGTGCTTGACTGCGTGTCTGAATGTGTGCTTTGGACGGGTGAAGGGAGTGGGGTGCTGGAAGGGGTAGAGGAGGTTGGAGGGGGGATGGAATGGCCAAGGAAACTGGCTGCCATCCAAGAGGAGGCCAGAGCCTGAAAAGATCTCTGTAGGGCACCTTGAATGCCATCCAGATAGGCATTTGTCTGCTGCACCTCTGATGCTAGCCCCGGATGGCATTGACAATGGTTGTCTGTCCTACAGAGATGGTTCTCAGGAGGTCAATAGCCTCCTCTGTAAGGGCAGCAGGGCTGACTGGGGCAGGGAAGGAGGTGCCTGCGGCGAAGGAGACGCCCACCTTTCTGGGTGAGTAGGCACGGGCAACTCGGTGGGGAGCAGAAGGGAGGGCGGTGATGGAATGGGGGGTGGCGGAAGATGTCACTGTAGTGGTGTGGCCACTAGGGTCCACCACTGCCAGGGAGCCCCCATCTGAGGAGGTCTCGGAGTCACTACCTCCAGTGGTAGTTGCCTCCCCCGTGGAACTCCCCTCGTCCTCCCACCCACTGGTCCCCTGGGCATCGGATGTCTCTGCCTCCGAGGATCCGTGGGCCGCTGCTTCCCCTCTTGCCGGTGCCTCAGCTCCCTCGCCAGATGTTGCTGCTGTACCAAACCAACACAAGAGAACAGGGATGGGGAGACAAAACAGGAGAGACACTTGTAAATAGCTGAATGGAGGTACATAATGGCCAGACATACACCCACCCAGAAGACACATCCAACAGGCAGCACCATTCACTATGCCATGGCCCTGACTACTGACCAGAATACTACTCTCACCCATCCCCTGGACTACCTAAGGAGGTGACGTGTGGGAGACCTGACAAAGACACCCCTACACTCTTTGGGGACCACAATGTACATGGACACCAGTCAGAGTCCCTGCCTCTAAGCAGCATGAATCCTAATGCACACACAGACATCCTTCCAGACTGCAGTTTGTGACATGAGTACCCCTTGTGACTGCTGTGCAGCCTTCCAGCACCCATCCAGGTCTGGGTACGCCACCGCCAGGATACATTGCATGAGGGGGGTCAGTGCCCAACGGGCACTCCTTCCACGTTGGGAGGACTCCCCCAGCTGGGCTTCACAGATCTTACGAGCCCAGCGCCGCAGGTCCTCCCACCTCTTTCTGCAGTGGGTGCTCTGCCTGTTGTAGACCCCCAGGGTCCGCAACTCCTTGGCGATGGCATGCCAAAGTGCCCTCTTCTAGTGGACGCTGACCTAAAAGGGTGACATAGATATGGAACACAGAGGTCGGGCACTTGCAAGATAGGTACAGCTGGCTAATTGTCCACTATGGGACAGACAGTACTCTCAGACGTACAGGCCATACGCACGCAGCATGCCATGCACCACGGATCCATGCAGGCTCAGAGGTGCACACATATGTCCATTCAACACCATCCATTACACCCAAACAGTGCCCCCCAAACCCAGACTCACCTATACCTCTGGCCGTCCGTACAGTTTTGCGTACAGGGGCACGACCCCGTCCACTAGCCTCTCCAGTTCTTCCTGGGTGAAGGCCGGGGCCCTTTCCCCTGCAACACGAGCCACATCCATTGCCAGAGGCAGGCCACAGCAGTACACACAGTGGAGTACCTGTCCGCACGAGATCAGGGAGTCAAGTGAATAATAGATGATAAAATTGCGTATGTACCACAGCGTTGTGCACCGTCACCGCCGGCGGTGATCATGATACACCAGGATTCCCCATGGGCATCCATGTTATCCAATGACGGTGCGAACGGCGGTAAACACCACCTTACCCTTGGACATCAACCGCTAGCGTTATGAGGTCACTTGCACAATGAAAGGCCTGGATTACAGTGGGCAGACATTTTGGCAGTAACTACTCATCTATAAATAAATATGTGCACAAAAGGCCCTACTAGCCACATGAAGCACCTATGCATGTGACCATTCCGTAATAAACCACAAATGAAAAACACTATTCCCTCATTGAGGTGTAGAAGTAGATCTGTCAAGAAGCAGTTAATATAGAGTAACTACAATGAAATATGCAGTGCACAATTGATGACAATGTGTGCCTATGTATGTGTGTTCATCACACCTTTTTGATACCCCTCGTAGGTACCGACCCTTGTGGCGAGGAAGGGCACCATCGGTGTACAGACCCCTTGTGGATATGAGGACCATGGTGGAGCGTCAGATCATAATCAATTACAGACACCCACGTGCAACAATTCAGGAACTTTGTGCTTTACTGGATCCTGGACTAACTCTGGGAAATTGTAATCAGCATGCCATCCCTACTGAAGTGCAGGTGCTCTCCGCACTCCATTTCCTGGCCACGGGCTCATTTCAAGTGACAGTGGGCATGGGTGCAGGATTTTCACAGCCAATGTTCAGCATGGTACTGACAAGATTTCTAAATGCCTTTGTACGACACCTGCAGTCCTATGTGAGGTTTTCCCAAAGTACTGACCTCCCTTCCATCAAGTCTGAATTCTATGCCTTTGCCAACATACCCCATGTGATAGGTGCCATCGATGGCACCCACATACCGATCATCCCCCCCAAGAGTGAGTGAACAGGTGTACAGTCACAGAAAGAACTTTCACTCCATGAACATCCAATTGGTATGTACTGCAAACCAGTACATCTCACATGTGAATGCCATGTTCCCAGGTTCAGTTCATGATTCCTTTGTGTTGAGGAACAGTAGTGTGCCACAGAGGATGGAACAACCCCAAGAGGACAGAGGGTGAATCATAGGTAAGTGTGTCTGTCAGTAACTGACATATAGCAGACAGCCAGGCTGTCTGACTAAGGGGCTTAACAATGACTACTCTGTATTGAAACTTTTTCTAGGTGATTCTGGCTATCCAAACTTGCGTTGGCTCCTGACACCAGTGAGGAATCCTAGGACGGATGCAGAGAGGAATTACAATGAGGCTCATGGATGTACTAGGAGGGTGATAGAGCGCACAATAGGTCTCCTGAAGGCTAGATCTCATTGTCTACATATCTCTGGGGGTTCCCTGGCCTATGGGCCTGAAAAGGTGGGTAGAATAGTGGTGGCCTGCTGCATGCTGCATAACGTGGCAGTGAGACATTCTATCCCCCCTTGGAGGTGGAGGGTGCTGTATGTCCTGACCAACTACCTCAGAGAGGGGAGGAGAGTGATGGTGATGATGAGGAAGGGGAAGATGTAAATTCCAGGACCCAACTGACACAACTCTTCTTCCAGTAACTGTGTGGGACTTTGGCCTGACATTGGGGTTTGTGACACATACTTTCAGTGTACTCAGTCATATGGGGGGGTTGATAATGTAGGTGAAACATGGTCCAGTTCTGGATGGTACAGATTAATATTTTCTGCATTTACTTAGGGCCCACATTTAGACACACAGGACTCCCTTCATGCAAAGATTTGACAATAAAGTAGTTATCAGCCAGTTGCATCCATACTTCACTTTGTTCACAATTTAACACAGGGGACAGTGTTACAGTGTGATATGTGTTTTATTGGTTGCAGTGATGGCAAGTCGTAAGGGGTGGGTATCCTCAAAGCCAACATGGCGGCCGCCTTCTTAGTAGTATTGTAGGGTCCATCTTTTCTTACATTAGTTCATATTGCCTCCTAGCAATGTGTGGTGGCTGATTGAGTGGGATGGTTGCTGTGCAGATTGTTGCTGAGTTACTTATTGAAGGGGGCCTTGTTCTTTTCTGGGGTTCCAGTGCCATATCTTGGCCTGAGGGTCCATTTGGGCACCTGTTGTTGATCTTCAGGGGATGACATGTAGGCCCTTGGGTTTCCTGTGAGGGAAGTTCCTGGGATGTTTCTGCTGATGGTGTAATCTCATGGTGGGTGTCCGGTGCTGTAGTGGGGGCCTCCCGTCTTGTCTGGGTCTCAGACTGGGTTTGTACCAGCTGCAGCAGTGCTCCTGCTATGGTGGCCATTGTGGCGTGGTGCTGTTTCCACTGTTCCATGGCCTGTTGGTGGTGTTCCTGCTGCATCCTCTGACTGTGCTCCAGGGTGAACACTATCTGTGCCAACCTGTCATGGGTATGCTGGTAGGCCCCCAATACCGCTGATATCACGTCCTGGGCTGCTGCATCCATCCTGTGGCCTCCCCCCTTTCCCACTGACACCCTTGCACTTGCCCTAGCCCCCTGTGCCTGTGTCCCCTGCACAGGTCTGGCAGTACCACTTGTACTGGGGCCCTTGCCTTCTTGCATGTTGGGAGTGGGAGACTGTGACCTCTGTACCTGTGTTCCACCAGTCTGTGGCCTGGATACACTGGTGTGGGGACGCTTGCCCTGGGATGCAAATCTTGACTGGGTGGTAGGGGTGACAGTGGTTTCCTGGGTGGGGCTGCTGCATGATGATAGTCCAGGACTGTGTGAGGGGCCTGCCTGCTCATCAGTGTCCAGGGATCCTTCACCAGTGTCCTGTGAGGTGCCTCTGTCTCCCTGGGGGGCACTGGCACTCCTTGTCCTGTGCGTTAGGGTGGCATGGGTGGTGGTGCCTGTTGGGGGACATAGACATGTCTGTTACAGCTGCATGAACGATTGAGGTGAACAGGACTGGGCTATTTTGTGCTGGGGTTACTTTCAGTGGCCTTACAGGGTGCCTTTGTGAGGTTGACACTGCATTTAGCTTCGACTGTGGGGTTGCATTGTGGTGGGGGGTGTTGTTCCATTGTGGGTACTTTTAGGGGTATGTGGCTGTGCACAGGGGGAGGGGTGTGGGCTTGTTAGTGGGTTTGTGATCATGCAGGGGGGGTGGATTTAGTGGTTGCCTGGGTGAGGTGTTGGTCCTGGTGGGTGTGGGTGGGGTGGTGCATGCATTACAGGTATGGTGTTTATGGGGTATATGTTGATGACTTACCCGAGTCCATTCCTCCAGTGAGTCCAGTGAGTCCCTCAGGGTGCAGGATGGCCAGTACCTTTTCCTCCCAGTCTTTGTATTTTGGTGGTGTTGGTGGCGGTCTTCCCCAAGTCTTCTGAACTGCAATGTGGTGCCTTCATGCCATGCCCCTGACCTTCCCCCACAGGTCGTTCCATCTCTTCCGGATGTCATCACGGGTGTGTGGATGGTGTCCCACTGCATTGACCCTGTTCACAATGGTCTGCTATAGCTCCATCTTCCTTGTGATGGGTGTGTGCTGCACCTCGGCCCCGAATATTTGTGCCTCCACCTTCAGGATCTTGTCCACCATGGTCCTTAACTCCCTTTCTGTGAAGTGTGTATGTTTGGGGGGTGGCATGGTGAGTGTGGTGAATGGTGTCGGGGCTGGGAACGCGATGAGGGTGCTCTTCTGTGGGTCGGTGTGCGTCTCGTGTATGGTGGCGTTCAGTGTCTGCCTCTGGTGCTCTCCGTATTCTTGGCCTGATTTCATTGCAAAGGATTGTGGGGTATGTCTAGGGGTGTTTTATGGGGTTATGGATGTGTGTGGGTTGCACGCTTATCTAATGTGTGCACTTCTCGCTGTTAAGTCCACTTGCCGCCCACGGCGGGCGGAACCGCCAATGGTCGTCCGACCTCCACTGTCCGCCAAGGTGATTTGTGCATCATTATTTGGAAGGCGGGATGTGGGTGTGCTCGGCAGTGGCGGGGTGGGGAGGTCCGGGATTCCCGCCGACAGGGTCATGACGGGGAGTGGTGGCCTGGTGATTTTTTAGCAGGGTTGGGATTTTCGTTCATTATATGGTGGATTTCCATTCACTGCCAACGGCAGACTTCTGTTTACCGCCGCTACGGCAGTCAGCGGTGTTTCCCGCCGTGTTCATAATGACTGCCATACTTACAATAACCACAATATACCATGTGTAAAATTATTTAACTAACACCTAAATTCAGTCCTTAATGATCAAGGAATGTAATTAACTTGACCACATATAATATACATATAACATTTTCAGTCTTTGTTTGAACTCATTTTACGTATCAAATCATAAACATTGGATGACATAGCCAAACGTTTTATCAGGTTGTTTAGCCCACACAAGTCAAAAATCTAAAATTCTTTTTCTTTAACAGTGCATATACACATATATAAAATGCACCAGTCCACAATCATGAAACCAAAGGAGTTCTCTATTGTATCCAATTGTCCAAACTCCTAGGACCAAGCATGTACAGGGGTGTTCCAACTAATTGACTGTACCAAGACAAGGCACTTAATTTTACTGTAAGGGTTGCCTTTATGTAGTTTTAAAAATTCAATGACTCCCTAATGCATAGATGCTGCTGCATTTCGAATGCCTATCATTTTGTAGTCTCCTCAGGACCAAGACTTGGTACAACTCTATTACAGTAAGTGTCCATCTGTGTCCCATGTAGTTAAGTTAAAAATGAGTTGCCAGTGCATCTCCTGTGCTTGCGAGCACCTTTAGACTGAAGCATGGGGTGAACATCTTCGTTTAGTCCTTCAAAGCAATTATTCTAGGGTGTTCAATTCCTGGATTTATTTGTCAGTGCACACAGTGGAATTTAGACACAACACAACTTTATTGTAGCCTTGCTTTCGGCATTACAATGTCCCATAAAAATGTTGTGTGACCACAACATGAGCATTTATCAGAATCCATCTTACGGGGAGGAAATGCTCATGGACTTCACAAGAAACTCATTTGTTAACATTGTTACAAATTTCTATCAAGTAATTTTGTGTTAATTGGAATGACGTTCTAATATGATTCTTGTCCTGAAATGTGTCACACATAGGGGCAGATTAACAAGAAAGTGGCGCGTCGGTCCGATACGCCACTTTTCTTGTCCCCTCCTACCATCACCTAATGACACCATGGGTGTGATTTATTTATAATACGGCACACCATAACGATCATTAGCACAACAGCATCAACATTTTTGACGCTATTGTGGTGCTTTGCTGCACTAGTGTCAAACATTTTGACCCTAGTGCAGCAAAACACAGAGAGGCACATAGGTTAAAATGGGTGCATCATTTTAACACCTGCTCTGAGCAGGCATTAAAAATGGTGGAAAAAATGGCAGAGTGAAATCTTGTAAATTTCACTGTGTTATTTTTTCAGGCCTTCCTGCATCGGAAAACCCCCTTGCATACATTATGCCTGGTGCAGGCAAAATCTGGTGCAAGAGTTTATGAAGTTGTGGAATGCATGCATTGCACCACCTTGTAAATATGGTGTGGGAGAAAGGCCTCCCTAATGCTGCCTTAGCATCATAAAAAATGACTCTAGGATGGTGCAAACCGGAGCAAGGGCCTTGTGAATCTGCCCCACAGTTTTTAATTGCCCCACACTGATAAATCTAAATGATTATTTATCAAAACTGTTACTAAGGTAATATATCACTTACATTTTCTTACAGCATGTGACGTCCATGGTCATTTACTGGATACAGGCTCTTACAGTTTACCAGAAACTGAAACTGATGTGTCTCTGTTACGTAACGTCGACTGGGACATTTTCCTGGACTTGCAAGCTTAACTAGCTAAGTTGCTATAACAGTCACATGTGAAAACAGTTCTGCTGAGTTATTCATGGATTTAACAGGTGACAAGATTAACAATTGTGAATAAATGCAAAATTGCACTGCCTTGCAGACCACCTCTTCATCAGAACATAGAACACACATCACAGACCCCATCTTATTCATTTATGTTCAGCAGCTTAAATTGTATCAGGGAGCTTTTTGGAGTCATTATAACCCTGTTTGGAGATTACATCACTTCCTATTTCTGAAGGCATGCACTTGAGCCCTTTATTTATTTTTGTGTGGAGTAAGAATGGTGCAGTGTTTTTCCTTTTCCTCTTTCTATGTGCACTGCATTCTGCAGCACAAATAAGAGGAGGAAAAACCTCTTGTGAATGTTTTTGTAAAGGAAGATGTTGCTTCCTGCACCAAAACAATCACCCCACAGTGCAGGCATTATTGCACCTCGGTTCAAGGGTGCCTGCGTTGGCGCCAAGCAGCAATTTGTACGCCAGCGAGGAGGAGAGGACAGAAATGTGCTGCATCTTGTAGATACGGTGTATTTCTGTCCATTCCCGGTTGTGCAGGGTGACGCAGCAAGGCACTTGCTGCTCTGCCCTGCGGTACAGGCCTTGTAAATGAGGCCCTCTATTCAGGGCAGAGTCATACACATGTGTCTCCAGTCAAGTTCAGTCCTAGTTCTTGGCTGTTGCATCCATTTGTGGTGGTTAGGTATTTTTAGGGTGTTCTCACTGTTTGGCTCTATGTCTTAGCTTCCCCATTTTTTTTCATTTTAGTGGCCCCACTCACAACTGAGATTATGGGCCTCATTTTGATCCTGGCGGTCACCAGACCGCCAGTGTTACGGCCGCGGAGGTCCGACTGTGACATTACGACCGTGGGGGAGCCACCACAGTCAGACCGCCGACACTGCCAGGTTGTCACCAGGCGACAGCCTGGTGGTCTCAGCGGTCTCAATCCACCAGGGCAGCGCTTCCCTGGGGATTACAAGTCCCCTTTCCACCAGCCTGTGGTAGCTCCGCCATGCAAAGGCTGGCGGAAAGGGGGTGCCAGGGGACAGCCCATCACGTTTTTCACTGCCTGTATTATGGGCAGTGGAAAGCCTGACGGGTGCTGCTGCACCTGCCGCACCGTCAAATTGGTGACGGCTTGATTACGGGCCGGTGAACTCCTAATAGGGCCGATAGTGTTCTGGCCGCACAGGCAGCCTGATGGCAGTATCAGTTTGGTGGGCGGCCTCCACTACCCTCCAAACTCATAATGAGGGCCCATATTTCAGTTACACTGTATACTGAATCAATTAATTTTCCGCATTTGCAGTTTCAGAAAAACATACTAAATTTAATTTTAATGTTAACTAAATAAGAATGCATAAATAACACATAAACCTTTGTATCAAACATCATTTCTTTTGTTACCTTTTAATACTCTGTCTGCCTCTTTGTTTTATGCTGCAAGGCACACAAAGCACAGACACAGTGTGTTAACAGTGAAAACAAGAGTTAGAGTTTGAATGAGAATTAGAAAATTATACATAATGATATCATTAAATGTATCTCCCTCTGCTTTATAATGATTTATTGAACAGTAACTCCTTATCTATTGCAAGACAATTAGCCTTATGTCTAGTAAGTGCAGCAGCGTTGAAGTGTACTCGTCCTGTGGCCTGACTAGAATACCGGGACTTCCAGAGACGCATCTCTTTGTGATATGGCTCGCTTTGTCAACACCTTTAGTCTTGCTATAAAGTCTTACACCTGAATATGTCCATGATTTGAAACCAGCGTTACAGTTTCAGGACTATTTATGAGGTCCACTTTTCTTTTTCAGAAGCCATCCTGAGGCCTTCATTTAGCCTGTACATATTACTAGCACAGTTATCGTACATACCCAGCAGTAACCTGGATTTAACTTGATTTAATTCCAGTTAAAACAAAGATGTCTTGTAATGATTTTGATCAGTGACAGAGTCAAGGTATCGTGAGACCTAATGCAAGCAAGGAAAATGGGAATCCATTATCTGGTTGGGTAGTGAAATTGACTGAGATTTGTGTACAGTGGTCTCCTCACACATCTCAGCCGTGGTGTCCAACTACCACTGCCATAATGATGGCTACTCCCCTGGCTGAATGTAAAGTATATAACTATTTTACTATTGCATTTAACTTATATAGTTAATGTGTTTCCCTGATGGTTACAAAATAGAAGTTGGATAATGCAAGCAATCTTCAGAATATATACCCCAGCTAATGTTTAACTTTAGGAAATCAATAAAAAAAATCATAGGTAGGGTCTGACAGTAAGACATGTTATTGGTGTCATCTTTTTGAAGTTCTGATATAATATTTACATTACTTTGCAAGAACATCAGCGCACATATTAATCAGGGAAACTGAATTTATAGTGACTTATATTTTAGTCATATGGGTTATTGTGCCCAGGCAACATACACTACTTTAAGGCACAGCAACTCTCTTTATTAAGTCTAATAGACGAGAACACTGCCATTGTCAGAGACAAATGATCCTTAGGCAAATGAAAGGACTTCCAAAACTGAATTGCTATCCACTTAGAGGTCTCAAAACAATACACTTTTCATGGTTGAATACACGGTGCTGTCCTGCCATTTTAACTTCTATAACAGTTTGACACTACAGTACCGTCCTCAAAACGACACATGGAGATGTGAGTACAGTTTTTCTGTGGATTTAAGGAACATATAAAGTCACATATAAACTCAAAGGCCCCTTTGACTGGTTATTACCTGTCAGAAAGCTGCTGCATCTACACAAAACATAGTTCCGGTATTTCAAGCTGATCCCTGAGCAATTGTTTCTCGGTAATAGCACTTGATATGTTATGTTGTGTAATAGGTCAAGTTAGTAGTTGTCTACCTGTTAGACCTATCAGCCTTAGGGTGGTCTTCCCCCAAACATTTTTGCCTCTTTTCCTCCATTTTCCCTCCATTTTTTGCTGAAATTAGTTTTTGTTGGCCTGAAGACTCGTCACACTTTACCACTGCTACCCAGTGCTAAAGTGTTCCCAAACATGGTAAAATAGGCTTACACCTGCTTGCCATATTTAATTTACACATGGCTCCCTTGTAGAGTGGTATACCATGTATACTGGGCTTTTAAACTAATAGCTACCACCGGGCCTGCAGCACTTATTGTGCCACACACTCAAGTAGTCCCTTAAAACATGCCCCAGGCCTGTCACTGCAGTTAAAACTGCCAATTGGACTCAGCAATATTATCCCTGGCCTACCATTTTATTGATATGTCACCTCTAAGGTAGGTCCGCGTAACCTAGAGAGCAAAGTGCATTGCAGTTACAAGGTTAGACATGTCCTTTTTAGTTTTACATGTCCTTGTAGTGAAAAACTCCTAAATGTGTTATTAGCTACTGTGAGGCTTACCTGTCCCATAGGATAGCAATGGGTTGCCTTATTTAATAAGTGTTAACTTTTTCATGGGAACAGGCAAGCATTTCATGTGTGATATCTATGAAATTGTAATTAAAACTCCACTTTAATGCTAAAGTCAGATTTTAACGTACAATTTTAAAAATGTTACTTTTAGAAAGTTTTAATAATCATGCCCTTTGCTATTGGATGCCTGCAAACTGTCCTTGGCCACATGACTGGGTGTAGTTGGCAGTTGGATTCTGTGAATTCCTCCCAGACAGTCACACAGTAAAGGGATTAGGTGTGGCTGGATAGGCTATCAAATTGCAGGATAAGGAGAGCTGGTCACAGCCCCATTTGCAACTAAATAGAATTTGCTCTGCCTTCACAAAGAAGGGTTTGTCACCACAGTATTGTCCCTGCAACCAGCCAGGACAGGGTAGTTTTTCTAAAGTAGCATAGGACTTTTCTTGTGTTTTCTCACTTATTGCTGTTTGTGAGCTGCATAACTACTTTGCACATTTACATTACCTCTAAATTAATCCTGACTGATTTTGTTCAAAGCTACCAGAGAGGTAAGTACATGTTAATTTAGTGACATGTTTGGTTCACCATGGAAGGGATTCTGGCTGTTGGTTGAACAGTGATCACCCCCCATTCAGCCAATAACCCAATTTCGCACACTACCTTATGTATTTCTACATGGAGAAGCCCTTACAACACAAGATCTGGGTCCCAACACCAGGGGGCAGCTTTCAAGCCCGAAGCTTTGGTGGATCCGCTTTTGAATAGTAGTTGTTTCATTAGCTTAAATGTGCCTGTTGTTTTAAGGAGTTTGCAAAGTTTTTTGAAAATCAAAAACATAGCGGATGAATGCTTAGATCATATCTCAGAATGACATTTAAACAAACCTAGCCTGACAAAAAAGGTAAAGAGTATTTTAAACCCAGAAGCAAAGCTGGCTCAAAAGAAGAGTTAGATAAACTCCAAATGTTATAAACGTAACCTTTGGAAAATATGCTGCTAAAAGTATGAAGGACTCCTGCAAGAAAGCTCTTACTTGCTGAACGCTCTGTGATGACTTAGATAAGTTGAAAATTTCAGATGGATTTTTGTTTATAATTGCGCTATCCACTACAACATTTAGAAAATTATGCTTAAAAGAAATCATTCTCATATCTACAGTAATTTACATGGAGATTGGATGCACCAACTTACATCCTGCTTACATCTTAATTATTACATTTGAGGAAAGTAGCACAGTACTTTCGGAGAGTACTACATTGATGGCTCAGTACATATGAATTTCTCCCAGACAGGTAAGAAAACTTGAATTTTATGATGCAGCATATTTTAGGGACTGATACAGGAAGTGCAATGGTAAGAGGAAGTTAGATTTTGTATTAGGAGAAGATCTGAGCAATAATATAGCAGGCCGGCATGTTTTCCTGATCAAGTGAATATGATGATTAAGTTGGCGCTGTAAGTGAATCAATGTTTGAAGGATGTAATCGATATATTTATTTAAATGAAAAGGAGTGGTGATCAATAGTGGTGCGAAGGTGACTAAGTTAGATTTAAAAACATGCCAGCAGGTGGGCACTATTTTGACGATTTATTGAATGTGGTAGGGAATAATAGTTTAAATGAGGAACATTAGTTTCTGTATTGTGACAATAATGGTATGTCATACAGTAAATTGGGTTTCTGGTTGGTGGAGGTATGCACCCTGTCCAATCAGGAACCACAATCCTAGTCATGTTAAGTCAGTTACACACATAAATAAAACTGTGCTCACCCTTCAGTATCACAGTGCAGGCAGGCTTAACTTAGGGGGCAATGTGTAAAGTATTCCTGCAACACTTAAAACATCAAAACAGTGAAAACACAACACAAAAAGTATCCTTACCAGGTTAGAAAAGCAGATCATAATTTAATGAACAAAACAAGATCAGATCAACACAAATATAATCAGTAGAAGTAGAGAAATGAATTTTTAAAGAACATCTGCAAGTAAATTTCATAGAAACACCAACCAGCACCAACCGTGGCTATATGGTCGCTCTTGACCGGGGTTAATCTGCAAGTTGAGGCTGACCATGATGGAGTGCAAGTTGGATTCAGAAGCCATGCAAGGCCTGCTGAAAACAGTACCTTGGTTTGGGGATGTGTCGACTTTGAGGAGTGATGCGAGGAGCAATGAGAGGAGCAGAGGTGTTGATGCATCGATCATGATGATGTAGGCAATGCCTCAGTTTCAAGCCATGCAATCAGGGATGCATTATCAGTGAACCCCTGAAATGTAGGCAATGCTTCATTGTCGAGCCGCACAGCCAGTGATGTGATATTCTTAAAGCAGCAGCTGTGGCAATGCTTTGGCATTGAAGGGAGATGTATCGATTCCAACCAGCGCTATCGTGACGATGCGTGGATTTTAAGCTGACTCAGCCAAGAAACCCACCACCAAGAACCCAGGGCTGAAATGGCACTACATGCCAGGCTAGGGCTTACAGTTGGCAGAGTCCAGAGGCTGTAGCAGACTTGGAGAGATGCAGGCAGTCTTTGATGTCCTTGAGACTGCAGCATGAGAGAAGCCAGGAAGCCCTTAGAGTCACTTTGGTTCTGGAGATGATGTGGGTCCAGTCGTCACCCAGGCAAGGAGGGCAGCAGACAGCAGGTCAGCACAGGCAAGAGATCAACCTGTCAAGGTCAGTTGTCCAGCAGAGTAGCAATACTTTTAGCAACACAGCAGTCCTTCTTCCTTGCAACGTATCCACAGATCCAGAAGTGTACTGATTTGGTTGGGTCAGAAGTGCAGTTCTTATACCCAGTTGGGGTGACTTCAAAGAGGGGCTTTGAAGTGCATGCAGGTACTCCCTTTCCATTACTGACTCCAGACACACTTCAAGGGAGTAGGCAGCTCTTTGTGTGAGGAAAGGCACAGCCCTATTCAGGTGTAGGTTTCAGCTCCTCCCTCCCATTCTACGCATGATGGCCCATCAGCCTAATGATGGACCATCAGGATGTGAATGGATCATCAAGCACACCTCAGCTCCTTTTGTCTGGGACTGTCTAGAGGGAATGCTGAAAGCCCAGCTGTCACCCAAACCAGGCGTGTATTGGAGGCAGGAGGCAGGCAAACAGGGCTTAAGAGCAGAAAATGCTAATTTTCTAAAAGTGACATTTTAAAAATTGAAATATTAAATCCAACTTTACCTTTAAAGAGGATTTATTATCACAAGTCTATAGGTATCAAACATAACAGCCCTACTCCTTCTCAATCAGGAATTACACTTAATTAATGTATTAAGGAATCCCCAATGTTATCCGATGGCAGGAGTAGGACTCACAGTGGTGAAAAACAAATTTGGGAGTTTTTCACTACCAGGACATGTAAAGCTAAAAAGGTATATGCCCTGCCTTTTACTTAAACTACTTCTGCCTGCTCTTGGTTACATAATCATTTACCTATCTGAAGTGATGTTTTTGGTTCTGTTTTAATGTCATGACCTTGTAGGTACAATGCAACTATTTGAATGTCGTTCAAAGGTCATGTGCAATGTAATTGTTTTAAACGATTCAGCAAACACAAGAGAAAACAGAGTGGATCCAGAATTCTGGATCATCTGAGAAGCATGCTTAGGAACGTGCCTTATGTTCAAAGGAGTTGGCGCTATAAAAGCAGCCCAACCCAATCACTGACTGCTTATCATTGTTTTCGTCGGCATCAGAAGGCAGCTTCTGCTTCTGGAGAGCAGACATTCTTTTGCTTGGCAGCACCTCACTGAGATCAAGGATGCTTAAAAGGGTTTGAGAAGCAAATGACAGTGTGGTAAGGGTACACTTGCACCAATTTAAAAATGTTCACATCATGCACTTTTAGACGGAATGCAGAAACCGGGCACATGATAATGTGGGAGTGCTCAGATGTGTGATACTGATATTCATGAGACTGTAGTAACACTATGAAACTTCACACAACATCGCGGGTGGGCTCTGAGACCTCAGGTTGATGATTCAGTATATCAGGGAACTGATTTGGCACATTGTTATGTTGATGCTTTGTGTCATCTTTTCCCAGATTGTACTGTATGTATGTAGTAATTTTTAACATTGAGGCAAGAGTCCGCACTGTTATGTTTTAACACTATAAATGTGTGTACAGGCTTCTTATTTCATTATGCACATGAGTCAGGAGCACAAGCTTGTTTTTAGTATTTTCGATTGTTTGAAGCTCTTGCAAGTGTGTTCGTATTCTGTCATATAACAGGGGTCAAAGAGCAGAAGGAAATTCTCCCCCTGTGAAATAAGAGTCGACAGTGCTATAGGTAGGAGTAAACGTTTGGTAAAAAGATTACTTCTTGTAAAAATAGTGAGAAAGTATGTAGCTCATTGATTTTTTGTCATCTGTATTTGCCGTAGATTCTGTCACAGCTCAAATGGTAATGAGAATACTAAGAGTTCATCAACTTACAAGTAGAAGTAATAAGTAGAGAGTTAGTAAATGTATAACGGGGCATGAGTTTAAGACGTGATCTCCTAAGGATTTTCAGAAGAAAAGTAATTATGTGAATTTTACTTTTCAGGTCTCCCTCCCCACTGTCTCTTTCCCATCCTCCCTTCATTTCCGCACTTGATCGCTGCCATTGTCTGTGCTATAATAGCAAACAGCAGTGGGAGATATCAAGAGGTGGACATTTTGTACTTTGCTTTGTTCCTGAGGAGTTTGTCTGGTTGACAAATTAACAAGCCCAGTAATTTATTCTCCTCCCTGTTGGAGTGATTCTGGAATGGCCACTCTTGAGGATGTACTTAAGGCACTTGCTATTGTCCAACAGGGTGTGAATGCGTCCCGATCTGAGAATGCAGCTTTGAAAGACTTCATAGATATAATGCAACACAACTCATTTGATGCTGCGGTTTGTACTCCAACTGCCCCGGCATGGACCCCAGGGACACCCATGTCCTTTGTGGTGGTTCTTCCAATTTAATTGGAGGTGCCTACTCCCAAACTTTTAGCTGCTTCGAAAGGTTTTTAAGGGATATAAACAAGGTCCAAATATTCCTTACTCGGGTACAATTGCATTTCACTTCTAAACCTAGAGCCTTCCCAACAGATCAATCCAAAGTAGCTTTCCTAATTTCGCATTTAGGTGGAGATGCCGATCAATGTGCAGTGCCTTATATGCAAAGGAATGTTACTATCTTGTATTACATGGGATGAGTTTTGGTTAGAATTCAAAAAAGTGTTTGATCGCAGGGCCGTGTTCTTTTTGGCAGATCGAGAATTATTAGAACTAAAACAAGGCCCTTTTGATTTAGGCCCAAATTTAAGGCTGGCCCTGCTCCATGGAACGCCACATTAGTGTCATTTTTCTCCTGCTAATGTGGCGTTAGATTGCCAAAAATACAGTGCCATATCTACAAAGTGGCTTACTATATGCATGCAATGTATGCAAAGGGTGCGTTCTTGCGCAATGAGGCTTTCAAAAATGGCACAATGAAATCTACAAGATTTCATTGCGCCAGTTTTGGTGTCATATTTAAATGCCTGTTGAAAACAGACTTTAAAAGGATGCTCCCAGTGGAATCAATGGGCCTTCTTGCAATTTGCTCCACTAGCATCAGAATTTTTGACAATAGTGGAGTAAAGAGCCACAATAGCGTCAAAAATGTTGATGCTATTGTTCCTAATACCACCATGGTGTGACATATATATTAAATATGACGTACACATGGTGGTGTTAAGGGAGCTCAGGGGGGTGCAAGAAAAGTGAAGCACCACTTTTCTTCAATCTGGGCATTAGTGTGTCATTTAAACACTTTCAACACCTAGTGGCTTAGACAAATTGGTCAGAGGAAAAAAGAGCGGCTCTATATTACCAGGGGTTGCATGACAAACTAAGAGTTGTCCTAGCTCAGATAGATTCTCAACCAAGAGATTGTACAGATCTCATAAATTTGAGAGGAACATCCATTAAGCAAAAGAAAAGGCAACAAGCGAGGAAGTGACGGACTCCCTCAAAGATTTGAACAATCTAAAAATGTCACATCTGCTGTGGAAATGTCTGCCGAACACATGGAGATAGGAATGTTACGCTCCTCCTTGACTAAAGAGGAGAAAGAACAGCATAGGAAAAATGGGTTGTACCTGTACTGCGGTCGCAAAGAACATCTTGTTAAAGATTGCGTGGTTAAACCTTAGAATCAAATAACTAATTCCAAAGCAGCAGTGGTCTCAGTGGAGGGCAAGAGTTCTTAGGAACACTTGTCTGCACAAAGGAGCTAGAATGGGACCACTTGAGCAAGTAATGTGACCCATTTGAGTATGTAATGTAGATGCTGTACCAAAACTACCTTTTACAAGTGTGGATAATGAATGAACAGGTCAAGTTAGAAGCCATTTTAGACACTGGAGCCGCCGGGAATGTTGTAGGTAAACAATTGGCTGCTAAATTGAAAATAACTCTGGTTGTTAAAAACAACCCAGAAACTGTATTAGCTGTAGAAGATAGAGCTCTATCCTCTGGTCCAAGAAAACATTGGACAGGAACACTCAAAACCATCATTGAAGAAAGGCATTATGAAACCCTACAATCCAATGTCATAGACGCACCACAGTATGGGGGTTCCATGGTTTGTGAAGCATAATCCCACCATTGACTGGTCCACTGGGAAGGTATAATTTCTGTTGAACTTTTGTAGAGAGATTGTTTAAAGACTCATTTATCCACTATTCAAACTTCCATCCTGTGTCATGGGGTAGCAACAGTGGCTGAAAAAGACATGAAATGTCCACATCAGTGTAATGACTTTTCAGATGTGTTCATTGAACAACAGGTGGAAAGGTTACCACCTCAAAGACAATATGACTGTCAAATTGATTTGATTCTGGGGGCTGTTATTCCTTGTGGAAGATTGCATGCTCTTTCCAAAGGAGAAAATGAGAATTTAAGACAATACTTGTAAAAATATTTAGCAGACAGGTTTTTAGGACCTTCCAAATCTCCTACAGCTTCACCTCTATTTTTCATTCCAAACGATAAAGGAGAGTTACAGGGGTGTATAGATTACTGAACCCTAAATAAAGTTACCACCAAGAACAGGTACCCGTACCATTAATACCAGTGTTACAAGACCAAGTAAAAATAACAGTGATTTATAAGAAATTTAATCTGAAAGGTGCATTTCATGTAGACAGAGTCCTTCAAGGAGACAAGTGGAAAACAGCTTTCCACACTTGCTATGGTCTCTTTGAATATAGGTGCCTTGCCCTTTGGTCTTCATAATGTTCCCGCAGTGTTTCAATATTTTCTAAATGACCTGCTAAGGAAATGTTTGGATATTTTTGCCATTGTCTACATTGAGGATATTTTGATTTATTCGTCCTCTGAAACAGAAAATTACCATCATATACTTTCACTTTTACTAGCCCTTCAGAATAATCACCTATTCTGTAAACTCACCAAGTGTGAGGGTCATGTAAACATAGTAGAATTTTTGGGGGGGCTTTCTCCCACAGGTTTGGAAATGACCAAAAGAAAGATACAAGCAGTAAGAGACTGGCCAGTACCTATGAATGTTCATGATGTTCAGTGTTTTTAAGGCTTTGTCTACTTCTGTCACTGGTTTATTGCCCAGTTTTCCAAGTTGGTAAAAAATACTCCCTTTGCATGGAATACTGAAGCCAATAATGCTTTTTAGTTGTTAAAAACAGCTTTTACTACAGCACAAATTCTAGCCTATCCTGGTCCTAATAAAACATTCATAGTTAAGGCAGATGCTCCCAACAAAAAAAGTGGTGCCATCCTTTCACAAAGAAATTCTGACACAGGACAGTTGCACCCTAATGCATTCATGTCCAGGAAACTGAAATAATCTGAAGTCAATTATACAATTGCTGAGAAAGAACTCTTGCCAACTAGAGACACCTTTAAAGAATGGAGACGCTATTTTTTAGGAGCCAAGCATGTCATAACTGTCTACTCAGATCATCGAAATCTGCAATTCATGAAGTCCACTCAACTGTTAACTCCACAACAACTCTGCTGGATGTTATTCTTTGAAGAATTTGATATAGTAGTCACTTTTAGACCTGGGATAGAGAATAGAAATGCAAATGCTCTAATTCATCAAGACAATTCGTCCATGGCTACAAAATATGAACTAAGGGCCATCATTGATCCTAGTAAAGATTTATGTGTGACTCAAATTGATGATTTATTTCAAGCAATTCAAGAAAGTATGAAAACGCCCAGGTGGAAGAAATGGCTTACGAATCATCCCACTTGGAAAATGCCACAAGGAATACCTTTAAAAAACACACAAATCCTAATCCCAACTAAAGACTTGTGCCAAAAATTACTGTTCTGATGTCATTCTGTACCATGTGTATGGCACAATGATTTCCAGAAAACCTTAGATAGACTACATAGACAATTTTGGTGACCAACTATCTATCAGGACGTAGAGGTGTTTATACAACAATGTGAAACGTGCTAAAGCAAATCAGACCACACAAAACCACAAGGATTATTGCACCTGTTAACCACTACAGAAATGCCCTGGAAAATAATTTCATTAGACTTCATAGTTGGTCAGCCCAAGGATAAGGGATGCAAAGTGGTATTAGTAGCCGTGGACGGTTTGACTAAGATTGGACATTCAATTGCATGTTCACAATTACCTCCTGCTGAACAATTAGCACAACTGTTGTTAAAACATGTAACCCGCTCCATGGATTGCCCAAGATTATAGTATCAGATTGAGGTCCATAATTTAAACCCAGTTCTGGAAAACGTGGTATCGTATACTGCAAATGTCACCTGCCTTGTCGGCCAGCTTCCATCCCCAGACAGATGGGCAAACTAAGGCCCTAATTTCAACCTCAGCGGTCTTTTCACAAGACCGCCGAGGTTCCGCCGGGCCGAAGGCCGCCAGTGTAGACGGTCCTCTGCCAACCATATTATGACTGCTGGCAACCCTCCATCCTTTTTTGGAAGGAGAAGCACCAGCAGCCATACTGGCGGTCGGCGGTGAAGTGGAGGCTGCTCCACCGCTACCGCCATGTCATCAGAACACCGCCCACCCTAGTACGACCCAGTATTGGGCGTGTCGGTGTTCTGGTGACGGGGTGCTGGTGGCGGAGCAGCCCCCATGGATCCCGTTCCCTCCCAGAGGATCACCGGAACAGGTAAGGTGATCGTCAGTTAGGGAAGGGTGTGTTGTGTGTTGTGTGCGTGTGTGTGAGTGTGTAGAGGGGTTGTGTGAGTTCGTGTGTGCATGCAGGGGTGTAATGTGTGTATGGGAAATGTAACGTGTATGTATGCATGTGTGCATGGTATGTGCGCATGTATGTGTGCGAGTGATGTAAGCGTGCATGTAGGGGGTGTGGGGGTATATGTGTGGGTTTCTATGGGGGTGGGGGGTCCTACCACCTTTGGGAGGTAGTAGGGGGGTTGTAGGTGTTGCGGGAGGACTCAGGGGAGGGGGATGGGGAGACCCCAAATTCCCTGGCACTGATGGTACATACCGCCATGGATTTTTTGGTGGTAGAAAACACCAAAAAATCCATGGCGGTATGCGGTGTCCTGATACCACCGATGGTCTAGTGACTGCCGCCGGGCTAGAGACCGTTGTTTCCAGCCTGGAGGTCATTACCTCCGTGGTGGGCGGTGCGGGACATTGGCGGTTTGGCATATGCCAAATGTCATAATGGGGTAGGTAATGACCGCCTGCCTGTTTGCGGTCTTACCGCCCTCATTCCGCCATCTGCCAGGGTTTTAATGATGGCCTAAGTGCCTTAATCAACACTCACTCAAACAATATCTGTGAATTTATGTAGATGAAACCAAGAAAGAATGGGTAGATCTTCTGTGGTAGCTTGTCGGAAGTTGGCCTGATGTGTAGTGAGTGCCTATAGTACTTACACCTTATACCAGGTCCAGTTATTCCTTATTAGTATAGTGTAGGCAGCATCTAGAAGCCAGGCTCTCTAAAGGTAGCTGTGAATGAGCAGCCAATGCTTATCTAGGAGACATGCAAAGCTCATGCAGTACCCCTTTAGTCACACAGTACTCAACCATGAAAGAAAACACTTAGGCCCATATTTTATACTTTTTTAGCGCTGCTTCTGCGTGATTTTTTTCATGCAAAAGCAGCACAAACTTGCAAAATACAATTGTATTTTTTAAGTTTGCGCTGCTTTTGCTTCAAAAAGCGCGCACAAATGCAGTGCTAAAAAAGAATTAATATGAATTGTAATAAGAATTGTTGACACAAATACCAAAAATACCCTAAAGACTATACTCCCTTAGGAGGTAAGTAACACACAAATGATATACACTAGTGTGGAGAAATAGGCATAAAAACTGTTAGAAAACAGTGCATTTAGTAAAACTCACAATAGTTAGAAATGGGTCTAGGGGGAACACAAACCCATATACTAAGAAAGTGGAATGCGAAAGTCGGGCACCCACCTAGGCAAGTGTAGTGTGTAGAGGGGAGCTGGGAGTACTAGAAAAGTCCAAAGGTAAATAGCACAACCCACCCAATTGACCAGAGAAACGGGACTAAATCACAGTAGGTTTCCCAGATCATACATAGAAAAGAGAAGAAGAATTATGCAAAACCCAGAAGAAACTGCAGGTGGATTCCTGGTCAAGAGGACCTGTGGAAGAAGGGGACCAAGTTCAAGAAGCACAGAAGAGTCCAGGAAGAGCAGTAGCCCCCGCTCACCCGAAAGAAGGTGCAAAAGGAGAGCCTCCGGTGGAGAAGAAAAGTCAGTACTGCACCCAAGAAGAGGAAGTTGGGTTCCTGGAGAATACAAGTGATGTAACACGCTGGATTGAGGATTGCAGTCGGGTTTGCGTCATCGGAGTCCACTAACAAGCCTTTCAATATGCAAAGCTCTCGGTTAGTGGAAAATGGTGCTGCGGGGACCAGGAAGGACCAGGTGGACTCTACCCAGAAGAGGTAGTCAGAGGGGGCCCTCAGCGACACAGAGAACCCACAGAACACCAGGCAACGCACACAGGAGTCCCACAGAATGGGGACATGAAAGTTGCAGAAGAGGTCCACGCAGCACCACAACAAAGGCTCCCACGCTGCCGGAGAACCACTCAGGAAGCTGTGCGTCGCAGGATAGTGTACTGGGGGACGAAGCTTCAAGATGCATGAAGATCTTGGAGGAAGGATGCCAACAAGCCTTGGTAGCTGCAAAAGACGCTATGCATGCGTGTACTGTCTTGCATGGGAGTCATGGTCTTACCTTCACCAAAGTCTACCACCCGTGATGCAGGATCCACACAGCTCAGCAGGAGAGAGGATCTACACAGCTGGTCATCATTGCAGTTGGTGCCTGCTGAAACAGAGGAGTGACTCCTTCACCCCAAGGGAGATTCCTTCTTCCATCTGATTCAGGCTGACCATGGGCTGTCCTCAGAGCATGCACGACTGGGGAAATGTTGCAGTTGCTGGAAGGAGCCAGAGATACAATATTGCAGGAGGCGTCTTCCTTCTTTGTTGCAGCTTGTAGGTTCCTGAAGAGTCCAGATGTAGTTGCTTTGGTCAGAAGTTGAAGTGGAGGATGCAAAGGATTCCTGCTGGAGTCTTAAAATCCGAATCTGAGGAACAACCCAAATGAGAGACCCTAAATAGCCCTCAAAGGGGGATTGGTTACCTAAGCAAATAAGCACCTATCAGGGGAAGGCTCTGATGTCTCCTGCTGGCACTGGCCACTCAGATGCTCCCAGAGTTCCCTGCCAACCTTGAATCCAAGATGACAAAACCCAGGGACCCTCTGGAGAAGCTCTGATTACCACCTCTGGTGTGGTGATGGACAGAGGAGTGGTCAAGCCCTTTCCATTGCCTAGTTTTGCACCAGAGCAGGAACTAGGGGTCCCTGATCTGGTGTAGGCTGGTTTATGCAAGGATGGCACCAAATGTGCCCTTCAAAGCATTTTCAGTGGCTTGGGGAGGCTACCATTCTCATGCCTGTAGCACCTATTTCCAAAGGGAGAAGGTGTAACACCCCTCTCCCAAAGAAAATCCTTTGTTCTGCCTTACTGGCCTTGAGCTTTTCAAGCAACAGGAGAGCAGATACCCTGGGAGGTGGCACCAACCTGGGCTGCCTGGAAACCCTCAGAAGGCTGAAATGTCAATACTGGGGGTCCTCTATGGAGACCCCACAGTTGATAGAATTGTACAACCAATGCTTGCAAAAGCCTTGCAGTATGATTCCAACATGTTTGATACCAAACATGCCTATGTTCGGAGTTACCATTATGTAGCTGGAAGTAGGAAATGACCTATGTCCAGTACATGCGTAAAAAGGCATCCTCATACAAACAAAGTCTGGGAAAATGGGCCTGGAGTTCATGGGGGCACCTCTACTAGTGCAGGGGTGCTCACACACACAGGTACTTTGCACCCTGCCCTCTGGGCTAGAAGGCCTACCATAGAGGCTAATTATAAGTAACCTGGTGTAGTGAAAAATGGCAGTGAAAGGGTGCTTGCACCTTTTCATGCAGGCTGCAATGGCAGTCCTGAAGAAGCCTTTGCATGGGCTCCCTATGGGTGTCAAAATATATGCTGCAGCCAATAGGGATCCCCTGTAACCCAATGCCCTGGGTATACTAGGTACCATATACTAGGGACTTATATTGGGGCACCAGCGTGCCAATTGTGGATGAAATATAGAGTTTTGGGAGAGAGCACATAATCACTGGGGTCCTGGTTACCAGCATCCCAGTGAACACAGTTAAACACACTGACATCAGGCAGAAAAAGGGGGTAACCATGCTAAAAAAGAGGGTACTTTCCTACACAACCCCTGCAAACGAGGAGCAAGAAGGCTAACTTTGCCCAGATGATTCTTCCTTGTCTAAGTGGAAATATCTGGAGAGTCCATCTGCATTGGAGTGGTTACTCCCAGGTCTATGTTCCACTGTAAAGTCCATACCCTGTAGGGAAATGGACCACTTCAACAATTTTGGGTTTTTTCCTTTTATTTACTTGAGCCATAAGAGAGGTTTGTGGTCTGTCTGAACAATGAAGTGAGTACCAAAGAAGTATTGTCTCAACTACTTCAAGGCCCAGACCACAGCAAAGGACTCCATCTCTATGGCTGACCAATGCTTTTCTCTGGGGGTCAACCTTCTGCTAATAAAAGCTACTGGTTGATCCTGGCCCTCTGTATTAAACTGTGAGAGAACTGCCCCAACCACTACCTCTGAAGCAATAGTCTGATCTACAAACTTATTGGAGTAATTTGGGCTATTTAGAACAGGTGCAGAACACATGGCCTGTTTGAGTTCATCAAAAGATTTCTGACAGCTGGCTGTCCATAATACTTTTTTAGGCATTTTCTGGAGGTGAGGTCATTAAGAGGGGCAATAATGGAGCCATAGTTAATAATGTTCTTAATGTTCCTCCTGTAATGCCCAGTGAGACCTAAGAAGGCTCTGACCTGGGTCTATGTTGTAGGGAAAGTCCAATCCAAAATGGCTTGGATCTTCCACTGTAGTGGCTAAATCTTGTCTAACCTACTAAGTGTCCCAGATACACCACTTTCCCCTGCCATACCTGGTACTTTGACACCTTGATAGAAAGGCCTGCTTTCTGCAGAACCTCCAAAACTTTCCAAAGGTGGACCAGGTAGTCATCCCAGGTGAAGCTAAAGACACGTATATCATCTAGATATGATGCACTAAAGGCTTCCAGACCTTGGAGGACTGTATTTTACCAACCTCTGAAAAGTGATAGGTGCATTCTTCAGACCGAAGGGCATTACTGTTAATTGGTAGTGTCCTCCAATGGTTGAAAATGCTGTCTTTGGTTTAGCATCTTCTGACTTAATCTGCCACTAACCTGCAGTAAGGTCAAAAGTACTGAGATACTTGTCAGATGCCAGTGTATCTATGAGCTCATCTGCTGTGCCAATTGGATGAGCATCTGTCTTAGTTACTGTATTGAGTGTGGTTTTGGGACTAGTACCACTGGGCTAGCCCAGTGCCTATTGGAGTGCTCAATGACTCCCAGGTCAAGCATCTTTTGCACCTCTGCTTTGATGCAATCCCTTACATGATCAGGTTGCATGTAGATTTTACTCTTGACAGGCAGACTGTCCCCTGTATCAATGGTGTGTTCACACCATGTGGTTTGACCAAATGTAAGGGAAAACAGTTCTGATAACTTCCACAGTAGATTTCTACAGTCTTCCTTTTGAGACTGAGAAGGGCAATCTGCTCAGAATACCCTTCAGACTACCCTTCAACTGAACCATCAGCTGCAGAATTTGAAAATAGGTCAGGGAGAGGGTAACTCTCATCTTTCTGTCCCTCGTCAGTGGCCATGAGCAGGGTTAAGTCAGGCCTGTCAGAGTAGGGCTTTAGGTTGTTATCATGAAGTACCCTGAGAAGACTTCTTCGAGTGCTAAGGTCTACTAAATAAGTGATCTAACCCTTTTCAGGGGCAAGCGCAAAGCGCTCCGTCCCGTTTTGTAAACTCTCTTTGGGCTTCAAACCACGCCTATGTCATGTCAGTTTCTTTCATTGGTTTGTGAGCTTGCCTTTTAAAATCTGCTTGCTTTAATTAGTGAAAGGCATGCATAAGTCATGCCTTTTCTGGTGTTTAGCCCTCCTCAAGCGCAGCGACCAAGTACTGAAAACTTCCGAGGCTCCATGTTTTCCATCCAGTTTCTGGGCTACTTTTTCTCTTTTTTCGCAGCGCGATCTCGCTGGGCAGAAGTCGAGCGCTTTGCATGACATCGACCCTGTTATATAGTTCATTGCACTTTTGCCGGTTACGTAGATAATTTCACTTTTGCCGATAGGTTTCATTACGAGTGAACTTTTATTTACCTTTGTGTGTCAGCTCGCTTATGTTAAACTTTTACTTTTCATTTAATATGGCAAGAAAAGTCCAGTTAGTTATGTGAAATTTTCATTTTCATTTTCAATTTGTGAGGCAGGAAAAGTCTGGTTAGGAGTTTACAGTGCTGATTGCTCTAGCTCAAGCAAACGCTAGACCTGTTGCATTGCAAATGCTTGTTTCTTCTTTGGTGTGTGGTCCACTCCATTTGTCTTGGACTGCTCTTGGTGCCAGAGGCTTCAGGACCCACACTTTCTGCCCTGGTTGGAACACAGTCAGGACAGACATCTGGTCATGCCATTGCTTTTGCAATTGTTGGCTTGCCTGATGGATTTTACTGGCCTTCTTCATGTACTCAGCCATCCTTGATCTGAGGTCAAGTACATAATCCACTATATCTTGTTTAGGGGGCTTCAGATGTTGTTCCCAACCCTCCTTCACAAGTGTAAGTGGACCCTAACAAGGTGACCAAAGATGATTTCAGAGGGGCTGTAGCCCACTCCTTTGTGGGTACCTCCCTGTAGGCAAAGAGGAGGCATGGTAACAGGACATCCCATCTCCTTCTGAGTTTTTCAGAGAGTCCCATTATCATACCTTTGAGTGTTTTGTTAAAATGCTCAACCAACCCATTTGTATGAGGATGGTAAGGTTTGGTGAATTTGTACGTCATGCCACACTCTTTCCACATTGTTTTCAAGTATGCAGATATGAAATTGATACCCCTGTCTGTTACAACCTCTTTTGGGAAACACACCCTGGAAAAGATTCTGAGTACGGCTTTGGCCACTGCAGAAGCTGTAGTGGTCCTAAGAGGTATGGCTTCTGGATACCTGGTGGCATGGTCCACCACCACCAGTATGAACCTGTTTCCAGAAGCTGTTGAAGGGCCAAGGGGGGCAACAATTTCAACACCTACCCTTTCAAAGGGTACCCCACTCACTAGCAGCAAGATTAAGGGGGCCTTTTGAGTGCCACCTGTCTTGCCACTGGATTTACAGGTAACACAGGAGAGACAAAACTCATTTGTGTCTTCTGGCATGTGGGGCCAGTGAAAGTGAGGATCCAGTCTGCCCCACGTTTTGCTTTGCCCCTATTGACCAGCAATGGGAATATCATGGGCTAAGGTCAACAAATATTCTCAGAATTGCAGAAGGATGACCAATCTTCTGGTGGCACTAGGTTTGGGTTCCCTTGGCTCTGAATACATGAGATTAATTTCTAAGTACACCCCGTGCCACTGACATCCCCTGCTTCTTCTTTGACAGCTTGCTATCTCAAACCCTAAAGTGTGGGGCAGGTTTGCTGAGCAACACTTAACTCCTCCCTGGAAGGCCCCCCTGCACCTAAGAGTTCAGCTGTGTCAGCTTGAAGCTCTTCAGGTGTAGGTTCTGTCTAAGGATTTGATCCCTCCTCCTCAAAGGGGGAATCATCAATGGAGGGAGAGATAGGGGATAATGTCTTACCCTTCCTACCGCTGCTTTTAGGAAGCCCTTGGCCCATATTTTCAGGATCCAAGTTTCCCAGGTCCTTTTGCTTCTTGGCCTGAGCCCTTGTTGAAGCAAAGTAATGCCCAGCATGGCTGCATGGGCCTCCAACTCTACTGAAGTCTCCAAGTCGTTTCCTAGTGGACGCTATACAGATAGGTCTGTGGACACTACAACTTTTTTAGGACCAGTAACCCCCACCAGCTGAGATCAACAACTGCCATGGGGTGACTCACAGTATTGTTGTGGGAGTCAGTCACTTGGTACTGGTGACCAAGTTGGTGTTGCTCAGGGGCCACCAGTTTGTCAGTCACCATGGTGACACTGGCACCTGTGTCCCTGTAGGCCTCAACCTGGACACCATTTATTAGGGGTTGTTGCTTCTACTTATCCATATTAAGGGGACACGCAACAAGGGAGGCAAGGTCAATGCCACCATCAGAGACTAAAACAGCCTCAGTTGTTTCCCTAACTAAACCAACCCCACTACATTTCCCAGAGTGAACCCTGCTACACCCTTGTCCTGACTATTTGTAGTACTAGTTTTCCCACCACCACTGCTATTGCTAGGGGCACTAGTTGTAGGAGTGGGGGTAGTGGTGGTGGGATGTTTGGTGCTTTTCGTAGGGAAAAAGCTGTCTCCTGCCCTGTGGCCTTTGTTTCTACAAATATAGCACCAATGCTTTTTATTCTGATTGTGAGGTGAAGACCCACAGAAGAGTTTTGTGGGCCTGATGAAGACTCTTTTTATCTTTGTCCACATCTTTCTCACTAGACTTACTATCCTTCTTCTTGTTCTTGTCAACGCCTGTATGTGTTTTTCTGCTCACCCTTGTTCTGACCCATTTGTCTGCCTTCTTTCCAAATCCTTGGGGAGAGGTCAGATCTGAGTCTTCCAAGAACAGGTGCAACAAGTCAGACTCACAATTATTAACAATATGCTCTCTCAGTAATAAATTGTACAAGCCCCCATAGTCAGACACTTTCCTGCCATGTAACCAGCCTTCTAAAGCTTTAACAGAACAATCCACAAAGTCAACCCCATCCTGTGAGGCCTCTTTTCTGGTCTCCTTGAACGTTATCCTGTATTGCTCAGTGGTGAGACCAAAACCATCTAAGAGTGTTGTTTTGAGTATATTGTTTTTGTCTGCATCCTCCTCTCTTACAGTGAGAAGTCTACCCTCCCCTTGTTAGAGAAGGACAACCAGAGAATAGCATTCCACTGCCTTTGAGGACCATCTGAACTTTACAGGCCCTCTCAAGTGCAGCAAACCACTTGTAAATGTCATCCCCCACCTTGTATGGGGGAACTATTTTGTGCAAGTTTCTGGAATCTAAGGAGTCCTCCCTGACTCTATAATCCCTGAAAAGTGAGCTGTTGCTGCTGCCACCATGGGGTGCTAACCCCAACCCCTGCCTCTCCCTCTCCACTGCCAAGGCCTCCCTATGTAGGGCTAGCTGTTGCAGCTTCAGCCTGGCCTCCTCTAGTCTCAATTTCCTGAGCTCTCTATCTATAGAGTCATCCCCTGGAGTTGTGCAGTGTGACCTCTCAGACACTGACGTGACATGAGAGTGGGCAAAAGTGGATCTTTTTATAGTCTTAGTGACCCTAGCTACCTGTCCTCTGGGCATAAAGGGACCCCTACCTGTGTGACTTCCCCTCCCACTACCAGCTATACTAGTTGGTCTGCTAGGAACTGCAAGATGCTTTGCAGAACCCTCCCCTGGGCCTAAAATATCACTCTCTAACTCATTGAGGTTAGAGTCTCCTTCTTCTTCTTCCTCCTGGCTACCAACATGATCTTGGTCCTCATGAAGGAGGAGGCTCAAGAGCAGACACTTGTAAGGGTTCTTCCCCATGTCCAGCTTCCTCTCTGAGCACAGTCCCTTAAATTCCTTGAAGGTCAGGTTCCCATAAGGAGTCTCCATGACTTCACAGCTATATCCAGCTGTAGACATGGTGTTTGTTAGGATGGTGTATGGTGTACCTAACCTACCTAACCCCTAGTCTCTCAGAAAGAAGTCTAGAGCAAGGGCTATGCCTATACCCAAGCTTGCTTGAACCCTAGAGACTAGATTCCTGCACTAGGTATTACGTATGTCTCTAGGTAACGAGTAATCTTTCCTATGGAAAGCACCAGGTGACAGAGTGATAAGTCAATTGCAAGTTCTTATCCTACCGCTGCACCACCAATGTAGAAGGCTGGACTGGTGTGTAGTGGGTACCTATGGTACTTGTTAGACTTTTTATCCTTGGCGTGGTCTCCCTTAACTTTTTGCCTCTGTTCTCCAGGTTCTTGATGTGTGCTGGACTCTGATTTTGCTGTTTTTGTTACTCTGGGCACTTTACCACTGCTAACCAGTGCTAAAGTGCAAGTGCTCCTTTACAAAATGTGTATGTAATTGGCTTATCCATGATTGGCATATTTGGTTTACCAGTACGTCCCTTTTAAAGTGCACTAGAGGTGCCAGGGCCTGTAAATCAAATGCTACTAGTGGGCCTGCAGCACTGGTTGTGCCACCCACATAAGTAGCTCTGTAATCATGTCTCAGGCCTGCCATTGCAGTGTCTCTGTATGTGCAGTTTTAACTGTAAATTCAACTTGGCAAGTGTACCCACTTGCCAGTCCTAAACCTTCCCTTTTCCTACATGTCAGACACCCCTAAGGTAGGCCCTAGGTAACCCCAAGGGCAGGGTAAAGTGTATGGTTAAGGTAGGACATATAGGCCCTCATTACAACCCTGGCAGTCGGTGTTAAAGTAGCGGTAATACCGCCAACAGGCCGGCGGAAAAAAAAATGGAATTACGAATGTGGCGGAAACCGCCAACATAGACAGCCACTTTAACACTCCGACCGCCATGGCGGTACAAACAAACAGCGCGGCGGTCACTGCTAACAGACAGGCGGAAGACAATGTACGCCCACACTATTATGAGAGGCCAAACTGCCACCTTTTCTGGGGCGGAGCCAAGGCGAACAAAAAGACAGCGGAAACAGGACTTGGAAGGGAAAACACTCACCTCTCCACACGAGGAACCAGGACCCCATGGAGCCAGAACTCCAGATACTCCCTGCGATGGTATTCCTGCTCCTCTATCAGGAGCACCAAAGACGGCGGCGACGACCACGGTGAGTTCTGCACCTACATCACAGGGGAGGGAAAAGACAGTGACACACACACACAACACGCAAAACCCCCACCCTTACCCTCACCCACAACAACATACACACAAATACATGCTGCAACATTACATTTACATCCCCCCACCCCCCCCCCTGGAAGAACGCAAGGGCAAAAGGAAATGAGTTGAACGATTGTAATCATGAAAAAAACAGTAGTCAAAACTCAAAATACAGTATATACAAATATGTACGCCAACTACACAAGTCCGGATAGTGAACCAATTATTGTCCATGGACCACTGGGCCCAAAATGCATGGGCGAGGCCCACACTAGATACCAGACTTCAAACGGAGAGAACACTGCAGGGGCATCAGATCGAAATGAAATAGGCACCTCAGGGGGAAGGGAAGGGGTGCACCTCAGCCAGATGAGTGCACAACGCCACTGCTCCACAAGGGGGCTCCATGCCCACTGCTGTATCTTGGGGAGTGCAAAGCCACAGTCTCTCAAGTCTCTCCAGTGGGTGGTTTGACCACTGCATTATCCTGGGTAGTGCAAAGCCACAGTCTCTTAAGTCGCCCAAGTGGGTGGTTTGCTCACTGCTGCATCCTGGGGAGTGCAAAGCCACAGTCTCTCTGGTGGATGCCTTTCTCCACTGGTTCTGGAGGGTGCATTGTGCCCAGAGTGCTTCATCCTGCCAAGGACTGAGGTAGTGGATGCCTTTCTCCACTGACGGTGGTGCGTCATGGAAGCTGTCCAGGCTCCTGGAACTGACCACCAGGCTCGGACGACTGACCACTGGGGATGGCAGCCATGTCTGCGCTGGTGCCACTCGCTTGGGATGTCACGGGCCGCTGGCGGTGCTTGCGGCATGCTCTGTGGCAGCAGTGCTGGCAGCAGGATCTGTGGCCTCGGTGCTGGCGGCGGACTCTGTGGCGGAGGTGCTGGCGGCAGGCTCTGTGGTGGCGGGCTCAGTGACTGCGCTGCGGGAGGCGGGCTCGGTGACTGCGGTGCTGGTGGGGGGCTCAATGACAGCGGTGCTGGTGGTGGTGCATGTGGCGGTACAGGTGGTGGTGCAGGTGGCATTCTTCTCCCCCATACAGGTTGGCGTCGACGTAGAAAGAAGGTGTGACACTGGTCCCATTGTCGGTGCCACCATGCCCTCTCCTGACCTGCCCTTTATTTTCCGGCCCTTCCCCACCTTGGATGGTGGCGCTGCTATCTTGCCACTATCCCCTTTCGTTTTCCCCGAGCCCATGGTGGCAGGTGTTTTCGGCTTCTCCGTCTGGGATGTGGCAACTTTTTTACTTTAGCGGGTGGCGGAATGTCCTTGCCCTTGCTCCGTGGCACACTGGCAGCCCTGATGCTTGGCACACTTCAATTGCCCGCAGTTGCTGGCACCACTGTTCCCGGTGATGTGGTGGCTGAGGTGCTGGTTTGGGACCTGGAAAGCCTGGCCCTAGGGAACGGACTGGGGAGGGGGGTGTAGGGAAGAGGTTAACCAGGAAAAGTTTTTTAGACACAATGGGACGGGTAGATGGATTGGGTTTGGGAGTGGAGGAAGAGGTAATGGTTGTAGGAGGTGTACGTTTGCTGAATTTGGGTGAAGGTGCATGGGCTGAAGGCTGTTGTGAGGTGGATGGTTGTTGGGTGAGTGTGTGCCTGTGTTTGAGTACTTTGGGAGGAGGGCTCACAGACACACTGGTAGAGGTCACAGGTGATGTGTGAATGGTAGTGGGGGTGGTGAGGGCACATGAGCGGTGTGTGGTGATGGGCGTGCTGGTGATGGAGGTAGTGGCTGAAGATGTAGTGCATGCAGGTGTGAGTGGAGATGAGTCAGGGAGGGAGGAGGACGACGTGGAGGAGGGGGACACAGTGGAGGCAGAGGATGTTGGTATGTGTGCATGGGTATGATGCTTGTGTGAGTGCCTGCGGGATGTGTGGTGCTTATGTTTGCCAGAGCCACCCTTCTGTGTTGATGTGTGTGCATGCTGGTCTGATGGTGTGCTTGGGATGGGCTGAGGTACAGGGGATTGGGTCTGGGTGGAGGAAGTTGGAGGGGGGAGGCTGGACACAGGGACAATGGCTGCCATCAGTGCTGAGGCCAGAGCCTGAAATGCTCTCTGTCGGGCTGCCTGGCCATAATGAATGCCCTCCAGGTATGCATTTGTTTGTTGCAACTGCCTCTTGACACCCTGGATGGCATTCACAAAGGAAGACTGCCCAACAGTGAGGGATCTCAGGAGGTCAATAGCCTCCTCACTGAGGGCAGCAGGGCTGACTGGGGCAGGGCCTGATGTGCCTGGGGTGAAGGAGATGCCCACCCTCCTGGGTGAGCGGCCACGGGACACACGCTGAGGGGCTGCTGAGAGGGCGGTGCTGGTAGGGGGGTGGCGGCTGTACCTGTTGATGTGGGGGGCACAGAGGGGCCCGCCACCGCAAGGGAGCTCCCATCAGAGGAGGAGTCGCTGTCGCTGCTGTCGCCTCCTGTCCCCGCCGTGGAGCTCCCCTCGCCCTCCGTCCCACTGGTGGCTTCAGACTCCGTTATCTCGCCCTCCAGGGCCAAGTGGGATGCAGCTCCCTCCTGCTCCGGTGCCAATGCTCCTCCGCCTGATGATGCTATTGCACACAAGAACAAGGAGACCACAAAAAGGGGGGGAAGACAGAAGAAAGACATGTTCAGTGCATAGAATACCACTACCGTTGGCGGACACTACAGACACAGCAGCCCTCTGCACTACGCCATGCACTTATAGTTCCTAGATTAATCACATGCCCATGGGGTACAAGGCCTATGCCCGATTGCTGCACACATGGAAGTCACAGGAGCCTGACTAGGTGTAGATGGCTCTTACCACTGGTGGGGTTGGGGTGCCACATAGCCTGCCTCACAAAGGGTCCTTGCCTACAAACCTCGCCCTGGCCTAGGGTAACCCACTGCCCACCTCCCCCACCCAGACACCTCATAGTGGGCGTAGGGTCAGATGGATGTGACGGTACTCACCCCCTTGTGGCTGCTGTGATGCCCTCAAGCGCCCATCCAACTCTGGATACGCCACCGCCAGGATCCGGAACATCAGGGAGGGCATCCCCAGCTGGGCCTCTGCCGTCTTTTTGCTCCAGCGGCGATTGTCCTCCCATCTTTTCTGGCAGTCGGTGCATTGTCTGTGGTGGACCCCCAGGGTCCGGACGTCCTTGGCGATGGCACGCCAAATATCCTTCTTCTGTTGGGTGCTGACCTACAGGAATAGTACAGGGGAAAAGGAAAAACTTTAAACGTCCGAACCGTCACAGTCATTGGCCCACGTTCCCACCCTTGCCCTGATGCACATACACTCACCGTCCGCTCATGCAGGGCTCAGTCCCCCCCCCATGTATCTTCCATCCACAACACTCCAAACAGGCATTGCCCATGCAGCATTCTCACAGTGTACTCACCTGTTTGTCTGGAGGACCGTAGAGTAGCGTTTACTGGAGGAGGACCCCATCCACTAACTTCTCCAACTCCTCTGAAGTGAAGGCAGGGGCCCTTTCCCAAGACACATGAGCCATCATCGCTTCCAGACTGAGGTCACAGCAGCACTTGCAGTGTAGGTCCTCGCCTGTCGAAGGTCAGGTATCAAGTGAGTGAACAGACAGAAAATGGCAGTCACGTCTGCGGCTGTGCATACTGACACCGCCGGTGTACATCATCATTGGCTCCTCAGACCCATAAGGTCCAATGTTAACCAATGTAGGATTGCGCTGCGGTCTTCGACCACCTACCGCGACGGTGTAGGACGCAAGCGCAGTTACATCATATCCCCTTGTCCAACATTACAGGTCAGGCAGCCGCCATTTCAGGGGGCCACATGGCATTAATAATAACTGCATCACACCTATCTAGGCCTTGCATACACACAGTAACAGGCACATTACGGATTGACAAATGTGTGCTAATGAATTTTTGTGATACCTCAGTGTTGGCTGACTCTCTGCTCGCTGTTCTCGTTCATAGGGCACATCCGCTGGGGAAGGTGATGAGATGGCGGCATCTTCCAGTGTACAGACCGCTGTCGACAATGGAAGAGAGACACATAATAATCACCCACAGACTTGATCCTGCAACAATCCATGAACTGTGTGCCCAGTTGGAGCCAGACCTGATGTCAGCAATCCGCCATCCCACAGGGATCCCCCCTCTAGTGCAGGTCCTGTCAGTACTCCATTTCCTGGCAAGTGGGTCTTTTCAAACTACAGTGGCCATTGCATCAGGGATGTCCCAGCCTATGTTCTCAAACGTGTTGTCCAGAGTGTTGTCTGCCCTGCTGAAACACATGCGCAGCTACATCGTGTTCCCTCAGGTGGAGGATTTGCCTACAGTGAAAGGTGACTTCTATGCCCTGGGACATATCCCCAACATCATAGGTGCCATTGATGGGACACAAGTGGCCTTGGTACCCCCCGCAGGAGTGAATAGGTGTACAGAAACCGTAAGAGCTACCATTCTATGAATGTGCAGATGGTGTGTTTGGCAGACCAGTACATCTCCCATGTGAATGCCAAGTTTCTAGGATCAGTGCATGACGCTTACATTCTGAGGAATAGCAGCATCCCTTATGTGATGGGGCAACTCCAAAGACACTGTGTGTGGCTAATAGGTGAGGACAAGGACCCTATACCTTGTGAATAGTTGTCTGGGTCTGGGGTTGTCCCTAAGGGTTAGTGTGTGTTTAACAGTTGTCCCTCGATATTTGCAGGTGACTCTGGGTACCCCAACCTGTCATGGCTACTGACCCCAGTGAGAAATCCCAGGACAAGGGCAGAAGAATGCTACAATGAGGCACATGGGCGAACTAGGAGAGTGATTGAAAGGACCTTCGGCCTCCTGAAGGCCAGGTTCCGGTGCCTCCATATGACAGGTGGTTCTCTCTACTACTCACCAAAGAAGGTGTGCCAGATCATCATGGCCTGCTGTATGCTGCACAACCTGGCTTTGCGACGACAGGTGCCTTTTCTGCAGGAGGATGGTCCAGAAGGAGGTCTTGTGGCAGCTGTGGAGCCTGTGGACAGTGAAGAAGAGGAGGCAGAAGAAGAATACTTCTAGTGAGACACATGTAAGAAGATGTCACTGCCTCACACATCTCATACTATTGTTTGAGCTAGCATAAGTCTGTCACTCTCACCCACTATATGGACCCTGACTTGTCACTTTGCCTTTCCATTTCACAGATGTGGGTCCCACTGTGTGACCTCTGCTATATTACCTCATGGACTAGAGCTGTGTTACATCGGTATGTTGACAATACAATTGACATTGATATATTCCATAGTTATTGCAAACACATTTGTGAAAGCACAGACTGACTCCAGATTGTTTTGTGATTCAGTGCTAATTAGTGGAGGGGGTTGTAAAATGGGCAGGGGTGATGGTGGAGGAATGTCCATGGCAGAGTTCAGTCTATTTGTTTCACAGGTGCATTGTCCAAAGGGGCATAGGAAGTGGAGCTAGGGCAGTTGATGGATGAACAGGGTGACAAAGTGAGACAGAAGGATGACATTCAGGGGGGGTCTCATTTCCTGATGGGGGTCTTGTCACTGTTCTCTGTCTTTGTCCTGGATCTCAGTCACCGTTTGCGGGGTGGTTCTCCATCTGCAGGGGATGGGGTGCTGGTGTTGTGGTCCTGTGGCAGTGCCTCCTGACCACTGGCGCCGGCGGAGGTGGTGAGCTATTCATCATCCAGGCTAGTGTCAGTGGCCCCTTGTTGTGCCACAATGTCCCTCCTGGTGTTCACAGGTCCTTCAGCACCCCTACAATGGTGACCAGGGAGTGTTGATGGACTTGAAGTTCCTCCCTGAACCCCAAATACTGTTCCTCCTGCAGCCGCTGGGCCTCCTGAAACTTGGCCAGTACAGTTGCCATCGTCTCCTGGGAATGGTGGTAGGCTCCCATGATGTTGGAGAGGGCCTCGTGGAGAGTGGGTTCCCTGGGCCTGTCCTCCCCCTGTCGCACAGCAGCCCTCCCAGTTCCCCTGTGTTCCTGGGTCTCTGTCCCCTGAACTGTGTGCCCACTACCACTGCCCCCAGGTCCCTGGTATTGTTGGGGTGGTGGGTTAGCCTGGGTTCCCTGTAGTGGTGGACACACTGCTGCTTGACGTGTCCTGGGGACAGAGAGATGGGCCTGCTGGGTGGGTGCTGTGCTGGTGTTTCCTGAGGGGGGATGCTCTGTGGTGGCATGTGCCAGTGTGAGGGGAACCGACTGTCCCGAGGTCCCAGATGGGCCGGGCTGGTCATCTTGATCCAGTTGGACAGAGCTGCTGTCATCAATTTGGGCCTCTTCTGTGGGGGGAGTGGACATGTCTGGAACATCCTGTCCGGTTACGTTGGGTAAGGGTCCTGCAGGGGTGTGAAGGCATGATTATTGCATCTGTGTGTGACATTGTGTGCAATGGGTGGGTGACCCTGTACTCCAGTGCTTGCATTCTTGTCTAGGACCTTGTGTGATAATTGGTTTGGGGTCTGTGTAGGTATCTGTAGTGTACATGCTTTGGTGATGGGTGTCCATGCTTTGGTGTTTCATGCAGGGCTTGGTGTTGGGATGGGTGGGTTGTGATAGTCGGACATTTGTGAGGTGTTGGAGTGATTGGGGTGAGGGTGAGGGTGTGGTATGTGATGGCATGCAGGTAGGGTGGGGGATGTAATAGTTAAGATCTGACTTACCAGAGTCCATTCATCCTGCTACTCCTGTGGGGCCCTCAGGATGCAGTATAGCCAAGACTTGCTCCTCCCATGTTGTTAGTTGTGGGGGAGGAGGTGGTGGTCCGCCGCCAGTCCTCTGTACTGCAATCTGGTGTCTTGAGACCATGGAACGCACCTTCCCCCGTAGGTCGTTCCACCTCTTCCTGATGTCATCCTGTGTTCTTGGATGCTGTCCCACTATGTTGAGCCTGTCGACAATTCTCCGCCATAGCTCCATCTTCCTTGCACTGGATGTCTTCTGCACCTGTGATCCGAATAGCTGTGGCTCTACCCGGACGATTTCCTCCATCATGACCCTGAGCTCCTCCTCAGAGAACCTGGGGGGTCGTTGAGGTGCCATGATGTGGTGTGGTTAATGTGTGAGTTGGTGTCGGTTGTGATGTGTGAGGGGATGTGTTTGTGTGTGTTGTCTGAGGTGCGTGGATGTTGTGTGTGTGATGGTGTTGTGTGCCTGTGGATGCTAGTGTTGTTTCTGGTGGTGTCTCTCTCTGGGCTTCTTTCTCAATTTTGGTTGTGAGGGTTTGTGGGTGACGTGGGTGTGTGTTTTATATTGGATTGGGTGTGTGGGAGTGGTGTGTGTATGTGTATCAGGTGTGTGTATTTTGAATTGTCCAATGTGGTTGTGGTTATGGTTGTGTTTTGTAAATGTGTGTGTATTTTGAGCGTGGTGGTGTGTACCGCCAATGGTTTACCGCGGTTGAAAGACCGCCACGTGGATTCGTGGGTCATGATAGTGTGGGCGTATTCCTGTTGGCGTGACGGTGGAGGTTTTGTTATCGCCAGTTTATCACTGACCTTTGGTGTGGCGGACTTGTGTGGGTGTCTGGATTTTGGCGGATTCCCGGGCTGTGGGTCGTAATAGCTGTAGCGGAATTCCGCCGCTCTAGCGGTGTGTTGGTGGTCTACTTCACTGCGGTAAGCGGGATTTACCGCCAATGTTGTAATGAGGGCCATAGTAATGTGTTTTATATGTCCTGACAGTGAAATATTGCTAAATTTGTTTTTCACTGTTGCAAGGCCTGTCCCTCTCATAGGTTAACATAGGGGCTACCTTTAAATCTGATTAAAGTGTAGATTCCCTTTGGGACCAAATGGACATGTGGAGTTTGGGGACTCTGAGCTCACAATTTAAAAATACATCTTTTAGTATAGTTGATTTTAAGATTGTGTATTTGAAAATGCCACTTTTAGAAAGTGAATTTTTTTTTGCTTATACCATTTCTGTGACTCTGCCTGTTTGTGGATTTCCTGTCTGGGTCCGTTTGACAGTTGGGCTGGTTGCACCTCACACTAGACAGTGACACAAAGGAAGCTGGGGTGTAGCCTGCATTTCCTGATGAGCCATCTGTGCTGGGAGGGGGGGGGCTGTGCCTGTCCTCACACAATGCAGTCTCCGACCCCTCTGGTGAGTGTCTGGGGCCTGGCCTGGGCAAGGCAGGATTTCACATTCACAAAAGACTTTACATTGAAGTAGGCCTACTTCAAAGGAGAAATTGGGTATAAGAGGGGCACCCGATACCACAGACTTTAGATCACTTCTGGACATCAAGAGGATCCTCTGCCTGGAGAAGAGCTGAGGACGAAGAGCTGCCCTGCTTGTGACTGTGCTTTGTGGAGCTATCCTGCAGTTGCTGCTTCTACCAGAGTATGTGGGCAAAGACTGTGCTTTCCATCTTGTGAAGAAATCTCCAAGGGCTTGATTAAGAGCTTGCCTCCTGTTGTTTGAAGTCTCAGGGACAGCAAAGACTTCTCTCTGGCAGCACCTGGAGTCTCTGGAGTCCCTATCCAGTCCCTGGGCCCTTGAAAGGAAAGAAGGTGGAAATCCAAGGAAATCGACTTCGGACGACTTCGGACCGATGCCGCTGCTGAATTCGGTGACGCCGCCTGCAACCGACTCCGTGATCTTCGCTGGCATGCGACGACCTTCGCAGTCCCGACGCCGCTGCATCCCCGCTGAAGTCTGCGACTCCATGGAAGTCGCCGCACCACGTCGTTTACCCTTCACCAAAGGTACTGTACTTGGGTGTCTACGCGACTCCGTGTCTGGCGCCGCTGGTGTCGGCTTGTTGGGAACGACTCCATCACAATGCCGTGTTAACACCTCATCGAAGCATTTTGTGTTTCTAAGCGCTATTTCTGAGTTTAATCTTTAAAAATTCATAACTTGACTTGTGTATGTTGGATGTTTGTCGTTTTGATCTTGTTTTGTTTAGATAAATATTTCCTATTTTTCTAAACTGGTGTTGTGTCATTTTGTAGTGTTTTCATTAAGTTACTGTGTGTGTTGGTACAAATACTTTACACTTAGCACTCTGAAATTAAGCCTACTGCGCTGCCAAGCTACCAAGGGGGTAAGCAGGGGTTAGCTGAGGGTGATTCTCTTTTACCCTGACTAGAGTGAGGGTCCTTGCTTGAACAGGGGGTAACCTGACTGTCAATCAAATACCCCATTTCTAACAGTACTTATACCTTATACCAGGTCCAGTTATCCCGTATTAGTATAGTGTAGGCAGCGTCTAGAAGCCAGGCTCTCTAGAGGTAGCTGTGGATGAGCAGCCAAGGCTTATCTAGGAGACATGCAAAGCTCATGAAATACCACTTTAGTCACACATTACTCACACATGAAAGAAAACACTTAGGCCCATATTTATACTTTTTTAGCGCCACTTTTGCGTGATTTTTTACGCAAAAGCGTCGCAAACTTGCAAAATACAATTGTATTTTGTAAGTTTGCGCCACTTTTGCCTCAAAAAGCGTGGGCAAATGCAGTGCTAAAAAAAAAAAAAAATGGGTCTTAGTGTTACAAAAATAAAGGTACTATGGGCCAGATGTAGGAAACTGTTTGCGACTCGCAAACGGCAAAATTTGCCGTTTGCGAGTCGCAAAACGCAGTTTCCTATGCAGAAATGCATTTTGCGAGTCGGAACCGACTCGCAAAATGCATTTCCGACTCGCAAATAGGAAGGGGTGTTCCCTTCCTATTTGCGACTCACAGTGGGATGCAATACCATTTGCGACCGCGTACGCGGTCGCAAATGGCATCGCAGTTACCATCCACTTCAAGTGGATGGTAACTCACTCGCAAATCGGAAGGGGTCCCCATGGGACCCCTTCCAGTTTGTGACTGGACCCAAAAATATTTTTTCAGGGCAGGGAGTGGTCCAAGGGACCACTCCCTGCCCTGAAAAAATACTGAAACTAAAGGTTTCGTTTTTTTTTTAAGTGCAGCTCGTTTTCCTGTAAGGAAAACGGGCTACACTTAAAAAAAAAAAACTGCTTTATTTAAAAGCAGTCACGAACATGGAGGTCTGCTGACGACAGCAGGCCTCCATGTTTGCGAGTGCCTATACTCGCTATGGGGCCGCAATTTGCGACCCACCTCATGAATATTCATGAGGTGGGTCATTGCGACCCCATATCGAGTCGCAGTCGGTGTCTGAGACACCGTACTGCATACCAAATTGCGAGTTGCAATTTGCAAGTCGGATGGACTCGCAAATTGCAACTCGCAATTTGGTTTGTTGCTACATCTGGCCCCATATTTTGTTGACACTAATATCAAAAAAACCCTAGAGACTATACTCCCTTAGAAGGTAAGTAATACACAAACTATCCACACTAGTATGGAGAAATGGGCATAAAAACTGCTAGAAAACAGTGCAATTAGTGAAACTCACAATAGTTAGAAATGGGCCTATGGGGAGCACACATAAACTAAGAAAGTGGAATGCGGATGTCGGTCCCCTACCTAGGCAAGTGTAGTGTGTAGAGGGGAGCTGGGAGTACTAGAAAAGCCCAACACTAAGTACCAAACCCACCCCAGTGACCAGTACAACTTGAGAAAATCACAGTAAGTTTCTCAGATCACACACAGAAATGAGAAGAATAATTATGCATAACCCAGAAGAAACTGCAAGTGGATTCCTGGACAAGAGGACCTGTGGAAGAAGGGGGGCAAGTTCAAGAAGCACAGAAGAGTCCAGGAAGAGCAGGAGCCCCTGCTAACCCGAAAGAAGGTGCAAAAGGAGAACCACCAGTGGAGAAGAAAAGTCAGTACTGCACCCAAGAAGAGGAAGTTGGGTTCCTGGAGAGTACAAGTGATGTAACATGCCAGATTGACGATTGCAGTCGAGTTTGCGTCATCAGAGTCCGCTAACAAGCCTTTGAACATGCAAAGCTCTCGGTTAGTGGAAAATGGTGCTGCCGGGGACCAGGTGGACTCTACCCAGAAGAGGGAGTCACAGGGGGCCCTCAGCAACACAGAGAACCCACAGAACACCAGGCAGCACACACAGGAGTACCACAGGACGGGGACAAGGAAGTTGCAGAAGAGGTCCACACAGCACCACAACAAAGGCTCCCACGCTACCGGAGAACCATTCAGGAAGCTGTGCATTGCAGGATAGGGTGCTGGGGGACGGAGCTTCAAGATGCTTGGAGGAAGGATGACAACAAGCCTTGGTAGCTGCAAAAGACGCTGTGCGTGGGTGTACTGTCTTGCGTGGGGAGGCATGGTCTTACCTCCACCAAAGTTGGACAGCTGGAAGAAAGGATAATCGGGACAACTTCAGTCTACCACCCGTGATGCAGGATCCACGCAGCTCAGCAGGAGAGGGGATCTACACAGCTGGTCATCATTGCAGTTGGTGCCTGCTGAAACAGAGGAGTGACTCCTTCACCCCAAGGGAGATTCCTTCTTCCATCTGATGCAGGCTGAACATGGGCTTTCCTCAGAGGATGCACAACTTGGAAAATGCTGCAGGTGCTGGAAGTAGCCGGGGATACAATATTGCAGGAGGTGTCCTGCTTCTCTGTTGCAGCTTCTAGGTTCCTGAAGAGTCCAGATGCAGTTTCTTTGGTCAGAGGTTGAAGTGGAGGAGCAGAGGATTCCTGCTGGAGTCTAACAATCCGAATCTGAGGAACCACCCAAAGCAGAGACCCTAAATAGCCCTGAAAGGGGGATTGGTCACCTAAACAAACAAGCACCTATCAGGGGAAGGCTATGATGTTACCTGCTGGCACTGGCCACTCAGATGCTCCTGGGGTTCCCTGCCAAACTTGAATCCAAGATGAAAAAACCCAGGGACCCTCTGGAGAAGCTCTGATTACCACCTCTGGTGTGATGATGGACAGGGGAGTGGACACGCCCTTTCCATTGTCCAGTTTTGTGCCAGAGCAGGAACTGGGGGTCCCTGATCTGGTTTAGGCTGGTTTATGCAAGGAGGGCACCAAATGTGCCCTTCAAAGCATTTTCAGTGGCTTGGGGAGGCTATCCCTCCCATGCCTGTAGCACCTATTTCCAAAGGGAGCAGGTGTAACACCCCTCTCCCAAAGAAAATCTTTTGTTCTGCCTTCCTAGCCTCAAACTTTTCAAGCAAAAGGAGGGCAGAAACCCTGGGAGGTGGCACCAGCTTGGGCTACCTGGAAACCCTCAGAAGGCTAAAATGTCAATACTGGGGGTCCTCTATGGAGACCCCACAGTTAATAGAATTGTACAACCAATGCTTGCAAAAGCCTTGCGGTATGATTCCAACATGTTTGATACCAAACATGCCTATGTTCGGAGTTACCATTATGTAGCTGGACATAGGTAGTGACCTATGTCCAGTATACGCGTGAAACGGCATCCTCACACACACAAAGGGCCTGATTCTAACTTTGGAGGACGGTGTTAAACCGTCCCAAAAGTGGCGGATATACCACCTACCGTATTACGAGTCCATTATATCCTATGGAACTCGTAATACGGTAGGTGGTATATCCGCCACTTTTGGGACGGTTTAACACCATCCTCCAAAGTTAGAATCAGGCCCAAAGTCTGGGAAAATGGGCCTGGAGTTCATGGGGGCACCTCTACTAGTGCAGGGGTGTCCTCACACACAGGTACTTTGCACCCTGCCCTCTGGGCTAGAAGGCCTACCATAGAGGTTAATTATAAGTAACCTGTTGTAGTGAAAAATGGCAGTGAAAGGGTGCTTGCACCTTTTCATGCAGGGAGCAATGGCAGTCATGAAGAAGCCTTTGCATGGGCTCCCTATGGGAGGCAAAATATATGCTGCAGCCAATAGGGATCCCCTGGAACCCCAATGCCCTGGGTACCTATGTGCCATATACTAGGGACTTATATTGGAGCACTAGCGTGCCAATTGTGGATGAAATACAGAGTTTTGGGAGAGAGTGCATAATTACTGGGGTCCTGGTTACCAGGATCCCAATGAACACAGTTAAACACACTGACATCAGGCAGAAAATGGGTGTAACCATGCCAAAAAAGAGGGTACTTTCCTACACAACCCCCGCAAACGAGGGACAAGAAGGCTAACCTTGCCCAGATGATTCTTCCTTGTCTAAATGGAAATATCTGGAGAGTCCATCTGTATTGGAGTGGTTACTGCCAGGTCTATGTTCCACTGTAAAGTCCATACCCTGTAGAGAAATGGACCACCTCAAAAATTTTGGGTTTTCTCCTTTTATTTACTTGAGCCATAAGAGAGGTTTGTGGTCTGTCTGAACAATGAAGTGAGTACCAAAGAGGTATGGTCTCAACTACTTTATGGCCCAGACCACAGCAAAGGACTCCCTCTCTACGGCTGACCAATGCTTTTCTCTGGGGGTCAACCTTCTGCTAATAAAAGCTACTGGTTGATCCTGGCCCTCTGTATTAACTTGTGAGAGAACTGCCTCAACCCCTACCTCGGAAGCATTAGTCTGAACTATGAACGTCTTGGAGTAGTTTGGGCTCTTCTGAACAGTTGCAGAGCACGTGGCCTGTTTGAGTTCATCAAAAGATTTCTGGCTGTCCATGATACCTTTTTAGGCATTTTCTGGGGGTGAGGTCATTAAGAGGGGCAACAATGGAGCCATAGATATTAATGTTCTGAAGGTTCCTCCTGTAATGTCCATTGAGACCTAAGAAGGCTCTGACCTGGGTCTGTGTGGTAGGGGAAGTCCAATCCAAAATGGTTCGGATCTTCCACTGTGGTGGTTAAATCTGGTCTGACCTACTAAGTGTCCCAGATAAACCACTTTGCCCGGCCATACCTGGCACCTGGAAACCTTGATAGTAAGGCCTGATTTCTGCAGAGCCTCCAAAACATTCCAAAAGTGGACCAGGTGGTCATCCCAGGTGGAGCTAAAGACGCCTATATCATCTAGATATGATGCACTGAAGGCTTCCAGACCTTGGAGGACTGTATTCACCAACCTCTGAAAAGTGGCAGGTGCGTTCTTCAGACCAAAAGTAATTACTGTGAATTGGTAGTGTCCTCCAATGGTTAAAAATGCTGTCTTTGGTTTAGCATCTTCTGATAACTTAATCTGCCAATAGCCTGCAGTAAGGACAAAAGTACTGAGATACTTGTCAGATGGCAGTGTATCTATGAGCTTATCTTTCGTGCCAATTGGATGAGCATCTGTCTTAGTTACTGTATTGAGCCCCATATAGTATACACAAAACCTCATCTCTCTTTTCCCATTCTGAGAGTGTGGTTTGGGGACTAGCACCACTGGGCTAGCCCAGGGGCTATCTGAGTGCTCAATGACTCCCAGGTCAAGCATCTTTTGCACCTCTACTTTGATGCAATTCCTTACATGATCAGGTTGCCTGTAGATTTTACTCTTGACAGGCAGACTGTATCAATGGTGTGTTCACACCATGTGGTTTGACCAAGTGTAAGGGAAAACAGTTCTGAGAACTGTCCCAGGAGATTTCTACAGTCTTCCTTTTGAGACTGAGAAGGGCAATCTGCTAAGACTACCCTTCAGACTACCCTTCAATTGAACCATCAGCTGCAGAATTTGAAAATAAGTCAGGGAGAGGGTCACTCTCATCTTCCTGTCCCTCATCAGTGGCCATGAGCAGAGTTAAGTCAGCCCTGTCAGAGTAGGGCTTTAGGTGGTTCTCATGAAGTACCCTGAGAGTACTTCTTGGAATCCTAAGTTCTACTAAATAAGTGACCTTACCCTTTTCAGGGGTGAGCGCAAAGCGCTCCGTCCCGTGTTGTAATCTCTCTTTGGGCTTCAAACCACACCCATGTCACATCAGTTTCTTTCATTGGTTTGTGAGCTTGCCATTTAAAATCTGCTTGCTTTCATTAGTGAAAGGCATGCATAAGTAATGCCTTTTCCGGTGTTTAGCCCTCCTCAAGCGCAACGACCAAGTACTGAAAACTTACGAGGCTCCATGTTTTCCAGTCCAGTTTCTGGACTACTTTTTCTCTTTTTTCGAAGAGCGATCTCGCTGGGCAGAAGTCGAGCGCTTTGCATGACATCAACTCTGTTACATAGTTAATTGCACTTTTGACGGTTCTGTAGATAATTGTACTTTTGTGGATAGGTTTCATTACGAGTGAACTTTTATTTCTCCTTGTGTTTTAGCTCGATTATGTGAAACTTTTACTTTTCAGTTAATATCTCAAGAAAAGTCCAGTTAGTTATGTGAAACTTTTATTTTCATTTTCAATTTGTGAGGCAAGAAGTCTGGTTAGGAGTTTACAGTTTTAATAGCTCTAGCTAAAGCAAACGCTAGACCCGTTCCATTGCAAATGCTTGTTTACTCTATGATGTGTGGTCCATTCCATTTGTCTTGGAGTGCTCTTGGTGCCAGAGGCTCCAGGACCCACACCTTCTGCCCTGGTTGGTACACAGTCAGGACAGACTTCTGGTCATGCCATTGCTTTTGCAATTCTTGGCTTGCCCAATGGTTTTTACTGGCCTTTTTCATGTACTCAGCCATCCTTGATATGAGGTCAAGTACATAATCCACTATATCTTGTTTAGGGGGCTTCAGGGGTTGTTCCCAACCCTCCTTCACAAGTGTAAGTGGACCCCTAACAAGGTGACCAAAGAGGAGTTCAGCGGGGCTGTAGCCCACTCCTGTTTGGGGTCCCTCCCTGTAGGCAAAGAGGAGGCATGGTAACAGGACATCCCATCTCCTTCTGAGTTTTTCAGAGAGTCCCATTATCATACCTTTGAGTGTTTTGTTAAAATGCTCAACCAACCCATTTGTATGAGGATGGTAAGGTTTGGTGAATTTGTACGTCATGCCACACTCTTTCCACATTGTTTTCAAGTATGCAGATATGAAATTGATACCCCTGTCTGTTACAACCTCTTTTGGGAAACACACCCTGGAAAAGATTCTGAGTACGGCTTTGGCCACTGCAGAAGCTGTAGTGGTCCTAAGAGGTATGGCTTCTGGATACCTGGTGGCATGGTCCACCACCACCAGTATGAACCTGTTTCCAGAAGCTGTTGAAGGGCCAAGGGGGGCAACAATTTCAACACCTACCCTTTCAAAGGGTACCCCACTCACTAGCAGCGAGATTAAGGGGGCCTTTTGAGTGCCACCTGTCTTGCCACTGGATTTACAGGTAACACAGGAGAGACAAAACTCATTTGTGTCTTCTGGCATGTGGGGCCAGTGAAAGTGAGGATCCAGTCTGCCCCAGGTTTTGCTTTGCCCCTATTGACCAGCAATGGGAATATCATGGGCTAAGGTCAACAAATATTCTCAGAATTGCAGAAGGATGACCAATCTTCTGGTGGCACTAGGTTTGGGTTCCCTTGGCTCTGAATACATGAGATTAATTTCCAAGTACACCCCGTGCCACTGACATCCCCTGCTTCTTCTTTGACAGCTTGCTATCTCAAACCCTAAAGTGTGGGGCAGGTTTGCTGAGCAACACTTAACTCCTCCCTGGAAGGCCCCCCTGCACCTAAGAGTTCAGCTGTGTCAGCTTGAAGCTCTTCAGGTGTAGGTTCTGTCTAAGGATTTGATCCCTCCTCCTCAAAGGGGGAATCATCAGTGGAGGGAGAGATAGGGGATAATGTCTTACCCTTCCTACCGCTGCTTTTAGGAAGCCCTTGGCCCATATTTTCAGGATCCAAGTTTCCCAGGTCCTTTTGCTTCTTGGCCTGAGCACTTGTTGAAGCAAAGTAATGCCCAGGAATGCCCAGCATGGCTGCATGGGCCTCCAACTCTACTGAAGTCTCCAAGTCGTTTCCTAGTAGACGCTATACAGATAGGTCTGTGGACACTACAACCTTTTTAGGACCAGTAACCCCCACCAGCTGAGATCAACAACTGCCATGGGGTGACTCACAGTATTGTTGTGGGAGTCAGTCACTTGGTACTGGTGACCAAGTTGGTGTTGCTCAGGGGCCACCAGTTTTTCAGTCACCATGGTGACACTGGCACCTGTGTCCCTGTAGGCCTCAACCTGGACACCATTTATTAGGGGTTGTTGCTTCTACTTATCCATATTAAGGGGACACGCAACAAGGGTGGCAAGGTCAATGCCACCATCAGAGACTAAAACAGCCTCAGTTGTTTCCCTAACTAAACCAACCCCTACTACATTTCCCAGAGTGAGCCCTGCTACACCCTTGTGCTGAATATTTGTAGTGTTAGTTTTCCCACCACCACTGCTATTGCTAGGGGCACTAGTTGTAGCAGTGGGGGTAGTGGTGGTGGGAGGTTTGATGCTTTTCATAGGGCAAGAGCTGTCTCCTGCCCTGTGGCCTTTATTTCTACAAATATAGAACCAATGTTTTTTATTCTGATTGTGATGTGAAGAGGAATTAGACCCACCCGCAGAAGAGTTTAGTGGGCCTGATGAAGACTCTTTTTATCTTTGTCCACATCTTTCTCACTAGACTTAATATCCTTCTTCTTGTCAACCTCTGTATGAGTTTTTCTGCTCACCCTTGTTCTGACCCATTTGTCTGCCTTCTTTCCAAATTCTTGGGGAGAGGTCAGATCTGAGTCTACCAAGTACAGGTGCAACAAGTCAGACTCACAATTATTAGCAATCTGCTCTCTCAGTAATAAATTATACAAGCCCCCATAGTTAGACACTTTGCTGCATTGTAACCAGCCTTCTAACTTTAACAGAACAGTCGACAAATTAACCCAATCCTGTGAGGCCTCTTTTCTGGTCTCCTTGAACGTTATCCTGTATTGCTCAGTGGTGAGACCAAAACCATCTAAGAGTGTTGTTTTGAGTAAGTTGTATTTGTCTGCATCCTCCTCTCTGACAGCAAGAAGTCTATCCCTTCCCTTGTCAGAGAAGGACAACCAAAGAATAGCACCCCACTGCCTTTGAGGACCCTCTGAACGTTACATGCCCTCTCAAGTGCAGCAAACTACTTGTAAATGTCATCCCCTACCTTGTATGGGGGAACTATTTTGTGCAAGTTTCTGGAATCTAAGGAGTCCTCCCTAACTCTATAAGCCCTGAAACTTATGCTGTTGCTGCTGCCACCATGGGATGCTAACCCCTACCCCTGCCTCTCCCTCTCCACTGCCAAGGCCTCCCTATCTAGGGCTAGCTATTGCAGCCTCAGCTTGGCCTCCTCCAGTCTCAGTTTCCTGAGCTCTCTACCTATAGAGTCATCCCCTGGAGCTGTGCAGTGTGACCTCTCAGACACTGACGTGACATGAGAGTGGACAAAAGTGGATCTTTCCATAGTCTTAGTGACCCTAGCTACCTGTCCTCTGGGCATAAAGGGAGCCCTACCTGTGTGACTTTGTCTCCCACTACTAGCTATACTAGTTGGTCTGCTAGGAACAGCAAGATGCTTTGTAGAACCCTCCCCTGGGCCTAGAATATCATTCTCTAACTCATTGAGGTTAGAGTCTCCTTCTTCTTCCTCCTCCTGACTACCAACATGATCTTGGTCATCCTGAAGGAGGAGGCTCTAGAGCAGACTCTTGTTAGGGTTCTTCCCCATGTCCAGCTTCCTCTCTGAGCACAGCCCCTTAAATTCCTTGAAGGTCAGGTTCTCATAAGGAGTCTCCATGACCTCACAGCTAAGTTCAGCAGTAGACATGGTGTTTGTTAGGATGGTGTAGGGTGTACCTAACCTACTTAACCCCTAGTCTCTCAGAACGATGTTTAGAGCAAGGGCTATGCCTATACCCAAGCTTGCTTAAACCTTAGAGACTAGATTCCTGCACTATGTATTACCTATGTCTCTAGGTAACGAATTATCTTTCCTGTGGAAAGCACCAGGTGACAGAGTGATAAGTCAATTGCAAGTTCTTATCCCACCGATGCACCACCAATGTAGAAGGCTTGCCTGGTGTGTAGTGGGTACCTATGGTACTTGTACCTTATACCAGGTCCCTTATTAGTGTAGTGTAGGCAGGCACTCTAGAAGTAGCTGTGGATGAGCAGCCAAGGCTTATTTAGGAGACATGCAAAGTTCATGCAATACCATTGTAGTCACACAGTGCTCACACATGAAAGAAAACACTCAGGCCCTCATTACAACCCTGGCGGTAAATCCCGCTTTCCCCCGTGCAGAAGACCGCCAACATACCGTTGGGGCAGCGGAATGCCGCTACAGGTATTACGACTCACAGCTCGGAATCCGCCACAATACAGACACCCACACAAGTCCGCCACACCAAAGGTCAGTGATAAACTGGCGATACCAAAACCTACACCGTCACTCCAACAGGAATACGTCCACAGTATCACGACCACCGAATCCACGCGGCGGTCTTTTAACCACGGTATTCCATTAGCGGTACACACCGCCGCGCTCAAAATACACACACCTTTACTAAACACAACCACATTGGAAAATTCAAAATACACACACCTGACACACATACACACACCGCACCCACACACCCAATCCAATATAAAACAAAGACCCACATCACCCACAGACCCTTACAACCAAAATTCTGAAGGAAGGCCAGAGAGAGAGACTACCTAACACAACACCAGCATCCACAGAAACACAACACCATCACTCATACAACATCCACGCACCTCAAACAACACACACCAACACATCCCCTCACACTTCACAACAGAAACCACCCCACACATCACCCACACCACATCATGATACCTCAAAGACACCCCAGGTTCTCTTAGGAGGAGCTCAGGGTCATGGTGGAGGAAATCGTCCGGGTAGAGCCACAGCTATTCGGATCACAGGTGCAGCAGACATCCAGTGCAAGGAAGATGGAGCTATGGCGGAGAATTGTCGACAGGGTTAACGCAATGGGACAGCATCCAAGAACACGGGATGACATCAGGAAGAGTTGGAACGACCTACGGAGGAAGGTACGTTCTGTGGTATCCAGACACCAGATTGCTGTACAGAGGACTGGCGGTGGACCCCCACCTCCTCCCCCACAACTAACAACATGGGAGGAGCAAGTCTTGGCGATCATGCGTCCTGAGGTCTTCGCAGGAGTAGCAGGAGGACTGGACTCTGGTAAGGCAAATCTTTACTACTTCATCCCAACCACCCCACCTGCATGCCATCACATACTCCCACCCTCACCCTCACACCCATCACCCCACCAACCCACAGATACCACACTAACACAACCCACACATCCCAAAATCAAGCCCAGCATGTAACACCAAAGCATGGACACCCATCACCAAAGCATGTCCAGTAAAGAGACTCACTCTTGCCCCAAAATCACCAATCACACAAGGGCCACAGCAATAATGCAAACACAGGAGTAGAGGGTCACTCACCCATTGCACTAGATGGCACACACAGATACAATAACTATGCATTTACACCCCAGCAGCACCCATACCCCACATCACCGGACAGGAGGTGCCAGACATATCCAGTCCCCCACAGAAGAGGCCCACAGTGACAACAGCATCTCTGCACGCCTGGATCAAGATGACCAGCCCGACCCATCAGGGACTCCGGGACAGTTGGTTCCCCTGACACAGTCACAAACCACCACTGAACCTCCCCCCTCAGGAAACACCGCCACAGCACCCACCCAGCGGGCCCATCCCTCTGTCCCCAGGACATATCAATAAGCAGTGTGTCCACCACTAAAGGGAACCCAGGCAACCCCACTAACACGGGACGATCAGGGACCTGGGGGCAGTGGCAGTGGGCACACGGTTCAGGGGACAGAGGCACAGGATAACAGGGAAGCTGGGAGGACTGCTGTCTGACAGGGGGAGGACAGGCCCAGGGAACCCCCTCTCCACGAGGCACTCTCCAACATCATGGGAGCAGACCACCATTCCTAGGAGACCATGGGCACGGTACTTGCCAAGTTTCAGGAGACCCAGCGGCTGCAGGAGGAACACTACCTGGGGATCAGGGAGGAATTGAAGTCCATTAACACCACCCTGGTCACCATTGCAGGGTTGCTGGCAGACCTTCTCAACACCAGGAGGGTCACAGTGGCACACCAACAGGCCCCTGACACTTGCCTGGACAATGAACAGACTTCCATCTCCTCCGGCGCTAGTGGACAGGAGGCACCGCCACAGTAACAACAGGCCACTAGCACCCCACCCCCTGCAGATGGAGAACCACCCCGCAAACGGTCCCTGAGATCCAGGAACAAGACAGAGAACATTGACAAGACCCCCACCAGGAAATAAGACCCCCCTGAATGTCACCCTTCTGTCCCACTTTGTCACCCTGTCCACCTTAAACTGCCATTGCTACACTTCCTGTGTCCCATTGGACAATGTACCTGTTAAACAAATAGACTGGACTCTGCCATGGACATTCCTCCACCATCACCCCAGCCCATTTCACACACCCCTCCACTTATTTGCACAGAAATAAACACACTTGAATCACAAAACAATCTGGAGTCAGTTTTGTGCTTTCACAAATGTGGAATTGCAAAACCTCTGGAATATAGCAATGTCAATGTACTTGTTCACATGTGAAATGGAAAGGCAAAGTAACAAGTCAGGGTCCATACACTGAGTGAAAATGACAGACTTATGCTAACTCCAACAATAGTTTGAGATGTGGGAAGCAGTTACATCTTCTTACCTGTGTCTCACTGGAAGTATTGCATGATGATGTTGTTTCAGTTGTCGAAATCTTCTTCTTCTGCCTCCTCTTCTTCACTGTCCACAGGCTCCACAGCTGCCACAAGACCACCATCTGGCCCATCCTCCTGCATAAAAGGCACCTGGCGTTGCAAAGCCAGGTTGTGCAGCATACAGCAGGCCACGATTATCTGGCACACCTTCTTCGGTGAGTAGTACAGGGAGCCACCTGTCAGATGGAGGCACTGGAATCTGGCCTTCAGGAGGCCAAAGATGCATTCTATAATCCTCCTAGTACGCCCATGTGCCTCATTGTAGCGTTCCTCTGCCCTTGTCCTGGGATTCCTCACTAGCGTCAGTAGCCATGACAGGTTGGGGAAACCAGAGTCACCTGCAAATGTCGAGGGGCAACTGTTAGACACAAACTAACCCTTAGGGACAACCCCATACCCAGACACCCATGTCAACTGTGTTGGGACCTTGGCCTCACCTATTAGCCACACACGGTGCCTCAGGAGTTGCCCCATCACATAAGGGATGCTGCTATTCCTCAAAATGTAAGCGTCATGTATTGAGCCAGGATACTTGGTATTCACATGGGAGATGTACTGGTCTGCCAAACACACCATCTGCACATCCATTGAATGTTAGCTTTTACGGTTTGTGTACACCTATTCATTCCTGCGGGGGGGACAAATGCCACATGTGTACCTTCAATGGCACCAATGATGCTGGGGATATGTCCTAGGGCATACAAGTCACCTTTCACTGTGGGCAGATCCTCCACTTGAGGGAAAACGATGTAGCTGCGCATGTGTTTCAGCAGGGCAGATAACACTCTGGACAACACGTTAGAGAATATTGGCTGGGACATCCCTGATGCCATGGCCACTGTTGTTTGAAAAGACCCACTGGCCAGGAAATGGAGTACAGACAGAACCTGCACTAGAGGGGGGATTTCTGTGGGATGGCGGATAGCTCAAATCAGGTCTGGCTCCAACTGGGCACACAGTTCCATGATTGTTGCACAATCAAGTCTGTATGTGATAATCATGTGTCTCTCTTCCATTGTCGACAGGTCCACCAGATGCAGCCATCTCATCACGTGCCCCAGCAGACGTGCCCTATGAAGGAGAACAGCGAGCAGAGGGTCATCCAACACTAAGGTATCACAATGTGTTATTTGCTGACACGTTGGAAAATCGCAATGTGCCGGTATCTGTCTGTATTTCAGGCCTAGATAGGTGTGACACAGTTTTTTTCCATCCCATGTGTGCCCCTGAAATGGCGGCTGCCTGACCTGTAAGGTGGGATAAGGGGAAATCAGGTAGCTACGCTGGCTTTGTACACCGTCGCGGTGGGCGGTCGATGACCGCAGTGCAATTCAGCATTGGTTAACATTGGGCCCTATGGGTCCCAGGAGCCAATGACGATGTACGCCGGCGGCGCAGACGTGACCGTCATTTTCTTACTGTTCCCTCACTTGATACCTGGCCTTCAACAGGAGAGGACCTACACTGCAAGTGCTGCTGTGACCTGTGTCTGGAAGCGACGATGGCTACAGTGTCTGGGGAAAGGGCCCCTGCCTTCACTTTGGAGGAGTTGGAGAAACTGGTGGATGGGGTCCTCCCCCAGTACACGCAACTGTACGGTCCTCCAGACAAAGAGGTGAGTACACTGTGAGCATGGTGGATGGCACCTGAGTGTATGGAGTGTCGTGGGTGGAAGAGGGTGGGGAGGGGAACAGGCCAGCATGTCAGGATTGTGTGTGTATGCATGGCAGGGCCAGTGTGGGAGGTGTTTAGCAATGCGTGAGATGATATGTACGGGCTAGAAACATCCATTTGTACTTCACTTTTCCTCTAGGTTAGCACCCACCAGAAGAAGGGTATTTGGCGTGCCATCGCCAAGGACGTCCGGACCCTGGTGGTCTACCATAGACGGAGCACCCACTGCCGTAAAAGATGGGAGGACCTGCGCCGCTGGAGCAAGAAGATGGCGGAGGTCCAGCTGGGTATGGCCTCCCGACGTGGAAGGGGTGCCCGTCGCACCATGACCCCCCTGATGTACCGGTTCCTGGCGGTGGCCTATCCGGAGTTGGATGGGCGCTTGAGGGCATCACAGCAGCCACAAGGGGGTGAGTACACTCTCATTCAGCTGACTCTATGCGCATTACGAGGTGTCTGGGTGGGGGAGGTGGGCTGTTGGCTCCCCTAGGCCAGGGCGAACTTGGTAGGCAAGGTCCCTTGTTAGGCAGGCTCTGTGGCACCCCAACACCACTACTGGAAATAGCCATGTACACCTAGTCAGGCTCCTGTGACTTCCAGGTGTGCAGTAATTGGGCTTAGGCCTCGTCCCCAATGAGCATGTGAATTTGCTAGGAACTGTTAGTGCATGGCTTAGTGCAGAGGGCTACTCCTTGTGTGTTGTGTCCATCAACGGTAGTGGTGTTGCATGCACTGAACATGTGTTTCTTTTGTCTTTCCACCCCTTTTTGTGTTGTCTCCCTGTTCTTGTGTGCAATAGCATCATCTGGCGGAGGAGCAGTGGCACCGGAGCAGGAGGGAGCTGCAACCCACTTGGCCCTGGAGGGTGAAGCAACGGAGTCTGAAGCCACCAGTGGGACGGAGGGCGAGGGGAGCTCCACGGTGGGGACAGGAGCATACACCAGCAACAGCGACTCCTCCTCTGATGGGATCTCCCTTGTGATGGCTGGCACCTCTGTGCCCACCGCATCAACAGGTACAGCCGCCACCCCCCTACCAGCACCGCCCTCCCACTGTGTCCCCCTCCTCCACATCCTCCCCCTCCCTCCCTGTATCGTCTGCACTACATCCTCAGCCACTACCTCCATCACCAGCACACCCATCACCACACACCGCTCATGTGCAATCACCACCCCCACTACCATGCATACATCCCCAGTGTCCTCTCCCAGTGTGTCTGTGAGCCCTCCTCCCAAAGTACACAAACGCAGGCACACACCCACCCAACAGCCACCTCACAACAGCCTCCGGCCCATGCACCTTCACCCAAATTCAGCAAACGTACACCTCCTACAACCATCAGGGCTGCCAGTGTGCCACCTTGATAGGCCAAGAACATTCCGCCACCTGCCAAGGTGAAGAAGGTGCCCACATCCCGAAGAGAGAAGCCTCACCTACCAGCCACCAAGGGCTCTGCCAAAACAAAGGGGACAGTGGCAAGACACCTGCGGCACCATCAAAGGTGGGGAAGAGACAAAAGCAGAAGAGCAGGTGAGGACAGGGCACGGTGGCACCGAATGAGGGACTAGTGTCACCCCTTCTCTCCACGACTACACCAACCTGTACGGCGCCGAACACTGCAACCTGCCCCTCCCCCAGCACCGCCACCTGCACAGCCACCAGCCCCGCCACCTGCACAGCCACCTGCACCGCCGCCGGCACGTCTGCAGCCTCAGCAACAGTCCTCAGCATCTTCCCTAGTGGGCAGCCATGCGAGGCTGAAGGAGATGTCCGGCTGTGTCCCTCAACAGGTGCTGACACATGCACCACCGCCAGCACCGCCGCCACAGACACCACCGTAAGCACCGTAACCAGCCCCGTGACGTGCTCCGACAGTGGCACCTCCGCTGACATGGCTACCATCCCCAGTGCTCAGCCATCCGAGACTGGAGGAGACTTCCTGGACCCTGCACAGCTTCCATGAGGCATGACTTTCATCACTGTTTGCACCTGCAGGTGGAAGGCAAAGCCGCAGCAGTGTGGGGTATGTCTTTGCCTCCAATAAGTATCATGTTACCTGTTCCTAGGCAATCTCATGGCACACACACCAGGTGAGGGAATGTGACCGCCTGTAGTGCTTTCCTCTTATCTAGTTTCTAAGCACTAACATAACACACCAGAAATGCACTTCTGAGGTCAAAGAAGACTTTTATTGTTGTTAATTCTTCCCCAACCACAATATTTATGAATGACGAATTAGTAGCTTTCAAGCCCGCGTTAATCAAACAAAATATATCAGTTTGCAATATACACAGCAGGTTATATTTATAAGATATTGAATGCAAAGCAAAACAAATACTTCACCGTGTGGGAAACTATTTACAGCTTCATCTTTCTAAGGTCTGCAAGCTGATGACCCCTGTCAGCCGCGAGAAAGAGATTCATCTACCCACACGGGATTGCTGGCAGCTGGCGCCAAGCTCCAGCACGAGGTCCGGCAGATTCGAATCTGACTCTCTGCAGCCTGTTACATTCGTTACAAAGGTGTGCCCCCTCCTCTCAGACCTGGGAAACTGAGCAAGCCTTTTGGAGACTGGCCAGGTCTCCAAGACTACTCCTGTTCCCAAGCTCAAGCGAAGAAAAACAACACCCATGTACCCTCTCTTATCAGGTCTAGTCTACTGTGAGAAAAACATCTTGGTTCTCTGGTGCAAAAACACAGCTTGGAAAAATACAGCTTGGATTCTCAACTGCAATGTCTAACTCCACGTTAAAGGCAATAGGCAGCTAACCTAAATATCAAATGCAATGTCATGTTAAAGGCAATAGGCAGCTAACCTAAATATCAAATGCAATGTCTAGTGTCATGTCAAAGCCAATAGGCAGCTGAGCTGAATACAAAATGCAATGTATAATATCATGTCAAAGCCCATAGGCAGCTAAGCTGAATACAAAATGCAATATATAATATCATGTCAAAGCCAATAGGCAGCGGAGCTGAATACAAAGTGTAATATATGATATCATGTCAAAGCCAATAGGCAGAATATCTAATAGCATGTCAAAGTCAATAGGCAGCTAAACTGAATACATCATGTCAAAACTAATAGGAATGCAATGTCAAAGCCAATAGGCGGCTAGACTGGATACAGCATGTCAAAGCCAATAGGCAGAATACAGAATGTAATGGCTAATGCAATGTCAAAGCCCATAGGCGGCTCAACTGAATACAGAAAGTAATGGCTAATGCCATGTCAAAGCCAATAGGCAGAATACAGAATGTAATGACTAATGCAATGTCAAAGCCCATAGGCGGCTAAACTGAACAAAACATACCATGTGCTACTGGTGAACATTGAGCAACTAATATGCGCAGTGGTGAAACACAAAGTCATTGGTCAAAACAAACTTTATCAAATGGCAGTACATTCCGCCCTTTGACCAATGAATTTTTGTTTCACATATCTCCTGTTTCAAACAAAAACAAAAAAAACATCAGCACAACAAAAAAAAAACATTATCAGCAAGTCAGATTTGAATGATCAAAACAATCCCTGTAAATCAATAGAAGTGAATTAACACATTGATTTCATAACCTTTCACATCAGATACATCTATACAGAAAAGACTGGGCAATTTTTATACTCTGAGTGAGTCTCTAATTCAACAGTGTTAGCAATTTGATGTGGCATGAGTTCTGCTCATGTAAAGGTGCACGGTCCACCTGAAAGGTTTTCTGGAAGGTAAGCAAAAGACAGAGTTCCATACGAGAGGGAAAAAAAAAAAAACACAGCTTAGTTCCAGTGGAAGAATGCAATCAAACAAGTTGAACTTGAACTGAAGGCGCAGTTTGTGCAAAATGGATCCATGGTGCTGGCACTTTACTCAGCCAGGTTCAGGTTGGGGGTTCGGACCCTTCCCCGACCCCACACGCACACACCGGAAGGGGGACCACACAGCACACTCAGGGACAGTGGCGAAACGTGGTAGGATCTGCAAAAGAAACAAGTATGACTTTTCTTGCAAACAACATTTTTCATTTAAACTGCACCCTTCCTCTTTCTTTCCCTGTTTTATAATCAGCAGGACGTTTTTGGGGCCCTTTGTTACATTCGCTGCAGGTTCTGGAGGATCACTTGGGGCTTCAGCCCACACATCAGCACTGAGGTTTTTATCTGCTGCGCCACAGCTTCCCTTTTCTTGCACTGTCAGAAGGGCTGGGGCAGACTCCTTCTTTAACAAACCTCCATTCACTGCACTTTTGCCAATTTGGGCCATTCTGTCTCCAATTTGTATGAATGAATCAGATTCTTTTCTAGGTATCAGCATAATTTCGATTTTTCCTTGGTAATCTGCAGCAATCACTCTCCCTAAAACCTGATCAATTTGCCATTTCTGTTCTGGTAACTTTCCTCTCCCCAACTGCTCTTTGACTGCTTGCATGACAGATTGCTTTTGTGCGTGCTGCACAGTTTTTATCAAATCTAGGGGAATGTGCATCCCTCTCATCTCTGCCCACCTGTAAGTGGCTTTTTCTCTCTGCTGTTCACATTTCTGGGGCTCCCACTTAGCCATCCCCACTAAGGCAGAATTCTGGGTGTACACTTCTCTCTCTGAATTTTTCTCATTAACATCTGCAAGGTAATTGAACCAGTTAGGTGCTAAAACATTAGCAATGAACCAAAAATCAGCGTAAAAATGACACATCTCACGTAGCTCTTGCTTTAAAATCTGACACACATTATACAACGCTGTTCCTTCTACTGTGCCACAAAGCAACATTTCAGTCAATGAATCATTAGTAAAACAAACATGCTTTTTATCTTCAGTGGACACGAATTCAAATGGTGCACACAACTTCATTGGTAATTCTTTTATCTGTGGTACTCTAGCCCTGTCTTGCAAGTACCAGATCCATTGTATGATTCTAGCTAGGGGCACTATTTTCTTTCCTTGTTCTTGAGTTACATGTACATAAGTATTTCCTTCTTGCACTGCGCTAAAACCTAAAGTCTGCATTATTTCATTTGCCAAATCACAAGCGCGCAGCTGCATATAATTTTTCACAGTGACCATATACAAAAGTGTTAGGATTTCACTCAAATGAGGGCTATTCTTTTTCCAAAAATCAAACAAGCTAATGAAACTCGGGGTGTCTTGCTCTAAAATCCTTCGTTTTACTTGTGCATTTTGCAACGGTAACTCGTAAATCACATTCTGGTCTCTCTCATCAGTTAAGGAATGCATTTTGGCTGCCAAAAACCCTGGCTCACACGAAAACTCAAAGCAGCTCGGAGCTGTCTTAACCCCCTCATTACTGGAATGGGACAAGAAAGATTCTTCAAAAACAGCCTTTTTATAACTTTCAGTCGGGCTAATTTGCTCACGTAAATTCCTATTTTCATGTTCCAACTTCCTACATTTCTCCTGCATTTCTCTGTAAGCAGATAAAGGTATCCAGACCTTTCTGTCATCATTACTTCCAAAAGACACTTTTTCTACATATGTACAACAGAAATTATTTCTCAAAACACTATCAGGCATTTTAGCTACACATGCATTTTCAAAAATGGTCTGCTGTGCTTCTGTAATTCTCCAAACAGAAAACAATTCACAGTTTTTCTTAGCACCATCGGGCAGTTTACCAACACATGCATTCTCAGACATGGTCTGCCGTGCTACTGTGATTCTCCCAAAAAAAAAACAATTTCTGTAATTCTCCAAACAACAAAAACAATTACACTTTTAAAGTGTGCACTTAGAAATCTACCAACTCGTCAACACCCTCTTAATCACCTCTTAATGACCGACCCCACGCCTTCTGGTACCAATAGTAGTGCTTTCCTCTTATCTAGTTTCTAAGCACTAACATAACACACCAGAAATGCACTTCTGAGGTCAAAGAAGACTTTTATTGTTGTTAATTCTTCCCCAACCACAATATTTATGAATGACGAATTAGTAGCTTTCAAGCCCGCGTTAATCAAACAAAATATATCAGTTTGCAATATACACAGCAGGTTATATTTATAAGGTATTGAATGCAAAGCAAAACAAATACTTCACTGTGTGGGAAACTATTTACAGCTTCATCTTTCTAAGGTCTGCAAGCTGATGACCCCTGTCAGCCGCGAGAAAGAGATTCATCTACCCACACGGGATTGCTGCCAGCTGGCGCCAAGCTCCAGCACGAGGTCCGGCAGATTCGAATCTGACTCTCTGCAGCCTGTTACATTCGTAACAAAGGTGTGCCCCCTCCTCTCAGACCTGGGAAACTGAGCAAGCCTTTTGGAGACTGGCCAGGTCTCCAAGACTACTCCTGTTCCCAAGCTCAAGCGAAGAAAAACAACACCCATATACCCTCTCTTATCAGGTCTAGTCTACTGTGAGAAAAACATCTTGGTTCTCTGGTGCAAAAACACAGCTTGGAAAAATACAGCTTGGATTCTCAACTGCAATGTCTAACTCCACGTTAAAGGCAATAGGCAGCTAACCTAAATATCAAATGCAATGTCATGTTAAAGGCAATAGGCAGCTAACCTAAATATCAAATGCAATGTCTAGTGTCATGTCAAAGCCAATAGGCAGCTGAGCTGAATACAAAATGCAATGTATAATATCATGTCAAAGCCCATAGGCAGCTAAGCTGAATACAAAATGCAATATATAATATCATGTCAAAGCCAATAGGCAGCGGAGCTGAATACAAAGTGTAATATATGATATCATGTCAAAGCCAATAGGCAGAATATCTAATAGCATGTCAAAGTCAATAGGCAGCTAAACTGAATACATCATGTCAAAACCAATAGGAATGCAATGTCAAAGCCAATAGGCGGCTAGACTGGATACAGCATGTCAAAGCCAATAGGCAGAATACAGAATGTAATGGCTAATGCAATGTCAAAGCCCATAGGCGGCTCAACTGAATACAGAAAGTAATGGCTAATGCCATGTCAAAGCCAATAGGCAGAATACAGAATGTAATGACTAATGCAATGTCAAAGCCCATAGGCGGCTAAACTGAACAAAACATACCATGTGCTGCTGGTGAACATTGAGCAACTAATATGCGCAGTGGTGAAACACAAAGTCATTGGTCAAAACAAACTTTAACAAATGGCAGTACACCGCCCACACTGCATGTGGAGCACTCTGGGCACCAAGTCCCCTCCAGAACCAGTGGAGAGAGGCATCCACTACCTCAGTCCTTGGCAGGATGAAGCACTCTGGGCACAAGGCCCCCTCCAGAACCAGTGGAGAAAGGCATCCACTACCTCAGTCCTTGGCAGGATGAAGCACTCTGGGCACAATACCCCCTCCAGTACCAGTGCAGAAAGGCATCCAGTACCTCAGTCCTTGGCAGGAAGAAGCATTCTGGGCACAAGGCCCCCTCCAGAACCAGTGGAGAATCACATCCACTACCTCAGTCCCTGGCAGGATGAAGCACTCTGGCACAATGCCCCCTCCAGAACCAGTGGAGAAAGGCATCCACTACCTCAGTCACTGGCAGGATGAAGCACTCTGGGCACAAGGCCCACTCCAGAACCAGTGTAGAATCATATCCACTACCTCAGTCCTTGGCAGGATGAAGCACTCTGGGCACAAGGCCCCCTCCAGAACCATTGGAGAATCACATCCACTACCTCAGTCCTTGGCAGGATGAAACAGTCTGGGCACAATGCCCCCTCCAGAACCAGTGGAGAAAGGCATCCACTACCTCAGTCCTTGGCAGGATGAAGCACTCTGGGCACAAGGCCCCCTCCAGGACCAGTGGAGACTGTTATCCACTTGAGAGACTGTGGCTTTGCACTCCCCAGGATAGAGCAGTGGGCAAACCACCCACTGGAAAGACTTGAGAGACTGTGGCTTTGCACTCCCCTGGATACAGCAGTGGGCAAACCACCCACTGGAAAGACTTGAGAGACTGTGGCTTTGCACTCCCCAGGATAGAGCAGTGGGCAAACCACCCACTGGAAAGACTTGAGAGACTGTGGCTTTGCACTCCCCAGGATACAGCAATGGGCATGGAACCCCTCATACAGCAGTGGCGTCGTCCCATTATCCGGCTGAGGTGCCCCCCCTCCCCTTCCCCGTGAGGTGTCTGTTTATTTTCGATCTGATGCCCCTGCAGTGTTCTCTCCGTTTCGAGTCAGGTATCTTGTGTGGGCTTCGCCCATGCATTTTGGGACCACTGGTCCACGGACAATGATTGTACACTATCCAGACTTGTGTAGTTGGTGTATATATTTGTATATACTGATTTTTGAACTTTCACTATCTGATTTTTCATGATTACAATTGTTACAATCATTTAATTTTGTCCTTGTGTTCTTCCAGGGGGTGGGGAGGTGTACATGTAATGTTGCTGCATGTATTTGTGTGTATGGTGTTGTGGGTGAGGGTGGGATTGGGGGTATAGCGTGTTTCGTGTGTGTGTCACTCTCTTTTCCCTCCCCCCTCCCCTGTGTTGTACGTGCAGTACTTACCGTGGTCGTCATCGCCGCCGTCGGTGCTCCTATTATATGAGAAGATACACCAGCATGGGCAGGACGTGCAGCTCGGGCTCAATGGCGTCCTGGTTCTTCGTGGAGTGGCGAGAGGTGAGTGGTTCCCCTTCTGTGTACTGTTTCTGCCGTGCTTTTGATAGTGTTGGTTCCGCCCCGGAAAAGGTGGCGGATAGGCCTGTTGTTATACGGTGGGAGGTACTTTGTCCTCCGCCTGTCTGTTGGCGGTTACAGCTGCGGTATTTGTTTCTACCGCCATGGTGGTCGGAGTGTTAAAGTGGCTGTCTGTTTTGGCAGTTTCCGCCATGGTGGTGATTCCATTTTTTTTACCGCTGGCCTGTTGGCGGTATTACCGCTGCTTTAACACCGACCGCCCGGGTTGTAATGAGGGCCTCCGTGTTACAAAAATAAAGGTACTCTATTTTGTTGACACAAATACCAAAAATACCCTAGAGACTATACTCCCTTAGGAGGTAAGTGATACTCAAATTATATACACTAGTATCGAGAAACGGGCATCACAACTGTTAGAAAACAGTGCAATTAGTGAAAATCACAATAGTTCGAAATGGGCCTGGGGGAGCACACATATACTAAGAAAATGGAATGCGAACGTCGGTCCCCCACCTAGACAAGTGTAGTGTGTAGAGGGGAGCTGGGAGTACTAGAAAAGCCCAAAGGTAAGTATCACAACCCACCCCAGTGACCAGGACAACAGGAGTAAATCACAGTAAGTTTCCCAGATCACACACAGAAACAAGAAGAATTATGCAAAACCCAGAAGAGACTGCAAGGCACCAACAGTGCACTCCTGAACAAGAAGACCTGTGGAAGAAGGGGAACAAGTCCATGAAGCCCAGAAGAGCCCAGGAAGAGCAGGAGCCCTTGCTAACCCAGATGAAAGTGCATAAAGAGAACCAACGGTGTAGAAGAAAAGTCACTACTGCACTCAAGAAGAAGTCAGGTTCTTGGAGGGTGCAAGTGATGTCTCACGCCAGATGGAGGATTGCAGTTGGGTTTTTTGCGTCTTAGAAGTCCGCTAACAAGCCTTGGCACAAGCAAAGCTCGTGGTTAGTGGAAACTGGCGCTGCCGGGGACCAGGAACGACCAGGTGGAGGAGTCTGAGGGGGCCCTCAGCAACAAAGAGAACCCACAGAACATCAGGCAGCGCACACAGGAGTCCCACAGGACAGGGACAAGAAAGTTGCAGAAGAGGCCCCTGCAGCATTACAACAACGGCTCCCATGCAGCCGGAGAACCACTCAGGAAGCTGTGCATTGCAGGTTGGGGTGCTGAGGGTGAGAGCTTCAAGATGCATGAAGATTTTGGAGGAAGAATGCCAATAAGCCTTGGCAGCTGCAAAAGACGCGGTGCACAGCTCTTTTTTTTGCATGGGGTGGCAATGTCTTACCTCCACCAAAGTTGGACAGCTGGAAGAGAGGACGGCCGGGACCAATTCAGTCCACTACCCATGATGCAGGATCCACGCAGCTCAGCAGTAGAGGGGATCCACGCAGCTAGTCGTAGTTGCAGTTGCTGCCTACAGAAGCAGGTAAGTGACTCCTTCACCCCAAGGGAGATTCCTTATTCTTTCTGATGCAGGCTGAAGACCGGCTGTCCTCAGAGGATGCATGACCGGGAAAAGTTGCTGGAAGGTGCTGGAGATACAATGTTGCAGGAGGTGACTTGCTTCTTTGTTGCAGCTTGTAGGTTGGAGGATGCAGAATATTCCTGCTGGAGTCTTGCAACCTGAATCTGAGGAACCACCCAAAGAAGAGACCCTAAATAGCCCTAAAAGGGGGATTGGTCACCTAACCACGCAAGCGCTCATCAGTGGAGGACTCGGACATCACCTGCTAGCACTGGCCACTCAGATGCCCCCAGAGTTCCCTGACAACCTTGAATCCAAGGTGACAAAACCCAGGTACCCTCTGGAGGAGCTCTGAGCACCACCCCTGGGATGGTGATGGACAGGGGAGTGGTCACTCCCCTTTCCTTTGTCCAGTTTAGCGCCAGAGAAGGAAAAGTTTATGGTTTATGAAAGGAGGGTACCAAATATGACCTTTAAAGCATTTCTAGTGGCTTGGGCATGCTACCACTCCTATGCCTGTAACACCTATTTCCATAGGGAGAGGGTGTAACACCCCTCTCCCAAAGGAAATCCTTTGTTTTTCCTTTTCAAGCAACAGGAGGGCAGAAACCTGTGTGGGAGGTGGCACCAGCTTAGGCTGCCTGGAAACCCTCAGAAGGCTGAAATGGCAATAATGGGGGTCCACCAAGGAACCCCCACAGTGCATGGAATCATAAAACCAATGCTTGCAAAAGCCTTGTGGTATGATTCCAACATGGTTGATACCAAACATGCCTATGGTCAGAGTTATGATTATGTAGCCGGACATAGCTAGTGATCTATGTCCAACACACGCGTAAAATGGCGTCGCCACACTCACGAAGTCTGGAAAAATGGGCCTGGAGTTTGTGGGGGAACCTTTACTAGTGCAGGGGTGTCCTCCCACACAGATACTTTGCATCCTGCCCTCTGGGCTAGAAAGCATACCATAGGGGTGACCTATAAGTAACCTGGTGCAGTGAAAAATGTCAGTGAAGAGGTGCTGCACCTTTTCACGCAGGCTGCAATGGGAGTCCACCAGGAACCTTTGCATGGGCTCCCTATGGGTGGCAAAATATATGCTGCAGTCCATAGCGATCCCCTGGAACCCTAGTGCCCTGGGTACCTAGGTACCATACACTAGGGACTTATAATGGGGCACCAGTGTGCCAATTGTGGAGGAAATACAGAGGTTATGGAGAGAGAGCATAATCACTGGGGTCCTGGTTAACAGAATCCCAGTGAACACAGTCAAGCACACTGACAGCAGACAGAAAAGAGGGATAACCATGCCAAGAAAGAGGGTTACTCTCCTACGTAGCTCACAACAGTGCACAACACAATTTTAATAAAGTAACACCATATTATAATATCAATGGTTTTCATCCTAGATCCTAGACTATGATTTTCAACCTAGATTCCTCCCATTACTACACCCTCAAAAGGCAGAAAAACTGCCTACTGTGCGCAAAGGGTTTAAAAAAAAAGCAAACTATCATCCAAGCAAGGAAGATGCTGCAATAAGCTAAGGAACTGTATAAACAACAAGCGGATAAACATAGACGAGACAGTCCTGTCTATCAACCTGGAGAGTGTCTGGTTGTCAACGCAAAATCTCCAGTACACAACTAAAAGCATGCTTCATCCCAAATGTTTTGGTCAATACAAGGTACTACGACATGTAAATCCAGTATCAGTAAAATTATCTCTACCTTATATCTTAAAGATCCACCCAGGGTTTTAATGTTTATTTGATGAAACCTGCTCATGTACCATGACATAAAAAACCTGTGCCCATTTAGATCAATTGAGAACAATACAGATCAATAACTGATACAGATCAATAACATCAACAATCAATGACATCAATAATCAATAGGAGTCAGTAATTTCCACACACCATGACCTTGCGATCATGAATAACCACACTTTTATGTAAAAGTTAGAATGTTTATTTCCCTATATCAACAATGCTAATGTCACGTAATTAAGGGACACATGTATGTAGCCTTTTGCATGTCACAAACGGCGAATCGGGCCGTTAGCGATGTACAAAATGCACTGTGCCATGTAACAAACCATTTTTGCGATTCAGTAAACTATTTACCGAATCGCCAAAAGGGATTGCGACTCGCAATTAGGAAGGGGTGTTCCCTTCCTAATTGCGACTCGCAGTACCATGTATGATTGTTTTGTGACCACGAATGCGGTCGCAAAACAATCACAGTTAGCACCAGTGTCACACTGGTGCTAACCCATTCGCAAATGAGAAGGGGTACACATGGGGCCCCTTCCCCTTTGTGAATGTCAGGAAAAAACATTTTGCAGAGCCTGCTCTGAAAAAATGAAAGGAAAACGTTTCATTTTTTGTTTTTGAAATGCATCTCGTTTTCTTTTAAGGAAAACGGGCTGCTTACAAAAAAAAAAAAAATGCTTTCTTTAAAAGCAGTCACAGACATGGTGGTCTGCTGTCTCCAGCAGGCCACCATCCCTGTGAAGGCCGCCATTCCCAAGGGGGTTGCAATTTGAGACCTACCTAATAAATAGTCATTAGGTGGGCATTGCAAGTCGCAAATATTGTTGTTGACACTATGTAACATATGATTTTGCGACTCGCAAACTGCGAGTCGCTTTGACTTGCAATTTGCAAGTAGCAAACCATACTTTGATACATGTAGCCCTTAGTCTCAAAATCAAATGATAAACATACAGGAACAACAGTGGCTGAACAAAGCAGTGAAAGAATCTGATCTAATCAAAGCTTGAGTTACTACACATTCCCACTCTACAGTACAAATTAATAGCAAGAATAATTGTGCAAACAAAATAACATACATTTAGGTTCAGCAAAGAGAAGACATCAACTGTTATTACATTCAGCGAACTTCATCAGTGAGAACCCTAATTATCAACAGATTAGAATAGCATGTTTGGGATTCATGCAAAACAATTTAGCCAAAACAAATTTGGAAAAACATCTGACTATGGCTCTATCAAAATAGCGGTTGGTACCTAGAGACAAAAGCAGATAGACATAACAGTATGTAATGTCATTTTATACCTGTCCTCAATATGGTTAAGCAAGCTATGACAGTCTTCGTCAACAACACATCAGTTCGGTCAGCAAACCATCAGGTTTCAGCATCAAAGTCTCTTTCAGCAGTAAAATGAAGCATGTCTCTTCTCGAGACAGCCAAGAAAATAATAGCCTATCTTCTCTCTGTGCAGTCTGGCTAAGTCAGATTTCCTAAAACTACTTCCCACACCTTAATTGGTCAGGGGATCGCATGTTTACATTTAATCCAATGAAACCAAAGCCTCAAATCTACAATCTTACTACTACAAGGTTCACATGTCAATGATTGGTTCCTTTTCTCCCGCTCTCGTCATTTGGCTCGTCAGGTATCAATATTGTTGTAGCTTACTCTCCGGTCAGTGCATCCGTTGTCTTCTCCTGAGGTCAGTCTTACACATAATACATTAAACATTGTTTCACTAGCAAGTACAGCATCTTCTAGCAAGCAGTTTTCCATGAGAAAGACTTTCAGCTACGAGCACTTGGTCAGCACAGAGAAAATCACAATTTAATTGTCTAAGTATCCATTTTATTAGTTGCCTAAGAAATGCAGCTTGACATGAGTCCGTGCAGCTAGGCCAAAACCTCGCTAAGTTAAGGCCTATGATTAATATAGCTTATACATAATGCATAACCCTTAATATGGCATATTAATACATTAATCAAACATAAACTTAACGTTTCATATTAATAAGCCATTAGTAAGTACACTTTGTGAACATTGACAGCCACCTTCAAATACGTGCATTATTTTTCTGTACCCTAATACATTTTCTATGCAAATCTACCACGAAAAATACATGAATATTCATTATTAAAATCAGCATTAACAATTTTCAAATCTCCCTTTCAGCTGTCCCCTTCCCGTCCTCCTCTCTTCCCCCGCTTGATCAGTACTATTGTGTTTTATGCTATAATAGCAAACAGCAGTGGGAGCTATCGAGAGGATGACATTTTGTACTTCACCTCAACCCTGAGGAGTTCATCTGGCTGACAATCTAAACAATGTGAACAAAATGTGTTGTCTGTGTGTCCTTTGCTGATCCTTGTGGAATCATGAAGTTTTTACTACTTTTTTTAAATGAAACAACGAAGACAATGGAATAATCTACAACGTACTTATTTTCATATTAATGTCTCTTGATGGTGCTCCATTACATTGATGTTATTGTTTGATCTGCTTTGCAATGTATCCTGGGGCAGCGGGTATTGGTAAGGTGTGCACATCAGCTATGTAAGTTGTTTTGGGGACAGGAGGGAGGTGTGCTTTGTCTACACCTGCTGCTCATACCTACCTGGGCAGTGTCATAGACAAGCAGAGTGGCACAGACACCAATGTCAAGGCAAGAATCAGAAAAACAAGGCCTGCTTTCATTGAGTTAAAGACAATTTGGAGCTCCAAGGACCTAGCACTGCACCAAGATCAGAGTTTTTAACAACACAAAATTGGTCCTTCTGTATGGAGCAGAAACTTGTAGAACAACAGTGAACACCACCAAAAGAGTCTAGAGCTGTCAGCACCTGCCTGCAGAAGATCCTCCAAATCTGATGGCCAAACATTAGCAACAACAACCTCTGGCAGCAGATTTTCCTACTCACAGCTCATGAAGAAATCATTAAAAGATGCTGGGACTGGATAGGTCACACCCTCCGCAATCCTGTATCAAACACCAGCAGGCAAGCACTAACCCTGGAACCCTCAAGGGAAAAGAGAAAGAGGAAAGCCATGGAACACCTGGCATGGAATCCTCAAGGCTGATCACAAGGAGGTGGGTTACACCTGGAGTCAGATTGAGAGAAAAGCCCAAGCCAGAGATGGCTGGAGGAACCTTTCTGGCTTATAACCCGGAAAGGGTAGTAGGCATAAGTAAATAAGCAAGGAAACTGTAGGAGTTATAGAAACATATACTGAAACCACTAGAAATAATTGAACTGGTGGTCTGTTTTAATCCTTAGATGGGTATCCATAATTTCAGTTTTTAGCTCCGGTACATGCATCACGTTGGCACATTTTTTAAATCTGTATTTGTAATTAGTATGTACATATGTTTGCCTCAATCTAAATCACTAGAAAGTTAATGACAAGCTAACATGACTTTGGCATTGTCTCTTGGGTTCAGAATACTAAGCTCTTGCATTGGCTGCAAGGCAACCCAAGGGCTTAAGTGAGATTTACTAAACCACACAAAGCCACTTTGCAGGCTTAGTAAACCCAGAGTAACGCAAGGTAGCGCAAATTGCTGTCTTGCATTCCTCTGCTTTGGGAATGTGTTCACTGGATTAAGCATGGGCATTCTCATGCATCCACCCATGGATTTTGATAAAATCCAAGGTTTACTTGGGGTAGTAAACCTGGGATTGCATCAAATGGTACACCTTCCTAAGAGAGGCATAACAAGCAGAAATATCTTAATTTGTATTTCTTCTTTCTATGTGTGCTGCATTCTACAGCTCATATCAAAAGAGGAAAATGTCTCTAAGGATTGTTTTTGTGCAGAAAGGAGTTCCTTCCTGCACAAAAACAATCCTATGTGTAATGTATGCTTGAATCATGGTCCAAGCGTGTCTGCATTGCTAGGCAGCCCTCCTTGCACCAGCGCAAGGAGGGAGCATGATTGCATCATATCTGAGTTGATGTGGCTCATTCCAGCTCTCTCCCTTATCACATAACCATCAGCACTTACTAATATAAAGATAATACCCAACTCTCCATGATGGTTTTGTTTGGAATCCAATAACCTCAAGAAATGTCTCACAAAACTCAGTCCTGAATATCATAGGCATAGCTCAAGCTGATGTCAACCTAAGACAGAATTTAATTGTATTGCCAATAACAGTTGTTAGACATGGCATCCGTGTTGTGGTTTTCCCCTAATCTTTTGCCTTCAGAGCTGCTGTTAATGCTGACTTCGTTTTTGCTGGCCTTAGTGCCCTCAGCACTTTATCACTCTTCATCAGTGCTAAAGTGTCTGTAATTCTTCCCTAAACCATGATATCATTATCTAATCCCAACTGTAGAATTCATTTACTTAGAAGTTCCTAGTAAAGTGCATTACATGTGCTCAGGTCCTGTAGATGAAATGCACTAGTGGGTCTGCAGCACTGATTGTGCCACCCACTTCAGTAGCCTTTTCAAAATTACTCAGGCATGCCAATTCAGAGCCTGGGTGTGTATGTTAAATAGCCATGTCAACCTGGCACAATAACCCTGTTGCCAGGCCCAAACCTTCCTTCCTTCCTAGACATAGGCCACCCTTAAGGTGGGCCCTGCACAGCCCCAATGGCAGGGTGCAGAATATTTAAAAAGTTGGACATGTACTTTAAACATTTACATGTCCTGTTAGTGAAAAACTCTTACATTTGTTTTTCACTACTGCAAGGCCTATGTCCCCCATATAATAACATTGGAATTGCCCTATTACATTTTGTAAGTGTAATTTCCAAATGTGAACAGATGACTGATTCATGTTTGGTGTCCCTGGAATAATCATTCAAAAACCTAACTTATAGTGAGTTCGGCTTTTAAATTACTATTCTGAAAATGCCACTTTGAAAAAGATGTCATTTTCTTGCCTTAGCCATTTGGTGCCTGCAGCCTGTCTCTGGTCACATGACTGGATGTAGATGGCAGTTGGGGTTTGTGTATTCCTCCTAGACAGTCACACACAACGGGAGCTTAGATGGGATGGGATGGGACATCCAGGCAGAAAGGGAGTGAGAAGCTGGGCCCAGCCTCACTTAAACCTGGCTAGGCAGTATCTGGTCTCCACACAAAGGGTTGCAAACCCCTATAGTTAGTCTGGAGTCAAGACAGGGAAGGCAGGGCACTTGTGTACTTCAAAGGCATGTCTTTAGAAGGCTTTTCCCACTTCAAAGGCATACCTATGTATAAAAGAAGGACCTCAGACTTCCACTTTAGTAAATGTCTGAACCTGTGGCTATTCTGCTAGGAGGAAGGACTGCAGTACTGCTACAATGACTGCTTCTCTGCTGGACTGCGGCTCTAAAGGAACCACTGACCTGCTGTGCTGGCCTGCTGCCCTCTTGCCTGGGTGATAAGAACTGAACCTGCAATACTGAACCCAGAACACATAGTGACACAGTGACTCCAAGGGTTAGTTGGTGGCCTCCTTGATCTGAAACCCGAGAGATTCAGATCAAGTGGCCTTGCATCTGCACTTGGATTTTGCCATCTGTGAGTTTATCCTGTTAAGTGGTGCCACCACAATCCTGGACCTTTGGAAGTGGGCCTAAGATGCTTTGCCAGCCTCTGTGGATCCTGCAGAAATGGCCCATGTCCCTGGGTGCTCGGGCAACCCTAAGTGGAATAGAAGCATTTCCGCTGCTGTGCAAATTGGACCTATCTCAAAGACTTGCATCACCACCATAGCTCCCATCACCGTCAGAACCACCGTTGCATGATGTATCCTAGACACAGGTCCTTGCATCTCTCGTCAACAGGCAGCCTCTATGTCAATGCCGAACTCTGCATCATAGTATTTTAGATTCTCAGAACTGGTGCATCATCCCGACTGCATAAAGAATCCCCAACTTCAGACTTTGCATCGATGGGACCCTCATCATCGATGCAACCTTGGCCTCTCAAGCAGTCTCTCCGCATCGTGGAACTGACACATCATTTTGGGTGCACAACATATCTGTGACTGGTATACACGCATGACCAGATATTCACATTTGGCAATTTATGTGTTTTGGGGCTATTTGTTCCTAAAAGTTTAAAAATTCAAGTCTACTGAGCGTTTTTTTAGTGTTTTGGTCTTGTTTTATTTATTAAATTTGACTCAATTTTTTTTAACTTGGTGCAGAATTATTTTTGTGTTGTATTTTCACTGTATTACTGCTTGAAGTGTTGCACAAATACTTTACACATTGCCTTTAGTTTAATCCTAACTACTCTGTGATAAGCTACCACAGGACTGAGCACAGTTTAATTTGGGGTTTGCTTGTGCCGTACACTGACAAAAATTGTGGTTGCTTTTGGCTCACACGCCAGTCAAGCAGTAACCTAATTTCACACACCAGTAAACAACACTGGTTTCAGAAACTGCATGAATTAATTAATCTGGATGGCTTTACACCACAGCATCAAAACCACAACATTTTTAGGCTTCTACAGTGACAAAAAGCACATTGTGCACAAGGCAAAGAAAAGCAAATATTTAATTTTTGGCATATTAACTACCTGTGGATCCTGCAGAAATGGCCCATGTCCCTGGCTGCTCGGGAAACTGTAAGTGGAATAGAAGCATCTCCGCTGCTGCGCAAATTGGACCTATCTCAAAGACTTGCATCACCACCATGGCTCCCATCACCGTCAGAACCACTGTTGCATGATGTATCCTAGACACAGGTCCTTGCATCTCTCGTCAACAGGCAGCCTCTATGTCAATGCCGAAATCTGCATCATAGTATTTTAATTCTCAGAACTGGTGCATCATCCCAACTGCATAAAGAATCCCCGACTTCAGACTTTGCATCGATGGGACCCTCATCATCGATGCAACCTTGGCCTCTCAAGCAGTCTCTCCGCATCCTGGAACTGACACAACATTTTGGGTGCACAGCATATCTTTGACTGGTATACACACATGACCAGATATTCACATTTGGCAATTTATGTCTTTTGGGGCTATTTGTGCCTAAAAGTTTAAAAATTCAAATCTACTGAACGCTTTTTTGGTGTTTTGGTCTTGTTTTATTTATTAAAATTGACTAAATTTTTTTTAACTTGGTGCAGAATTATTTTTGTGTTGTATTTTCAATGTATTACTGCTTGAAGTGTTGCACAAATACTTTACACATTGCCTTTAGTTTAAGCCTAACTACTCTGTGACAAGCTACCACAGGACTGAGTACAGTTTAATTTGGGGGTTGCTTGTGCCTTACCCTGGCATAAATTGTGGTTGCTGTTTGCTCACACCCCGGTCAAGCAGTAACCTAATTTCACACACCAGTAAACAACACTGGTTTCAGAAACTACATGAAATAATTAATCTGGATGGCTTTACACCACAGCATCAAAAACACCAAATTGTTCGGCTTCTACATTGACAAAATTCACATTGTGCACAAGACAAAGAAAAGCAAGTATTACATTTTTGGCATATTGACTACCTGTGATTAAAAACTGGTACTGTCACAACGGAGGTAATTCTTGTGATAAGGGAGGGCAACTGTGGAATTTGGGAAGAGGACAGCTATAACAAAATTCTGACCCATAAATACTAGAGATAATTTTTTAAACTACGGTCACTCATGGTATTTAAGCAGAATTGATAATAAAATTCGGGTATTTTCCATATTGTCGGCAATTTATGACGTGAGGGGCATCAAGGGCTTATAAGGGGCAACAATGGTAATATGCTGGCCCTGGCACAATAGGAGTATGTTAAAATGGGATTTCTGGTTGGCTAGGGTATGCACCTAAGCCAGGCCGAACCCACCCACTCTAGTCAGGGCGAGGCAAGACACCCAAGACAACTCACTGCTCACCCCCTTGGTTGCTTGGCACAAGCAGTCAGGCCTATCCCAGAGGCAATGTGTAAAGCGATTGCACAACACACACAACACACATGTTGCAATAAATACACCACAAAAGAAACACAACACCAAGTTATATAAAAATAAACTGTATTGCACAAATCATCATATGACCAAACACAACACGTCAGTAATACCCTGGTACACAAGCAGTTGTCAGAACATTACTCAGTCGCTAGTAATCTGCAAAAGCCATCAGTAGTCACATAAAACACATAGGTTACTGGTTATCCTACAAAATAAGTAGTAGTCAGGTTGTCATCATTGTTATGAAGAATGCCCATGTCATGGCCAACACATAATAAATGCCAAAACAACATCATGAATGCCCATCAAATGAAACATCAGAAACGCTCATGGCATTATCATAACTGCATCATGATAGCTGCAGTTATGAGGAAACATGACCCAAAAATACACATGGTGCAGTAAACATATTATCAGCGACCAGGACATTGTCATGAACACCCCCCCCAAAAGGTACATGTCAAGCCCAAAGCAAATGCACATAGCACGAAAACATCATCACCAGTCACAAGGGCATGATAAATACTTAGCCCAGCAGGACTGCTGACCTCAGTCAAAGGTCACCCCCACCGGCCTACTAAAGATACGCAGCCAAAGGCTCACCAGGAATGGGGGCCTCTGATGAGGCTTCCTTTCCTGCACAAAAACAATCATCCCTGCAACGCCTTGCCGCATGGCAGCACATTGTAAGCTAGAGCAGGGGAAAAGGACAGGTACACGCCATATCTTATAGATATGGTGAATTCCTGCATTTTTCTTTTGATGCAGGGCAGCACAACAAGAATCCTTGCTGTGCTGCCCTGCATCAAAACCTCGTAAATGAGGCACAGAGTGCGGATAGCTTGGGCAGCATAATAGGCACAAAGATTTAGGTACTGTGACTGGAAAACACAGTAACACACCTGAACCAAAACAGAATCCAGAGAGGAAGGTCAGAGTATGAGGCACGGAGGTCCAAGTACCTTGGAACTAAACAGGGGGTAAGTAACCAAGGTGAGGAACACAGCAAATGAATTAGCAACAGTGTAAGCACCAATACAACACAACATTTACCAGGTAGCTCCCTAAAGTCCTTGTATGGCCTAAATATTACCAAATCGATACCAACACCATCCAAACTAATCCTTATCGGACAGTTCAACCTGCCCCGCAGCTGACTACACAATCCCTGCCTCATAGAAGCGTTGCAATGCATTTGCCAATTATTTACACAGCAAACTACCAACCATTTACAAGAACTTCAACCCTCCAGCACATCCAGCCTCCAATTAACCACCACTACCAACCACCAACTAAACGCCTGGAAACAACTAAGCGAAGATGACACAACTGCTCTTTTGAGCACTATTAGAAATTGGGTCTCTTTTTGGCAGAAGTATTCACCCTTGTCGAAATCGGGACCACCATCCTAGTCAGGGTTAGTCACAACACAATCCAAATTATCCTGCACCCACCCTCTGACAGCTTGGCACAGAGCAGTCAAGCGTAACTTAGAAGGTAATGTGTAAAGTATTTGTGCAATAACTCATACAGTAAAACAGAGAAAACACCACAAAAGTACACCACTCCAGTTTAGAAAAGTAGATAATCTTTATCTGATTAAAAAAGGCCAATAATGTCAAGAATCCAATGTGGACAAGCAAAGATACAATTTTTTGAAGATAAAGGCCCTTATTACAACCCTGGAGGTTGTAATAAGGGCCTTTATAAAGCGGCGGTAATACCTCTTAATTTCCCCCTCATAACAACAATGGTGGACCTGGAAACCCATCCTGCAACTGACATTCTTCTTTCGTGCCTTGAGCCCTGTTTTCTTTGATCTTCTGCTTTAGAGATGTTGAGAGAGAAGAGAGAGGGAGATAGAGAGAGAGAGAGAGGGAGAGAGAATAAAAAAATAGAGAGAGGGAAAGAAAGAGGGGAAGAGAAATACCATCAGTCCTTTGGAGTATTCATCATTTGATACGAATGGTACAGAGATAATGTTATTAATTTCGCAGTTGAACATTAAACTAGAACATCTATCTGTCAGACAATGTTGCAAGGGTGATGTAATACATGCCCTACTGTCAGAGGTTGTCTAATTGTCTTGCCAGCATTTACATTTTATCTATGTACTGCTTCAAAAGCAAATGTTATTACTGACTTAAATACATGATTCATAGTTTAAAGGATGATGGCCTCATATACCAAAGCCATGAGTCAGTTACTTCTTTTTGTTTTTCCACACATGTGGGAATGTTATCCCTATAGTAAAAAGAACAATGTCATGGAGCGAATGTTGGGATTAATCTCAGCCACTGGCAATCACTCTGGACGACATTCCAGGCCATTGTTGTCACCAACTGGTGGTGGTCATCCTTCAATAGGAAGGGCCCAGCATGAACTGCCAGGCCATATGCACTTCAGATGCTAACAAGGCAACCCCAGAGCAGGTTACAACCAACTTGAGTTTCATCAGTGAGGTATAGCTTGAGTCCTATGGCACAAATAGCACAGGACATATGCCCAGGTTCTATGTTCATTGTGCATGGTTGTAGGTAAGTACCATCTTGCCTGGCATGTTACCCCCATTTTGTACTTGTGTGTCAGTTTGTTTTTGCCTGTCTCACTGAGATCCTGCTAGCCAGGACCCCAGTGCTCATAGTTGTGGCCTGAATGTGTTCCCTGTGTGGTGCCTAACTGTGTCACTGAGGCTCTGCTAAACAGAACCTCAGTGTTTATGCTCTCTCTGCCTTTAAAATTGTCACTACAGGCTAGTGACCATTGTTACCAATTCTAATTGGCACACTGGAACACCCTTATAATTCCCTAGTATATGATACCTAGGTACCCAGGGTATTGGGGTTCCAGGAGATCCCTATGAGCTGCAGAATTTCTGTTGCCATCCATAGGGAGCTCAGACAATTCTTACACAGGACTGCCACTGCAGCCTGAGTGAAATAACGCACATGTTATTTCACAGCCATTTTACACTGCACTTAAGTAACGTATAAGTCACCTATATGTCTAATCCTCACTTAGTGAAGGTTGGGTGCAAAGTTACTAAGTGTGAGGGCACCCTGGCACTAGCCAAGGTGCCCCCACATAGTTCAGGGCAATTTCCCTGGACTTTGTGAGTGCGGGGACACCATTACACATGTGCACTACATATAGGTCAATACCTATATGTAGCTTCACAATGGTAACTCCGAATATGGCCATGTAACATGTCTAAGATCATGGAATTGTCACCCCATGCCAAATATGGTATTGGGGTGCCAATCCCATGAATCCCTGGGGCTCCAGCATGGACCCCGGGTACTGCCAAACCAGCTCTCTGGGGTTTTCACTGCAGCTACCTCTGCTGCCAACCCACAGACAGGCTTCTGCCCTCCTGGGGTCTGGGCAGCCCAGCCACAGGAATGCAGAACAAAGAATTTCCTCTGAGAGAGGGTGTTACACCCTCTCCCTTTGGAAATAGGTGTTTAGGGCTGGGAAGGAGTAGCCTCCCTCAGCCTCTGGAAATGCTTTGAAGGGCACAGATGGTGCCCTCCTTGCATAAGCCAGTCTATACCGGTTCAGGGATCCCCAGCCCCTGCTCTGGAGCGAAACTGGACAAAGGAAAGGGGAGTGACCACTCCCCTGAACATCACCACCACAGGGGTGGTGCCCAGAGCTCCCCCAGTGTGTCTCAGACCTCTGCCATCTTGAATACAGTGGTGTGAGGGCACAATGGAGGCCTCTGAGTGGCCAGTGCCAGCAGGTGACGTCGGAGACCCCTGCTGATAGGTGCTTACCTAAATAGGTGGCCAATCCTCCTCTGAGGACCATTCAGGGACTCTCCGGTGGGCTTCTCTTCAGATGACGAATGCAAGAGCACAGGAGCTGGATCCAAGTGACCATGACAGTCCAGTGGTCCATCTGTCCAAATTTGGTGGAGGTAAGTCCTTGCCTCCCCACGCCAGATAGTAATCCTGTGTACTGCATGAACTGCAGCTGCTAAGGCTTCTGTGCACTTTTACAAGGAATCCTTCATGCACAGCACAGCCCAGGTCCCCAGCACTCCATCCTGCATTGCTCAACTCACTGAGTTGACAACCGGCTTCATGGGAACCTCCTTGGTAGTGTTGAGATGACTGGCATGCTCAGTTTTCTTGAACCCGTGTTCAAGTACTTCTGTGGGTGCTGCCTACTTCTGCGTGGGCTCTCTGTATTGCTGAGTTCCCCCTATGTCTTCTCCTCCAAGGGGCAGCCTCCTGGTCCTTCCTGGGCCCAGGCAGTACCCATTTTCTTCAACTGTGATCTTTGCGGCTAGCAAGGCTTGTTTGCGGTCTTTCTGCGTGGAAACAACTCTGCTTCCTCCAGCTCGCCGTGAGACATCTTCTGTGCAAAGGAGAAGTTCCTGGCATCTTCCGTTGTTACAGAATCTTCAGCTTCTTCCACCCGGAGGCAGACATTTTGCACCTTCATCCGGGGTTTAGTGGGCTCCTGCCCCCCTGGACACTTTCGTGACTCTTGGACTTGGTTCCCTTCCTTTGCAGCTCCTCAGGTCCAGGAATCCGTCTTCAGTGCTTCGCAGTCAGTTGTGGTCTTTGCAGAATCTCCTTTCACGACTTTAGTGTGTTTCTGGGAAAGTAGGGTCACTTTACTCCTACTTTTCAGGGTTTTGGGGTTGGGCATCTTGGACACCATTAGTGTTTTCTTACACTCCCAGCGACCCTCTATACACTACACTAGGCCTGGGGTCCCTAAGTGGTTCGCATTCCACTTTCTTAGTATATGGTTTGTGTTGCCCTTAGGCCTACTGCATCCTATTGTATTCTACAGTATTTGCACTACTTTCCTAACTATTTACTTACCTGATTTTGGTTTGTGTGTATATTCTGTGTATTTTAATTACCTCCTTAGGGAGTATATCCTCTGAGTTATTTCTGACACATTGTCACTAAAATAAAGTACCTTTATTTTTAGTAACTCTGAGTATTGTGATTCTTGTGATATAGTGCTATATGATATAAGTGGTATGGTAGGAGCTTTGCATGTCTCCTAGTTCAGCCCAAGCTGCTCTGCTATAGCTACCTCTACCAGCCTAAGCTGCTAGAACACTACTAATCTACTAATAAGGGATAACTTGACCTGGCACAAGGTGTAAGTACCATCAGGTACCCACTATAAGCCAGGCCAGCCTCCTACAATGGTTGGCAACAAAATGCTGAACTTGAATGTGGCCCTGACAGTGGCTGAGAACAATTCAAGCATTTCGTCCCTCACCTTGTTATTGCAGTTCCTAAGAAATAGTCATGAATACACACAAGTAGGGTATGACTTCTTGACTGTAATACATCAAACATGACAGTCCAGGCATGATACAACTATCATTGTAAAACATAACATCACAATGCATGATGTGAATTGGTATAAATGAAAATAACAAATGTACTCACTGCTATTCTGGTGCTCATATGCTTTCAACTGAGGCTGCAGATCAGGCCAGACCTTCTGCAGAGACGTGCGCTGGAACGGGTTTTTGATTCAGCAACCAGGGAACCCCCACAGGATGTCCTAAGCATTTATACTTGATCACAAGTGGGGATTCTCTCACTCTTTGCAAACATTTATAACTAATTTAATGGCAATCTCCATTTCTGTTCATGTCATGACAATAGAGTTTCAGATCACCAGGCATGCAATCTGGACCACGGAGACTCTTTGCAACTGAGAGTGATTTTCAACTACCTCCTGACTTTTGATCTCTCTCAATTTGCTTTTGCATTAATTTGTGGGCCTTTCTATCCTCTTCGTAGCCATTTTGGGTCACAATAGTGACAACATGATGGAAGTGGATGCTGTTCAGTGCTCTGGATGCCCCAGGAATAGCACATTTAGCCCTTGAGCATTGTTCATGTCTAGAAAGCCATAGTTTGTGACGTATTCTGCCTGCACTGTGTACAATCTGAAAAATGACTGGTGACTGTAAGAAGGTGAAAAAGGAGAACAGCCCTTGATCTATAGGGATACCACACAGACATATTACCCTAAAAAATAAGTATTTTTTGCAATTTGCCTTAGATTATTACACAAACTGAAAGGTGAATGTATATGCACACAGGAAATAAGAAAAAACATTAACAACAAATTAAGCTTCTCTTCTACAGTTTGGAAGGAGGCGCGCTGACTGCTGAGTAGAAGGTAATAACTCCCTTGCAGACTACCTCCCACCATATTAAGAGCCTATTTGCCTATTTGGCATTATGCCTTCAGAGGTGCCATGCCAGATTCTCTGAAGACAGTGAACATTTGTTTGTTGAGCAGCTACCATGCTCAATGTGGAAACATTTGTGTTTTACAAAACACAGTTGCAAAACAGGAGTTTCTAAAACAACAAATGGCCCTGACTACCTGGGTAGTTTCTCCCATGTTGTGGGGTTTACTTTGTATTCTTTGTATTTTTCGTAGTGGAGTACTCTGGAACTTGGGAACATCATAATATAAAATGAACTCTGTACATGACGTTTATTCATGCATATTTTTGTTCACATCATTAAGAATAGGTGTTGGAATAGCATGTGCCCAACAATGGTCTCTGGATGTCAGGGATGGATGGAGGTATGATCCACTTTTCATCACTGCTTGAACACTGTGCTACTGCTGTGCTACCACATTTGGACACACAGGCATTTTAAACTGTGAAGCCACAAGCTGGTTGTATTCAGCAGACATTTACCTCATGAGCACTTTGCCACCTTAAAGACCTTGAGGAAGCTAGAGTGCAGCATGTAGGTCTATGTGTTTGCCTTGTTGAAAGGCACATCAACAGCCAAGGATGATCTTGCAAATACCAGAACAGTAGCTACACCTCTGTTTGATCAGCACACATTTAGGATAGTAAATTTGCATTCTATGATGCCTCTAATCAATGCTTCTTCCTTCTACACTCCTATTGATGTACAGTAATTAGAGGTTTAATGGGGTGAGGAAATGATAAGAGAAACCATTTGCAAATATATTAATGCAACAAACACTTGCATGATTGTTGCTTTCTATTCACATTTCATCACAGTTGAATCATGTATGCACTGACAACTTTCATCGGGGTCATGTTGCGAAGAGTGTTGTGAGATGTGCCAGTCACTATGATATCTACCAGGAAAGAAAATACATTCCATGTTTGTGTGTCCTTAAAGCCACATATCGCTGTGATTCCAGCAAACAACTACTGTCCATTCAATAAATGAAGAAGAAACTGTGATAAGTTTCCCCAGGAAAGTTGGTGTAAACACATTAGAAGTGGCCCCTAGTGTTGCAAATTCGTTAAGCATTGATAGAGAATCAGCAGTATTAAATGTGATAATGGTGTGCACTTTGTTGGGGTGCCTCAATCACCAGTTAAGTGCAGTAGATGACTTCTAGCATACAGTCGATATAGGCGACATCGGCAGGTGTATAGAAGTGTCATACAGTGACTGTGCACTCAACTGGTAATGCAGTTCAATACTTTGCACTAGCACTGTTAGCAGCTTTCCTGTTTAGTGGTAGCCTTGTCCCTACTGGATCTTTGTACTGACCCAGTGGATTGGAAGACCAATGGAGAGTAAATCCTAAAATGCACAAGAATAGCATAGTATTGGGCTGAAGTTAGCTACTCCTTCTCTTTTTTAAGCATGTCCAGACTCACAGCTAGACTGAAGAAGCAATATATCCCCAATAGCTCTATCTCTGACATACAAAAAGAGTAATAGTTTCTGATAGATCCTCCTGGTAGCTGTTCTTCTGGATGAAAAGCAATCCAATATTGTAGATATGGTGTTCTGTCTTTGACTGGTGCAAACCTTGGTGGATTGATGAAGTGCATCTGCAATACAGGTTTTGTCAATGAATCCCTCGTTTGGATTTGCATGTGTGCATATGTTTTTTTGGTTACATTGTTTACTGTCTGTACAATACATTTAGCTATACATTTAGTAAAGTGGGTGTTATTTTATATGTGTACATTAAGCCAGGTACATTTCTATATCTGTGGCTCATTATTCATGTGACAGTAACAGTGCTATTCAGTTGTGGAATGTTGCCTTTTTTTTCTAACCCTCTTGTGACTGTGTATGTTACTATGGTTTCACCTTTGTGTTTGTGAATTTGTGTACAATGCAATTTATTTACCTGTTTTTAGGTTGTCCTGTTACTGGTATTCGATGTATCCATTGATTTTTGTGAATCTATTGAGGTTCCTATGAGTGGTCTGGTGCGGCGTGAAACTTACTTCAAGACTGGGTGAGTATAACATTGAGCATAGTTAGCCTATACAACTACTTACTTAGCTTTTGTTATATTTTTGTGAATTGGACCTGACCTTGGCTTTGTTGATTTGTCAGCAAAATTTCTATGCCTTACTATTTCTTCTTTCTCGCCTCACCTACTCACTTTGCAGTAAATCGTTCCCATTTTTTGAAGCTTAAATTTTACATCCACATTGACATATAGGTATAGGTCCTTTTTTTGCAGCAGGTGATGTTTCCACACGAGGCAGATAATTTGGTTTGTGGTACTTTGGTTCTACTGCATGTATGATCCTGAATGAGCCTTTATGAACTGCCAGTACACTCACACCACTGGCATACACGTAGCATACTATTACATGTGTATCCAAATGTTTTTGAGAATCAGTATTGTAGATGACCTGATTTAAAACTGAAAGGTGGACGGTATGAAAGATGGGTTAGTTATACAGTCATTAATTATTCTTGTTACACTGAAATATGTTGGACCAATTAAACCTACCCATCAGAAAACTATGGAGCGTTTCTAAAAACAATGAAAATACTTTGAACTATAATGGTAAAAATACTGCAAGCGTTTACATTCTTAATTTCCTTTCAGTGACCTTGTCACATTTGTGTATTCATTTGTCAATTATTTGATGTTTGCATTTTCCAACTCAAAATCAAGACGAAACTAAGCATTTGCCTTAGGAGTTGAATTTGCTGTTATCTTCTGCATAAATAATGAATTGTCATGTCATGAATCAACAAATTTGATACACTTTGTTGTTCTGTTCAGAGACAATTTGTATATATTTTTAGACATTCTAAATATCTCTGCTAATATCTGGATCGACATTGCCTACGCAGAAGCAAATTCTAATTGCTGACAAAATGGTTTATTAAAATGATGTGCAAATTCACCTTTAAAATTAAGGGGTCATTATGACCCCAGCAGTCGGTGATAATGTGGCAGTAGTACCACCAATAGGATGGCGGTACATACCACCACATTATGACATTGGCGGGTTGGCTGAAGCCAACCTGCAAATTTACCATACCGAGCGCCATGGTGGTAGCAGCCACCGGGCCAGAGATAAGAATCTTCAGCCCAGCAGCCGCTATTGTTCTGGGGATCCCTGAACCGGTATAGACTGGCTTATGCAAGGAGGGCACCATCTGTGTTCTTCAAAGCATTTCCAGAGGCTGGGGGAGGCTACTCCTCCCAAGCGCTTAACACCTATTTCTCTCAGAGGAAATTCTTTGTTCTGCCTTCCCAGACCCCCAGAGGGGAGAAGCCTGTCTGTGGGTTGGCAGCAGCGGTAGCTGCAGTGAAAACCCCAGAGAGCTGGTTTGGCAGTACCCGGGGTCCATGCTGGAGCCCCGGGGATTCATGGGATTGGCACCCTAATACCATATTTGGCATGGGGGGACAATTTCACCAAACAACCACAAACACAGGATACCCAGTCACACCTGCACTCATCTACATACTGAATGGGTTTTCCTGGGTTAGAAGGGTGGAGGGCCTGACACTTACATTTCAAAGGTTAGTGGTCTGCCCTCACACAATGGACTGATATCCCCCTACTGGGACGCTAGCAGATAGACCTGTACTGAAAAGGGAACTTGTACACTTCAAAACCACTCTTTGAAGTCTCACCCACTTCAAAGGCATTTTGGGGTACATAAATGGGATATCTGACCCCACCAAGTCAGACACCTTTGGACCTGCACCTGAACTCTGTCAGAAGACCTGCCTGGCTGCCCGCAGGACACTCTGGGCTGCTGCTCTGCTGTTGCCCTGCTAGCCTCTGACTGTGCTGGAATGACTCTGCCTTTTCCCAAATTGCTCTCCAAGTCCTTGGATTGAGCTTGCCTCCTGTTCTGAAGTCTCACGGGACTTCAACTACTAGCTTTTTGCTAGTACCGACTCCAGCAACTCTGGAACAACTGCCCGCAGCGCAAGTCCAATGTTGCTGCGACACTGCGAAGTCTACACATCTCATTCTGATGGACCGTAACCAGCTACCCCGACTGGTCACAAGGAATTGACGCATCGCGGATGACGCTTCATTTCCCTCTGCATCCAGATGGAACCAACATTCCTTTGAAGTGCACTTAGGCCCTGCCCTGGCCCCAGACTAACTATAAGGGGTTATTTAGCCTTTGTGTGTGGGAAGGACACAGCACATTCAGGTGTTAGTAAGTTTGTGTCCAGCTTCACCCTCCCATCCTGTCCAGAATGGCACATCAAGGCTCATCAATTCACACCAAAGCTCCCATTGTGTGTGGTTGTCTAGGAGGAATACCCAAAGCCCAGTCGTTCACCCCCTCCCCCCAGACCTGTGATCAGAGACAGGCAGCAGGCACCAAACGGCTAAAGAGAGAAAATGACAACTTTTTTAAAGTGGCATTTTCAGAATTGCAATTTAAAACCTTACTTAACCATAGGTTTTGATTATAAATTGTGTTTCCAGAGACACCAAATATGGGAAATCGATCCCTTCCCAATTGGAAGTTATACTTATAAACGGCTATAAGGCAACTTCAATGTTATCCTATGAAAGAGATAGGCCTTGCAGTAGTCAAAAAAATGAATTTAAGAGTTTTTCTCTACCAAGACATATAAAACTGAAAAGTACATGTTTTTAAATACATTGCACCCTGGCCTTGGGGCTGTCTAAGGCCTACCTTAGGTGTGACTGATATGTATTAAAACGGAATGTTTGGGCCTGGCAAAAGGTTGACTTGCCAGATTGGCATGACAGTTGAAAACTGAATACACAGGCTCTGCAGTGGCAGGCCTAAGTCATGTTTAAAGGGCTACTTAAGTGGGTGGCACAAACAGTGTTGCAGGTCCCCTGGTAGCATTTAATTTATAGGCCCTCTGCATAGGTAGTGAACTTTACTAGGTAATTATAAGTAAATTAAATATGCCAATTGAGTGGATGCCAATGTTACCATGTTTTAAAGAAAGAGCACAAGCAGTTTAGCACTGGTTAGCAGTTTTGAAGTGTGTGTAGAATCCTAAGGCCAGCAAAATCAGCAAAAACTGGAGGTCTGACAGCAAAACATTATGCCAAATCACACCAAGGATGACATGTCTAACACCTAGGCTTGAAAATAATGCAAAATAGAGAGGACCCACACAGTTAAAAAAATATGTTCTTGTTGTTAAAACAATACTGTATATATAAATGCCAAAATGGCTGGTCTATCTGCATTCTCTTTCTTGGAATGTACATCTGGACTGCAGAGCTGAGCAGAAGTCTGTGCAATGCAAAAAAGTACATGTCAATATTTCTGAGTCAAGGAGAAGGTAAACTTCATGTGGATGAGGATCCAGAGGACAGATTATAGGACTGTGCGGTCATGCACAATTAATTTTTACCACCAAGTTTAGACAAGTAGCTACATGCGCCTGGCTGATCAATTGCACAAATGTCAATTGTGTGTGTCCATCATGTGACACAACCACTTAACTGGAGTTTTTTTAACATTTGAGCCAGCACACTGCTCAGCATTTTCCAAATTAATGCCCCTTTCTCTAGTTCACAGAAGAAGGTCTCTTTGAGTCATGTTGCTTGTTTACTATAGGCAGTGCTCATAACGTCCATCTTCTGTCTGTAAAAGAAGTATCATGACTGTCCCGAATCCGAGTTCTCTCCCAATCCACATGAGACAGACCCGTAGTTCTGATGAACAAGAAGATCAAAACAATTTGAGCATTTTGTGTATTATTGTTAACTAAACTGGCAGGTCTCTGAACAAATTAAACAAAAGTACAGAAAAAGAATGGAGTGGACCATGTAAGTAATTACAGTGAAATGTGAAAGGAAGGCAATTATTAACACAGAATCATCCATCTTGCCCCAAAAATTACAAATCAAGTTCTCAAATTAGCTACAAAAACTTCCCAGTTACTGCACTAATCATCGATCACTCAATATATCACTCATTGGTGCATTGATACATGTTCCAAATGTGGTGCATTGCAAATGTGTCTACTCCATCTTCTCTTTTTCCATGGAAGTGACAAAAAATGGCAGTCTTGTTTAATTATTAATGATCTTTACTGACAGGCAGCCCATCTAGAGAATGAAAAAATAAGGATAGGTGTTGGGAGGCACTGTCTTCATGTCCTTTACGTAAATGTGGGAGGGTTCTTCAGTGCACACTGGTCCACGCCACTCCATAAATGTGAATAACTGGGATAGCAATAGTCATACACCAAATGTATAAATGTTCTTTGTTATCCCTCTTTTGTTTTTGCTTTGCAAAGCAGCTCAATGATGCTCAATGATGTTATGAATGTTCTGCTGTGGCCTTAGTCATGGAAGTAGAGATTGTACTCAGACTCAGTGGATTTGCCCAGAAGTTCATTAGTTGACACACTTCAGTCTGACCAGTCCCCCTCATCCTCCTCCTGTGCTGTATTAGGAAGAGTGTAATTGGGTAGTCTGAAGTATTGGTTCATTTTGATCATGGTCAATCTCTTCACATTTTGACTGTGACAACTGCAACTGCTGCACTGAAAATGCACTCAGAAAATGGACTGCCTACTGGACAAGCCAGCTACTTTGTTACCAGCCTGCTGAGTTATGGCTATTTTCACATCTTTCAATAGCATCAGACCAATGGGTAGATCCATTTTGGTTCATCCAGATCATTTTGGATCATCCTCTGAACATCAGTGGTGCTTCCACTTGCTCAACCTCGGTTGCCCTCACCTCTGCACTTGACTTAAGCCCTGTCACTTGAAACCAAGCCCTTGCAGAGGTTAGGTCAGATTCCTCTGCTTCTGGTGTTGCTGGTGATGGCAGTGATGGCTGAGAGACAATAGCACTGCCTCTCTGGAGTTTGAAAGCTGTACACAAGAACTTCTGCCTAGGCCTCTAACTTCCAATCATTCTTCTACTAGGTCTCTGGCTTGATCAGCAATCCAAGTCTTGTATTATGAAACATTCACTTCTGAAAAGGAATGAAAGTGGTTTGTATTTTTGTACCATTGATCATGTATTGTGGGACAAATGTACTCTTTGGAGGACACAATCTCTCTTTCCAGCCTTGGATTAACAGCTACACGAAGGATTTGGCTCTGAACCAACTCTTATGCTTCTTCGTTTACACTGCCAAACCTTTGCAACATTATTAACTCAACTGGTCCTTTAGAAGATGCAACAACAGGATTGCTTGGCTCATCGTACTGTCCTCTCTGCTGATTTCCAGTGTGAAAACCTCAAAAGGAAGATGCATTTTTGTCAAGCATTTGACTAGCCACCATTTGTCAATCTCCATGGTCATGCTTTTCCTAGTTGCATCCCTCCTCTTTGAAGGACACAGTCGGTGATCTGTCAATACTACTCAAGCAGACATTGCAGCATGTAATAGGATGAGTTCCTATGTGTTATCACCCCTGTTTGAGGTCTTTAGTGAGAACTCTATTAGCCGACTGAATGGTCCTTAACTGCTTCTAAGATTTAAAAGAATGTCTGAGATGAGTGCAGATCTTTCTGCAGGTGGTCAGTATGCTGCTGACTAAGTCTTCTTTTTCCAGAAAGTCTTGCACATGATGATGCAATGCACCATATATACTATATTACTGCCATTGTCCATGTCAACAAATCCAGGCCCATAGTTAAAAAAACCATGACGCAGCGTGGCAATGAAAAAGCCAGCTTGCTGAGTCGCACTGCATCATTAGGAAAGTGCAGGGATGCATCACATTTACAGCAATACAACACATCTCTGTACTTTCCTCTGAGCTGGTGCACAATTGGCTGCCTAGCACCAAGGCAGGCACCCTTGCACTACAGTGCTAGGGTGCCAGCATTGCAGGGATGATTGTTTATATGCAGGAATAGACACCTTACTGCACATAAACAATCATTAATGATGTTTTCCTCCTTTTACGTGTGGAGCAAACATTAAAGAGAAATTAAGTTATTTCTCCTCATTGCACCACTTTAACACCACCCATGGAGTGATGTAGGATTCTGATGTACTCCCAGCCATGTAAATCTGGGAATGGATCAGATTACATGGGTGTTAAGTGGGGACACCCACGGCAACACCAAGGCAATGCCCCTTTCATGCACAGTTATGAATGAAAGGGGTCATATTTACATGGCCATGAACAGCCATGCAAGTTGTCTTTACAAGCCCTTGTAAATATGTGCGGGCACATTGTGCTGCCAGGGCATCACAAAAGTGACATTCTGGCAGTGTTATTGTGCCACAATGGCATTGTAAATATGCCCCCTGTTCTTAGACCTATGGGTCAAAGCCATTCAAACACCTTGCAGTTTAACTCTTTCAAGATATTTGCAAATGTCTAAGATTTCTCCATCATATATATCACAACTGTTGCAGGCCACCGAACTCCCGTAAACCTTTCTTCAGTGTTGAGACCTACAGATAGCTGTTGTCCAACCCCCCAAAAAGTGATCCAGTGTGCAGTGACACAGGTAATCAGCTACTTGACAATTGGTCCACATGTCTGTCATCAGGTGGATAGTATGAACAGCACTCTGCTGCATCACTTGGCTAACCAATTGCAGCACATCATGACGGAGCACTGGACTGCAATTCTGACAAAATAGGTCTGGCTGTGAACCTTCCATTTTGGGCACATAGCCACCACAAATTTAAAAAATCCCATTCTTTTCACAAAAGAAAAAGGGAGGTGGTCCAGCGATAACCTTTTAGCCAGCTTCCCCTTGTAGAAATGTGCTATTGGATGGTTGTGTTCTGAGGGCCCTTCCCGCCTAACCATGCCCGTAATAGTAGCTTGTATTTTTCTTTTGTGGTGCCATTGACACAGATGACTTCAGAAGAGAACCAGAAGTTGGTAGATTCAATAGGACAAATGAACGAAAATGCAATTTTGTATTTCCTAACTAGCAACTTCATAGAAATCGCTATTTAAGAAATGCAAAATGCAATGTAGAAAGATACTGATTTCCTAATAGTGATTCCTATGAAGTAGGAATTAATTATTTCAAAATCGCTATTAAGAAATCCCATTGCATTTGAGTCAATGGGCCAGTTTTGCATTTCCCAAATAATGATTTCTTATTAGGAAATAGCTATTTAGGAAATGCAAAACCAAGGATGGCAATGGGCAAGAGGCCCCCCTGGGTGCACCCGCAAAATAGGCATGCACCTGTAGAGCACACATAAGCCCAAGAAGCATGTGTGTGTTTTATTGCAATTAAAAAACAACACTTTCGGGTGCTTTTTTTTAAATTGCACTTTGTTACATTGCACCTCCTAAATGCCCAAGTTGCATTTTGGGAAATGCATGGTACATCAGAATGGGAATCTCAAATAAAAAATCTCTATTTGTGATTTCCTATTCTGGGAATTGCAAATTACAATTTCTACAGGGTGCAAAAAGGAATTTGTGATTCATTAAAGGGATTTGTACATAAGAAAAGCCCATTTTGCATTTCTGAATTACCAGAAATAGTGATTCAGACCATTAAGAAATGCAAACTGACTTTGTACACCTGGCCCAATGTGTGTCTTGGGGGAATCACTGAATGTGGCGGAGATGTCTGCATCTGAGACTTGTGCCATTCAGAGGTTTCTGATGCAGGTGTTGCTGGAACACTGCAGGGGACAGGGCTGCTTTGTGTAATGCTGTCATTCTTTTCTTGCTCATTGCCACTTCCTCCTTCTATCACTGTGCACTCAGCTGCTTCCCCACTCTCATCACTACCACCGCCAGCAGCTATATTTTCAACATTCTCCTCCCCTGCATTCTGTGATATTTTCTTAGATGGGACAGTTGGACTCCTGTACTGCAGTACTAACCTGGTTTACCTCAATGAACACTTGTATGGCAAATGAAACATATTGCAATATTGTCCTCCTGCTTGCTAATTGCAAAGAAGTCCCAACCTGGGAAGAACTTTTTTAATGTGACACTGCCAATGTCTGAAGAATTGGAGGTAGTTGGCAGTGTAATTTGCCTCTATGTAGAGAGCACGTCAATTGCAGTTGTGGTGGATGCAGGTCTCCATGAGGGTCAGCATCTCAGTGTCCTCCGTGGTGCCTCCATGCTGACAATCACTGGCTCATCCTCTTCACTGTCACTTTCCATAATTATAGGGATTTCAGGAATTTTCATGTTCCCTTGTTTCTAGGGCAGGTCTAGGACTCGGCCGGGGTCCAATCCATATCCACATTATCAAAATAGGTGCTTGGAGTAGATGATGGAGTACCCTTTATTTCTCTTGCTGGGGATTGTGCAGTCAATGATTGAAGAGCAACATCTCACTCAGCAGGAAGTTCAATCTCCTCTTCTGCACCTACTTCAGGAAGGATTGTTGCTGGTCGTGGCACCTTTTTTCCATTTAACTATGAAGATTGGGTACTAGTTTGAGGCTGAGACAATTCTACTTCTGACTCATTGCTTGTTGCCATGACTGCAAACTCTGCATTGCTAAGGGATATGGGTTTGGGCTTAGCCTTAGGTTAGTGTGGTATGGTTGATGTTGCAGGAGTGCTGCTTCCAGCCTTTTGCTGCCCAGAGGAGGATGCATCAGATATACAATTTTTACAGAGAAAGGTGGAGGTAAGCACACCAGTGAATGGCAATATCTTTCTTCTTCTCCTCCTCACTGGCCACTTTCTTAGCAGAAAAAGCCTTCTTTGGGGTCATCTTCAAATTCTTCTTTAGCTCTGGCTGTATGGGTCTGTGATAATGTCTCTTGTGCACCAAAAAGCAAACGAGATATAAATTCTGTGAATTGTGGCATTTTCAGTTTAATACTACATTTTATTTAGTGAGGTCACATCACTAATAATTAACAATAGTGCATCCATTACAAACCAGAATAACATAATATTTTAATAATATACAGATTGAAAAGTTTACTTTATGTGCCTCTAGGACTTGAAGACACCCTGGCATGCAGGGAGGGAAATGGAATGATCTGTAAAACAATTATTGCTGATGTGCACCTAAGGTGGGCAGAGGGTGCAGGGCACACCAGGGAATAATACTTTAAAAAAATAGTGCTGATGTGCGCCTATTGTCTATGGCAAGTGGCGAGTACAGGGCAGGCCAGGGCAAATGGAATAACTGTAAAACAATATTATTGCTAGTGTGTGCTTATGGACTACAAAAAAATCATATGGTCACAAAGAGGCACAAGGGCAAATTGAAACAATGCTTAAAGAACACTGTACATACATTCTACAATCATCCACAAGCACATGAAACTCACATCAGGGAAAATTGAAAAAAATGAACAAAAAATAAAAAGGCATAGGCAGTCCACCTCCCTACCACAAAGATGATCAGAGAAAGGAAATTAAGAATAAATAATCATTACAGTACACAGCAATTTTCTAAATATGACAGAAACATAACAATACTGAATTTAAATGCCATGCTCACATTAACTCGCTAAAAGTGCACAATTACAAATGAATGCAAGACTGACTAGTCCAAAGACAATTGTGAAATAATAAGGGAGCCATTAAGATGTGAGTCAACTTGTTGACATGCACATTCACAGAACCCGTAGTTATACATCGCGTTGTTCGGAGAATAATACATGATACATGAAAGTAATATTTATCATCATGAGATCTGTCAACCCTGCGGATTCTCTGTAGAGTAATACATGCCATTTTTTCAACCTTAATTTCTCCAAATTTACTAAACAGATTTATACAAAAACAGAAAAAACACTCTTTCTGGACAAAGATCTATCTCTCTGCCAAATTTGGAGTAAATCAGTTCAACCCTTTGGGCTGCTTATATGTCTAAAGTTCATATGAAAAACTTAATTAGGAAATTACATTTTGGGACAATCCCCTTTTTCTCGGCATCTGCTCAACGGATCACCCCAAAATTTTCTGTACCCAAATTAGTGAAAATATTTTGAATATGACTATTTGTTTTTGCATTTTTTTCAATCTTTAAACAAAAAACGGCTAATTATTTTATAAAATGCAATTGTCTATGACTGCTATGTCTGTAAATGTCATGTAATTGCATGGACATCTGTTTATGTAGTTAAACATTTTAATATGTATGTTATTTTCTTTTATCTTTTATATATACATTCTGGAGAAATAATAATTTTTATAAAAATCACATCCCTGTTTCTCTCCTTCACTCTGACTCAGTCTTGCTCGCTTTCTCTTTATATATATATATATATATATATATATATATATATATATATATACTGGAAGATGCAGGATCACAAGAAAACAACAGCCAGCCAGGGCAAAAATCTGGATCCCAAAGGATACAAAGAGCCACAAGAAAATGTAATATCCAAGAAAGAAGTGACTCAAACAGATGATCTCATTAAAGAACAAATATATTTCTACTACAACGTTTCAGCTTCCGCCTTCCTCAGGTAGTACAGATGCTCATTTGTATCTAAACTGGACTTCATGTCACCCACGCCACACTAAACTCAGCATCATCTACAGCTAAGCACTCAGAATAAGACGCATCTGCAGCAATGAAGACACTTGCAAAGGCCATCTACAGGAGCTTGTTAGATTATTTAAAAAGCGAGGCTATCCTCTGCATATAATTCTGCAACAAATTGACAAGTCTTTGCAGTTACCCAGGGAAGCACTTATTTGGAATAACAACAGAAGAAGCAAAAGTGACAGAATCCCTTTTGTGGTTGACTATCATCCATCAGCTCCCAACTACAGAAATATAAAACAAACAACTTTTCCCTTACTATCTACTTGTGAAAAATTGCAAAAGCTTTTTCCAAAACCGCCAGTCATTGCTTACCGCAGAGCTCCCAATTTACGATCACTTATTGTGAGAGCTGAACTTAAGCAAGCTGTAACAAATGCAGGAGTTCATTGCTGTGATTCCAAAAGGTGCATCACATGTGAATACCTTTTACAAACATCATCAGTAACTAGCTCTGTTACAAAAAGGACCTATGGAATAAGACAGCATCTTACATGTCGCTCTAGATGCATTATTTATGTGATTCAGTGCCAACGTCAAAGCTGTAAAAAACAATATGTAGGTCAAACTGTGAATGACCTCCGTACACGATTCAGGAACCACAAATCGGCAATAATTAACAAGAAACTTGACCAGCCTGTAGCCAACCATTTTAACCTTGTGGACCATTTACTATCAGATTTGAAGATTTTCCCTGTGGAGCATGTTTTAAAGGAAGAACTACTGGACATCAGAGAACATTTCTGGATGTACCGTTTAAAATCTCTGCATCCAGATGGACTGAACATCACTGACAATACCACTTGATTTCTGCATATCTGAAGAGTTCTCAGGACAGCATTGATTCCACATTCCAATTGGAATCTTCACTCATGATGCTTTTTGAAAATCCACCAGTGTCAGCTGTGCAGCCACTGAGCAAACCATCTTGTACTACCTGAGGAAGGAGGAAGCTGAAACGTTGTAGTAGAAATATATTTTTGTTCTTTAATGAGATCATCTGTTTGAGTCACTTCTTTCTTATATATATATATATATATATATATATATATATATATATATATATATATATACCACCCTCCTCTGCAGGCACCCTGATGCAGCAGATTATTTCAATGTGTTGGTTCTGGACAGCTAAGGAGGTCCAGAGGAGATGATCGCAGTGCATTTTCTCCAGGCATGGTCTGGAAGGAATCTACATCGGACCGCCCACCAGCTGCACAAGTGTGCAGGAATGCAGTGAGGCTGTGAGTAGCACCACCACACAGACTGAAAGGGGAAGGATGCCAGAGAAGTTGGGAAAGCAACCCAGAACATCTGAACATATGCAGGAGCAACTAAATAGCTACAAGTAGCGATGCCACAAACTCCAGAGGCGGTAAGGTTACCTCTGGGGGTCTTGAACTTGTCTTTCAAGAATTTTCAACTAAGCATGCAAAAACAGGAATGAAGAGAGAGTATTGGTGTAAGGAGTAAATACTTGTTACAACACATTTATCACCCTGATGTTATTGCCACGCTAAAGGCTACTCCCACTGTTGGTAGAGGACCTCAGCAGAAAGACAAAACTTAACTAAAAGCTAAGAAAAACTCCAGACTTTCCAGGAAGGCTAGCCCAAATCCTTTCTCCCACAAATGAGGTAACCCTCCTGTATGGGCTTTAGTAACCCTAGCAGCTCCTGTGACACTATGGGAAACACCACAATTGAAAGCACATCGTCCCTGCCCTCATATTTCAAGGTTAAGATTGAGTGGGGAACCCACACGTCTTGTTGGGGAGGCTGACGGTGACAATACTAGAGCTGTGGCTGGGACATCTAAGCCAGGGAGCAGCTTGGAGGTGATTGGGGAGAAGGAACTTCAAGGTCAAACTCAATCGGGGTACTCCTGGGCCTACCCTGTATCTGCCCATGAGGAACCGGTTCACTCTACTGTCAACAAAGAAATTAGATGGTGCTGCCTCTAGGAGGTTGGAGAGTACAAGGATGTTGGTCCATACACAGGTGCACACAGATGATATTCAATTGACAGCTCTGGAAGGAGACCCAGCACTAGGCAGGACCATTGGGGTGGTTCGGGTGGTTGAAGATTCAGGAGATGGTTTGGTCCCTCACGCAAGAGATAGATCAAGAAAGAGATTCAGGAAAACTGCCTGAGCCTAGATGTAAAAAATAGTAAGCCTGGGTCAACGTACGGGGGTGCTGGAAGACAGAGTTGTGGAGCTTAGTACTGAAGTTAGTGCAAATACACAGGATGCTGTCTGGCTGAAGCAGGAAGGCAAATAACTGGCCGATAAAGTGGACAGGTTGGAAAATAATGATAGGTGGAATAACTGCAAAATAGTGAATGTAGGAGATGGAGCTGAGGGGAGTGATGTGAAGCTTTTCAGTGTAAATCTTCTGAAAGAAGCCTTTCCCCAAATTACTTCCTCAACTGACCTCATGCTAGAAATACATGGGTACACAGAGACCCTTTCAAGTGGAAGCCAGGGCATAAGATACATCGCGGTGAATGAGGAAATCTTAAGTATGGGCCTTAATGAGAAAACATTAAAAGCCTTAAGACATCTCCTGCCCTATTAGGTTGGATATTTCCTGAGCTACTGAGGGCAGTCATTGAGAATTAAGAAAATGTTTAGAGAACTAAATAGGATAGGGCGAATGCTCAGCTCAGATTTCCTGTGATGCTAAAAGTCATGTGGAGGAATAGGATGTATAGCTTTTTCTGAGGCAGAAGCAGTGGAGATTTCATTACTCACATAAGTGGAGACGTGGCATAAGAGGGATAAAAAAACAGACAAACAGAACAATCACCGGAGGTGTAGCTCATATAGGTATTTCGGCAATGCCAGCTAGCGGTTATGGGAGGGTTTCACAAGGGGTTGAGCATGTGGGTGAGAAAAAAAGTCTTGTCCTCATACAGGTGGCTATCCCATAAGAGTCAGTCCAATCCAATAGTAATGGATGTATGCCAGAAGAATGGGTAACCAACAGAAAGTTCAGACTCTCTATTTCATATGCCGGAATGTCAATGTGCTGAAGATTGCTAAGAAACAGCAGATGATAATACCTGTGAGACTCTAGGGCACAAATTATAATGATACAGGAAACTACTTTATTGTGACATGAATGTGGGAATCTTAGGCTGAGACAGAGATGGGTGGAGAAAGCAGCACAGCAAGAACGGGTTAGCACAGGTCCAACAGATTCAAATCTGGAGTAGAACTAGTAAATCAGATTAAAATGGTAGGTGGCTAGTCACAGAAGTCAGGTGAGACAAACATCATTTACTCTGGCTTCCACGCCCCAGTATCATAACCGTCAGTCCGTTTACCCAACATTTGACTACACTAATGGAATTTTAAGCCTCATTGATGTTTGGAGGTGATTTTAACATTCTACTAGATAACTTCTTGGATAAGTCATCCCCATGTCTCCAAGTACGTTCTCCAAAGATGAGGGTCGATCTATCTTGATCTGTGATGGAGGGTTTGGACCTGTGTGGTGCATGGCAGAAAATGAGATGGGACTGTAGTGACAACACTTTTCTCAAAAAGAAACATAGGGGGTCATTACAACATTGGGGGTAAATGCGCTTACCGCCGTGCAGAAGACTGACAACACACCGCCGCAGAATTCTGCCACAGCTATTATAACCCACAGCTCAGAATCCGCCAAAATGTATACACCCACACAAGTCCGCCACACCAAAGGTCAGTGATAAACTGGCGATAACAAAACCTCCACCGTCACGGCAACAGGAATACGCCCACACTATCACGACCCATGAATCCACACAGTGATCTTTCAACCGCGGTATTCCTTTGGCGGTACACACCGCAGCGCTCAAAATACACACACTCTTACAAAACACATCCACATTGGACAAATCAAAATACACACACCTGATACACATACCCACACCACTCCCACACACTCAATACAATATAAAACACACACCCAAATCATCCACAAACCCCTACAACAAAAACTGAGAAAGAAGCACAGAGAGAGACATCACCAGAAACAACACTAGCATCCACAGGCACTCAACACCATCACTCACACAACATCCACGCACCTCACACAACACACCCCTAAATATCACCTCACACATCACAACACACACCACCCCACATATCACCCACACCACCCCATGGCACCGCAAAGGCACCCCAGGTTTTCTGAGGAGGCGCTCAGGGTCATGGTGGAGGAAATCATCCGGGTAGAACCACAGCTATTCGGATCACAGGTGCAGCACACCACCATAGCTAGGAAGATTGAGCTATGGCGCAGAATCGTGGACAGGGTCAACGCAGTGGGACAGCCCCCAATAACTAGGGATGACATCAGGAAGAGGTGGAATGACCTACGGGGGAAGGTGCGTTCCGTGGTCTCAAGAAACCAGATTGCAGTTCAGAGGACTGGTGGCGGACCCCCACCTCCTCCCCCAGAACTAACAACATGGGAGGAGCAAATCTTGGCTATACTGCATCCTGAGGGCCTCACAGGAGTAGGTGGAGGAATGGACTCTGGTAAGTCAAATCTTAACTACTTCATCCCCTACCCTACCTGCATGCTATCACATACCCCCACCCTCACCCTCACCCCCATCACTCCAACTCCTCACACATGTCCCACTATCACAAACCACACATCCCAAACCCAATCCCTGAATGCAAAACCAAAGCATGGACACCCATCACCAAGGCATGGCCAATGCACATATCCATACACCCCCCTAAACCATTATCACACAAGGTCCCACACAAGAATGCAAGCACTGGGGTACAGGGTCACCCACCCATTGCACACCATGGCACATATAGATGCAATAATCATGCCTTTACACCCCTACAGGACCCCTACCCAACGTCACCGGAGAGGAGGGTCAGACATGTCCACTCCACCCACAGAAGAGGCCCACAGTGATGACAGCAGCTCTGGCCAACTGGATCTAGATGACCAGCCCGGCCCATCTGGGACCTCGGGACAGTCGGTTCCCCTCACACTGGCACAGGCCACTACAGAGCTTCCCCCCTCTGGAAACACCAGCACAGCACCCACCCAGTGGGCCCATACCTCTGTCCCCAGGACACATCAATCAGCAGTGTGTCCACCACTACAGGGAACCCAGGCTAACCCACCACCCCAACAATACCAGGGACCTGGGGGCAGTGGTAGTGGGCACACAGTTCAGGGGACAGAGACCCAGGAACACAGGGGAACTGGGAGGGCTGCTGTGCGACAGGGGGAGGACAGGCCCAGGGAACCCACTCTCCACGAGGCCCTCTCCAACATCATGGGAGCCTACCACCATTCCCAGGAGACGATGGCAACGGTACTGGCCAAGTTTCAGGAGGCCCAGCGGCTGCAGGAGGAACAGTATTTGGGGTTCAGGGAGGAAGTCAAATCCATCAACACCACCCTGGGCACCATTGTAGGGGTGGTGAAGGAACTCGTCAACAGCAGGAGGGACACTGTGGCACACCAAGGGACCCCTGACACTAGCCTGGATGATGAACTGCCCACCACCTCCGCCGGCGCTAGTGGACAGGAGGCACCACCACAGGACAACCACACCAGCACCCCACCCCCTGCAGGTGGAGAAACACCCCACAAACGGTCCCTGAGATCCAGGACAAAGACAGAGAACAATGCCAAGACCCCGCCAAGAAATGAGACCACCCTGAATGTCATCCTTCTCTCCCACTTTGTCACCCTGTCCATACTCGAACTACCCTAGCTCCACTTCCTATGCCCCTTTGGACAATGCACCAGTGAGACTAATAGACTGGACTCTGCCATGGACATTCCTTCACCATCACCCCTGACCAATTTACAACCCCCTTCACTATTTTGCTCTTAAATAAACACCCTTAAATCACAAAACAATCTGGAGTCAGTCTGTGCTTTCACAAATGTGTATTTGCAATAACTGTGGAAAAATGCCATATTCAATGTATTGTCAACATACCTAAGTCACACAGCTCTAGTCCATGTGGAAACAAAGCAGATGTCACACAGTGGGACCCACATCTGTGAAATTGAAAGGGAAAGTGACAAATCAGGGTCCATACACTGGGTGAAAGTGACAGACAGATGAGAGGTAGAAGAATTAAATCAGATGTAGCAGGCAGTGTTGTCTTCTTACCTGTGTCTCACTGGGAGTATTGATGATTGACCGTGTTCCTGTTGTCTATGTCCTCTTCTGCTTCCTCGTCTTCACTGTCCACAGGCTCCACAGCTGCCACAACACCTCCATCTGGACCATCTTCCTGCAGAAAAGGCACCTGTCCTCGCAAAGCCAAGTTGTGAAGCATACAGCAGGCCACGATGATCTGGCACACCTTCTTTGGTGAGTAGAATAGGGAACCACCTGTCATATGGAGGCACCTGAACCTGGCCTTCAGGAGGCCGAAGGTCCTTTCTATAATCCTCCTAGTTCGCCCATGGGCCTCATTGTAGCGTTCCTCTGCCCTTGTCCTGGGATTCCTCACTGGGTCAGCAGCCATGACAGGTTGGGGTAACCAGAGTCACCTGCAAATGTTGAGGGACAACTGTTAGACACACACTAACTCTTAGGGACATCCCCAGACCCAGACACCTTGTACCAATGTATTGGGTCCATGTCCTCACCTAATAGCCACACACAGTTCCTCTGGAGTTGCCCCATCACAAAAGGGATGCTGCTATTCCGCAGAATGTAAGCGTCATGCACTGAGCCAGGAAACTTGGCGTTCATATGGGAGATGTACTGGTCGGCCAAACACACCATCTGCACATTCATAGAATGGTAACTCTTCTGGTTTCTGTACACCTGTTCACTCCTGCGGGGGGGGAACCAATGCCACATGTGTCCCATCAATGGCACCTATGATGTTGGGGATATGTCCCAGGGCATAGCAGTCACCTTTCACTGTAGGCAAATCCTCCACCTGAGGGAACACAATGTAGCTGCTCATGTGTTTCAGCAGGGCAGACAACACTCTGGACAACACGTTGGAGAACAAAGGCTGGGACATCCCTGATGCAATGGCCACCGTTGTTTGAAAAGACCCACTTGCCAGGAAATGGAGTACTGACAGGACCTGCACTAGAGGGGGGATTCCTGTGGGATGGCGGATAGCTGACATCAGGTCTGGCTCCAACTGGGCACACAGTTCCAGGATTGTGGTACGATTAAGTCTGTATGTCACAATTACATGTCGCTCCTCCATTATCGACAGGTCCACCAGCGGTCTGTACACCGGAGGATGCCGCCATCTCCTCACCTGCCCCAGCGGACGTGCTCTATGGAGGAGAACAGCGAGCAGAGAGTCAACCAACACTAAGGTACGTAAAAACAACTTTATTCCATAATTTCTGTAAATTGATATATGCCTGTATTAGTGTTTATGCAAGGCCTAGATATGTGTGACGCAGTCAAAATTAATGCCATGTGGCCCCCTGAAATGGCGGCTGCCTGATCTGTAAGGTGGGTCAAGGGGATATGATGTAACTGCGCTGGCGTTGTACACCCTCGCGGTAGGCGGTCGAAGACCACGGCGCAATCCTGCATTGGTTAAAATTGGACCCTATGGGTTCCAGGAGCCAATGACGATGTACGCCGGTGGTGATGGTACGTACCGCATCAGACGTCACTGCCATTTTCTGACTGTTCACTCACTTGATACCTGATCTTCGACAGGAGAGGACCTACACTGCAAGTGCTGCTGTGACCTCAGTCTGGAAGAGACAATGGCTCATGTGTCTGGGGAAAGGGCCCCTGCCTTCAGCACGGAGGAGTTGGAGAAACAAGTGGATGGGGTCCTCCCCCCGTATGCGCTACTCTACGGTCCTCCAGACAAACAGGTAAGTACACTGTGAGCATGCCGAATGGGCAATGCCTGTGTGGAGTGGTGTGGATGAAAGATAGGGGGTGGGAGAATGAGGCGTGCATGAAACGACGGTGAGTGCATGTGCGTCATGGCAATGGTAGGGATGCGGGCCAATGACTGTGACGGTGCGGACGGTTATATCTTCTCCTTTTCCCCTGTACTATTCCTGTAGGTCAGCGCCCACCAGAAGAAGGATATTTGGCGTGCCATCGCCAAGGAAGTCAAGACCCTGGGGGTCCACCACAGACGGAGCACCCACTGCCGTAAAAGATGGGAGGACATTCGCCGCTGGAGCAAGAAGATGGCAGAGGCCCAGCTGGGGATGGCCTCCCAACGTGGGAGGGATGCCCATCGCACCATGAGCCCCCTGATGTTCCTGATCCTGGCGGTAGAGTATCCGGAGTTGGTTGGGTGCTTGAGGGAGTCACAGCAGCCACAAGGGGGTGAGTACAATCTAATTCTGCTGATTCAGCATGCATTGTAGGTGTCTGGGTGGGGGAGGTGGGCTGTGGGTTCCCCTAGGCCAGAGCAAGTTTAGTAGGCAAGGTCCCTTCTTAAGGCAGGCCATGTGGCACCCCACCCCACCTGTGTTCAGAGGCAACTACACCTAGTCAGGCTCCTGTGACTTCCATCTGTGCAGCAATCAGGCATAGGCCTTCTACCCCATGTCCTTGTGATTAATTAGGGAACTCAAAGTGCACAGCGTAGTGCAGGGGGCTTCTGTGTCTGTAGTGTCTGCCAACAGTAGCGGTATTGCATGCACTGAACATGTCTTTCTTCTGTCTCCCCCCCCCCTTTTTGTGGTCTCCCTGTTCTTGTGTGCATGGCCCTGGAGGGTGACACAACGGAGTCAGAAGCCACCAGTGGGACGGAGGGCGAGGGGAGCTCCACGACGGGGACAGGAGCTGAAACCAGGGGCACAGACTCCTCCTCTGGTGGGAGCTCCCTTGTGGTGGCGGGCCCCTCTGTGCCCCCCGCATCTACAGGAACAGCCGCCACCCCCCTTCCCAGCACCGCCCTCCCAGCAGCCCCTCAGCGTGTGTCCCGTGGCCGCTCACCCAGGAGGGTGGGCATCTCCTTCGCCCCAGGCACCTCAGGCCCTGCCCCAGTAAGCCCTGCTGCCCTCAGTGAGGAGGCCATTGACCTCACCAGGTCCCTCACTGTTGGCCAGTCTACCATTTTGAATGCCATCCAGGGAGTAGAGAGGCAGTTGCAACAGACAAATGCATACCTGGAGGGCTTTCATTCTGGTCAGGCAGCCCAACAGCAAGTTTTTCAGACGCTGGCCTCAGCACTAATGGCAGACATTGTCCCTGGGTCCAGCCTCCCCCTTCCTCCACCCAGACCCAAACACCTGTACCTCAGCCTATCCCAAGCACACCATCAGACAAAATTGAAAGTTTAAAAACACCTAAGAAAGAACTTAAACTACATGACATTAAAAAAACTTATAAATGAAAGTCACTTCTGAAAGTTTCTCAGTGGAGAATGGAAACCTACTTCCAGTACAGTCCCTTATTTTAATGAGGAATTCTGCTTCCAAGACAAGACATTAGTGCATGCAGTTGAAACAAATCAGAACAGTGTTATGAGATGAAGATGGTGCTCCAATTTCAAAAGGGGAGATGGTACCTAGAAATGTAAAGACGTTGTAGCTGAGGAGGTACAGGGAAGGTGTAGACAAGCAACTGTGTATAAATGGAACTGTAGCAGTATATGCAGTATACAACAAGAATCAATTGATTTATTCAGAAATTTCCTTCGTACATTTCCTTGTAAAAGTTTAAAGAGGGAAATAGGTGTGATACAAGGATTGGATCCATGCAAAATAAGGAAGCACAGCAGTTTTCAAGGACAAATACTGGCAATTGTCAAAGAAAGTATGCCACAGCACCTTATTTCATTTTAGAATGTTTGCTATACACCACTCTAGAGTGCAAACATTTGTTAGAAGGCTTAACTATATAAAAACACTGTTGCTTTATGTTTAGGATATATGAAAAGAGCTTTATTACTTGGTACTGTGGAAGAGATTCAGTTCTGTTTCTTTGGCCCTGAAGAAGAGGATAGGGAAAATGAAAAGGTAGTGACAGGAGCTGTAGAGGAATTGGATACAAATTTAGAAAGGAGATAGGAAAGTTCAACGCACTGTGTTCTGAGAAACCTAAGTATGTTTATTTGTTGTAGCTGCACTCACTACAAAAACCAAACTCGTAATGTAGTTGGATTTTCTAAAACTGAGCAAGACAGCAGTGATGAGTGGCTGGAATTTGGTGCAAATCTATTTCTAGAAGAATACTCTGACTTAGACCAAAAGCAAACAATGGCCCTCATTATGACATTGGCGGTAAATCCCACTTACCGCCATGCTGACTGCCGCCAACATACCACCGCATCGGCGGATATCCGTTCACCATATTATGACACACACACACCAATCCATCACTATTCAGCCACACACACAAATCTGCCACAATACTGGTGGTATCCAAACCCACACTGTTACGTCAACAGAACAACACCCACAACATTATGACCCACAAATGACCACGGCGGACATTCAATGGTGGTAAATCATTGGCGGTACATACCACCGCGCTCAAAATACACACACACATACAAAACAACACCACATTGGACAATTCAAACTACACACACCTGACACCCATAAACACACCACACCCACACACCCACACCACTATAAAACAAACACCCACATTACCCACAACCCCTTACGACTACAAATCATTGGCAGGAGATAGACACCATGACCACAGACAAGACCAGAGACACACACCACCATCACCTATACCCCACCCACGCTCCTCACAACACACACTCCAACACATCACCCTACACACCCTCACCCAAACTACTTACACAACAGCCATGGCACCACAATGACACCCCAGATTCTCTGAGGAGGAGCTAAGGGTCATCCGGTAGAGCCACAGCTAGGTGAAGCACAGGTGTAGCAGATATCCATTGCTAGGAAGATGGAGCTATGGTGGAGAATCGTGGATAGGGCAACGCCGTGGGACAGCACCCCAGAACAAGGGATGACATCAGGAAGTGGTGGAACGACCTACGGGGCAAGGTACGTTCCATAGCAGCAAGACACCAGCTCACTCTACAGAGGACTGGCGGTGTGCTCCTCCCCCACAACTGACAACATGGGAGGAACAAGTCTTGGCAATCATGCATCCTTTTTAGTGGGATATCATTGGTGATTGCTGTGTCTGTGCAGAGTAGTTGCTGGTGATTCAAGCTTTTTCAGGCAAGTGAGCAGTATAGTTTTTGAGTTTATAACTCTTACTAATAAAGCTACATTTTGTTACTTATCTTACACAGTGCTGGTTGTGGGTGGTGAATTTGTCCAGTTAATTTTAGTAGGAAAGATCATGGCTAGCTGCAGGATGACCGCTCAGCAGGTGGTTGGTATGCTTTTTGAGTCATTGTCTGATCATGATTATGAGACGGACTCTGCATCTGAGGCAGAGGAGGAAGTGAGAGATTCTGGCAGTGATGTTTCTGTTGGAGAGGAATCTTCTGATGAGGAAGCCACACTCAGTGAAGATGAAGGGCCTGTTTTAGAGGGGGACACTGATGTGCCATTAGTGCAGCAACCTGGGGCTGAAAGGTTTCCCGTTATAAGACCTGATCTCTGGGTTGCCCCAAACATGGAGCAGCCAGAGTTGCCTGCCTTTACTGGTCTCCCGGGGTGTAGCGCCAATACAGAGAACTTTTTGCCTGTCAATTTATTTGAGTTATTCATGGATGATGTGTTTTTGGAAGAGATTGTTCAGCAGACTAATTTGTATGTGGAGCAGCATTTGAGGGACAACGCTGCTAGACTTAGGCCACACTCTAGAGCTGCCCAGTGGATTCCCACAAATTTGGAGGAGATAAAAAAGTTTTTGGGTTTCACTTTTTTGATGGGGTTGATAAGGAAGCCGTCACTGGCTTCTTATTGGTCTACTAGTCCCATGATGGCAACAGCTATATTTCCTGCGACCATGAGTCGTAATCGGTATTTGCTTCTTCTTAGGATGCTGCATTTTGTTGACAATGCATTAGCCTTGCCACGAGATCACCCAGATTCTGACCGTCTTTTTAAGATTAGGCCTGTCCTTGATCATTTTGTAGATCGTTTTTCGGAGGTCTATGTTCCAGGCAAAGAGATAAGTGTGGAAGAGTCTTTGGTCCTCTTCAAGGGTCGTTTGTTTTTTAGGCAGTACATTCCTAGCAAAAGGGCACGATGTGGAATTAAATTGTATATGCTGTCTGAACGTAGTACAGGATATGTGTATAGTTTCCGTGTCTACACTGGTAGGGATTCCAATATTGACCCCCCTGGTTGTCCTCCCACTTTTGGAGCCACTGAGAAAATTGTGTGGGATCTTGGTAGATGACTGTTCAACAAAGGTCACCATTTGTATGTAGATAACTTCTACACTGGAGTGCAGTTGTTCAAGGAATTGTTTAAAGTGGACACTGTTGCTTGTGGCTCAATTCGTTGTAACCGGAAAGGCTATCCAAGGGAGCTTGTTTGTAAAAAACTTGAGAGGGGACAGTGCTGTGCCTTGCGGAATGATGAGCTGCTAGCTTTGAAATTTTCAGACAAGAGGGATGTCTACATGCTAAGTACCATCCATGATGAGAGTACTTCCCCCGTGACTGTTTGGGGCCAGGTTGCTGAAGTGCGCAAACCTGTGTGCATTTTAGATTATAATAAGCACATGGGAGGTGTAGATAGAGTTGATCAGAGATTGGAACCTTATGCTGCTATTCGTAAGTCTTACGTTTGGTATAAGAAGTTAGCAATTCACCTCTTCCACTTAGCAACCTTTAATGCTTTTATTGTGTTTAGGGATAGGTCTCCAGAGTCAGAGATGACATTTGTGAAATTTCAGGAGTCAGTGATTGGGAGCCTTATTGTGGTGGATCAGGCCAGAGTTCCTAGAGAAGCAGTGGTGGAGGAAGTGGCTAGATTGAAAGATCGCCACTTTGCTGAGCACATTCCTCCCACACCCAAAAAAGACTTTCCAGCTAAGAAATGTAGAGTGTGTTTTCGAAGAGGTATCCGGAGGGAGACTCAAATGTACTGCCCAGATTGTCCTTCAAAGCCTGGGCTGTGTGTGGGTGGTTGTTTTAAGAATTACCACACCCAGAAGAATTACTGGGAACAACCATAAGTGTAAACTCATGTCTGTTTTGTATTTTCATGTGTTCAGTTTCATGGTTAGCATTTCTGTCATGTACTTAGAGCTTTTGTGTTTGTAGTTTTGTAATTATTTCTACTTAGTTAGGGGTTCCTCTGTTTAAAAAAAAATAAAATGATGCCATTGTGTGTGGAGTGGGGCTTGGCTGAGGGTGTACATAGTGTACATATTGACTTGCTGTTGGCTACTGCAACACACTGCCAGCCAAACACCAGTCCACACAATCCCGTCAGCTGGTATGATTGTTGTATCAGGCATGTGGGCGTATGTAAGTGATGGGCCCTTGAGTGGCGCTGTCTGTTGATGTGAGTGTTGTAATGTGCTGGGCCCGTGGCTGGCAGCGTGAATGGTCTTGGGCTTGTCATGTATGAAAGGTGTGTGAATGGACTGTAAAGCGGTTGGTGCCTTGTGGCGGCTTTACAGCTCACGAGCTGTGAGTCATTGGTTCAGTTTTTTGCCTTTCAGTTATTAACAGTGCATTTCATTTTTGTGAAATCTCTTGTTAATAAAATTTGATCCACTGAACCATCACTCACCCTCGTGCCAAATCCAACCAGTATTTGTGGTAAAAATGACAAAACCTGCTCCTCTGTAATCAGGCGTCGCAGCACACCTGTGACACACTAGGTGCCTTGGGTGGGACCCCGATGATGAAGCATGCCACCAACTTGGTTGGTGGGTGAGGGGTCTTTTTCACATAACCTAAGTGCGTTTCTTTTCACAATTTTAGTGTTTGGCACATCACAGACGTATGTGGACACATCAAAATGATATATTACAAAACTACCTGTGTTTGGGGGGGAGGGGGCACCTATGTTTTTTGTCCTGGGTGCGGCCTTCATCTAGGGAAACCTACCAAACCCAGACGTTTTTTAAAACTAGATACCCCAAGGAGTCCAGGGAGGTGTGGCTTGCGTGGATCCCCCAACATTTTCTTACCCAGACTCCTCTGTAAACCTCAAAATTTGCTTAAAAAGCATATTTTCCTGACTTTTCTTAGTAGGATCACCGCTCCAGCACAAAATTCCTACTCCCCAGTGTTTCCCTCAGTCTCCCAAGTAAAATGACACCTCACTTATGTGGGTCTCCAAAGCAGAGTCAGCCTAAAGATGTATAAAATAAGTATATGTCCTAATAAACTAGCTGTGCTATCCCCTCTATCTCTACAAGTTTTGGGCCTTATTCTGTTGCAGGCACCTGGCCCACCCACACAAGTGAGGTATTATTTTTACCAGGAGACTTGGGGGAACACTGGGTGGAAGGAAATTTGTGGCTCCTCTCAGATTCCAGACCTTTCTGTAACCGAAATGTGAGGAAAATGTGTTTTTTGTAGCCAGATTTTGAGGTTTGCTAAGGATTCTGGGTAACAGAACCTGGTCAGAGCCCCACAAGTCACCCTATCTTGGATTTCCCTAGGTCTCTAGTTTTCAAAAATGCACAGGTTTGGTAGGTTTCCCTAGGTGCCGGCTGAGCTAGAGGCCAAAATCTACAGGTAGGCACTTTGCAAAAAAACAGCTCTGTTTTCTGTCAAAAAATGGGATGTGCCCACGTTGTGTTTTGGGACATTTCCTGTCGCGGGCTAGGCCTACCCACACAAGTGAGGTATCATTTTTATTGGCCGACTTGGGGGAATGCTGGGTGGAAGGAAATTTGTGGCTCCTCTCAGATTCCAGAACTTTCTGTCACCGAAATGTGAGTAAAATGTGTTTTTTTTAGCCAAATTTTGAGGTTTGCAAAGGATTCTGGGTAACAGAACCTGGTCAGAGCCCCACAACTGACCCCATCTTGGATTCCCCTAGGTCTCTAGTTTTAAAAAATGCACAGGTTTGGTAGGTTTCCCTAGGTGCCGGCTGAGCTAGAGGCCAAAATCTACAGGTAGGCACTTTGCAAAAACCAGCTCTGTTTTCTGTCAAAAAATGGGATGTGTCCACGTTGTGCTTTGGGGCATTTCCTGTCGCGGGCGCTAGGCCTACCCACACAAGTGAGGTATTATTTTTATCGGGAGACTTGGGGTAATGCTGGGTGGAGGGAATATTTGTGCCTCCTCTCAGATTCCAGAACTTTCTGTCACCGAAATGTGAGGAAAATGTGTTTTTTTAGCCAAATTTTGAGGTTTGCTAAGGATTCTGGGTAACAGAACTTGGTCAGAGCCCCACAAGTCACCCCATCTTGGATTCCCCTAGGTCTTTAATTTTCAAAAATACACAGGTTTGGTAGGTTTCCCTAGGTGCCGGCTGAGTTAGAGGCCAAAATCTACAGGTAGGCACTTTGGAAAAAACAGCTCTGTTTTCTGTCAAAAAATGGGATGTTCCCACGTTGTGTTTTGGGACATTTCCTGTCGCGGGCGCTAGGCCTACCCACACAAGTGAGGTATCATTTTTATCGGGCGACTTGGGGGAACGCTGGGTGGAAGGAACTTTGTGGCTCCTCTCAGATTCCAGAACTTTCTGTCACCGAAATGTGAGGAAAATGTGTTTTTTTTAGCCAAATTTTGAGGTTTGCAAAGGATTCTGGGTAACAGAACCTGGTCAGAGCCCCAAAAGTCACCCCATCTTGGATTCCCCTAGGTATCTAGTTTTCAAAAATGCACAGGTTTGGTAGGTTTTCCCAGGTGCCGGCTGAGCTAGAGGCCAAAATCTACAGGTAGGCACTTTGCAAAAAACAGCTCTGTTTTCTGTCAAAAAATAGGATGTGCCACGTTGTGCTTTGGGGCATTTCCTGTCGCGGGCGCTAGGCCTACCCACACAAGTGAGGTATCATTTTTATAGGGAGACTTGGGGGAACGCTCAGTGGTAGGAAATTTGTGCCTCCTCTCAGATTCCAGAACTTTCTGTCACCGAAATATGAGGAAAATGTGTTTTTTTAGCCAAATTTTGAGGTTTGCAAAGGATTCTGGGTAACATAACCTGGTCAGAGCCCCACAAGTCACCCCATCTTGGATTCCCCTAGGTCTCTAGTTTTAAAAAATGCACAGGTTTGGTAGGTTTCCCTAGGTGCCGGCTGAGCTAGAGGCCAAAATCTACAGGTAGGCACTTTGCAAAAAACAGCTCTGTTTTCTGTCAAAAAATGGTATGTGCCCACGTTGTGTTTTTGGGACATTTCCTGTCGCGGGCGCTAGGCCTACCCACACAAGTGAGGTATCATTTTTATCGGCCGACTTGGGGGAAAGCTGGGTGGAAGGAAATTTGTGGCTCCTCTCAGATTCCAGAACTTTCTGTCACCGAAATGTGAGGAAAATGTGTTTTTTTAGCCAGATTTTGAGGTTTGCAAATGATTCTGGGTAACAGAACCTGGTCAGAGCCCCACAACTCACCCCATCTTGGATTCCCCTAGGTCTCTAGTTTTAAAAAATGCACAGGTTTGGTAGGTTTCCCCAGGTGCCGGCTGAGCTAGAGGCCAAAATCTACAGGTAGGCGCTTTGCAAAAAACAGCTCTGTTTTCTGTCAAAAAATGGGATGTGTCCACGTTGTGTTTTGGGACATTTCCTGTCGCGGGCGCTAGGCCTACCCGCACAAGTGAGGTATCATTTCTATCGGCAGACTTGGGGGAACGCTGGGTGGAAGGAAATCTGTGGCTCCTCTCAGATTCCAGAACTTTCTGTCACCGAAATGTGAGGAAAATGTGTTTTTTTAGCCAAATTTTGAGGTTTGCAAAGGATTCTGGGTAACATAACCTGGTCAGAGCCCCACAAGTCACCCAATCTTGGATTCCCCTAGGTCTCTAGTTTTCAAAAATGCACAGGTTTGGTAGGTTTCCCTAGGTGCCGGCTGAGCTAGAGGCCAAAATCTACAGTTAGGCACTTTGCAAAAAACAGCTCTGTTGTCTGTCAAAAAATGGGATGTGTCCACGTTGTGTTTTGGGACATTTCCTGTCGCAGGCGCTAGGCCTACCCGCACAAGTGAGGTATAATTTCTATCGGCAGACTTGGGGGAACGCTGGGTGGAAGGAAATTTGTGGCTCCTCTCTGATTCCAGAACTTTCTGTCACCATAATGTGAGGAAAATGTGGTTTTTTAACCAAATTTTGAGGTTTGCAAAGGATTCTGGGTAACAGAACCTGGTCAGAGCCCCACAAGTCACCCCATCTTGGATTCCCCTAGGTCTCTAGTTTTCAAAAATGCACAGGTTTGGTAGGTTTCCCTAGGTGCCGGCTGAGCTAGAGGCCAAAATCTACAGGTAGGCACTTTGCAAAAAACAGCTCTGTTTTCTGTTAAAAAATGGTATGTGCCCATGTTGTGTTTTTGGGACATTTCCTGTCGCGGGCGCTAGGCCTACCCACACAAGTGAGGTATTTTTTTTATCGGCTGACTTGGGGGAACGCTAGATGGAAGTAAATTTGTGGCTCCTCTCAGATTCCAGATCTTTCTGTCCCCGAAATGTGAGGAAAATTTGCTTTTTTAGCCAGATTTTGTTGTTTGCAAAGGATTCTGGGTAACAGAACCTGGTCAGAGCCCCACAACTGACCCCATCTTGGATTCCCCTAGGTCTCTAGTTTTCGAAAATGCACAGGTTTGGTAGGTTTCCCCAGGTGCCGACTGAGCTAGAGGCCAAAATCTACAGGTACGCACTTTGCAAAAAACAGCTCTGTTTTCTGTCAAAAAATGGGAATTGCCACCTTGTGCTTTGGGGCATTTCCTGTCGCGGGCGCTAGGCCTACCCACACAAGTGAGGTATCATTTTTATAGGGAGACTTGGGGGAACGCTGGGTGGAAGGAAATTTGTGCCTCCTCTCAGATTCCAGAACTTTCTGTCACCGAAATGTGAGGAAAATGTGTTTTTTTAGCCAAATTCTGAGGTTTGCATAGGATTCTGGGTAACATAACCTGGTCAGTGCCCCACAAGTCACCCCATCTTGGATTCCCCTAGGTCTCTAGTTTTCAAAAATGCACAGGTTTGGTAGGTTACCCTAGGTGCCGGCTGAGCTAGAGGCCAAAATCCACAGGTAGGCACTTTGCAAAAAACAGCTCTGTTTTCTGTCAAAAAATGGTATGTGCCCACATTGTGTTTTTGGGACATTTCCTGTAGCGGGCGCTAGGCCTACCCACACAAGTGAGGTATCATTTTTATCGGCCAACTTGGGGGAACGCTAGATGGAAGTAAATTTGTGGCTCCTCTCACATTCCAGAACTTTCTGTCACCGAAATGTGAGGAAAATGTGTCTTTTTAGCCAGATTTTGAGGTTTGCAAAGGATTCAGGGTAACAGAACCTGGTCAGAGCCCCACAACTCACCCCATCTTGGATTCCCCTAGGTCTCTAGTTTTCAAAAATGCACAGGTTTGGAAGGTTTCCCCAGGTGCCGACTGAGCTAGAGGCCAAAATCTACAGGTAGGCACTTTGCAAAAAACAGCTCTGTTTTCTGTCAAAAAATGGGATGTGCCACGTTGTGCTTTGGGGCATTTCCTGTCGCGGGCGCTAGGCCTACCCACACAAGTGAGGTATCATTTTTATAGGGAGACTTGGGGGAACGCTGGGTGGAAGGAAATTTGTGCCTCCTCTCAGATTCCAGAACTTTCTGTCACCGAAATGTGAGGAAAATGTGTTTTTTTGGGCCAAATTTTGAGGTTTGCAAAGGATTCTGGGTAACAGAACCTGGTGAGAGCCCCACAAGTCACCCCATCTTGGATTCTGCTAGGGGTCTAGTTTTAAAAAATGCACATATTTGAGGTGCCGGCTGAGCTGGAGGTCAATATCCGCAGCTAGGCACTGTGCAAAAAACATGTCAGATTTCAATGTAAAAATGTGATGTGTCCATGTTGTGTTTCATGTCGCAGGCACTAGGCCTACCCATGCAAGTAAGGTACCATTTTTATTGGGAGACTTGGGGGAACACAGAATAGAAGAACAAGTGTTATTGCCCCTTGTCTTTCTCAACATTATTCCATTCCAAATGTAAGACAGTGTGTAAAAAAGACGTCTATTTGAGAAATGCCCTGTAATTCACATGCTAGTATGGGCACCCCGGAATTCAGAGATGTGCAAATAACCACTGCTCCTCAACCCCTTGGGGGTGATTCTAACCCTGGCGGTCGGTGATAAAGCGGCGGCCAACCCGCCAACAGGCCGGCGTTCAAAAAAATGGAATTCTGACCCTGGCGGCAACCGCCAACACAGCCCGCCACATTAACACTCCGACCGCCACGGCGGTACAGACAAACAGCGCGGCGGTCACCGCCAACAGGCAGGCGGCAGACAATGTACCGCCCACAGTATTACAACTCACCAATCCGCCACCTTTTCCGGGGCGGGAGCACCGCCGATAAAAACACGGCGGAAACAGACTACGGACGGGAAAGCGCTCACCAAAACACATTCCACGAGTACGGAGGACAGCATGGAACCCGAATTAAACATCCTACCTGCTCTCGTCTACCTGCTCATCTACCACGAGTACGAACTCCGGCGCAGACGACAACGGTGAGTACTGCACCTACGACACATGGGAGGGGGGAGGAGGAAAGGTTACGGGCACACACATATGCTACCCCCACCCCCCAAACTATGTACACACCAATGCAGAGCAATAATGCACAGTGACACCACCCAAACCCCCCTGAAAAATGCAAAGACATAATTAAATTGTGAAGAAATTTTTTATATAAAAAATAGACTCTGATATGTATCGGTCAACTATGCAAAATATCCATAACAAAATAATACTATACACACTGCCATGGAGAACCGAGGCAATTAGTCCGCTACATCAAAGTTAAATAGAACAGTCCGTGGGCTACAGTGTAGCGACACAAGGGCAAAGCCCACACAGGAGACCTGAGTCCTTTGGAGAGAACACTGCAGGGGCATCTGATGAAAATACTACAGGCACCTCAGGGGGAAGGGAAGGGGGGGCACCACAGCCACATGAGTCCACGACGCCAGATCCACGAAGGGGCCACCATGCCCACTGTGCCATCCTGGGGAGTGCAAAGCCACAGTCTCTCAAGTCTCTACAGTGGGTGGGTTGCCCACTCTGCCATCCTGGGGAGAGCAAAGCCACAGTCTCTCAAGTCTCTACAGTGGGTGGGTTGCCCACTCTGCCATCCTGGGGAGTGCAAAGCCACAGTCTCTCAAGTCTCTACAGTGGGTGGGTTGCCCACTCTGCCATCCTGGGGAGTGCAAAGCCACAGTCCATCAGGTGGATGACAGTCTCCACTGGTCAAGGAGGAGGCATGGTGGGCACAGTGAACCATAAACAGTGCTTGACAGGAAGGGCCCAGCGGAGCAGTGCTTGACAGGAAGGGCCCAGCGGAGCGGTGCATGAGACGGCGAGGCCCAGCGGAGCGGTGCTTGAGATGAAGGGCCCAGCGGAGCAGTGCTTGAGACGGCGGGGCCCAGTGGAGCGGTGCTTGAGACGGCGGGGCCCAGCGGAGCGGTGCTTGACAGGAAGGGCCCAGCGGAGCGGTGCTTGAGACGGCGGGCCCAGCGGAGCGGTGCTTGAGACGGCGGGGCCCAGCAGAGCGGTGCTTGACAGGAAGGGCCCAGCGGAGCGGTGCTCTTCTGCACGGCGGGCCCTGTTCAGCGGTGCTCTTCTGCACGGCGGGCCCTGTTCAGCGGTGCCTATCTTCACGGCGGGGCCCTGTTCAGCGGTGCTCTTCTGCACGGCGGGCCCTGTTCAGCGGTGCCTATCTTCACGGCGGGGCCCTGTTCAGCGGTGCTCTTCTGCACGGCGGGCCCTGTTCAGCGGTGCTCTTCTGCACAGCGGGCCCTGTTCAGCGGTGCCTATCTTCACGGCGGGGCCCTGTTCAGCGGTGCACTTCTGCACGGCGGGCCCTGTTCAGCGGTGCCTATCTTCACGGCGGGGCCCTGTTCAGCGGTGCTCTTCTGCACGTCGGGCCCTGTTCAGCGGTGCTCTTCTGCACGGCGGGCCCTGTTCAGCGGTGCCTATCTTCACGGCGGGGCCCTGTTCAGCGGTGCTCTTCTGCATGGCGGGCCCTGTTCAGCGGTGCCTATCTTCACGGCGGGGCCCTGTTCAGCGGTGCTCTTCTGCACGGCGGGCCCTGTTCAGCGGTGCCTATCTTCACGGCGGGGCCCTGTTCAGCGGTGCTCTTCTGCACGGTGGGCCCTGTTCAGCGGTGCTCTTCTGCACGGCGGGCCCTGTTCAGCGGTGCTCTTCTGCACGGCGGGCCCTGTTCAGCAGTGCCTATCTTCACGGCGGGGCCCTGTTCAGCGGTGCTCTTCTGCACGGCGGGCCCTGTTCAGCGGTGCTCTTCTGCACGGCGGGCCCTGTTCAGCGGTGCCTATCTTCACGGCGGGGCCCTGTTCAGCGGTGCTCTTCTGCACGGCGGGCCCTGTTCAGCAGTGCCTATCTTCACGGCGGGGCCCTGTTCAGCGGTGCTCTTCTGCACGGTGGGCCCTGTTCAGCAGTGCTCTTCTGCACGGCGGACCCTGTTCAGCGGTGCTCTTCTGCACGGCGGGCCCTGTTCAGCAGTGCCTATCTTTACGGCGGGGCCCTGTTCAGCGGTGCTCTTCTGCACGGCGGGCCCTGTTCAGCGGTGCCTATCTTCACGGCGTGGCCCTGTTCAGCGGTGCACATCCAGTAGGTTCAAGGGAGCCAGACCTGGCCTGAACTCCCTGCTCAGTCGCCCTCCGACCGTGATGTTTCTGGGCCCTTCGGTGACGGAGTCCTGGGCCCTTTGGTGTCCTCCTTTACAGCTGGGATGTGGCATGTGGGACCCACCTGCTCCGCGCTCCTGCTGGCTGACGTCTCCGCCCTGCTGCCCTTACGCTCCTTAGATGGGGATCTCGGGCCCTTGCCTCCCCTAGACGTTGTGGCTGGTGAAGTGGGCGAACTCTGCTCCTTGGGGGCAGCCGTGTCAGTCCTCGCACGGCGGCCCTTGTGTTTCCTGGTCCTCTTGCCGGGGGGGGGGCTGGATGTGTCCTTGCTGCTGATGGAGGTGTCACTGCTGGCAAAGGGTGGACTCCAGAACCCATGCACAACAGTGACACCCGAAGCTGGGCTGGTGGTGGCTGTGGTGCTCTTGGGACTCTTTGCAGATGGAGGGGGTAGGTCATCGGAGGGAAAGAGGTTAAGATTAGCCAGGAAAAGTTTTTTAGGGCCAAGGTAAAGGGTAGGAGAAGTGGTGATGGGAGTGGAGGAAGAGGATCTGGTTGTAGGAGAGTCAGGTGTGCTGTCATTGGGTGAAGGTGCAGGTGCTGTAGGCTGTCGTGAGGTGGATGTCTGTTGGGTGGGTGGCTGCCTGCGTTTGTGTGTCTTGGAAGGGGTGGTGACAGACACAGTGGGAGAGGACACAGGGGACGTGTAAATGGCAGTGGGGGTGGTGACTACACGCGTGCGGACTGTACAGGAGGGTGTGGTGGTGATGGAAGCACTGGCTGATGTAGGTGTGCATGCAGGTGTGAGTGTAGACGTCACAGGGAGGGAGGAGGGAGACGAGGAGGAGGGGGACACAGGGGTGGTAGTGACTGTTGGAATGTCTGCATCTGGGTGTTGCTTGGGTGAGTGTTTGTGGGATCTGTGGTGCTTGTGTCTGGATGAGCTGCCCTTGGGTGTTGAGGTGTGTGCAGGCTGGTCAGATGGTGTGGATGGGATAGGCTGAGGAACAGGAGACAGAGACAGGGTGGAGGCAGTCAGAAGAGGGAGGCTGGAAACAGGGACAATGGCTGCCGTCAGTGCTGAGGCCAGAGCAGTGAACGATCGTTGATGGGCAGCCTGACCCGAATGAATGCCCTCCAGGTAGGCATTGCTCCGATGCACCTCCCTTTCTACCCCCTGGATGGCATTCAAAAGGGTAGTCTGCCCAACAATGAGCGTCCTCACAAGGTCAATGAGCTCCGCACTGAGGGCAGCAGGGGTGACAGGGGCAGGGGCTGAGGTGCCTGGGGCGAAGGAGACACCCGCCTTCCTGGGCGAGCGGGCACGGAGCGTAGGCTGAGGGGCTGCAGGGAGGGCGGGGCTGGTGCGCTGGGTGGCGGCTGTACCTGTAGAGGCGGGGGGCACGGATGTTGCCGCCACCGCTAGGGTGCACCCATCCGAGGACGTGTCTGTGTCGCTGCTCTCACCACCGGTCCCCGTTGTGGTGCTCCCCTCCGGCTCACTGGTGCCCTCGGTGTCTGTTCCTGGGCCCACCGGGGCCTTGTGGCTTGCAGCTCCCTCGTGCTCCGATGCCAAATCTCCTCCGCCTGATGATGCTAATGCACACATGCACAAGAAGATGAAGAAGAAGGGTGGGGGGAGAAAAAGAAGACCTGGTTGAGTGCATGCAATGTCAACACCGTTGGCAGAGAGGACAGACACAGGAGCCGCATGCACTAAGCCGCGCATTCAGGGTACACTACTCAGTACTTCTGACTCGGACAACACGTCAAGAGACGACAAACGCGCACATGTGTGAGGCTGGACCATCAATAGCTGTACTTGTCACCCTACAGAGGTGGGGGCCGGGAGCACAGGGCCATGCCTAAGGGAGAGGACTACACTACAGAAAGCGCCCTGGCCTAATGTCACCCACAACCCTCCTCCCCCACCCAGACGCCTCCACTGCGCAGAAAGATAGCTGAATGTGCTGATACTCACCCCCTTGTGTCTGCTGTGATGCTCTCAAGCGCCCATCCAAATCAGGGTAGGCCACCGCCAGGATCCGGGACATCAGGGGGGTCAAGGTACGACTGGCACCCCTCCTAGGTTGGGAGGCCATCCCCAGCAGTGACTCGGCGGTCTTCCTGGTTCCGCGGCGGATGTCCTCCCACCTCTTGCGGCAGTGGGTGCCCCGTCTGACGTGGACCCCCAGGGCCCGGACTTCCTTGGCGATGGCACGCCAAATCTCGACTTTCTGATGGGCGCTGACCTATGTGACATGTACAGGGTGGGAAGGAAACATTAATCAACTTACTGCATGTTAGATGTGATTGGCCCCCCTCCCCAACCTTGCAATATAGCACATGCTCTCATCTGTCGTGCGTTGCACTTCTCATTCGCCCCCCCACCCCACCAACTTACATTCACCCCACTCCACACAGGCATCGCCCATTCCATGTGCACCCGGTGTACTCACCTGTTGGTCTGGAGGACCGTAGAGTAACGCATACTGGGGGAGGACCCCATCCACGAGCTTCTCCAACTCTTCAGACGTGAAGGCAGGGGCCCTTTCCCCAGTCGCAGCAGCCATTGTCTCTTCCAGACCGAGTTCACAGCAGCACTTGCAGTATAGGTCCTCTCCTGTGGATGATCAGGTCTCGAGTGATTAAGCAGATAGAAAATGGCGGTCACGCCCGCGGCGGTGCGTACCGCGGCGGTGCTTACCGCGACCGCCGGCGCACATCGTCATTGGCTCCTGAAACCCATAGGCTTCAATGTTATCCAATGCGGCTCCGTATAGCGGTCTTCGACCGCCTACCGCCACGGTGTGCTCCGCCAGCGCAGTGACCTCACATCCCATTGTCCCACTTCACATGTCAGGCAGCCGCCATTTCAAGGGCCCACATGGCATAATTTCTACTGCGACACACAGGCCTAAGCCTGGCACTGCCACACATACACGCCTTTCAATACCTAGATAACCGTGTGCTATGCAAGCTGTGGTGAACGTACCAGTGATTAGCTTGACTCTGTGCTCCATGTTGTCCTTCCTAGGCACCGTCCGCTGGGACGTGCGAGGAGAAGGATGAATCCTCGCGTGTACCGACCGCTGGTGGACCTGTCGACAATGGAAGAACGCCACATCATACTACGATACCGACTTGACCGTGCCACTATCCATGAACTGTGTGCCCAGCTGGAGCCAGCCCTGATGTCCCCATCTGCAAACCCACAGGAATTCCCCCTCTGGTGCAGGTGCTGTCAGTCCTCCATTTTCTTGCAAGTGGCTCATTCCAGACAACAGTGGCCATGTCATCTGGAATGTCTCAGCCAATGTTTTCTAAAGTTTTGTCTAGAGTGTTGTCTGCCCTGACGAAACACATGCGGAGTTACATTATATTCCCTGAGGAGGTTGATTTGCTCACTGTGAAGGGTGATTTTTATGCCCTTGGACATATTCCCAACATAATTGGTGCCATTGATGGGACCCATGTAGCCTTAGTCCCCCCAAAAGACGATGAGCAGGTGTACAGAAACAGGAAAAGTTACCATTCTATGAACGTCCAGGTGGTCTGTTTGGCTGACCAGTACATCTCCCATGTGAATGCAATGTTCCCTGGTTCAGTGCATGACGCGTATGTGATGCGTAATAGCAGCATCCCTTATGTGATGGAACAGCTACAGAGACAACGTGTGTGGCTAATAGGTGACTCTGGTTACCCCAACCTGCCTTGGCTATTGACCCCAGTGAGGAATCCCCGGACCAGGGCTGAGGAACGGTACAATGAGGCCCATGGGCGAACTAGGAGGATCATAGAAAGGACCTTTGGCCTCCTGAAGGCCAGGTTTAGGTGCCTGCATATGACAGGGGGATCCCTGATGTACTCACCAAAGAAGGTGTGCCAGATCATCGTGGCCTGCTGTATGCTTCACAATCTGGCATTGCGACGTCAGGTGCCTTTCCTGCAGGAGGATGGTCCAGATGGTGGTGTTGAAGCAGCTGTGGAGCCTGCGGAGAGTGAAGAGGAGGATGACTCAGAGGACGACACAGACAACAGGGACAGAGTTATCCAACAGTATTTTCAGTAGCACACAGGTAAGAATCACACACGCCATTTTAATTTTCCTCAATGCCTCCAGCTTCTCAACTTTGTCTATGACCCCCCAGTTCTTTGAAACTGATGTTTGATTTTCCATTCCCTTTTCAGTGCTGTATGACCCACTGCGTGACTTCTGCTTGGTTAGCCCATGGACTAATGCTTATTGATCTCGGTATGTGTTCAGCACAAAGTTAACAGAACATAATTGATCGGTAATGTGTTATACATTTGTAAATAATACAGCCTGACTCCAGCATGATTTCAGTGCATTGAGTGATTTATTTTTGGTGCTAGATAATGGTACATGATATTAACACGGTGATGGGTGGGGGTGGAGTAATGTCCATGGCAGAGTCCAGTTCTCAGTCTCACAGGTGCATTGTCCATATGCCTGTGGAAGGATGGAGCAGGGGCAGTTCAAGGTTGGACAGGGTGGCAATGTGGGACAGTGGGATGACTTCAGGGGGTATCTCATGCTGGCGGGGGTCTTGACATCCTACTCTGTCTTTTTTTTGGATCTCAGGCTCCTCTTGCGGGGTGGTTGTTCTTCAGCAGGAGGTGGGGTTCTGGTGGCCTGTCGTTGTGGTGGGGCCTCCTGTCCACTAGCGCCGGCGGAGGTGGTAGGCTGTTCCTGGTCTGGGCTAGTGACAGGGGCCCTGTGTGGTGCCACATGGTCCCGCAACGTGTCTTCTATCCGGTTGAGGGCCTGGACTATGCTCCCCATAGCGGTAGAGATGTTGGTGAGATGATTGGTGAACCCCATGTAGCGTTCCTCCTGCTGTGCCTGGATCTCCTGGAACCTGGCCAGTACCGTCGCCATCGTCTCTTGGGAGTGGTGGTAGGCTGCCATGATGGTGGTGAGGGCCTCTTGGAGAGTTGGTTCCCTGGGCCTCTCCTCCCCCCCCTGTCGCACAGCAGCCCTCCGAGTTGCCCTGTTTCCCCCAGCCTCTGTCCCCTGGACGGTGTGCCCACTACCACTGCCCCCAGGTCCCTGTTGTTGTTGGGGTGGTGGGTTAGCCTGGGTGCCCTGTAGTGGCAGACACACCGCTGATTGACCTGTCCTAGAGACAGAGCCATGGGCCCGCTGGGTGGGAGCTGTGCTGTTGTTCCCAGAGGGGGTTGGGTCTGCTGTGGCCTGTGTGTGGGGAACCGACTGTCCAGAGGTCCCCGATGGTCCGGGCTGGTCATCAGGTTCCAGGTCGACAGAGCTGCTGTCATCACTGGGTGCCTCTTCCGGGGGGGGGATGGACATTTCTGGACCCTCCTGGCCGGTGTGTTGGCGTTCGGGTTCTGCATGGGGTAAGAGAGTATGGTTATTGTTTCTGTGTGTGCTATTGTGTGTGATTTATGGGTGCCCTTGTCCCCCAGTGCTGTCATTCCCTTGGGGGAGGTGTTGTGGGGGTGTTTGGGGGGGGGTATGTGCAGTGGTCATGCTTAGGTGATGGGTGTCCATAGTTTGTGGTGGCATGCAGGGGTTGGTGTTGGGTGGGTTGTGCTGGAGAGACATTCTCAGGTAGGATGTGTGATGGGGGGTTGGGGGTGAGGGTGGTGGTGGGGGTTGGCATGCTGGGGGGGGTGAAGTAGTTGAGATTGTACTTACCAGAGTCCATTCCTCCGTGTACTCCAGCGAGGCCATCAGGATGCAGGATGTTTAGTACCTCTTGCTCCCATGCTGTGAATTCGGGTGGAGTGGGTGGGGGTCCCCCGCCAGCCTTCTGCACTGCGATGTTGTGTCGCGAGACCATCGAGCGCACCTTTCCCCGTAAGTCGTTCCAGCGTTTGCGGATGTCGTCTCGATTTCTGGGATTCTGTCCCACCGCGTTTACCCTGTCCACGATCCGCTGCCATAGCTCCGCCTTCCTGGCTATAGTGGTGTGCTGCACCTGTGAGCCGAAGAGCTGGGGTTCAACTCTTATGATTTCCTCCACCATGACCCGGAGTTCTTGGTCCGAAAAGCGTGGGTGCCTTTGGGGTGCCATGGGGTGGTGTGGATGAGGTATGGGGTGGTGTATATGGTGAAGAGTGTGTTGGTGTGTGGTGCTTTGTGCTTCTATGTGGTGTGTGTGATGGTGTAGTGTGCCTCTGTGTGATGTAGCTCTCTATTCTGTGATGTGTCTCTCTCTCCTTCGTCTCTGATCTTCGGTCGTAGGTGTTTGTGGGTGATGTGGGTGTGTGTTTTATAGTTGGTTGGATGTGTGGGTGTGTTGTTTGTATGTGTGTCAGGTGTGTGTATTTCTATTTGTCCAATGTGGCTGTGTTTTGGAGCTGTGTGTGTATTTTGACCGCGGCGGTGTGTACCGCCAATGGAATACCGCGGTTGAAAGACCGCCGCGTGGATTGGTGGGTCAGAATGGCATGGGCGTGTTTGTGTTGGCGTGACGGTGGAGGTTTGGTCATCTCCAGTTTTCCGCGGCCCGCTGATGAGGCGGCCTTCCTTGGATGTCGGGTTTTTGGCGGATTCACATTTGGTGGTCAGAATGACCGCGGCGGTTTACCGCGGCCGCGGCGGTAGTATGGCGGAGTTCTGACCGGCGGTAAGGGCCTTTTACCGCCGAGGTCAGAATGACCCCCCTTATCTTGTGCCCATTTTGGAAATGCAAAGGTTTTCTTGATAGCTATTTTTCACTCTTTATATTTCAGCAAATTAATTGCTGTAAACCCGGTATAGAATGCAATGTGCAGCTCATTTATTGGCTCTGTGTGCCTAGGGTTCTTGACGAACCTACAAGCCCTATATATCCCCACAACCAAAATAGTCCTGCAGACAGAATGGTATATTGCTTTAAAAAATCTGACATTGCAGGAAAAAGTTACAAAGTAAAACGTGGAGAAAAATAGATGTTTTTCCTCCTCAATTTCAATATTTTCTTTATTTCAGTTGTTATTTTCTGTAAGAAAACCCTGTAGGATCTATACAAATGACCCCTTGGTGAATTCAGAATTCTATCTACTTTTCAGAAATGTTTAGCTTTCTGGGATTAAGCATTGATTTCACACCCATTTCTGTCACTATCTGGAAAGAGGCTGAAAGCACAAAAAAATAGTAAAAATGGGGTATGTCCACTCAAATGCCAAAACTGTGTTGAAAAACTTATTTTGGTGATTAAAATCTGCCTGTTCGTGAAAGCTGGGAAGATGGTAATTTTAGCACCGTAAATCCTTTGTTGATGCCATTTTCAGGAGAAAAAAAAACACAAACCTTCTTCTGCAGCCCTTTTTTCCATTTAAAAAAAAAAAAAGAACCAAATTTTAGCTGTATTTTGGATAATTTCTTGGTCTCTTCCAGGGGAACCCACAAACTCTGGGTACCTGTAAAATCCCTAGGATGTTGGCAAAAAAGGACATGGGTATCTTATGTGAAAACAAAGTTGTGAGGGTCTAAGCGCGAACTGCCTCAATTAGCCCAAAAAAGACTTGGCAACTGAGGGAGAAAAGGCCTGGCAGCAAAGGGTATAAAAAAGAGTTGCGTGTTTACATTTGTATTTTTAAAAGTCAAACAATCTGGAAATAATTTGTGGATGTGAATAAGGTAAAAAAGCTACAATATACTTAAAAGAAAATAATGTTTTTTACAAAAATATTGATGTTACTGAAGATGTAAGTTGTATTGATGGCAAAGCACTACAATTAAGTTGATAAATGTAAAAAGTGGATAAACTGAAGTCAGAAGAAATATATGAGTACTATAGTATTCTCCCACTGCATTCAAAAGACATTGTTGAGGATGCTATTGATCTATTTCAAATGAATCAAGCCAGCGGAGCTCTAATGAGTGTGTGGGAAAAAAAGTTTAGAGGCTTGATGCTTTTCACAGCTATTTCCCACTGGAGTAGAGGGCTGCTATGATGAACAATGTGTACAAACACTAGCAGCTGAAAACAGGTCAACACGACTATATTCAGAGGACTCTAGGGTCCATATTTTTACTTTTTTAGTGCCGCATTTGCCCCACTTTTTGAAGCAAAAGTGGCGCAAACTTAATAACTGTATTTTGTAAGTGTATGCCACTTTTGCGTCCAAAAATGGCACAAATGCGGCGCTAAAAAAGTATAAATATGGGCCTAGGTTTTGACAATGTATTCCCTATACATTCCATCTGTTATTTGAGAGTGACTTGTCAGGACTCTCCTATGCTGTGAACCATTTTCTGAAAACAGGAGTCAATTTGTAAAATATTTCTTCAAGGGAATTTGTTGATAAAGTGCATGGTAAGGATGAAAATCTGGAGCATAGCTTAATTAACTTGATAGCATTTCAACATGGGACTAATGAACTGGTATAGTCTTTATGGAGACCTTAAATGTAAGCTCCAAAACCTATGTCCACCTACTTGATTTGTGACACTTAGTTGTGCAGAGTATACATGGCATGACTTACTAGAATTTCTAAGAGAAGCAAACTGTAATATTAACAATAGCAATTTCAAATCTACAGGAGAACTTTGCTCTTTGACTCCTGCTAATCTATGTATGTATTTTAAGCACTAGTTTCAAGCAATGCTGGCTTTTATATGCAATAAAACAAATCAATCAATCTGTCTTTCATAGGACAGTATGTTACATGCACCATCCATGATGACAGTAATAATAATACCCTAAGAGAGCAAGTTCTATGCTTCCAAACACATAGATATGGCAAGTATTGCCACCAAAGATATTGATGTAAAGAAACATTTCATACAAGGTGTTTTTTTGGATTTCCAAGGCCTATCAATTCAAAAGAAAGAGTGAACAGCTTTTTATCTGCAGGGAGGCACACTGACAAGAAAATTATCAACAAATCATATAATCTGAAAAGATCAGGGGTCTCTAAATATATTAATAAATATATTCCTGTCATTCTGAAATTATGGAATGCAAATATTGACATACAGACAATGCAGAGAACACTTCGGTGAGGTCGTCTGGAAACCTCCCGTGCCCCGGAGAGTCCCTGAGCAGTGCCTTATCGGGCGGGCGCTGCGCGCACCATTCTGGACCTTCACCGGCGAGCAGCTGCTGGGAGCAGCATGGGCTCTGCTGCAGTCTCCGCCAGCCACAGGCCCCGGAGGTGAGGGGCCCCACCATGGGGTCGAGCACAGGACTTGTGCCCTCAGTATCTGCATATTCTGCATCTTCAATCTCCGACGTCCGGTCTGGAGCCCGCTCTGGCCCGCCTTGTGGGGGGTGCTGTGGTTGCGAATGTTGTGGGGGCGGGGACAAGCTGCCTTGCGTCTTTCAAGCCTGGCCAGAGCTGAGCTGAGCTGAGCCCATTTTGGAGTGCTGAAGTCCGAATTGGAGTACTGGAGCCCATATTGGAGTTGGCGAGACGGAGTGGAGGTGAGCTGACCCGTTGACCGTTCTGCTTACATTGATAGAGCATGAGGGGACTGATCTTCATCTGTGCTATCCTCCTACACTATTCTCTATTCTTCGGTGCTCTGAAGCATGTTTTTGCCTCACCACCACCCGCCTCCTATGGATTTCGCCAGCTGTGAGGAGCCAGACACTGCTCCCGGCGGTGTAGTTTAGGACAGCGTAGGTGACCCTTGTGAGTTTAGGGAGGGGTGGAGGAGCCAGGTGCGACCTACAGTTAGTGCCGGAAAGAAGGTGGGAAGGGGCAGAAACACCTTGTAAAGTTTGTCCCTCAGACAGAAGCTGAGGAATCTGGGGGCTGACGGTGGCGAATAGAGACGGCTTTCCAGGCTGTGCCAGCCGTGCACTGCGAATGCTGCAGAGCGGTTCTGGCCATCATAGCGTGCACCAAGGAAGGGGGAGCCATAGCGCCTGCTGCTGCCTCACAACCCTCTGGACTCCAGGCTCTCCTCCATCTTATGTGTCTTGCATGGTCTGTTGCCACCCTCTGTTTTCTGTAAAGTAGCTCTGTCCATCCCTAATCCTGACGCTGGGGGACCCCGTTCAGAGGTGAAACTTGTTTGCTCATAAAGCCAGGGTATCTCTTGGATCCGTGAGCGCTGGCGTTCCATCAACTGATCCCAGGTGTGCTGAATTCTGTGCTGGCTGGTGACTGCAGAAGAACCCGCTGGCACCCAGAAGTGACAGCGAACCCATCCCTTGAAACAGAGCCCAGCTCTGTCCCCAATGCAGGTCAACCTCTCACTGCGGGGCCATGGGGCTCCATGTATGTAACAACGTCGCTGTCAGACTCAAGTAAAATTACTGACAAACATGAGCCACTGCAGGGAAAGCTCAATGAGTCATGTTGCTGTTGCCTGGGGTGGGACTACATCCCCCAGGGTGCCTTGCACACAGCCACTGCCTCCTGATTTGCGCTATTAAAGCGTCACTGGTCTCCGCAGCGCAGGATGCGCCACTGCAGGGAAAGCTCACCGGGTCACGCTGCTGTTGACTGGGGTGGGACTGCATCACCCAGGCTGCCTTGCACACAGCTACTGCCTCCTGACTTGCGCTCCTAAAGCGCCAATGGTCTCTGCAGCGCGGGACGTGCATCTGCAGGGAAAGCTCACCGGGTCACGCTGCTGTTGCCTGGGGTGGGACTATGTCCCCCAGGCTGTCTTGCACGCAGCCACTGCCTCCTGACTTGCGCTACTAAAGCGCCATCGTTCTCCGCAGCGTGGGATTCGCTGCTGCAGGGAAAGTTCACCAGGTCACGTTGCTGTTGCCTGGGGTGGGACTATGTCCCCCAGGCTGCCTTGCACACAGCCACTGCCTTCTGACTTGCGCTTCTAAAGCGCCATCGCTCCAGGTATTGGTTTTTAGAATTTGATTCATCCTACTTCCATTTGTTCCCCAACACTAAGTAAGAAATAGGGAAACGTAAAGCAGTGGTTCCCCTTGCACACACGAGTGGTTCAAAAAAATCTAAAAAACAGCCAAATAACAAAACTAGTTCTTTTGGTAACAATGAAAACAACACCTTAGAAGATATTGACATTTTAATAGAAGAAGTGGAGGCCATTTTGAGAAGCAATTCAAACCTATCACCTACTAAATGTGCGACAACCCTGCCATAAAATAATTCCAGGTATGTTTTAAAAAAGGTTGCAGGTGCCCAAACCTTCCAGGGAGCATGACCAAAAGGTAGCATCTCAAGTTTTAAGATCTGATCCATCCCCTGTGCCGACTAGTACCCAGAGCAGTGGTTTGGACACATTGCTGTGTGTCATAGGTGGCCCTTCTGCAGGAGAAGAGGCCCATCGCCTCCCCTTAAGCCCTGAGGCCTTGATGAACCCGAATATTTTATGCTCCAATCGGTACGGACCTCTGGCGGAAAATGAGGGACCCTGTGAGACTGCTACTTATGCATGCACCGGAATATGTGCTGATGATAATGCTGTGGCTAACATATCTTTGGGCATGGGAAGGCTGCTGCCACCGAATAGCAATTTTGATTTGGCGTCTGTTCACCGGAAACTGGATGAAGTTGAGAGCTTGGTGCTGATGTTGTTGAACAAAGTAATGGGGGAATCTGGTCAGATATGTGGGTGTAGGTGCCCTAGGCCAAGTACGGGTGGGATCTTGCCTGTTTCAGGGGGAATGCCCAATTACACTGTTGTGTCCGAACATAGGTCACAAACAGGCAATCTTCATTCACGGTCTGTTATTATTCCCCCTTTTACTGATATCTTTGTCCTTCATACTGAAAGAACACAGGCCCTTCTTGAGGCCGATCGGCACAAGTGCAGTCTTGATGTCAAAGGCAGGATCATACTGAGTATGTCAGCCCAGATGAAGCTCAAACTGCTGATCATTCAAGGGGCCCCCAGGGGGCAGTTGGTACCTCAGTGCTAGTTGAAGAAGTTATTTCTACAACACATCAAATTAGGCCACTGGACCATGCCTTACAACAGGCTGGAGCGAGATGGCCAACATCTAAGAAACAGGCCCAAGGTATAGGGAGAATTGGAGGCATCATATACATGACAGAGGTACCAAAGTTGACACCAGGGTCCTTGGAAACACAGGATTCTCTGATAAACAAGGTCACCTATTGGCTGAGAGCTCAGCGTAACTGCCTTTCTGTTATTCGAGCAGATATATTTTAGAGGTGGGAAGACAGCCAGCCAGGCTCAAATTTTTATTTTATTTCTATCTGTCTTGTGGACAAGCTGCTAGTGGATAACCTTATTGACTTTGAACTGCGTACTTGTCACCTTAGGAATTCATTGGGGGTTGGTATTAGACTCAAACTTTTTCCACCCACCATCAGTCCACCCACAATATGTAGGGGTCTAGTAGGTGGGAAGTGTGATCATGGCCAAAATCATGCCCCGGCTTTAGCAGCAAATAATCCCTACACACTACCAGATACTGACTGACTATCCACTGAGTCCTACCCATCAACCTCAGTTTTGGTCTCTGTGGGTAGTCGCAGGGTGTTAGATGAGTTTGTAGATTGCAGGAAAGCTCAGTATCCTGGGTTTAGAGCTTTGGAAAATAATTCTGAACTATCTATCATGTCCTGGAATCTGGCCGGGCTGGGTAGTAAATTGCTGGAACCAGAGTGGGCCACCCACATTTGCAAGCAGGATGTATGCATATTCCAGGAGACTTGGGCCGAGGGCACAGTCTTCCTGGATGTTTTTTCATCTTATTGTGTGGCAGCCCAACCTGCTGATGGGGGCACTGGTCGGGCTAAGGGGGGGGTCTATTTATATTATTAAAAAAGAAATTGCAGTGCAATCATTCAGCACTAAAAATAGATTCCCCTGATATACTGGGTGTCCAGCTTGAATTCAATCGAGGTCTTAAGGTAATAGTAATCAATGTATATGCTAGGTCAGTGTCACAGGGTATAGAGTCTCAGACCTTGGCTCAACTAATCGAATTTACGGATAACTTACATTTCTCCACTAAGCTTGTGGTTGCAGGGGATATGAATTGTACATTTGAACCCTCTCTTATAAACAGCGATCCAACAGCTGAAGAGGATAAACATTGGGGCATTCCACAACTGACGAGCGAACGAGTATGCACTCGCTCCCGTGCTTCCCTCCAGCTGATATCGTTGAGTTTCAAGTTTTGGCTTCGGGCTTGTAACGGTCGCACGCGTTCCTATCCAAGCATCTTCCCCACCTTTGAGTGCGGCCAATCTACTAGATTTATTGACTATATCCTAGTGGATGTTAGGATGTGGCCGATGTTGGAAGCTATGAGGGTTGATTTTCGCCATGATAGTGATCATAACCCCTTGCTCCTTACTTTAAACAGTGGTGAATTTAGGAGGTTTCAGAATACTCACCATACTCTGGTCCCAGAGCCACTTGTGGCCAATAACTATAAATGTATTAGCAGGCCAAAAGTGATGACCAATCCATACTTGATCAAGGAGATCTATAAATTGTTTGTCGATGCCATGGCTAATTATGAAGAGCATGAGGTCAGAAATATCCCAATTCTCAGCATCCACGAGATGCTGGTATATGAATTACAGAATGTCTTCTATAAGAAGATTACCACCAAGCAAACTTCTGTCACATATAAAACAAGGGATTGGTTTAATGAGGATTGCTCTAAGGCTAAATTAGCATTAAAGTCAGCTATTGTGTCTCGTTCTCAGGGGGTGATTGGAACACCCAGACTAGCATATAATAGGGCTATAGTACAGTCAAAGAAAAGCTGGGAAGATTCAATCTGGCAGGCTCTGCTTGATACAACTAGACACAATGATAATGTGACTTTTTGGAAGTTACTATACAATAGACATAGAGAGGGTAGGAGTACAATTCGTAATCATATTCAACCAGAGATCGGGGTGGACCATTTCACTACTCTTTATGCTCCGTTCTGCAATTCTTCAACCCACGATTCCTTCCCCCAGCATCTGGCTAAAACTCATTTATTGTCAGACAACCTAGGAATGGACGTTTGTAACTACTATGATCACATTTTCTTCACCTTGGGGGAAACTTTTGCTGCAATCGATTCTCTAAAATCTTCTAAAGACCCAGGTCCAGATAGGATACCGGGGGACTTATCTAGGTCTGAGCCATTAATCTGGTCCAGTTATATGAATATGATATCAAATGCAATAGCAGCTGGGGGCCCAATGCCCAGTACTTGGAAAGGGGCCGAAATAATACCCATTTATAAGAAGGGTGAATTGAGTTCCCCTGCTAACTACAGACCCATCAGCCTTATTGATAATCTCCCAAAAATCTTTGTAAAACAACTTTTGGATAGGTTGTTGGATTGGGCTGATGCTCATCAAGTGATCTCACCACTTCAGGCCGGTTTCCGCTCCAAAACTAATACAGTGGATCAAGTTTTTAGGTTGGCACTACTCTATTGGAAATATGTAACCCTTGCTAAACAAAATGTATGCATTGGTATGCTTTTGATATGGTACCTAGAGAGAAACTGTGGGCTGTTTTACACAAAATAGGCACTCCAGGGAACATAATTCATCTCTTACAGCGACTACACGAGGGTACTTATGATCAGGTGAGATCGGGTAATCAGGAGGAATTAACAGACCATATTGCCATCCAGTGGGGGGTTCACCAAGGCTGTGTCCTGGCACCAACACTATTTACTTTATATATAAATGAGGTGGTTCAAGCTGTGTCTCACTGCCAGAACGATGCTCCCTCCCTAAATGTTCAAGAAATCCCTATACTACTCTTTGCAAATGACTCCCTCCTCATCCCTATGACTCCAGTGGGGCTCCAGATTTTGGTTAATGAATTTACAGCATTCTGTGCAGACCGTGGGTTGGAACTGAATGTCAGCAAAACCAAACTAATGGTGTTTAGCCCTGGACCAGCCATGAGATGCGGTATTAACATATCTGGTGTTCCTTTGGATAAAGTCAGCTCAATAGACAATCTGGGCGTGAGGATTTCCAATAATCTAAATTGGGAAGATCAGATCTGTAAAAGTGTGTCTCTCCTCCAACACAGATCAGGTGCCATTTTAAGCCTATATAAAAGTACTGCCACAAAAGCGGTTTCTCCAGCTATTAAGATCTATTTGTCAAAAGCACACAATGCTGCTATCTGTGGTGCTGAGGTGTTGGGATCCTGCAAAGCTCTTAAATTGTCTGTGAGTGAAAATAGCTTTGCAAGAGCATTATTTCCGTGCCCAGGCAGCACTCCTTTGATTCCTATCTTTCTGCATCTTGGATTTAATCTCATCTCAGATTTGTTAGCATTAAGACTGCTACTTTTTTGGGTAAGGATTTGGACCCCCTCAGAGCTTACTATTTATAGGGACTCACTTCTTGACCTTTTAAAAAGACCTAATGTTGTTGCTATCCCATGGTTTAAGCATGTGTCAAACTGGTTCCGTACTTTGGGTCTCTGGGGTTACTGGGAGAACCCACAGGACTTAGAGAAGGCCCAGAAACAAACATTGAAAATAGCCTACTTGTCTCATGTTAGGAATAACTATCTCCTTGGCACATCCCATGGGCGGTTGACTAACCAATTCCTCAACTTTAAATGGCACCCCCAGTATGAACCTTTTTTAGACCTTATCCCTGATCCCCTAGGAAAGAGTCTGTATGCCGGTTTTCATTCTGGGTGTTTACCATTAATGTTTTTTACTAGTAGTTGGAGGGCATTGTCAGTACCCAACCTATGTCCAGGCTGATGTCCCAGAATCGGTTAACACTTTTTTTTCTTCTGCACAGCATATGCTTTTCCACGATGCAAGTGGATCCGCCCAGTCTGTCAGAATTTTGGAATTAGACAATTTGTTATTGCCTTTAGGATTTTAAAGAGCGACACTTCTATTGTACTGATACATGCAGTTAGCAAGTCCCTTGTAGATGCATGGCATATTCACACTCGCCTTTTACAATATCAGGGATATGTAAATATGTATGTTATAGGTCAAGGCCTGAGAGAGTTAATCATTTTTTATTCTTAATATTATCTGATTTTTTTACTTGTTCCTATTTATCTTTTTAATCTAACTTTGTATTTATATGGAGCATTGTGGTCATTTTCTTTGATGGTTTTTATGACCGAATAAAATTTGTTTCACTTCAGACATACAGTTTGTTGCACAGAATTCCATTGCTGACGCTTGCTATGTCACTTCATACATGACAAAATCAAAGAAAACAGAGATGAAGAAAATGTGGGAGGAGGTTTCTGAAGAAAAATCTCTATTGAAGAAATTATACAGTTTTAGCTTGAAAGTGCTCTCAAACAGGGAGACACGTTCATTTGAGTGCTATGACAGGTTGAGAATTATTTGGGTTATTCTATGCCTTGCCAACACGTGAATCAGTCTTGAAATCTTTCCCAGAAATTCAGTACCTAATAGAGCTTGATTCAGAGAGTATAGATATTGTGAAAATAAATATTTTGGATATCTACAGTCCAAGAAGAAGTCCACACCTCGAAAATATGTGTCTTTACAAAATTCTGCAGTACTATAGGTACAAAAATGATGTTTCGGAAAACATTGATGAAGGCAAACATGGTGTATCTGGTTGTGACGGTTGTTTGGTTTGGCATGCAAAAGATAACTTCATAAAGCATAGAAAACTTACTTGTCAAACTGCTGAGAAAATGTACTACTTAGCACTTCTCCAGCTACTCAAACCTTGGCATTCTGAAACAGAGTTACTTGGACAGTATGACTGGACTGCTATGAAGATTGTTTCAATGCTATAAAAGATTGCATTGAGTGTCTAATATTGCCCAACTACGTGAAAATGTTAAATGAAGATATTGAACAAGAGGAAACAATTGCCACTGAGATAACAAAGGATAGTTTACAAAGCAGTCAGAGTTCTGGACCTCTCAGTCAAAATCTTTTTGGCCAGCCCATAATCGAAATTGAAGCTGAAATAGTGAGAAATGAGGTGGAGACAGCAATGCAACAAGCAATAAAAGAAAATGTTGACTTGGAACAGTTAGTAGAATGACTCAATAATGACCAGAAAGAAATATATACGGAAGTTATAAAACAATCAATGTAAATGTACAGTTTTTAAGCCAATTCTTTTGTATGTCAGCGGACAAGCTGGATCTGGAAAAGGTTTTTTAACACAAGTTCTGTCCATTTATCTGCAAAAGACTACAGACTCCATTTCATTATGTGTAGTAACAGACCCTACTGAATTAGCTGCACACAACATCAAAGGAATTAACTTACATTGTATACTAATGACTCTGTTGAACACAATAATAAACTGGAGTACCAAAAGTTCTCTGGAGAAGCTTGTCAGGAACTTTCAAGAGCCTTGAAGATATTAAAATCATGTCATCTTTGATGAGGTGAGTATGGTCTCAAACTTAATGCTCACTTGTGTACATTTAAGAATGCAACAGATATTGAAGACAGAGTCTGATGTACTTTTGGGAGGATAGCATTGTTTTTGGTCATTTATTACAACTTATTCTCGTGATAGGACAGCCTGTGTTTAAGGCACTCTTACATGAAGAAACGTATAATTGCATCCAAACAAAAATGAGGCTCAATACCTAGCAATTAAATGTGATGATCTTGAAGGTGTAAAACAGATAGCATGATCTGTTGAGCGTATTATGCTTGTAAAAGACTGACTTCTATGTTCGCAGAAAATGGTTTCCAGTGTCTTGAGCATATGCTGCAACAATACATAAGTCTCAAGGTTTAAATGTAGATGCAGCTTTTATTAACATTGGTTGCACTGTATTCAAAGAAGGTATGTCATATGTAGCATTGTCACGAGTTAGATCTTTGTCCAGTTTGTACCTCATAGAGTTTGATGACTGTAAAGTAAATGCTGATTCAAGTTGTGTGACAGAGTATCACCATTTGAAAAGCCTGTGTGCTCCTCATTTAGGACAGTACCCAGTGTACAAAAAGCCTAGTATCTTACTGAAATGAAAGATTTCATAGAGACGCTCCTGAGAAGAAGAGGGAAAAAAGAGAAGAAAAAAGTGTTGGAAAAAACAAATACTAAAAATATTGATGAAACTGTTGGTTAACAGTTCTCAAACTTCTCCGGATTGATCTGCTATGCCAATGTAGCTCTCAATGCACTATTGTCTTTACCTCCTCTGGTTCATGCAATTAAACAGAAAAAGGATAACAGATTGTGCTCTGCACTCTTTACCTTGTTAGAACGCTTGAGCAGTGATAGAAAAAAACATATTTTGCATCTTTGATTAGAGATCTTGCAGATCTGTGCAATGAATCTGTACACTTCACTAAAAACAGTCAAAAAGACGCACAATAATTCTTGATGGTCCTAACTGGTACCCTAGAAGAAGAGATGGTAGCTAGTAATAATCGATTGGGACTAGGTTACTCATGGCAGCATGGCTGTGGAAATTGTACCTTTTCTTCAAAAACAGAAATCGATTCAAAACTGTTTATCTATTGACTCTACCATACTGTAAAACTGTCAGTTTTGAAAAAGTGTTTAAAAGTGCATCACAGAATAATGCCTGCACAAAATGTAACTCAGATCTTCCATTAACTTTGAATAGAAGAAGGATTGGCAAGTAAATCATCCTAACGCTACAGTGATGCACTGCAGATGGAATTAAATTAAAAACTCATATTACACATTTTAAAGCTGGACAAATCTCTATTTCTGGTAAAACATATATCTGTGTGGCTATTGTTTTTCATAAAGTAGTAAGTATTACATCTGAACCCTATACCAGCTACTTAAAAAATACACCTGAATGGACTGAGTGTAATGATAGCAATTTTACATTTAAGCAGAGATTACCCTATAACCTACTAAATTTTTAACTTCTCTTTCTTGAACCAAAATTCTAAGATGGATTACTACTGAAAACAAAGTAGATGGTACACTTCTAGGACTTCTAAAACAACAAGTTAAGGCATTAGATGGCCTACCAAGGGTGATGTGTTGATAATGGATTCTAAACTATGAAATGTTCTTACTCAACCAAAGAAACAACAGAGATAGCACTAAATTCAAAACAGAGATCACAAACTACAAACCAGGACAAACATCTACTGACGAGAAAAAGAAATACTGCTAAACTTATGTTTGAAGAACAGCTAAAAAACTAAAAAAAAAAATAACAGCACTCATATACTCCACTGTTAATGGATTACCAAATTTTATGATATCATTCGTCCTACCAAGGGTGATGTCTTTATATACCTTTTCACCTGCCACTATGATTCATATGCATTCATTATATTATAAAACATCAAAATATATTATAATATTTAACAATTATAGGTAAAACACTTTGATGAATATTTGTAGTGAGTGTGATACATAGTAATGTTTATTTAAAATAATGTGTTATGTACTTAGGTTTTTTTTATAGTCCATAAAACTGTTTCCCCCACCCCATTGTTCAGTGATGAGTATCAATAAAGATTTCATTTACAGTGCAAAAGTGTAAATGTTGGGGACAGTGGAAAAGGGAACATGAGATGCTTAAATAAAATATATAATTGCTATACAGTGATATACATGTCTTGTGTTTTGTTATTAATAATTACTTTTTTTATCACAGATTGTGAAACTTTAAATGATAAATTAATAATATGAAAACTGAACTTTTATTTATCTTTTCTCTTGTTCAACACAGATTAAAGGATGGCTTTTTTGCAGTAATGTTGGTAACTGTTTTCATCTTTGTTTATTCATACATCACCTATACAAATACTTTGTACACATAGTTAATAATACTATATTAGAAATTGGGTCTCTAGTTGCCAGAGATATAAACTCTGTCCATGGTGGGACCACAATCCTGGTCAGCGTAAGTCACAACACAACCATATAATATCCTGTGATCCCCCTCTGGTAGCTTGACACAGAGCAGGCAGGCTTAAGTTAGACGGCAATGTGTAAAGTATCTGTGCAATAACTCATACAGTAACACAGTGAAAACACCACAAAAAGTACTCCACACTAGTTTAGAAAAAATAGATAATATTTATCTGAATAAAATATGACCAAAGGGACAAAGATCCAGTATACCCAAGATATGACTTTTTAGAGGTTTAAGTAGTCTTAATCCATAGGATTTAAGGGATGTCTCTTTTTAGCACAAAGTACCTAAAATGCGTGTAAAATAATGATGAAGAGAGCCACAGAGGAGGTGAATCATCAGAAAGTAAAGTGATGCATCGATTTTAACAGAATTATGGAGGTGATGCGTCAGTTCTGGAAATGATGCATTTGCAGTTGTTGTGACTGTTTTCCGGTCCAATGGATATTCTCCATCTGGTGAAGTGTTTGATGGCCCTAAGACTTTTTAACAGGAGGCAAGCTCAGTCCAAGCCCTTGGAGATCACTTGTGGAGGAAATCAAAGTCATTCTAGCAGAGTCAAGGAACAGCAGGTAGCAGGTCAAAAAGCAGCAGAGCAGTCCTTCCAGACAAGCAGTCCAGATGAGTCATTTGGGCAGCAAGGCAGTTCCTCTGATGATGTCCAGTTGTAGGTTCAAAAGTGTCTGATTTTAGTGGGTCACAGACCCAGTTTATATACACAAAAATGCCTTTGAAGTGCAGGAAACTTCAAAGAGTGGTTTTGAAGTGCACACGTCCATCTTTCAGCCTAGTCCTGTCTGCCAGGATCCCTGTGTGGGGTTATTAGTCCCTTGTGTGAGGGCAGACCACTGGCCTGTGAAATGTAAGAGTGAATCCCTCCACCCTTCCTGCCCAGAAAGATCCATTCAGTATGCAGATGAATACAGATGTGACTGAGTGTCCTGTGTTTGTGGTTGTCTGGGTAGAATGCACAAGGGGAGCTATCAACCAGCACAGACCCGAAGTGGATTGGAGACAGACTGTAAGGCACAGAAAGCAGTAAGTGCAGAGAAATACCAGCTTCCTAAACATGGCATTACTAAAATAGTAATGTTAAATCCAGCTTCACCAGTAAGCAGGATTTCTCACTACTATTCCAATCATACCAAACATGACAATGCCATTCCTTTCAGATCAGAAGTTACCACTTAAAAGTATATAATGGAATTTCCAATGCTTGTCTATGAGAGGAGCAGGCTTCACAGTGAACCCTATACCAGCTACTTGTAACGACTTCAGGAGTTTTTCACTACAAGAACACGTAAATCTTACAAGTACATGTCCTGCCTTTTACTTACATAGCACCCTGCCATTTAGGCTGCCTTTGGCCTACTTTAGAGGTGACATATGTAATAAAAGGGGGGTTTAAGGCTTGGCATTTAGGGCCATAGTTATACTTTTTGACGCAAACCAGTGCCAGCGCTGGTTTTCGTCAAAACATTTACCGCTGGCAAATGACATTCCAACACGCCAGGCGGGCGCCTTATTTACAGATTGACGTTAGCCGGCACTGCGGGCTGGTTAGAGTAAAAAAAAAAATACTCTCACCGGGCAGCGCAGGCGTAGGGAAGAATAGGGGTTGTGGGTCAAAAAATGGTGCAAGTCAGGTTAGAGTAAAAAATAATGGCTCTAACCGGACTTGCGCCATTTTTCGACGCACAACCCCCATTGAAATGACTCCTGTCTTAGCAAAGACAGGAGTCATGCCCCCCTGCCCAGTGGCCATGCCCAGGGGATTTCTGTCCCCTGGGCATGGCCATTGGGCACAGTGGCATGTAGGGGGGCCCAAGTTAGGATCCCCTATGCCACCTTAAAAAAATGAAAAAAATACTTACCTCTACTTACCTGTACTTACCTGGGATTGGGTCCCCCATCCATGGGTGTCCTCCAGGGGTGGGCGAGGGTGGCAGGGGGTGTCCCTGAGCGCAGGGAAGGTCACCTGTGGACTGCTTCCATGGTCAAAGACCATGGAAATGAGCCCACAGGTTCCTTAATGCCTGCCCTCACCCAGGTGTTAAAAAACAGCGCAAATCAGGCTGGGCACCATTTTTATGGCCCACCGCCTCCTGTGGATCAAAATGACATGGGAGTATAAATAAGGCACACAGGCCTTAAAGTCATTGTTTGGATGGGAACGCCTACCTTGCATGTCATTAACGCAAGGCGGTTTCACGCATCCAGAAAATGACGCACACTGCTGAATTTTGACATTCGAGGGATCGGGCGTCAAAGTATAAATATAGTGTTAGGTTTGCGTCGAATTTGCGTCAACATTTTTTACGCCAATTCAGCGCAAACAGAGTATAAATATGCCCCTTCGTTTTAAGTGCCACGTGGAAGTGGCAGTGAAACTACACACACAGGCCTTGCAATGGCAGGAATGAGACATGGTTAAGAAGCTACTTATGTGAGTAGCTCAATCAGTACTGCAGGCCCACTAGTATCATTTAATCTACAGGCCCTGGGCACATATAGTACATTTTACTAGGGTCTTATAGGTAAATTAAATATGCCAATTGAATATGAACCAATTTTACCATGTTTTAGAGAGCGAGCGCAGGCACTTTAGCACTGGTTAGCAGTTAAACGTGTCCAGAGTCCTAAAGCCAGCAGAAAGGAGGTCAAAAATAGAGTAGGAGCAAGGCAAAATGTTTGGGGTGACCTTTCAGAGAGGGCCATTTTCCAGCATACTACAACAGCAATACAGGTTAATTAAAATACAAGCTGGCACACACTTATGCATACACCGACGCAACCAGTCAAACACTGATGCATACAGTAACACACCCAGGTACACACTGATGCATACACTAACACATCCAGGCAAACATTGATATATACACTGAAACACCCAGACACACTCATATATATACTGACACACCCCAGAACACATTGATCAATGCACTGATACACGCAGGCACATACTAATCCAGACACTGACACACCCAGGCACACTCTGATGCACACATTAACCCACGCAGACAGACACTGATGCACTGGTTCCCAACCTTTTGACTTCTGTGGATCCCCAGTTTATCATTACTGGAACCCGGGGACCCCCACTGAATCATTATTGGAATCAGGGGACCTCCCACTAAGTCATTACTAGAAGCCTGAGACCCCGGCCTAAACATTGTCGATGATACAAACTGCATAACAATAAACAAAAAATAAAGAAACAAGCATTCATCAAACTCATAGGCAAATGATAATATATTTTATTTAATTTGCAAACAAATATAAATAAACAAAAATTTAAACATTCATACACATTTGGTAATCACAAACTACAAGTTTTATTTTATGACTGTGGAGATTCCTCACATTTGGTGAAAACTTGGCATATATCAAGGTAGGCCAGTCCTGTAATTTTGTGTGTGGGGTTCCTGGCCATGACTGCGGAGTCTCGACAGTCATGAACCTAAAATTAGTAAAATTAAACTCGCAGTTTGTGAACACCAATAATATAGTAAACTTACACGACAGTGTACATTTTACTTTGTGAATCTAGCCAATGTGTCTAAGAAGCATGCATGTGAATTCCATCAAGTGGAACCCATCAGTCTATGAGGATGAAGCTGGCTTGAGCTAAGATTGACATTTGGTGACTGGGTGACTGGAAGGTTTTGTGATGTACTGAATGTACTAGCTTTGGATTTCTTTTGCTACCAGAGCCATAAAAAGGGAGATCAGCTACAACTAGTCTTTTTACTATTTCTACATGTTCTAGTCTTTGAATTGGTAGGTATAATTAGCATTATCAGCTTGTAGACAGTCTGCTAACTGTCTAATGGTGTTCTTGTAGTTTTTCAATACACCTAACCTTTATTGCTGACATGTAATTTTTCGTCATAACAAATTGCTCGTTTTTTTCAGTGGCTGCAAGAAAAGTGGAAAGAGCCTGACAGCTGGCGTCAAATGTCGAGGGGTATTGCAAAAAGGCACCTTTTGCCACTGCATGATTAACAAAGTACACCTGCACAAATGAGTTACATGGGATCAACTTCCATTCACCAAGACCATTTTATTAGAACTTGCAATTATATTAAAACAGGTTTTATCAATTTACTTCACTGCAAAAACGGCTTTAGGTATTTTCACATGTAAATCAGGTTTTTTATTCAAATCCTGCTTTTCAGAATCCATTTTAAAGAATCAATAGCCCAGTAGATAAGGCTGATATTTATTAGACAGAGCTGTATCTTAATGCATCATGCAGCTTTCAGCAACATATTGGCATCCCTTGATGGATAGCTTGACATATCCACGATACCTGGCTTGTTTTTGAGAAACTGAAGCAAAATGCGTATGCTTTTGCTGTCACATAAGCACACCTGAATAATTCATATTGAGGGTATATACGTCAAAGGTAAATGAATATACAATGCTAGCAAGGTGAAGGCTTCGCATTGTAAAAAACATGCATTACATTGTAAATCAGTCTTGAGCACTTGGTCGTTTTTCATGCTGCCACAAAACATAATCTAGGTTCTTCCACTTAAGTACAAGATGGGGGCCCGTATTCACAACAGTTTGGAAAAATGTATGTTTTATTACTAAACATGTTTAACTGCCATCGACTGAACATTTCGAATTCCATGTAAAAAATACAGCAACTATGAAAATGGAAGCGGGCAGGTATGTAGTTGCCCCCATGGGTAGCCAGCTCAAGTGTTTTTTCACTTTGTCATTTGTCGAAAACATGCATTGTCAGAGAAAATATATTCATATTTCCATAGGAGCCTCTTTAAATTATGACTACAACATGTAAGTCTCCGACCATGGAAGCAGTCCACAGGTGTCCTTCACTGCCCTCAGGGACACCCCCTGCCACCCTCGCCCACCCCTGGAGGACACCCATGGATGGAGGACCCAATCCCAGGAAAGTACAGGTAAGTAGAAGTAAGTATTTTTTTCATTTTTTTAAGGTGGCATAGGGGATCAAAACTTGGGCCCCCCTACATGCCACTGTGCCCAGTGGCCATGGCCAGGGGACAGAAATCCCCTGGGCATGGCCACTGGGCAGGGGGGCATGACTCCTGTCTTTGCTAAGACAGGAGTCATTTCAATGGGTGTTGTGCGTCGAAAAATGGCGCAAGTCAGGTTAGAGCCATGATTTTTTACTCTAACCTGACTTGCACCATTTTGTGACGCACAACCCCCATTCTTCCCTCCGCCTGCGCTGCCCGGTTAGAGTATTTTTTTTTTACTCTAACCAGCCCACAGCGCCGGCTAACGTCAATCTGTAAATAAGGCGCCCGCCTGGCGCGTTGGAATGTCATTTGCCGGCGGTAAATGTTTTGACGCAAACCAGCGCTGGCACTGGTTTGCGTCAAAAAGTATAACTATGGCCCTAAATGCCAAGCCTTAAACCCCCCTTTTATTACATATGTCACCTCTAAAGTAGTCCAAAGGCAGCCTAAATGGCAGGGTGCTATGTAAGCTTAAGAAATGTTCTTATGCACGCCTCACTCCACAAAAAAAGATAAAAGGTGCTCTTTTTATAACAATTAATAAACCATGTGGATTACTCAAAAAACTGTCCAGAGCCTTGCACACTGTTTTACTGATATCTGTAATCTATTTTTGAAATTCGCAAAGCTCCCTGCTAGGAGGAAATAGATGACAGTCACCGGGCTCTTGAAAAAACACAATTGTGAATGTCTCAGTGCTGACCAATTACCATCCCATCTCACTGCGATTCTCCCCGGCAAAACTGAACAAAATTGCAGTCAATATTCAGCTACAATGTTTCTTGAAGAACATCAGCTTCTGAACCCAGCACAAGGGTAAACCTGTCTGTCTCATGGTAGGGAGCCGGTCCTGCTGGCGAGCCTGACACTGGACAAAGACGGGAGAGCAATTCGAATTATGTTGACTCTCTATGCCACCTTCAACGATGTGTCACATAACATCCTGATGGAACGTCTTGTTACACTGGTGATTATAGATAACTGGCATAATCCGATGGCCTTCATGCATTTCTGTCAGATGGATCCCACACCACCTATTATTCAGCAATGAGAGCTGTCATCGGAGGCTTCTATAAGTCAAGTTTATTTAATATTACGTCAATTCTAGCTAATTGTTAGACCTGTCAGCCTTGAGGTATTCTTCCCGCAAACATATTGCCTTTCTCCTTCATTTTTTATGATCTTGTTTTCACTGGCGTTAGGATTCTCCACACTTTGACACTGCTTACCAGTGCTAAAGTGCATGTGCTCACTACTTAAAACATGGCATCGTTGGCTTATCCCCACTTGTCATATCTAAGCTGTTTATCAGTCCCTAGTAAAGTGGTACTACATGTACGAAAAGCCTGTAACTTAAATACTACTAGTTGGCTTGCAGCACTGATTGTGCCACTCATTTCAGTAGCGCTTTATGAATATGTCAGGTCTGCCATTGCAGCCTGTGTGTGCAGTTTTTAAACTGCCATTTTGTGGTGGCAAAATAAATGATTTGACAGGCCCAAACCTTCCTTTTTCATACAAATAAGTTGCCCCTGGGGGTAGCCCCTTGAGAGGCCAGGGGGAAGGGTACAGTTTGCTCAAAAAGTGAGACGTTATTTTACGTCTTATTTAACCTGCTGGTAAAAAACTCTTAAATTCATTTTTTCACTACGGCAATAAGCTGCAATGTCCAAATGGAAGTTGGTGACCAGATCATGTTTGGTGTCTTTGGAGGTGCATTGAAAAACCACAACTTATGATGAAGTCGAATTTTAAATAACAATTAAAAAAATGCCACTTTTAAAAAGTTGACATTTTCCCGTCTAAACCAGTTAGTACCTGTAGTTTTTCCTTGTCACATCATTGGGTGTAGCTGATAGTTGAGCTTTGTGTATCCTTATAGATATCCACACATAATAGGGAGCTTATGTGTGTCTGGATGGGCCACCACTGACCGAATTGGAGGGAGGAGGTGGGCCCAGCCCCACTTTCACTTGAATAGGCTGTGCCCTGCCTCTAAACAGATGTCTGCATACTCCCTGTAGTTACTCTGGAGTCAGGACACAAAACAGGGGAGGTAGGATGCCTGGGGACTTTAAAGGGAAACCTCTGGAAGCTCCTACCCCCACTTCAAAGGCACAACTGGGTATAAGTAATAAACCTCAGACACTGCCACACCCGTTCACTTCTGGACCTGTGGATACTCTGCCAGGAAGAAGGACTGCTGTGCTGCTGAAAGCACTGCCCTTTTGCTGGACAGCTGCCCTGCTGGACTCCTGCCTTTTTCGACTGCTGCCTTGCTGTGCTGACCTGCTTCCTTCGGCCTTCTTGCCAGGGTGAGGTGGATTGGACTTTCATCTATTGAACCCAGAAACCTAAAGTGACTCCAGGGGCTAGTTAGCTTTCCTCCTGATCTAAAGCCTCAGGGACACAACAGGCTTCCAAGAACAACTCACCTGGTGCTGGACCCTTGGAAGTGGGTCTAGATGTGCCTTGCCAGCCTCTGTGGACCTAGCAGAACCAACGCATCTCATCTGATGGGCAGAGAAAACCTGGGCAGAACCGAATAATTGCTGCTACTGTGTGAATCAGAACTGCCACAAAAACCTACATCACACCGCAGCCTGTCACTGCATCGGAACCACTGCTGAGTGATGCATCCTCAGCCCAACCCCTCATATCCGTCATCGATGACATCCTCAATGACGAAGCCAGACTCAATGACAACGCAGGTCTTCGCACTGCAGCCTTATTGCATCTGGGAACTGACACATTGCTTCGTCTGCATGATGGTTTAACCCCCCTCAACCAAGAACCCAATTTCTTACACTACCTTTACAGGATCTATAGGGTCCATTTTCTATTCCAGTGCAGATGATGCTCAGCTTATCAGAAAATGTCAGTCATTCATTACATCCGCTACCTCTATCATAGCCAAGAAGGAGCTGGTCTAGAAACACTCTCTTGGTTTTCATATTCGGTGTTTTCTTTTTATTTTATATTTCAACTTCTATTGTACACAAACACTGCTGTGTACAACTAGCTGTATTAGTATAGGTCTAGTAAGGTACATTTGGCTGAGTGTATATCAGGAGACATATGCGAGTAAAAGGGAAGCAACAAGGGCAAAATGATGCTAAGAAAGTCTTTAGGCATGCCATTGAGAACTGAACTCTAAAGGAAGTAGATGGGTTAATTGAGGAGTTTGTATCACTAATTAATTCAGACCTGGATGGGTCAAGGTTTTTTCCACCCCCTAAGAAGCAACAGAAATTATTTTGAAAGGGTAAGCCAGTGGCATCATTAACCACCAACACAACTTATTCCAGCTATGCCTCCACACATGTCCCCAGTTGTCCACAAGCAGTTAATTACATGACCACCATCTTCCCTACATGAGCAACTAGCAACATTCTGTCATAACAGACATGCCCTGACCTTGCCCTGGTCATGCCCTGACCCCATCTGAGAGAGAAATGTGAAATTTTAAACAAGCCATTGCACATGCAGAACATTTCAACCCAGCCCCCAATCTGTGAGGGGTTCAGTGTGGAGATTGACTCAATGAAGACCTTACATGGGGTTAAAATCTGGGATGGCTGATGTTCTTTTACATGTTGGGTTAATAATAAATTATAATTATTTTACACAAACTGGCACAATTTAAAGTATATAAGTGAAAATAAAGCAACACGATCTTTAGAATTCGTCCCCTTTTTCTCTGCTTTCTACCCTCCCACCAGTCAGAGAAGCTGTGGGGTGGCGATTATTGCCCACGACCAATGAATGGGAGGTAAACAATGAACTATGGATAGCGCAAATAATCCACTGGTCCTTGGGACAGTGCATGACAGCAGAACAGCAATGGCAAAAGCACTGAGTAATACATGTAACCACCTATGCACTACCAATACTAATGTCAAGAGAGATAATTTTAGTACAAACCTCACAGGCCACTCAGTGAAATTTGCACTTGTAGGCATCATTCATTAGCAGATGTGGGCTGCATTGTGGCACGATCTGCACAATACTTCTCACCTTTGACTGAAGGATTCGAAAGAGAACCCGGTCTTCTGCTGGTTCTGGACTGATCAAGATCAGGGCAACCCTTTCTAGTAGCCATGGATGCTGCTTGACAGGAAAAGCCTAAGCAAACCGTAACCTCCAGAAGGAGTCACAGGGAGAAAAAACCCAAATAATGTGGGAAAAAATGTCAAAAGAGGAACTCCTGAAAAAGGAAAAAACAAGGGTGAAAAAAGGGAAAGATTTTGAAAAAATCTCAATCAGAGCAACAGGAACGGGAGAAAAAACAACGAACAGGAGCAAGGATCACCACCAGAAGGAAGTGTTTGCAATGCAAAACAGATCAGGACTGAGTGACTTATATACTGGAAGACAGGAATAGACAACACAGGAAAGAGAAGCAACACCATCTTGGATTGGGAAAGGTCCATAGAAAAGAATGGAAAAAAGTAGCAGTATAAAAGAAAAAGGCATGCTGGGAAAGAGGAATAGAAGAAGACAACATGGAAACCAGCAAGAAGACAGCATGGAAACCAGGAGAAAGAAAAAAGACGAAGTGCACAGAAAACAGAAGAAAATAATTAAAAAGAAAAGAAGAGGAGTCCACCATCGACAAGCAAGGAGAAACGTCATAGAAACAGGTAAGGACAACGCGACCGGGAGCACGAAAAGTGCTTCCTGAAACACGTTGTGAATGTTGTGCAAAAACGCAGAGGACGGCAGCCGAAAAAAGTGATGCTGCGGTTAAGTGCGGCGTCACACATTGTGTATATAGTGCAAGTTCCAAACCTTAAACGAAATGTAAGGGAGGACCAAGATTCTTAAAAGAACAAGGTCTCTCATTTGATGAGATCCTCTAGACATTAAATTTCATTAATTAAAGATCTAAGATAGATTAAACATTATTCCTCTTGCATGCAACTTACCTAATAGTTCCCTAGTGGAAGGAGTGGTGACTTCAGAACTGTGATTGTTGATTGGTGTTAGGTCACCAATGCAATTTAAATTAACCCTCCATATCTGCTCTGACCTTCTAGGGGTGTGATTGGCTCTACAAATCAAGTGAAAGATGTCTCAAATTTAGTTCACATTGCAGAGCCTACATCCAACTTAGCTAGGATTGATTGACTCACAACAGAATGTTTTAGTAAACCTACCATAGGGGGCAACCCAAAAGCTACATGTAGATGGGGACCAAGGTTGCTAGTACTTGTGAAGGGTCTTTTAATGATCCTACAGCTCAGGGAATATGTGTGGGTTCTATGCATTTTAGCCGCTACTTCTCCTTCAAGTACCATAAATACTAGGGTTGCCACAAATCCCACACTCACAGTATTTATCTACTCTGTTTAGTTCATTTATCTAAACGGATTGCAGAGTTATAGCTCCCGTCCTGGAGCATCACATGTTGACTTTTAAAACTGCATAGAGAGTTACCACAACTGTAATTTCCAGGAAACATAGGCTGTGGAGCTCATTTTTGCAGCAGGGTTTGTAAATTTGATTCTAGAAACATTGCCTTCCTCATCTGGGAGAGCTTCTGGTGGTTTAGCCATGTGGGTTAAACTTAAACGCTTAAAAAAAGTAAAACAGATCTACTAGGACAATCTAGTTCCCTTCAGTTCCTTTAAATCTCACAGTGATGTATGTTTATAATCGTAGTGTGGCTATGAAGAAATAATTTCTCACCTAAAACCTTCTTGAAATATGTTTAGATTAGGAACAAACTAATAGTAAAAATCTGCCAGCTGGTGACTTCAACATCACCTTTGAACACTTGGGCCCTGATTTATACTTTTTGACGCAAACCTGCATTAGCGCATGTTTGCGTCAAAAAGTTTATCGCTGGCTAGCGCCATTCCTAGACACCAGCCGGATGTCATATTTAAGGAATGACGCTAACCGGTGGTAAGGCCTTGTTAACATCAAAATAAATTACGCTAACTGGGTGGGGGAGGCATAGGGGAAACAGGAGGTTGTGTGTGGAAGAATGGTGCTAGTCAGGTTAGAGTCAGAAAAATGACTCCTGTCTTATTAAAGAAAGGAGTCATGCCCCCCTGCCCAATGTCCCCTGGGCATTTCATCATAAGTTGTGATTTTAAATTGCGAGCAGGGAGACACCAAACTCAAAATTGTGATCTTTTCCCAATTGGACGTTATACTTAAAGGTTGCTTCAAGGTAAGCTCAATGTTAACATAGGCCTTGCAGTAGTGAAAAATGAATTTAATTGTTTTTCCGTATCTGGACATGTTAAACCTAAAAGTACATGTTGAACGTTAGCCCCAAGGGCAGCGTACCCTTGGGGCTAACCAGGGGCTACCATAGGAGTGACTTTTGTGAATTAAAAATGAAGGTTTTGGCGTGCAAGAGGGTACACTTTCCAGGTTGAAATGGCAGTTTAAAACTGCTCATACAGGCTAAGCAGTGGCAGGCTTGAGATATGTTTAAAGGGCTACAGTAGTGGGTGGCACAATCAGTGCTGCAGGCCTAGTAGTATCATTTAGTTTACAGGCCCTGGGCACATATAGTGCGCTTTACTAGAGATTTACGAGTAAATGAAGTATGTTAATTGTGGATAAGGCAATATCACCATGTATACAGCATCTCCATTTTAGCACTGGTTAGCAGTAGTAGAGTGTGCACAATCCTCAAACCAGCTAAAATGAAGTCAGAAAAACAGACAGCAAAAAGATTGGGGAAACCATGCCAAGGATCTCAGGTTTTAAGAGGTGATCAGACATTTCTGCAAGGTATATGAAACAGTTTGACTGACGATAGATATGAGTTGGTGGAGGTAAATTGGAGGAATGTGTTGGAGCCTGTTTCCAACAGGGATAGTCGATCCTTGGCATATAGAGGCACAGATGAGTTTATCTGTAACCAACCAGGTAAAATGTACTATTTCATCTGAATTGTGGGTAAACCATTTTCCTAATCATTATTCACTAGAATTTACCCCCGTAATTCACCCGAAACTACCATTATCCTCAAGCCATTAGATTATTTTCCCGGCCTAGAGGAGCTACCATCTACTTCCCTCAAATGGAGACATTCTTCACAATACTGAACCTGAAGCTAATGAAAGCTCTGCGTTCGGGCAAAATACTGACTAAAAAATCATTGTGATACCAAAATATCATATCAAGAATATTGGGATGTCAAAAAGATTGTGCATATATTGCATTATTTATTAATTTAATTGTAACATCATTTTTATTTATCATATACTTATAAAGTTTGACATATTTTTTATATATTCAATGATTTTTAAGTTTGCATTATGTATTTATTTTTATGCTATGTTTTAAAATGTAAAATTTAGGAATATTATCACTTAACCTTCCTCATGACGTATTTGGTTTGCCCAGATCAGTCAGTTTTTATTCCTGGTCATTCCACCTCTTATAATCTGCGTATCTTGGAGGATATTGGTTACGAATGGGCCATGTTGGAAGTCGTTTTAGATGCCACCAAGCCATTGACTCTGTTGAGTGGGAATTTCCTAATGTCTATCTTACGGCAGATGGGCATGCCTTGATCTTTCTTGTCCTTGATTGCACTCCTTTACTCCAACTCCGTGTCTAGAGTTTGCTTAAATGGGGCAATAGACACTCCCTTCGAAGTCAAGCGTGGCATGTGTCAACGGTGTCAACTGTCGCCCTAACTTTTTGATTTGGCGGTGCCAAGTTGCAACGACACCATCATGAGAATGCCTTGCGGTACCCTAGAAGACATCTCTTGATCTCTTCATGTGCCAATGACATGACCCTGTTTCTATGCAACCCTCTCCTCAGCTTTGAGAGTTGCACAGCGTTGAGAATTTATACAGTTCTGCAAGTTCTTGGGCTTTCAGACAAATTGGGAGACATTGCAGATTTTTACAGTGAAACCAGTTACTCCACTCTTCAACAAAGATTTTCCATTACAGTGGTACCAGACAGACATCAAATATCTAGGAATCATGATGTCACAAGATAGAGAGGAAGTGATTCACTCCAATTCGGGTGCATTGTTGTCTTTCCTCACTTTGAGAAAACAGGGCTGATTGCAGAGGCCCCCTAACTTTTTGCCCCCATTTTCCACTTTTTGCTGGTGTTTTCCTTACTCTGATGGTGCCCCCTGGGTACAGCTAACCAGTCCCAGGGCCTGTGCTCTGTGTAAAATCAATATGCAAAGTAGGCTAATTATAATTGGCTAAGTTAACATACCTATAAGTCCCTAGTATATGGTAGGGCATGTAGGTTTAGGGACCACAGCATAGGTAGTGAACCCATAGGTGCACTGCAGAGGTGCCCAGTGTCATTGTAAAGGGAGGCATGCCTTGCTGGCTGCTTTTAAGTTAAAGTTATATGCAACTTCAACTTTGGAATTAAAAGTAGCTCCAAAGTCTTAAACTACCTTATTTTTACATGTAGGTCACCCCTAAGGTGTGCCCTATGTGCCCCTCGGCATGACTGCCATGTAACTATAAGCAGGGACTTTATAAAAATAGTTTTATAAGCCCTGGTGAGGTAAAAACAGCCAAATTCTTTTTTCCCTCATTGTAGTGAATGGCCTCTATAGGCTAGAATGGGGAGTTTATTTTATTTTTAAGAGTCCCCTTAAGTAATGGATACCAAGAGTTTGGTATCAAATTAATTGTTATAATAAATCCCACAACTTCCAGTTGTGGGATTTAATATAACTTGTTCAGGTAAAGAGTTTTAAACTTTACCTGAAAAGTTGCCAATTTCAGCCCTGCATTGTTTTTGCTGCTGTGCTCTGATTGGCCAGCCTCTGGCAGCCTGGCCAGGCTGCCTTGATGAGGTGTGAAGTGGCCTGGCTTCACACAAAGAGATGTGCCTGTGGGAGGGAATTTCCTCTCAGCAGATGGTGAGGCAGGAAGGGGGAGGGCTGCCAAACTGGTCTTCAAAGGCAAAGAAGGACATAGCAACCAACCCAGCAACACCCCCACATCCTGCAACCCCAGACAACTAGGTGCCCCCTTGATTAGATTAGGAGAGGGCAGGAGAGGGGTGTGTTTATGATTTTTAGCCACACCAGTGGTTGGGCTTAGCCAGATGTAACCTCCAAAAATCAGATTCATCCATGATGGATTTTTGAAGAATGTTGCCTCCTGGGATTGATTTTTGCCACACTTCCCAGGAAGTGGTCATCACAGGGGGAAGGACCCTGCACCTGATTGGAGAATCAGGACACCTCTGTTTTTCACCCAGGAGCAAGGATAACACTGGCAGACCTGCACCCACACCTCAGTTCCCTACCGCATCCCTACCATGAAGAACTACAGAAGAAGAAGGACTGCCCTGCTGGACCCCTGGCCTGCACCTGGAACCTGCACTCAGAAGGACTGCACCAGCTGCACACTTGGGCTTTACCACAAGAAGGACTTTGCCTGGCTTCAACTGGTTCAAGGAGGGACTCCCTGTTTGCTACAGGTGAAACATTCATAACCAGAGTCTCCTGCACCAACTCCTGAAGAAATCAACCAGCTGACAACTGCCCAGTGGCCAAAAAGGAGTTTGCACCAGGTGCATTCTGGGAGTTGTAGTCCGCACCCCCCAAGGATCATCTCAGAGCTTCTAGACCCTTGGGGTGAGCTGTGGACCCCAAAAGAACCTTAAAAGAACATCTGGGAGAAGCCCCAGAAGTTTGGAGAAGTTTGGAGTACTTTAAAAAAAAGCTCCATAGAGGGACGACCCTCCGCGGCAACTCTAGCCGGCTTGCCTCAACCGCGACCCGGCCTGATTTGCAGGTTAGTCCCACTGAAGAAAATCTCCAATAAACATACTAAGGGGGTCATTCTGACCCCGGCGGGCGGCGGGAGCCACCCGCCTGGAGGGAACCGCCGAATGACCGCACCGCGGTCAAAAGACCGCGGCGGCCATTCTGGCTTTCCCGCTGGTCCGGCCGTCGACCGCCAGAAGGCCGCCCGCCGGCCCAGCGGGAAACCCCCCTCAACAATGAAGCCGGCTCCGAATGGAGTTGGAGTTGTAGGGCTTGTAGGGGTACGACGGGTGCAGTGGCACCCGTCGCGATTTTCAGTGTCTGCAAATCAGACACTGAAAATCTGTATGGGGCCCCCAGGGGCCCCACGACTCCCGTTCCCGCCATCCTGTTCCTGGCGGTAAAAACCGCCAGGAACAGGATGGCGGGAAGGGGGTCGGAATCCCCATGGCGAGGATTCCCTGGGCCAGGGGTAAACCGCCGCGGTCAGAATGGCCCAGGAAGCACCGCCAGCTTGTTGGAGGTGCTTCCGCGGTCCCCGGCCCTGGCGGTCCATGACCGCCAGGGTCGGAATGACCCCCTAAGTCCGAAGGTAAAAAGTTGACCTCCAAGCCAGCGTATCAGAGGATGGCTCCAGGGACGTCAGATCAAGATCCAGGTTTGCCCCGGTCGAAGGATTTTCACCTCGAAAAAACAACTAAGACCGAAGGTAAAAATCTCCACGAGGGCTCCCACAACACGTATCCGGAGAAGAGTTCCAGGAGGTCGGATTGGACTGGCAGGTTCGTCCCGCTGAAGAAATTCTTCAGAAAAGAGACTAAGTCGGAAGGTAAACTTTTGGCCGAGGCCTCCCGCGAGCTGTAGCCGAGCAGGGCTCCATCGCGGTCGACCTTAAACTTTGACTTTACCCCGGTCGAGGTGCAACCAGATGACCCGATTGGCGCTTTTTGTTTCTAGGCGCTAAAAAACAATAATTCTTTAAAAATTCATATCTCCGGTTCCCCTTATCCGATTTTATTCGTTTTTGTGTCATTTTAAAGATACAAATTTACTCTATATACTGGATTTTTAAACTGTTTCCTGTGTTTTATTTAATTACTGTTTTGTGATATTTGAATGTTTTACACTCTGTCTCCTAAGTTAAGCCTTGTCGCTCGTTACCAAGCTACCAAGGGTTGATCTGGGTTTAATTTACTGAGACCAAACTGGACCTAAGTGTAGGTTAGTGGCCTATTGCTAAGTGTAGGTACCTACCTGCCCTTACCAATAACCCATTTTCCAACACTCACCAACCATAGACCTCAATATATTTCTCTAACCATTTCCCTGACCGGCCGTATTGCCCTGATAAAAATTGGGATACTACCTGAATTCTTCTTCCTCTTTTTAAATATACCCTTACCATTCCCCTGCTTTTTCTTTGAAGCACCGAAGACCCAAATGATTCGCTTGGCGTGGGCATGGAAGCCACCCCGTTTACAGTGGGATGTTCAGGTCTTACCCTTTTAAGAAGGGGACTTTGAAGCCCCTGACATAAAATTTTACTATTTATTTGCTCAGGCTCATCATGCCATCCATTGGCACACTCCTACACCCTTTTCTCCCCAACATGACCCCTATCCCACCATCCTTCTTTTTGGGCACCTTGTTAGATGGCCCTTCTTTAGCAGACTCTGCAATCACTTTTACCTCGAAAGCTTGGGGTAGCCTAGGCAACAAAATGGGCAATACACTCCGCTATTTGCTTTTGATATCCCTTTCTCATCAACTTCTACTTCTGGTTACTCATGAGCTCCTAAGTAGGCTTCAGCACACACATATGGGGTTGGTACATTCCTCTCCCAAACAGACTTTCTGCTTCTCCACTAAAAACTTTACCTACATCTGCTTGAGGCACAATGTTAAGTAAGCCATGCCTTTTTTCTGGACAAGCCTCCTACTTTTCACATCCTACATACAAATATTCAAGCTTATTCTCCACGAAACCTGGTGTCCATCCTATACCACACCACACAAGAGAAATACTCTGGTGCTCAGGGCCTGGCAAGACCACAGTGGAGGATGATATTGTGGCAGCCCTCACAGATGAGCAGTGGAAATCCTGTTGTGTGCAGATGTGCAGGTAGCTCAAAGCAAGTAGGCTCTCCATTATCCATTACAAGTACCTTCAAAGGATGTTTTACACTCCTGTCCATCTGCATAGAGATGGATTTTGATCAGACAGCTTTGCCAGATGTGGGATGGCTGGGGCCGAGTTCCTTCCGTTTGCATGTTCCCGTGGACTGTACACAATTTCCGGTGCAACGTGGCCACTGTGATCTCTCTCATAATGGGACAGGTTCTGACACTAGCCCTGCTTTTGGTGCTCTTCAGTTATGTGGATGAACTTGAGACCTCCTTCAGGAAATATGTTGCGATGTCATTACCTAAACACAGAGAGGCCTATCCGTTGGGTCGGGGGGGAAGTTGGATACATATGCTGAACTTCTCCCACCCTTATTTGGCCTCAGGACATTTGGAAATCACTTTGCTCATATTTTTTCTACATGCATCATTGACAGATTCTCCTGATGGTATTGCTGATGCAGAGTGCAGAGGACAAACTAGGAGAGATGGAGAGGTCATCCAGCTTTTGCCCTTGTAAAGGCTGTGTCCAATTTACAATGATTCCCCTAAGTCTATTTCTATTGTGTCCTAAGTGCAATTTGCCTCTCCTGTCACTATTCTGTCTCCTGGGAATGGACGGATGGGTTCATTCTTTTCTTTTATTATGCTTGTCTTTTGACTTTTTACCACAGATTTGTATGGGGGTAGGATTTGAGTCCAGATGACTCCAATATGCATGTCATGAATTTGTGGCACATCTGTTGATGTTACTGTTTTTTATTTATGAAGAGTTTTATCTTAAATTGTAGCATGTCTTTAAATTATTTTGTTTTATTTGGTAATTTTAGGTGCAATTTGAGTTACAGATTGTTGAAATGATGGCTTGTTCAAATTCTATGATTATTGTTTGTGGGTAGTAGTTATTGTTTTATGGTTAACGTGGTTTAAGAGTTTGTAGTAGGTGCAAATGTAATTATTTGGTAGTAGGGCATATGTAAAAGGGATAGTTGAGCTGTGATACTCATCATGTATGGTTTGGGACACATTTTAAAGGTCCCATTCATCATCCAGGTCTGACAGTGGCTTAGTTTTAGTAAGTTAACTGCTTTAGGAAATATTAGGATTTGTTTATCATTGTTTCGGCCATCATATGACGAGAGGGGCTCCACATTACGGGGCTGATTACGAGACTGGTGGACGGGAACACTCACCTGTCAAACTCCAGACAGGGTGGTCAGTGCCCTCCTGGTGACCTCCCTTCTAGCCCCATTATGAGTTTCCCACTGGAGTTATCAGTGGCAACCAAGGTTTTCGCTGGTCAGCCCAGTGGGAAAGTGGAAGCAGCATTGTCCCTGGCAAACTGCTGTATACAGGGGGCACCAACACCCTCAAAATGAATACTGTCTACACAGCAGACAGTGCACATTTTGAGGGTGCTGGGCAGGGCAGGGGGACCCCTGCACTGCCCATGCCACGGTCTTGGGCAGTGCCCTCGTAGCCCTTTGTACCTGTTCTCCACCAGCCTTTTCATGGCAGTGGTACCGCCATGAAAAGGCTAACACAGAACAAGGTTGTAATCAGCAGGGCAGTGCTGACTTCCGTGTGGCCTAGCTGATTACAACCTGCACCCTCCAGCAGCCTGTTGGTGGTCTAACCACCAATCTCGTAATGTGGCAGTGTGACAGCCTTAACCACAGCAGTCCAACAGACACCGCAACACTGTTGTAATAAGGCCTTAAGTGTTAGTTTTAAGTGTTCAGGTATTTTGTTATTATGGTATCTTTTAGAAACAGAAAGTGTACCACTGTTTGCTTTATTCAATTTTGCAATTAAGCGTTATAAGGTGTGCATAGGTGCAGTTGGCCTGTGATGTGTTTGGGGACTTCAGGGAGTATATATTTCAGGATTTTTGTTGAGGGCTTCTGGGAACTAGTGCTTGCCTCTCCTATACCCTGCAATACTTCCCCTACTTTTGTTTCTGTCACATTTTGGGGTTGGTTGTGTTCCCTTACATTAATTACAGTATCAACTTCTCTAGTGAACCTCCCATAGCATGCATTAGGGTAATAAGTAGTATATTGCCAATTTACACTTTCCATTGATGTACTTTCTTGGTTCTAGGTGTAGCCACTCAAACTTCATAATTGCTTTCCTTTCTGTCAAGAGATATATCTTGTTTTTTCTGTCATTATGTTGAAAATAGTGTAATTGAATAAAGTATTACAACTTTAAAATGTTTATATGTGTGTTATTTGCAAATAAAATTATGCAACTAGTTTTCTTTTGTTACACTTACATGTATGTTCTTCTTATATGTTTCCCACTTTCTTTGCAGCTTTTCCATTGGGGATGTTGTAATGTGGGACAGCTTTTATATTGTTGGATTAATTATCTGTGTGATTTTATTGGTTTAGTTTGTTTGTAGTTTAGTTTTATTGGTGAGTTTGTGTTGTAATTAGTCAATTTATAAGTTAATAAATTAGGTGTATATAGTTCCATGAAGATACAGTCATTAGCTAAATATAGTCCGTATGTTATTAATGTCTTTGGTAGCAATATGTTAAGATATGGGGGGAACTTAGTTCGTTATGGTATGGCCCGTCCTCCCCTTTGTGGGAGACTCAGGATGGAATGTTCGGGAGGTGGTAGGGATCTGAAGTGCATGATAGAATGTTGAGAGTTGACAGAGAAGGAGGTGAAGGAAGGCGCAGAGTGGAGAAGAAGAAATAAAGGGGGTGATTCTCACCTCCGCCGCCCTCCAGAGTTCCCCCCTCCAAAATACCGCTCCGCGGTCGCAAGACCGCTGAGGGTATTTTGGGTTTTGCACTGGGCTGGCGGGCAACCGCCAAAAGGCCGCCCGCCAGCCCAGTGCAAAACGGCCTTCCCACTAGGACGCCAGCTCAGAATTGAGCCGGCGGAGTGGGAAGGTGCGACGGGTGCAGTGGCACCCGTCGCGTATTTCAGTGTCTGCATAGCAGACACTGAAATACAAAGTGGGCCCCTCTTACGGGGGCCCCTACAGTGCCCATGCCATTGGCATGGGCACTGCAGGGGCCCCCAGGGGCCCCGCGGCACCCCCTACCGCCATCCTGTTCCTGGCGGGAGTCCCGCCAGGAACAGGATGGCGGTAGGGGGTGTCAGAATCCCCATGGCGGCGGAGCGCGCTCCGCCGCCATGGAGGATTCACAAGGGCAGCGGAAAACCGGCGGGAGACTGCCGGTTTTCCGCATCTGACCGCGGCCGAACCGCTGCGGTCACAATGCCCTACGGGGCACCGCCGGCCTGTCGGCGGTGCTCCCGCCGACCCTGGCGCCGGGGTCAGAATGACCCCCAAAGTCTGTTCTTGAAGTAAAGAAGTGTACCGTGGACTTTATAATACTGGCGACGAGGAGTGCATAAGGGGGCACATTCTTCTCCACCCCTTTTTCAGGTTGGTGACTCTCCACCCATCCTGTGTCCTTCGGAAATTGAAGCCTCGGAGTTCCGATTATTGCATTAACTGTCAACTGAAGTTAACGTTCTGTTAATGAGTAAAAACATAGGAACTGAATACGAACAGAAATTTAGTTTCTGTCCGCGTTGGTTACATTGGACAACAGAATAGGGTAGGGGCTGAGGTGTGAAGCAGTGTCGGACACACCGTATTGCTAGTGCGGCACCGGTTTCCTGCGATCGGTGTGGAGGTACAGTGGTGTGAAGAAATGTCGTTTTTATAAGTGCGGCAGCGGCGGTTTCAGATTCCAGGTCAGACAACGTGTAAAGCACGAACGGCGGCCTGCTTTGAATTCCCTGAATCAAAGCACAAGCGCCGCGTACTTCAATTAGAAGTCAATTAAAGTTACAGCTGACATATGGAGCGGCATTTGACTGAAATCTGCGAGTGTTTCGCTTCGATCGGCAGCCGGTTTTGAATTCCTCAGGAACTAGCACAAGCGCCGCGTATTTCAACTAAGGGTCAATTACAGTTTACAGCTGTGAAGATTCGATTCAGCCCTGACTAGAATTCCAGCTGACAAGACGAATGGCAATTGGCTTTAGTCTTCGTGGTTCCAAGTCGACGGTGAAGGTTCTATGCTTCATGCCTGACAGGAGTTCCAGTCCAGGGACGTTTTAAAATTGAACAGCAACTTGCAAATCAATCGCTGACAGGCACAGCAATTTTGTCTGTCAAGGATTAATCTTTTGCCTGTTAACTACTTCGCTGACAGGCACAGCATTCAACTAAATTGTATTTCACGATTAATTTGTTTTATTGTGCTTAATCGTGTCAGGTGTAATTTTGTTCCTTATTTCAATATGTTCATTTAAGGAAAAAAAATATATATAATGCCATTACCTTTATGTTAGTAGTATTCAAGCACAATCTTTTGGGTGTATTTTCAGATGTAACCATATTGAATCTCATAGTTTAGTGTTATTGAGAGTCATTACAAGGTTAATCCATTATAGCAGGTGCTAGTAAGACATTATCTGTTCTGTTAATTGGTATTTTAACCTAGACAATGGCAGCAGCAGGAATGTCACAACCAATTCCATTTTTGAACGAGATGGTGAACCAAACGTATCGTGGAAAGACTGGTTTAAGATTTTTGAGTCTTACTTAATTGCAATTGGGGGGGACAGGTTCAATCCTATTAGGAAACAACACATTTTACTGCATAATCTAGGAACTCATGGGAGGAAAATATTTGAATCCCTTCCAGATCCAATCTTCCCTGAGGGGCAAGCCCCAGATGAGTATGTAATTACATACTCGAAACTGGAAAAGCAATTTGGAGATAGAGTCAATGTAGTATTAAAGAGGCATAAAAAAATTTCCCGCTGTCAAAGCAAGCAAGAAAGTGTAACGAACTATATTGCAGCTTTAAGAGGATTGAGTACGTTATGTGAATTTGGAGAATTAAATGATTCTCTAATTAGAGATCAATTAGTTCGTTGTACCAACAACCATAAGATACAAGAAAAACTGTTACAGAAACAACCAGGATTGGTAGAAGCAATTGAATTGGCCAAATCAATTGAACATACTGCAATTTATCTACAGGAAATTAACTCTCCTTCCCCTGATACACATGTAAATGAAATTGTGGAGGAAGCGAAAGAGGAGAAAATCCTTAAAATCAAATGTAATGAGAGACAACCCCAAAAATATACTGTGAACAGAACAAATTTAACTTGTTTTCGCTGTGGCAGTAACAATCACCTTGCCAATTCCATGTCCTGCCAAGCTAGATCAGCGATTTGCAGGAAATGTAATAGAAGAGTCCATTTTGCGAGGGTATGCAAAGATAGTTCCAAGTATGGGGATAACAAAAAACCTGAAGAACTACCGCAATTAATTAAAAAGATTATCTTGCAGGTCAATTGTGAAGACAAAAGCAACACCCAATACCCCGTGTGTACAGTCACAATTGGTAACGAGAACATAAAAATGTATGCTGACTCATGTTCCCCTATAACCATAATAGATGCAAAGAACTTCCAGAAAATCAAAAAAAATGGTGCAATAGAGATACAGAAGCCTGACATAAGCCCCAAAGGTTATAACAGAGATCCGATAAATTTGAAAGGGATGTTTAAAAGTATCATTTCCTTTAAAGACAGATCCACGGTAGGGAAAGTATATATAGTAGAAGAAGGGTCCAATCTTTTAGGCTGGCAACATCAAAAAGAACTGGGGATAACGTTGGACCCCAATAATCCTGAACAGGTTCTGTGTATAGATAATTCTGATTCTAATTCGGTGAAAGCTTTCATTCAAGAGTTTCCTGATATTTTTTGTGAGCAACTAGGATTACTTGAAAACTTTCAACATAAAATTAAACTCAAGCCCAAAAGTAAACCCATTGTACATAAAACCAGACCTATTCCACACTTGCTGAAGCAATTAGTAAAAAGAGAATTAGAAAAATTAGAGTCACAAGGAATTATCCAACCCATTGAATGCTCCGAATGGTTGGCCCCCATTGTGGTGGCCAAGAAAAGCAATAACAATGAAATCAGGATTTGTGTAGACTTAAGAGACCTAAACAAAAATATTTGGGTCGAGCGGCATCCTCTTCCGAGAATACACGAAATACTGAGCACCATGGGGGAAGCTTCATACTTTTCTGTACTAGACCTCTCGAGTGCATATCATCAAGTCGAATTGCACCCGGAGTCCAAATGGTTAACAGCATTCACCACTCCATTTGGATCTTACATGTTCAACAGGATGCCTTTTGGCCTGGCATCAGCTGTGGCGGTTTTCCAAAAAATCATGCAAAACATCCTAGGCAGTGTGTCCAATACGTTGTATTTCCAGGATGATGTACTTATATATGGTGCAACAGAAACTGAGCATGATAAAATACTTAGGGTTGTCCTAAAAAAGTTAAAAGCAGCAGGTCTCACATTAAAGAAAGAGAAGTGCAGACTGAAAGTAAATTCTGTGGAGTACTTAGGGCATGTTATATCCAAGGATGGCTTTAAACCCAAAGTTTCACTCGTTGACGCAGTAATGAATGCCAGTGCACCAAAAAACAAAGATGAGCTGAGGTCCTTTCTTGGCCTTGCTGAATTTATGGCCAAGTACGTAAAAAATGTCTCAAAGGTCTCAGCAGATCTTAGAGAACTGTTGAAAAATAAGGTTCCTTTTGAATGCAACGAGTGCCATGACAAAACGTTTAAAGAAATCAAAACGGCCATTGTCAACGCTCCATATTTGTGTAATTTTGACCACCGTAGAAAAACCTTCCTCACAACCGATGCCAGCAAGTTAGGCCTAGGGGCAACCTTATCGCAGATTATTGATGGGGAGGAAAGGATAGTTGCATTCGCTTCAAGAACCTTAAACAAGGCGGAGACTAACTATTCAGTAATTGAAAGGGAGGCTCTCGCATGCTTCTGGGCGGTAAAACATTTTAAATTTTTGCTGTGGGGCGCTCAATTCACATTACGCACAGACCATAAACCGTTGGTATATATATTTTCCACCAAGGGGTTTAATAATAGCACACCCCGGATAGCTAGATGGATTCTAGCTTTGGAACATTTCTGCTTCTCAGTGGTGTATCTACCAGGAAATAAAAACTGTGCAGCTGATTTCCTTTCAAGAACCCCATTAGACTGTACAGAAAATTTGAATGCTTTAGAATACACTATCTTAGCGGTTGACTTACCATCCATAAGTGATGAGGAGTGGAATTCTGCTTCCCAACAAGACAATTCCTTGGCGCTGTTAAGGAGGAGGGCGAGAGAGGGATGGCCCGGCAGTAAAAAAGATGTAGAGGACATCATCAAGGAATATTGGGAGGTAAGATTGGAAATTAATGAGAAAGAAAATTACATTCTCAGGAATGACAAAATCATACCTCCTAGTAATCTCAGACTAAAGATTATCAAACTTGCTCACGAGGGTCATCTTGGAAGAAGTCTTACTAAAGCCCGAGTAAGAGAAAGATTCTGGTTTCCAAACATGGATTCTATGATTGAGGGTGAAGTTAAAGAATGCTCCTGTTGTGCTCTAAGTGACAAATCAAAGGCAATGCGCAAGACACCCATTTCCCGAGTACAGGTCCCTACCAAGCCATGGGTTAAATTAGCGTTAGACATCATTGGACCCCTTAATTTTACGGGTCTTCCTACGAGATTTGCGATTGTTCTTATTGACTACCAATCGGATTGGATCACAGTAAAGTTAGTCAACCTTGTTACCACAGAATCAGTCATCAACTTCTTGAAAAATTTATTTAGCATAGAAGGAATTCCAGAAGTTCTTATAACGGACAATGGGGTCCAATTAACTTCGAGCCAAATGAAGCAGTTCCTGGATTCAATTGGGGTAAAACATCACACCACAGCTTTATATTGTCCCAGAGCCAATGGCTTAGCAGAACAGGCCAATAGAATGATAAAGGAATGTATTCAATTGGCAAGTATTAACAAATTGAATATTGAAAGTGCCATTAGAGAAATGTTATGAGCATATCATACCACTCCCAACTCGATCACAAAGATCTCACCTTTCTCAGCATTACGGGGCAGAGAACCATGTACTAAATTCTATCCCTCATGGTTGGGTGGGGGCAGACCGTGTAAGAATACTGTTCCAACTGCTAGTACAAAGATAGTGAAGCACCAGGAAGGTTATAACGAAAGGTATAATACCAAATTTGGTGTTAAGGGACAATGCTGGAAAGTGGGGGATAAAGTCATGATCAGAAAACCAATTGGTTATTCGGGAGGCGGGTGGAAGGATACAAAATTCATGGGTCCTTTTTGCATTTCAGAGGTAAAGAAAAATGTGGTTATTTTAGAAAATGGTCAGTGCTGGAGCATGGACAGAGTTGCAAGATATGTTCCTTTTGCTGCCAAGGTCACAGACAAGAATTCTGCATGGAAGGAACCAAGGCGGATGGAGATCAGGGACAAGGTACTAAGAACTCCAAGTAGTCGGATGACCAAACCTCCGGTGTGGAGTAAGGACTACATCAAATAGTCAACAGTTGTGAATATTGATTATCTTAGGAATTATCGCTTGGTTAAATACAAACTTTCCTTTCCAAAGTAATTCCCTTCCCCATTGTTTGGACATTTTATTGTGCGAGGAAGATGTGTTGTAATTAGTCAATTTATAAGTTAATAAATTAGGTGTATATAGTTCCATGAAGATACAGTCATTAGATAAATATAGTCCTTATGTTATTAATGTCTTTGGTAGCAATATGTTAAGATATGGGGGGAACTTAGTTTGTTATGGTATGGCCCGTCCTCCCCTATGTGGGAGACTCAGGATGGAATGTTCGGGAGGTGGTAGGGATCTGAAGTGCATGATAGAATGTTGAGAGTTGACAGAGAAGGAGGTGAAGGAAGGCGCAGAGTGGAGAAGAAGAAATAAAGTCTGTTCTTGAAGTAAAGAAGTGTACCGTGGACTTTATAATAGTTCTGTTTTTTGTTTACATCATATTTTTTAGGTATGTCCTTCTATGATAAATGCAAATGTATGTGTTATTTATATTGCTTAATATGTAGTTCAATATGTTTGAACTTTAATGTTTTTATTTTATTGTTGATAACTGTTTGTAAACTATGTACATACATTTTTAACTCTTGTAGTCATGTATTGACTTTTTGTTTGAGATATTTTAGAGTTACATTATTTATTATGCAATATATGTACTTGTTTTGGTGATGTAAGTTTGTTTTATTGTGGAAATGTGTACATGTTGTTTAACCCCTTCGCTGCCAGGCCTTTTCCCCCTCAGATGCCAGGCTTTTTTTGGCTATTTGGGGCAGTTCGCTGAGGCCCTCACAACATTTTGTCCACATAAGCTACCCATGCCAAATTTGGATCCTTTTTTTCCAACATCCTAAGGATTCTAAAAGTACCCATGGTTTGTGGGTTCCCTTGAAGTCCAAGAAATACAGCGAACATTTCATTTAAAAAAAATAAAAATAGAAAAAAGGGCTGCAGAAGAAGGATTGTGTTTTTTTCCCTGAAAATGGCATCATCAAAGGGTTTGTGGTACTTAAATCACCATCTCCCCAGCTTTCGGGAACAGGCAGAAAACCAAATTTTTCAACAAAAGTTTGGCATTTTACTGGGACATACCCCATTTTTACAATTTTTTGTGCTTTCAGTCTCCTTCCGGTTAGTGACAAAAATGGGTGTGAAACCAATGCTGGATCCCAGAAAGCTTAACATTTCTGAAAAGTAGTCAAAGTTCTGAATACCAGAAGGGGTAATGTGTGTAGATTCTACAATAATTTCCTACAGAAAATACCAGCTGAAATAAAAAAAAACATATTGAAATTTAGGTGAAAAAACAGCCATTTTTCTCCACGTTTTACTCTGTAACTTTTTCCTGAGATGCCAGATTTTGGAAAGCCATATACTGTTACATCTGCTGGCCTATTCTGGTTGCCGGGATATATAGGGCTTGTAGGTTCATCAAGAACCCTAGGTCGCCAGAGCCCATAAATGAGCTGCACCTTTGCAATGGGTTTTCATTGTATGCCGGGTATGCAGCAATTCATTTGGTCAAATATAAAGATTGAAAAATAGGTATTAAGGAAACCTTTATATTTCCAAAATGGGCACAAGATAAGTTATTGAGAAGCAATAGTTATTTGCACATCTCTGAATTCCGGGGTGCCCATCCTAGCATGTGAATTACAGTATATTTCTCAAAGAGACGTCTCTTTTACACACTGTCTTACATTTGGAAGGAAAAAATGTAGAGAAAGACCACAGGACAATAACACTTGTTTTGCTATTCTGTGTTTCCCCAAGTCTCCTGATAAAAATGGTACCTCACTTGCTTGGGTAGGACTAATGCTCACGACAGGAAACGCAACATGGACACATCACATTTTTACGTTGAAATCTGATGTGTTTTTTGCAAGGTGCCTAGCTCAGCCGGCACCAGGGAAAACCTACCAAACCTATGCATTTTTTTAAACTAGACACCTAGGGAAATTCAGGATGGGGTGACTTGTGGGGCTCTCACCAGGTCTGTTACCCAGATTCCTTTGCAAACCTCAAAATGTGGCTAAAAAAACACTTTTCCTTCACATTTTGGTGACAGAAAGTGCTGGAATCTGACAGGAATCACATATTTCCTTCCACCCAGCCTTCCCCCAAGTCTCCTGATAAAAATGGTACCTCACTTGTGTGGGTAGACCTAGCGCCCTTCACAGGAAATGCCCCAAAACACAACGCGGACACATCACATTTCCCCAAAGAAAACCAAACTATTTTTTTGCAAAGTGCCCAGCTGTGGATTTTGGCCTGTAGCTCAGCTGCCAACTAGGGAAACCTACCAAACCTGCACATTTCTAAAAGCTCGACACCTACGGGAATCCAAGATGTGGTGAGTTGTGGGGCTCTCACCAGGTTCTGTTACCTGGAATCCTTTGCAAATCTCAAAATGTGGCAAAAAACACCTTTTCCTCACATTTCGGTGACAGAAAGTTCTGGAATCTGAGAGGAGCCACAAATTTCCTTCCACCCAGCGTTCCCCCAAGTCTCCTGATAAAAATGGTACCTCACTTGTGTGGGCAGGCCTGGTGCCTGCGAAAGGAAATGCCCCAAAACACTATTTGGACACATCAAAATTATCAAATACTAAACTACCTGTTTTTGCCAGGGGGGGCCTGCGTTTTTGGTCCTGGGCTCAGCAGCCATATAGGGAAACCTACCAAACCCAAACATTTCGGAAAACTAGACACCGGAGGGAATCTAGGGAAGTGTGATTTGTGTGGATCCTCCAATGTTTTCTCACCCAGAATCCTCAGCAAACCTCAAATTTAGCTAAAAAAAATCACATTTCTGTGTGGGATCACCGCACCAGGACAAATTTTCTACCACCCAACATTTCCCTCCTGGTAAAAAGGATACCTCACTTGTGTAGGTGGGCCAAGTGCTTGTGACAGGGAAGAGCCAAAAACATGTCAAAATTGAGAGGGAACCAAAGCGGGTCCAAAAGGGCAGTTTGGAAAAAAACATTTTTAGGCTGACAAGTGGGGCAGAATTTTTATCAGTATAGATGAGACAATGCTGGGTGGTAGGAATTTGTGGATTCCTGCAGATTCCGGAAGGTTCCATCACAAAAATGTGGGAAAACTGTGTGATTTCCAGCAAAGTTGGAAGTTTGCAGGGCATTGTGGGTAAGAAAATGGTGCAGGTGCATGTGAAGCACACCACCCTGGAATCACCCAGATGTTTTCAGATGTGTCTAGGTTTTGTGGATTTTTCTACATGGCAGCGGCCCAAAGTCCAAAAAGTGCAGCCCTCGCCATTCAAAGTGGAACAATTTGATCTCTCATGGCCCAAATGTAAAACCAAAACCTAAAATAATCAAATGTCCTCTTGCTTGCTGTGGGATAAGATGTTTTAGTGCGTGGGGGGAGAGCTGAAAGACTGTTACCCCCTTCAGTTGATGTGGGGGCATAACCAGGCCCATACTGTTTGGTAGCCACCACCCCACTATTTTTTTTTTTTTTCAATTCCCTGGCATCTAGTAGGCTTTCTGCCCCCTCAGGGAGTGGATCGGGGGTAATTGCCCCATCTGCCCACTGGTTGGCAGACCAACTTTGTCACTATTTATTTGAAAAACTGTCTTCCCTTGTGTCTGGTGGGGTTTCTGCCCCCCTGGGTGGCAGATGAGCCTTACAAAAATAGGCCAATGGCCTAAAATAAATTTGCCCCCCAGGACAGCGTCTCTTGCCTAAGGGGTCGGTCCCCTTGCGTGAAATTCTGGCTAAGCAGCCTGCTGGATAATCAGTAAAAAAAGTTTGTAAGTGGGTTTTGGATAAACTGCAACAACGGATAAGTAGCAAGTGCTTGATTTCTGATCATAAGGCTGGATGTAGACGCCAAGTGAGCATGCTCGACGAGGCGTTTCATTATTACATGATGTCCTGGATGTATGTGCGACTGAGATGGAAGTATATATGTTGACACAAATTTATGAGATTTTGCTGCCCTGCATCAATGCGACATGGCAGGAATGTGCTGTATTTAAGCAATGTGGCACATTCCTGTCCTTTTCCATCTGCACTAGAGCTGTTTTGGCAGCTTAGCACCAACACAGGCATCTTTGCACCATGGTTCAAGTATTTCTGCATTGCATGTAGGATTGTTTTTGTGCAGGAAGAGGACTCTTCCTGCACAAAAGCAATCCTGGGAGGCTTTGTCATCTTTCTATGTGTGCTGTGGCAGAATGCAGCACACATATAAAGAGGAAAAAATGAGGAGCAATAAAGATGTTTCTCCCCATTGCGCCTCCCCTGGGGAGACGTAAGGCTTTAGCGCATCCCCAGGTTTACAAGGTCTTGTAAATCTGGGGATATGTCACGTAGGAACACCCTCCACAATGCCCATGGAATGCCTCTCTAGAAGAGAGTAAGGCAAAGCAGCAATTTTCACTACCTTGCCTTACTCCAAAATTATGAGGCCATTCAACACCACGTAAAATGGCTTTGCATGGCTCCATAAATATGGTGTAGGGCCTGATTAGAACTCTGGTGGTCAGACCACCAGAATGTCGGTTGACAGTCCCAATAAGACAGATTCGCTGGTGGTCCCCAGACCTCCGTATTATGATGCACACAGACAGGACCGCCACTTTCCAAGCAAAAAAGGCAGACGGCAGCAGCGCAGTGGCTTGTATCTATGGAGTCCAGCCTCCAGCCTCCAGTGCTGTCAGTGCTGTGGCCAAACACTAAGGGCCATATTTATACTTTTTGACGCAAAACTGCGCTAACGCAGTTTTGCGTCAAAAAAATTCGCGCCGGCTAACGCCATTCTGAAGCGCCATGCGGGCGCCGTATTTAATCAATGACGTTAGCCGGCGTTAGCCGCCGGCGCTGCCTGGTGTGCGTGGAAAAAAACGACGTACACCAGGCAGCGCCGGCGTAGGGGGATATGGGGCTTGGGCGTCAAAAAATGGGGCAAGTCAGGCTGAGGCGAATTTTTCGCCTCTACCCGATTTGCTCCATTTTTTTCGACTCCCAACCCCCATAGAAATGACTCCTGTCTTAGCAAAGATAGGAGTCATGCCCCCTTGCCCAATGGCCATGCCCAGGGGACTTATGTCCCCTGGGCATGGTCATTGGGCATAGTGGCATGTAGGGGGGCACAAATCAGGCCCCCCTATGCCACAAAAAAAAAAAAAAAAAAACACTTACCTGAACTTACCTTAATGTCCCTGGGATGGGTCCCTCCAGCCTTGGGTGTCCTCCTGGGGTGGGCAAGGGTGACAGGGGGTGTCCCTGGGGGCATGGGAGGGCACCTCTGGGCTCCTTCCGAGCCCACAGGTCCCTTAACGCCTGCCTTTTCCAGGCGCTAAAAAATGGCGCAAAAGCGGCTGTACGTCATTTTTTTTGACCCGCCCACTCCCGGGCGTGAATTTTGCCCGGGAGTGTAAATACGGCGCACATGCCTCGGAGTCAATTTTTTAGACGGGAACGCCTACCTTGCATCTCATTAACGCAAAGTAGGTGTCCACGCTAAAAAATGACGCAAACTCCATGGACTTTGGTGCTAGACGCATCTAACGCCAAAGTATAAATATGGAGTTAGTTTTGCGTCGGAATTGCGTCCAAAAAACCGATGCAATTCCGGCGCAAACGGAGTATAAATATGCCCCTAAGCGTATTACAAACACACAGACGCAATGGCAGTCTCCTTACGGTGGTTAGCCAATGACTGTTGACCACCACGGTACGCGTCCAGCAAAGGAAGAAACAAGTGCAAATTGGATGAATTAAAAAGCAACAGAGTTACACACATTGGTCCAGTGGATAAACCTGAAAATCACACTATAAAACACAGCCTTTCACAGACCACAATCCTTTGCATTTCCACAGGTAGTCAAAGAACCACAACCACCATTTATTGAATTTTTCATAGATTAGGCAACCCTTTTGAAACCATCCTATAGAACACTCTGCACATACTTTTGTCCATTAACTCCCTATTGTGCTTCTCCTTTTGAGTGAGTCCCTGTCACCCACTTTTTTTGTCCACCATGTCATATTTAAAAAATCCCTGTTTTTCAGAAGATGAGTTGAGAGTCATTGTGTATAAAATCATAAGTGTAGAGCCACAATTGTTTGAAGCCCAAGTCCAGCACACTCCGCTATTCGTATCTGAATGTTAACACTGTCAAGGTGTATTATTGAAGTGAACATCACAGCTACCAAGGCCCATCACATACCATATGGTCACATGGTGTTTGTAAATCTCACAATACCAAAAGCACATTCCAGGATTCATTGTATGTTCCAAAATGTAAATGTAAATGTAAATGTACACTCAAATCTAAATGCAGCCTGCATATATATTTAATACCCAACATTTGTCAAGTGTTGAGGAGTAGGAGTGAACTGACTGTAACTCCCGGGAGGCCCTGTTTCTGTAACTTCAACCATTAGCCAAGTGTGCACTTGCCCAATTACCCCAGTGTCTTACTCCCTTGGGAGAATTCCATTTGTATAGTGTGAGTACTAGAGAGAGTGACCTGACTACAGCTCCCAGGATGCCCTGTTTGTATAATTCCAAACACCAGCCCAGTGTGAACTTGGCCCAAAACATCTTTTAGTGAACTCCCAAATGAAGTTTACGCACCTGGGAGGATACCATAGCTAAAGTGTTGAGAAGTAGAGGAATGACCATGACTGCAACTCCTAGGAGGCACTGTTTCTCTAACCCCAACCACCAGCCTAGTGTACACTCATCCATATATCCCTGTTTGGTAACTCTCAATTGAAGTGTACTCACCTGGGACTATGCAATATGTGTAGAGATTATTGTAGAAGGAGTGACCTGGAGACCCTGTTTCTGTAAATCCAAACAAAAGCCCAGTGGTCACTTGGCCCAATACCCTTGTTTGCTAACTCTAAATTGAAGTGTAATCACCCGTGAGTGATCAAGATACAGACCATGCTCAACTCAGAGACATATCTGTATACCTAGCGTCATCTTGACCCACTAAACCAGGATGAAACTATTGAGGACAGGAATGAGACCTTACCCAGTGTGTGCAACAAGTATCACTAAGGCCTCAAGCTGAATCACCAGATTAGTATTGTCAGCAGATGCACTGACACAGCACTGTGCACATGATGACTCTAGTCACAAATGAAACAAAGTCCTGAGTTTGCCTGCATCCCACTTGACCAGGCCTCAAAAGGTCAAAACCATATGCTGCATCTCCACTGTGTTGCCTTCACTGGTGGCAAGATGTTCTTTTCAGGACATCTTCCAAAGAGCAACTGATCTGCACATCTCATCAGCTGCTTGAGTCAAATAGGTTAGGCATGCTTCACACATGTCAAATAACCCAATACCATGGTAACTTGGCACGATAAGGTTACCTACAACTTAACTATGTCCCATGTCTCTATTTACTGTAGTACAAAACATTTGGAGGTAGATGCCACAATTCAACCAGTAACAATAAATGTGTTTTCATCAACTGGTGGATCTTCCACTGGGCACATGGAGGCCACAGAACAGACTACCACTACCCCCTCAGTGACGACAACACTCCTGGACTAGTGGATATGCGGGAAGGTCATGAAACATCTCACTTGCGTACAATGTCACCTCCCAGCCGTCTTGCTACAACGTCCTGGTCAATGATGCACCCCCCCCAACCAGTGAACCTAGCACTGTTTCCACCATCTTGTGCCCCCAGTGCTGGATCCTGAAGTGCAACTGAACACTTCGGACACATGTTCCAGGACCCAGTTGGACCTCATGCCAAGGGCACAGACTTGTGGCTGTAGGGTACATGGGAGGAATGCTGTGGGCCAGAGGACGGAGGCCACTGGGGCTGTTGTTGGCCAGGACAGCATCAGCCATGTCGTGGGGTTCTATCAGGAGTCCCCAGGTGTTGACTGAACTTCGGGACATTTAGCAATTGCAGAGGGGTATGATTGAAACATGGATGCAATTAACACAGGGTACCCTAAGAGGGGTGCTGCAGGAAATTAACACCACACTGAACAGGGCTTTACTCTGTGTGGCAACAACATCATGCCAAAATATACCTTTGGCAGACACAGGAAGAGAGGCTTTGACAGAGGCACGAACACCCGCATACACTCCTGCCTCTGCAACAGCTGAAACTCACCCCAGCAAGCAGGGACGTCCGGCAAAAAATCCATGAGGTACAGAAGGCAAGACACTTTCCACTGCCAGCAATAATTCTCTTCCTTAAGGTTCTCCTTTGTGTGTCACACATTCACTCTGAAGACTGATCCTGAACCACCTTCTATTTTGAATGGGAGGAGTACTCTGGACTTTGGACGTCCAATAGTGTGTCACCTACTCCAATGATTTCATTTACCATGACTGACCCCTTCACATTTCTTTCTTGGTGAGAGAAATGTCACATATATTTTCTGTTAGTAGTAGCTTCCCTAAAAAAAACACCCATCACTGACTCATTGTCTGCTGTTTTTGATTTCAAATTTAGCCACGTAGATATGTCAGACCACGTGAATCATACGATGGTGATCCAAGGTACTTGTTCAAGATGGGATATGTGGCATGAACACAGTATCCAGGTGAGGATTACAACCAACCCACACAATTACATACATACAAGTGTCTGTTGAAACTAGAATTTGTATTACAGTGTTCAGCACATAGGCTGTCAATACGTCTGAACTATTGCAAATCATCAATGATTGACTCATACTGAGTGTATGAACATATTTAAAGGTCCAGATCTCCAGACCATGAAAGGAAGGGATTTGCCAGACATTGTCCTGGAGAATAGGCAAACATTGAAGTGGTTGATATAATCAGCTTGAGCCTTATCACAGAACAAACCAAAGTAATCCAACATCACATAATCCACGATTCACCCAGATGGCAGTACAATAGTTTTTGATCAGAGAGTCATTATAATCCAGTGCTCATTCAATTGGTGGTATGACCCAAACATATGTCAGTGTTGTGGCACAGGTACAACAGCTAGACACAGGTCATAAAAAAGTGTTTAGCCAATATGAAGGGGAACTGAGAGGGCCGTGGCCTAGGACTACATTCTCGCTGACCACATGATGACACACATGATGCTTATGTTCCACACTGGGCACAAAACAAGTCCAATGGACACTTCTAATCTTCCATCCTAACACTGTGCAAGCTGACAGGTCTCCTACACCAAAACTGTGTGACCTACATTACCTGGAACAATCCATGCACGCTTTGTATGTCAGAACAGCATCACATACCTGCCAATGTCACAACTCTGATATCCCCACATCAATATGTCATGGTGAAGGTACCTGTACAAAGAACAAACCAAGGAGTATAGGCATGAAACCATACATATGACACAAGTCCCATTGCCAGCATCTGGAAAACAACATACATTGCAAGAAATCTGACACAAACAAAGCAACACCATTAAGGTATGGATCTGTCAAAAGCTATCTCATCAAACAGCCTCTGTATCACTCCCTACCTGTTTCAAGAAACTGAACTCCACACATTCTAACAACTACAGTACTTTGTACAGTCCAAGTCACAACATCACCTGACATACTTATACTCATGGCACATCAACTCCTTCCTCCTCACCACTGTCATCTTCAGTTGGCAATTCAGGATTCTTACCTGGTTGCAATGCAGGCTCCCCCTCTCCTGGGATGTATGGGATATTCCTCCCCAGGGCAATGTTTTGAAGCATGCAGTATTCCACAGTGATCTGACAAACTTTCCCGAGTGAGTAGAGGAGGGCTCCCACAGTCCTGTTCAGACAGCAAAATCTGGCCTTCATGAGCCTAAAAGCCCAATCTACTGCCCGCTGTGTTCTTCCATGGGCCTCATTGAAGCAGACTTTCCCTGGTGTAGTTGGGTTCCTCAGTGGCATCAATAACTATTGACAGTTTGGACATGCTGTGTTTTCTGACAACGAATTGGGCATAAGTGCAACAATGAGTCACTGACTTAATGATTGTAACACCTGGCATTGCTCACACACAGTCAGGACAGACATGACTTACCAAGCAACCAGGCCCTCTCTGGTTGCAGTTGTGACATCAGCTGGGGTGTGGTGCTGTTCCACATTATAAAGGAATCATGGGCTGATTCAGGAAACCGGGCACAGCAATTTGAGGTAGAGATCTGCCAAACAGACAACTTGCATGTCAATAGAATGAAGGTTTTTCCTATAGCCATGGACTTGTTCAGTGGCCTGCGGTGGCACCAAGCCAACATGTGTCCCTTTAATGGCTCTCACCACATGTGGGAGGTGGTAAACCCATAGAGGTCAGCCTTCACATTTGATAAATCCTCACGTAGGGGGATCCTGATATAGCTGTCAATTTGTTTCAACATTGCTGAAAGGAAATTTCACAACACCAGGCAAACATTGGTTAAGACATACCACCAAATAGGGCCATTTTATGTAGGAAGGACCCTGTGCACAGGAAGTGCAATACTGCCATGTCTTGAACAATGGGTGGTCTGTAGGTTCAATTACTGTTAGCTGGCATTAGATCTGTCTCCAGTGGATGGCATAAATCCAGTATTGCTTGCCTTTTCAGAAGATACAACTGGATGATGTGTCATTTCTCCATGATCTGAAGGTCTGACAATGGAGGGTAGACAGGAGCTTGTCAAATCCTCCCTCTCCCAGGGTCCTATGTGTGAAAATACATGATTTGGAACATTAGTCACTGTGTCCACAGCAACATATATGATGCATACCAACAATATCATGTGATAAAAAATTTCGGACTGAAAATACTTTATACCATATACACATCACAGCTGTCAGCTACACAACGGTCAAATGTGACCCCCATGGTTGTGAACACATGTCCACAACTTGGATTCGGGTGACACCCAACTATCTGCTACTCAATTGTCCCTCTAAATGTGACAGATTTTTCTGACTGCCAAAAATTCTGTTAGCGGTAGTGGAAAGTGTACCACCATCATATGTCATCTGTGCCCTACAACACACGACACTGGTGGTTGTGTAGTAGGACCTGTACAACAAGACAGATTTAGAATGTTTGAAATGATCCTACACATATATTGTTGTTGTGAAGCATTTAACATGGCCATACACCTTATTTCCAACTGCCAAAATGGTGGATGCCTGTCCTACTCCACTGGACTTCAGGAACCGCCCAATGCTGCTGGCTGAAGCTTTCCGTGCGATGGGCAGTACCAACTACAGCAGAAGTACCATAGGCTGACGTTGTTGCCTGTGCCTGTCACAGGCAAATGACTGTGTCTGTTGGCAGGGATGACTGCGGATGTGGTGTACATTGATGCTGTGTTTTGCAAAATCTGTCACTTGACTACTGACACGGCTGCCAGCAACACCTCCACCACTTCAGCTGCTGTGCACCACCTCTGGAAGCAATTATGCCACGGCCAGCAGATGAAGAGGCCCCTGCCTTCTTCAGAGGAACTGTAGAAGCTTGTGGATGAGTTCCTTCTCCTGTATGGTCAACTCTGTGGCTCACCAGAGGAGCAGGTAAGTACCTCATAGGCACAATTGACTCTGTTCAACACCATTCTTTCCCTTCTCACAGGTTACAATATGTCCCTGTGTGCCAGTTAGAATGCTTGTGTGCCTGTTGTTGCAGTTTTTGTGGAACTAATGGTATGTACATTGTACAGGTATTGGAGACCACTACTATATATTTTGCAGATATTTACATTGTGATGTTTTTTGAGGCCCTAGATACTCCTTGTGTTGGATGCACATAACTACCCAAGGAGACTTCACTGCCATACAATGACATTTCTTTGTTGATGTTGATTGTAAATGTTAGACAACATGTATGTGCATGACAGCAAGAGCTCTGCATGCATCTTAGCTGAGGCATTTCAGGATCTTGTAAGCAATGCAGACTGTGTCACAGATCTTTCACCACACATCTGGCCTTGCCACATTGTTTGTCTGGAAGGCATGTCATGACTCACTGTGCCCTTCAGGTTGCGACACACTCCACAAGCCACATTGCTGGTGGCCACATGATGTACTGACATGCATGGAAGTGATGGAAATGTGAGTGTCATGTAGGATCTGTATGTTCAGCCTGCAGAGACCAGGGCCTGTCAAATATTTCTCCTAGTATGGGAAATATACAGACTGTGGAAGAGTCACTCTGGCTATGCAGCTGTGGCGGCACTATGCCCACTCCCTTTAGAGCTGCAGATCCTGTCATGTGGCCAATATGAGGCTCTAGTGAAAAAAACTTGCCATGAATGTCTCAGTCCATTTGCAATGTGTACTGAGGTAAATCTGAGGTAAATTCATGACTAGTCCATTTGTGCATTTTGCATGATTGTCAATGTGTGTGTTTGACTCATGGCAGGTCCCTTACTCCCACAGCTCTGTTGTCACCTTCACATAAGTCATATTTGCTTGGTACAGACATAGTATACAATTAACAAACACACAGTGCAGACTGTGTGCAGATTGCAGGGAGGCCATGACATGTGACTCAGTAGCTTGGTTACATAGCATAAATTGAACCAAACATACCTTTGTGTGTTGGATGCCATCTCTGTAGGTTTGGCACATATGTTCGAAGGAGTGTTCTGTGGTACACGTACAAACCACAGAAACACACCCTGAACTGGCATGAGTTGGCATTTCGTAGGCCACATGACCACACATGCACAGGGTAGAGACTTTCTGTGTCAACCATGCCAGCCCTTGCATTGTCACTCAAGTCTTAGGGTGAAGTCTGCACTATGGTAGCTGCCTGTAAGAACTTTATGTATTGAGTCAATGTTGCAGAGTGTAAATGTGTTTGTCTAGTCATGCCTAAAGAGTTTACCCTACAGAACCCACATTGGTGTGTAGTGTTTCATTGTGGCTAGCATCACAGTACATGTTACTGGAGAATTACACCTGAATACACTTAACATATGTGCAGAAGATGCAGGAGGGAGACAATGCGGGGCAATCCTCCTTTGCTTCTAAGTATGAGTGGGACATGACTAAATCTAGCTTCTAGGACACAGACCTGCCACAGACCTGCCATCTTGGAACAAGGCCCCGATACTGGATGCTTTGCAGTATGCATATGATAAGCTAAGGCAGTGGAAGGAATTGTTGGATAGCCTGACAATGTTTGCTGTTGCACAGCAGTTGGTTGCTGCTTCCCCTTCAACTTTCCCCAGTGATATTATGCCACTTCATGAACTGCCCTCACCACCCACATTCGAAGGCAAGCAAGGGCTACCGAACCACATATATGTCCCTTGGCCGAGATACAACTTGATGTCTTTTACTAAAGATTTCCCAAAGCTGCATGAGGAATCAAATAAGTGGTACACAGAACTAAACAACCTGGTGGCAATGGGGGGGCCTTCTCTGTAAAGATTTAGACATTATTTTCAACAATATTGTGCCAAAAGATCTACGGGAGAAATGCAAGCGTGCAGTCACGAAGCCAGCAGCTGAACCAGAAAGAAAGCCGGGGGGAAACCAAACGATATGGTTGCAGAAAGGTTAGGAGAAATAATACAACTTTTAAAGACAAAAATACCAGAGGACAGGGTAAATAGTGAACACAATGCAGGAAAAGGATGAGACAGTCAACGTATACTATGACTGCCTGTTGCAAATATATCAGCAGTGGCATGTGCAACCTTTTGGGTGAGGGTCTCGTAGCATATGTCACAACTTTTGTACAGGGGTTGCACCTGCCAATAAGGTCACACTTACTTACATCCCTTGTCTGCTGGCAACAGGAGCCGCTAGATAAGGTACTGACTGCTGCTAGGTACTATGCAGACTATCAGGTGCACTTACAAGCGATGGAGGAGGCTAAAGCAAAAAAAGGACAAAGTGTGATTGATGGTTGCGCTGTAACAATATTATCAGAATAATGGGCAGCTAGGAGGGGCGGGGCAGAGGCCGCACCAGGTACAGAGGGAGGTTGGTGGGAGACAGGGCAGCATCACAGCCCCCACCTGGGACAACTTTCTTCCACTGTAACCAGTCCTGCCACTGATGAGCCAATAACCCCTTAGTAAACGCTTCAGGACAGGAGGTTGGAGGACCACTGTTGGACCTCCTAGCGTCTTTGACATTCCACCTCTTCCTCCCTCCAATGCACCTCGAACAGCCTCACCCGACATATAAACACACTAGGTCCCTTTACTGCTGCCACACCTGTGACAGATGGAGCACAATGGACGGCAAATGTGGACATGACGAATGGTTACCTTAAGCCCCACCACGAGACATTTTAGGGCTGCCTGAAGGAGGAACACAGCCTAATAGCTTCCGCAAAAGAAGATGCCCAAGTCGGTCCCTAGGTCGCTGGGGCAGTTATGGGCAAGACAGTGCCTTTCTTTATAGGCACTGGAGCGACAAGATCAATGCTGAAGCATCAGATATGCATGATGCACCTCTTTCAAGTATACAGATAGTGGCAGTCTGTTTAACTGGAAAAGTAGTGAATGAATATTTGACAAAACAGATTAAAATGCCGATAGGCCCAATAACTGCACATCATCAGTTCATCTTTAGTAATTGCTGTCCTGTGAATTTCTCTGGTAGAGACCTGCTTTGTAAGCTGCAGTGCACCATTTGTTGTACCCCTGATGGGATCTTCCGGGAGAGCAAGGATTTTGGCCTGCTGCTCCAAGCTTTTATGACATGTGCAGAACCTGTCCTTTCACCTGAATTATGGGATGCTGTCCCACATTACGTTTGGGCACATCACCATAATGATGTGGATCAAATGATAGACTTCCCACGACTGGTCATCATGGTGCAACTGGGAGCTCCATTACCATGCATTTAACAATACAAAATATATAAGGAGTGAGAGCAAAGCATTGCTCCAGTGATAGCTGACCTACTACTACAACAGGAAGAAATATGTGACATAGGATACAGCTCCTGCAATATCTCTACACTACCTGTGAAAAAAGGTTGCCAGGGACCCGAATAAGGCCCCTGTGTTCAGATTCATCCCGCATCTCTGTGCCTTTAACAAGATTGTGGTTCCCAATCCCACCACTATACTGAACAACATTCCCCCCAGAGCTGAGTACTTCACAGTACTGGACCATTCCTTTGCTTTCTTTACCATACTCCTCCAGTCGATTCACAGCACCTTTTTTCCTTTACTTTCTAACAGAGGCGGCGTTCCTGGTGTAGGTTACCTCAAGGATATTCTGAGTCGGGTTTCATTTTATCCCAGGCCCTAAAGAAGGATTTGGACACCCTCACATTACCAGAAGGTTCCACTCTCATCAAATATTTTTGATGATTTCCTGCCAGCCTCACCTCACCATCATAGGCAGCATGTACAGCTGACACAATATCTCTTCTCTGTCACCTTGCAGCAAAGGGATATAAGGTGTTCCCCAAGAAATTACAATTCTGCTCAACTATGGTCAAATACCTGGGTCATGAGCAAGGAAACTGCTTCCTGACAGGATATGAGCCATAACACACTTTCCCAGACTACGTACCCAGAGAGAGGTGAAGGCGTTCTTGGAATGGCAGGATATTGCTGTAATTGGATACACCTTATATCCCTTTGCTGCAAGGTGACAGAGAAGAGATGTTGTCCTCCTGGTGCCCCCATCCCTGTTGTGCAGGTAATGTTTGCATTGTGAGCTGTGGATATTTGTTTCAAACAATATTGTCACCCCATTGACCTTCCATTGTGTTACAATATGTGTGATAAGTGTTGGTCCATTACAGGGATATTTCGTGAAAAGGGTATTTGTGTTACATGACACATCCACATATACAGTATGTGTCTTCAATCTGATGACAGTCCATGGCATGTGAGAAATGTGAGGTTGTCAGCTGAATTTGTACATGTGAAGTTGATGTGGTGTTGCTCTTGTGTGACAAAATGTTCTGCACACTTCACTGTCCCTGTGCCTACAATGATCAGGTGTGTGTTTTTGTGGAGTGTGGCAGTGCAGTGTCAGAGGGGGCATTTTATGGCTATGAATGTGTCATTTGTGACACTGATCCAGGACACAATGACAAGTGTAGTTGCTCCACATAGTGCTTCTCCCATGTCATGAGGATGACTGTGCAATGATCTGTTGTTAAGCTTGATGACACATTCCTTGTTATACTATGTCAGTTGTGTCCACAGAGGTGTGGATTTTGAGCTTCATCCATGAGCAGCAGCAGCAGCACATGTTGATCGGCTCCATGGCAGAACAAGACTTATGATGCTGACTGAGGCTGAGTTCCTTCCTTTATAGGCTCCCTTTCCGCCTGCTGGAACATGGTGCTTGGACCACCATGGTCACATTGGTGAATGGCAACATAATAATGTGTCAGCGAAAACACTGGATCCATTGGCCTGATTGGCCTGTCTCACAGTGGCAGTTTGCTCTGCCTTATTGTGCTGACAGGACTGCAGAGGTCTTTATTCTATGGAACTGCCTGCATCGTAATACAGTGGTCCGACCGACATGCTGATATGTAATAAGGCCCTTAGTGGTATGTGCCACCGTTGCCTCACAAAAAGTGGTGCAATGGTGCCACAAGGGCCTCGTAAATATGGGCCGTTGTGTTTATAAATATCAGAGCAGTGTTTGACCTAGTACCCCATGCCACCTTTGGAAAATACTTTATTTACTTGCCAGTGCAGAGCAATCATTGAGAGTTTTGATTTTTCTGTGCCAGAATAATTATGCACCCGTGAGTTGGGTGAGTGAAAGGGAATTGACAGTGCTTCATTGGTGTTTAAAGAGGCATGAGGCAGGGGTGTGTAATTGTTCAGGCCCTGTGCAGTCTTTTTATTAACAATATCATTAGCTTCCTAAATATTTGCTACAAATGATTAATGGAAATTATCTTTGCTAAAAGTCTCTGCTCTAATGTATACGGACAATATTCTCTTAATTTCTAGAACCTCTTATGGGGCTTAAATCCTTTTTAGATGCATTTAATATTTTTTGCAATCTTCAAGACCTTGAAGTAAACACTGCAAAAATTATGGGCTAGATTTACAAGGCCCTAGCACCTCCATGCGCCTCATTAGAGTCACGTTTAAAAAATCTAATGTTTCGCAATGAGGTAAAATCATTGCGCCATATTTACAAAGTGCTGCAATGCACACATTGTGCCACTTTGCAACCCCTTGCGCCACATTATGCATGCGCCAGGCATGATGAATGTCGGGGTGGTGTTCCAGCGTTAGGAGGCCCTTAAAAATGGCGCAATTTTATTGTGCCATTTTTGGCATCATTTTCAATTTCTGCTAAAAGCAGGCATTAACAGGACACACCCATTGAAATCAATGAGCCACATAGAAATTTTAGAGGTGGTTTTAAGGTAAATGGTATCCCACTGGAGAAAATAAAGATGTTGTTTATCTTGGGGTAAAGATATTGGAATCACTCAGCTGGGCTCCACAAATCCCTAGAAGCAATCTTTCACCAGAGTACAGAGCCACATCACTTTTAAAGGTGTTTAGGTCAGAATATCCTTCAACTCAATGATTTCACATGTAAATGCGTGCCAACACCATCTCGGTCCAACCCATGTCCTGTTTGCTCAGTGTTACCCGAAACTGAAGCCCACTTCCAGTTTTTTTGTACTGGCTATATTTCTTTAGTAAAAAGTGGATTCTTTCTGTCCTTCTGTCCTTGGGGTATAGATTTTACTACAAAGCTTTGCATATACTTAAAAACAGAGATAAATGACCTAACTGTTTTTGCACTGTCAAGGTTTTTATCGTATGCATGGTTTGTAAGGAAAAGACGTATAGACTAACAACTACTGATTGCTCAAAAAATTGCCTTGCATTGGAGAAACTAATTCATAGGCACTGTGGGGCATATTTACAAGTGGTTTGCACTGCCAGTACATCACTATTTTGACACAAAGGCAGCGCAGACAGCAGGCCCACACCTACAAGGCCATGCAAAGCCACTTTGCATGGCTTTACATGGCCTTGTACATATGGATTAAAGCAACGCAGCGCAAGGCACTGCATTGCTTTGCTCTGCGTCAAAGAGGTGTTCCAAGGGTGTTGAGGTGGGTTTTCTCATGCAACACCCATGGATTTTTTTGTATTCCCAGATTTACAAGGATTTGTAAACCTGGGAATGCGTCAAAAGACTACGCCTCCCTAGGGGAGGAGCAACGAGGCAAAATAACTTTATTTCTCCTCATTTTTTCCTCTTTTTTTGTGTGTTATATTCTGCAGCACACATAAGAGGAAAATACCTTCATTGATTGTCTTTGTGCAGGAAAGTGCCCCTTCCTTCACAAAAACAATCATTCTTTCAATGCAGACACCCTTGCACCCATGGTCCAAGGGTGCCTGCATTGGTGCATATCAGCCAAATGTGCACCAGTTCAGTGGAAGGGGACCGGAATGCGTTGTATGTTATGATACAGTACATTACAGCCCTTTTCTTTTGATGCAGGGTAGCACATCAAGATGCCTTGCAGCACTGCCCTGCGCTTAAATATTTCAAATATGACCCAGTGTTTGTTGGGTCTTCAATGTGACCTTTTCTTCAAGAAGAGAAATAAAAATTGGGTTTATAAGCTTTTAGTAAGGATGGTGCTCTTAATATTGTGGCCTCATTTTCTGGCTTGCAACTTGAGCTGCCAGGCGAGGGGATGGGAGCAGTCACAGAGTTAAATCTGCATTGATTGGGTTTCAAAATGGCTTATTCTGTGCCATCCTTTCAGCATCCACAGTGCAGCCACATAAACTTGGGGAATAAATGGTGGAACCGTTCTAGTCATAGCATGCTATTAGTTGTTCCCTCACAGCCTCCATTTCTCTCTTTGAAGTGCATTTTGGACAGATGAAGTAGTGTTGGGGCTGCTCTTAGTTCCTTGTTATTCTTTTTTAAAACATTTGTGGGAAGATAATACTAATGTGCCTTTAATTAAATAAGACACTTTTTAAAGATAATGACAAGCAGTGAGTGAAGTACATTTTTGGGCTTATGAAGGTCCTATTCTTATATTCCAGACTTGTGCGCCTTTGAGTGTGCACCATAAGAGCTTGGTTTACTGTTTGGGGGAGGACGAGTGAAGCCCTACTCAAGCAGCACCCCCAATCCTTGTCAGTGTGAGGCACAAGCAAACCCCAAAATAACCTGTGCTAAACCATCTGTTAGCTTGACAAAGAACTGTCAGGCTTAATTAGAGGCACTGAGTAAAGTATTGTGCAGCACTTCAAATAGTATAAACGTGAAAACACAATAGAAGAAAATTCCCACCTCCATTTAGAAAAAAAGAGTATATTTTATTAAATAACATAAGGCCAGATTGACAAAAACTGAATCAGTAGAACCAGAGAAATGCAATTTTAAAGATTTCAATAAAAATAGCTTTAGAAAGCACAACATGCCAACTGTGGATAACTTGTCACGCTAGACTAGGACAAAGTCACAAGTTCAGGCCGATTGCAATGGAGAGAGGGCTAGCTACAGGTAGCCAGTCACGCCTTCTGAACAGAGTTCCTTAAAGCCAGGTTACTGAGAGTTGCAAGGTCCTGCATTGAGAATGGATTGCACAGCCGAGGTGCTGACAAACCATTGACGCTGCTGCCAAAGAGAGATTTGTGAAGTGAGAGCCTCTGTCAGGGAAGCTTTGCACAGCAGCAGTTCTGATGCAGGCTGTGAGGTTGATGAGGCGTCCTTGTGCTGAGAGAATCTTCCCAGCAGAGGCAATGCATTGGTTTTGCTCAGGATGGTGACGCGCAGCAGAGACGATGTGTCAATTCTGCTGGATCCACAGACAGACTGGCAGAGCTCCTTTAGGCACAATTCCAAGGGTTCAAAATTGGGGTGGTACTACTTATCCGTGTAGGATTCACAGATAATGGGTTCAAAGTTGTTGGAACTTACTGCCCCTGTACCCAGCTCTGTCTTTTATCCCACCACTGATGGCCCATTCAGGCACACCTAAACTTCCTATTGAATGTGGCTACATTGAAGAAATGCACAAAGCCCAACTGTCAGCTGTAACCAGTCATGTGACCTAGGTACCCCGGCTACAGGCATTAAATGGCTAAGGAAGGAAAATTCCAACTTTCTAGAAGAAGCATTTTCAAAATTGTATTTTAAAATCTGACTTCACCATAAGAGAGGACTTTTTGTTACAATACCAAAGACACCAAACATAAACTGGGTACCTGTTACCATTTGAAATGACAGCTTATTAAATATAATAAGTTACCACCAATGTTATCCTATGGCCTTGCAGTATTTAAAAACAAACTGAAATTTTGTTTTACTATAAGGAAATGTAAAACTTAAAAATAATGTACAAGTTTTTGAATACAGGCTGTCCAGGGCATACCCTAGTGGTTATTTAGATGTATTGAAAAGGAAGGTTTGGGCCTGGCAAATGTTTATTTTACCAGTTTGAAACTGGAGTTTAAAACTGCACACACAAGCTGCAATGGCAGACCAGAGACAAGTGCTACTTACATGGGTGGCACAATCAGTGCTGCAGACCTACTAGTAGCATTTCATTAACGGGCCCTGGGCACATGAAGCACCACTTTAATAGGGCCATACAAGTATTCTAAATATGCCAATTGGTTATAAGCCAACTCTACCATGTTTTAAGGATGCACTTTAGCATCAATTAGCAGTGGTCAATTGTACAGAGTACTGAAGCAAGCAAAACAGGAAGTTAAAAGGCAAAATGTTAGGGGAAAACCCACACCAAGGAGGTCTAACAGGCACTTAAATAATTTAGTGTCCAATAATGAGACACCAGTAACCAGGAGCAAGTTTAACAGTGACTCCCTAGAATTCAGTTGAGGTGTAAAAGACATGCAAATGATGTATATTCTCCTTCTCCACCTAGAGCCAGAGAGAAAGAGAGAGAAGAGTGTTGTAGTATTATGTCCAGAAAGATGCAGCTGATTCTATAATGTTTCCATCTAGTTTGTAACTGATCGTAAAGGAATTTCAGATTGTTTGAGATATTGAAAAGCTGCAGCTCAAATGATCAGTTAGAGGCAGCTCACTAACAGTGAGAAGTTTATGCCAGTTCAGGCCAAGACTAGCCACATGCAAACCAGCTTTGGTAGTGCTCCAATAGCAGCAGATCCGTACTTACTGCTAGGCCTACTAAGCTCTTAACAGGGACACAGCACAAACAATCACCAATGGGTTTCAGCCTGGTTAGGCCCCATCTCAAAGGTACAGATTGATTGAGGCCTGTACTCGAGTCAGCCATTGTGTCTATCACCTTTTAGCCTCTGTGCCATCATACACAGGAACCAATCCTGTGCAAACCTGTCTTTCCTCTCCCAGTAGAAAGAGTTCAGCTTTACTAGAAATTATAATCAGCTTACTATTTGTTTGGACACCAATTTTCAAACCATTAAGTAAAACGATTGAGAATGTTTTACAGTAGTTGCCTCTTGTATGAATCATGGCTCTATAAATTTAGCTATGAAAAATAATGAGATCCTTTTTCCCGTGGGTCATTTTACCTGTGGTCAGAGGAATGGTGGCCTTCTGATATTGGTCCGGCCCATAGGTCTGTCTCCTCGGTACCTAATCTTTGGTTTGTTTTTTACTTCCTTTTATCTCTTAGGTCCCAGAAGAATGCCCTAATATTGAGTAGCTTCCTTGGCCTCAGACGGTAAGACTCCCACCTGTAAATAAAACTGCTCCGTTATCTTTTGGAATCTTCGTTACAACAATATTATTAGGGTCTCCTCTGTCCATTAACAACTTTGAGGAACCCCTCTTTGCTTAACTGGAGGAAAATTACTCAAGAAAGAAAAGACCATCTGTGAGTTGAAGGAAATGGCTTAGGTATTTAAACTACTGTTGTCCCAATCACCTCGATTTATTTGGATTGTATCTATCTGTGTCTTCAATGATGGTAAGATCATGATGCAATCTTTAGACCATACCATTGCCTAATATCATCTCTAATTCAAGGCTCTCTTCCAAGCGCAGAAAATATTTTCTGCATCTAAACATGCTCCTTCTTTTGTCCTCTTTGCCAGTCATCATATTTCTCCAAAGATTTTGACGCTAGTGCAGCTAAGCACAGGGAGGCCCGTTGATTTTAATGGATGTTTCATTTTAACGTCTGCTCTGAGCAGGCGTTAAAAATTACGGAAAAAAAGGTGAAGTGAAAAGTGTGTAAATTTCACTGCGCCATTTTTTCGGGTCTCCATGAGTCGGAACCCCCCCTTGCAAACATTATGCCTGGTGCAGGCCCAATGTGGCCCAAGGGTAAACAAAGTGGCACATGCAAGCATTGCACCACTTTGTAAACAAATGTGCCAGCGAAAAGTCACCTTAGCACCACCTTATCGTAAAATAAAAATGCCGCTAAGGCGGAGCAAGGTGGTGCTAGGGGCTTGTAAATGTGCCCCTATGTATTTACTCACCACCTGTTAAATATAAGGACACATTGAGACCATTGCTATAACTTGAAAACCGACTGGTGACTTACTCATTCTTAGTGAGTGCTGCTCCTGACGTGGATGTGCAATTGTGTTGTAATGCAGCCCGTAGAGCAAAAATGACTCCTGCAGGTCAGTACTCCAGCTGACCACAGTGATCCACAGCTGGAGCAGGAGACACAACTGGGGACTGTTGTGAAAGTAGGGTGGACTCAGGGGACAAAGGAAAAGATGGGAGAAAAGAGGTTGACCAAGCCTCCTAATGCATACCTTTGTTTGTACTCCTGATGTAATAATAAAGGGATGTGCATGAAATTCATCCACATGGTGTCCTTCTTGCAGCGCTCAAAAAATAAACTAGTGACAAAGGATAGAATCTGAACCCTACTGACTTGTGACACCTTCATAAAAGCTACAGGCCGATTCTACTGCACTGAGTACCAAATATCACCTCTGGAAGCAGACTTGTGGAAGAAAATAAAGAAGCCATGTGCATGTACTGAGAAACAATCCTCCGACAGTCTTTTGCACACCTAGGAAATACAGAATACTCAGAACACACTGCAAATCCACACACATGCGAATAGAGTTATTGGCCTTACGGGCAATCACTATATGGGCCACCCAATCTGATGCATCCACCCTCTCAATTATGCGTTGATCACACAATCTATCTAGCTCCTTTTTCAACTCTGTTTTCAGCGCTAAAGGTACTCTACGTACTTTATGGACCTTGGGAACTGCATTCTCCTTTAACTTTATCTTGTGTGCAAATCCTCTGAACATACCAATTCCTTATTAAAAAAAACAGCTTAGGACATCAAGCACCAGTACTTCAAAGTGGGGACTATCACAACCCAAGATCTCCTAAGGGCAGCGGGATTCTCACACAGAAGCACCGGCATCCATACCCTGCTCTAGACCCCATCACACAAGGCCCCGCAATAAGGGCACACAACTTTTGTGCATCCGCAAGGCTCTTGTGAAAAACTGACAGGCATCTTGAAGCACCACCACTGCAATAGGTGAAAAGGCACATCATAGAAATAGAAGGAGGATCAAAGCCTAAAGCCACATTTTGAACTTTAACCCCTTAAAAGCACACAAAAAAAAGGATAAACTACAAAGCACAACACATGGTTGCCAGTTTGAAGTGAATCACCCCCTCAGAGATAGGCAGGGAAACTGCAAATTAAATAGAGACCAACCACAGGATGAGAAGAACTAATGAGCATATCAACAAAGAAGAAATAGGAAAAGAATAGAAATGACATCAACTAAGGGTTTGATTTAGAGTTTGGTGAAGCGGATACGTCTTCACAAACATAATAGATATTATATCTGCTGTATTACAAGCAACATAAGAAATAATGTACTTGCAATACAGAGGAAAGGAGATCTGTCATGGTTGTTACTGAATATCCCATCTGCCAAACTCTAAAACAGGCCCTTAGTCATAAACTAGTCCCAAAGATGTTGGAACACAAGCCAGCCAAATACACTGCATCATTGCTCCATCCACCTGACCGGTTTATCATACCTCCAGGCAACGTCAGGGACCACAAATAAGCTGAATGGCTGGATGACTCTGAAGACTTCATAGAATCATCCATGGAAAAGTTGAAAAACAAACACTACACATAACTAAGAGTTATAGCCCATATTTCAGTCATATGAGTGAGTCAAGCAAGCATGAATTTGGCGACCTAGGTTCAGTAGAACTGGCAGGTAAGAGCATCACATATATACAGTAGTTAGAGAAACTGCTAAGTTTAGATTAAATAGTTTAACTCAAGGCGAAAGTCTAAATGCCTCCACTGAGATAAAACATCTCCAGGCAAGTATCTGTTGACCTTGAGAGGAACTAGCGGCTTTGCAGTTGCTGAGAGATAAAACCTGTGGGGCATATTTATGTAGCATTCATGCAGCATAGTGCAGCAAGCCACCTGCTCTACTGTGTGAAAAGAAAAGGGCCGAAATGCTGCATATTTAACATAATACAACACATTCCTGTCCTTCCCCTGCACTGAAGACCTTTTGACTGCCTAGCGCCAAAGCAGGTATGCGTGTGCCTTGCTGCACAAAAAATGTGCTCTCTTTTTAACATGATGACATTTTTAATAGACAGTATGATGCAATTCGACGCAGCACCTCGCACCACCTGATCAGTGTTCCTTTTGGAACTGATGCAACTTGACCAAGTGCAATGCAGTTCCTAGCATCTCAGTTCAAGTACAAACAGGTATATTGTCTAGTGGCAGAAACTCTGCCCTATACCTGGCCCGAGCTCCATAGTGGTAAGCTTGAACTGATGACTTTGTCCAGGTCCTTTCATGAACGTATAAGCACAATTGTTTTTTTTTGCTGTCTAGCACTACTTTTATCTAATACTTTGAAATTGCATATCTCCTATTCTACTGATTGTTTTTTTCTCATTCTGGTGTTTATTTATTTTCTAAAAATGTGCTCTGTGTTTCTAGATTGGTGTGAGATTTTCTCTGCCTCTAAGTTGCACCTGACTGTTTTTCTCTCACACTGCCAGAAGGTTAAGCACAAGTTAATTTAGTGACTTTTGTGGTTCAGTCTAACAAGGATTGTGGCAGTTGCTAGAGAAGGGTTCAAAACCCCCTCAAGCAACATCCCAATTTCTCACAGGGAGAAATTCTCTAACAGTGGTAGTTAATTTTCCTGAAAGTCAGTGTTAGAACAGATGATGAGAAAGGGGTGCCCAGTACCCCCATTTGTTGTTGAATTACCTAGAATCAAGGAAGTCACTGGAGCCAGGTATTCAGTGGAGTCTTCTTTACTTGCAAGACAATACAAAAAAAGGATTGAAGGCTTACAGAATAGGAGAATACAGATATCAACTTCCTTCACCACATTAAAAAAAGGCAGACTTCATGTTTTCACCCTAAAGACAATGCCATAGTATTAAATTAAAATGTCATAGTAAAATGATCTCACTTTGAACTACAATATGTAAACTTTTCAAACTTTCAATTGTGATGTGTCTTTCAAACTTTCTGGAGTTTGTACATGTTTTCAGGAATAGAGAGAAAGTTGTGAGTTAAATTTAGCTTATTTTCTTCAGCAACTCGGCAACCAGTAGAGAAATTCTGTAACACATCTACCAAACAAGTGCATATCAATAGGCATCAACATGGAGTGGTTTGTGGAAGTCTTGCACAAACAGCAGACATTTGGGATTTCATCAGATTTACCGGAATACATTTTGACAAAAGCACTGATTTTATAAATTCATAGCCATTTAAAATAGTCATTACAATCAAGTGAACAGAGTCATGCAATGAAGAAATGTGCACCCAAAGACGAAATACTTCAAGGCCCCATTGTATCATAAGGCAGAGTATTCACAGTTTCTATCTATCACAATATAGAGTACCCCAAGCCTCAATCGTAACTCAATACAGAGTATTCACCTTCTATGGATGTAAGGCTGATATCTCAACAGATATCACAAGTGACCACTAAGTCTCTGAACCATTTTACTCACTACGTGCACAATATGCAGACACAATCTCAAGTCTGAATAACATGCAGCGCAAAAAAGAAATACCTGATTCATATTAGAGGCCTGCGTACTATCTATAGGCCAAAGGATGTGCTACCTTGGTATATATATGTGGCCTTCTGAATATACTGTGCATACATTAGAAAAGTGTATATTGCTTATATATCAGAGCCTGCACACACTTGCATCCAAAGGACCTCAAGAACTTCCGGCCTCTCTCCCAGCTCGCTTTCCCAGCAAAAGTCATCGAGAAGGCTGTCAACAGACAACTAACCCGCTTCCTTGAGGAGAACCGCACCCTGGACCCTTCCCAATCTGGATTCTGCAGCATCCACAGCACTGAAAACGCCCTCATCGCCTCCAGTGATGACGTCAGAACCATACTGAACAGACGCAAAACCGCGGCCCTCATCCTCCTGGACCTCTCGGCCTCGTTCACCACCGTCTGCCACCACACCCTACACTCACACCTCAGCAATGCTGGAATCCGTGACAGAGCCCTGAATTGGC